>NC_060140.1:421276863-421928858 GCF_021461385.2 Schistocerca piceifrons | reverse complement strand
GATGTAATGTGATGCACTACTTAATAATCAGACAAAGAAGTCCTGAAGCAGTTCAACAAACAAAAAGTAACCTACAAATCCCATCAATCTATCAAAGAAAATATGATGATGAAATACCCCTCTTTAAGTAAGAAAGCGTAGAGAATCTTCAAACATTCTTAGACATGATAGCAATTAGATCAACTGTGCTCATCATTTTTTTGAGACAGTTTCATCCAAATTAAATTACTTTCTGCAAGGATAATATTATAAATTACCATAGACACTAAACAGTCTTAGAAAATGTAGCATTAAAAGTAGTAGTAGTAGTAGTAGTAGTAGTAGTAGTAGTAGTAACTGTGGTGAGATTGAGTGAAGAGAGGATCCATCAACATTTTAGGGTTAACATTCAAAGATAAATTACGTAAAAAGAGATGTTTCGAAACTTTAAACAATAACCATTTCTTCAGCTTCTCTAACTCAATACTAGAAATATGCATTCTCCAACTGTCAAAATGACAATCTGGTTTCACCTTTAGATTTTTATATTATTATGAATACTTATCAAGTAACTGTTCTGAATATGTATCTCTTGTTTACTTAAATTTTTTACAGATATTTACACTTTTGTGATTGTGTTCACCAGTATAGCAATCTCTGGTATCAGATTTTGATAAGCAAAGTTTAAATATGAATGAATAGCAATTTAGACTGGACTAATCAACAGGCAGAAATAAGTCACAAGCAATTTACCAAATAAAAATAATAGATTGCTACAGCAACTTGCTTTGACTCATTTTCATGGATGGGATACTAAGTAGTCACAACAACTTGTCTAATTCTGTTAACTTGCTTGGTATGCAAATGAGTATTCACCACAGTTATTTTTCCTCACTCTTGACATACAAAAGTGATTTACCTATTATATACCTGTAATTATGTATGACCTGAGATTATTCAGCTGCTGAAGACTCAATATCTGACAAATTAAAATTCGACAAAAACATCAAAACGTTAATTTTACAGCAGTGCTATTACATGAATGTCGAATCAAATTTATCATAAGATACCAACTGAAAATATTAAGCTCTATCCCAGTTGATGGCCAAAGAACAAAACTAGTATTTGAATATCTAACAAAAGTAGTTTCTGATAGTTGAATCCTATGATGCAGCTGACTTTTGCTTTGATGAAATACATCGTGTGATTCAACTGATATGATGAGGAAGTGTTACAAAATTATTTCATTGGTTCATGCCACAGATGTAACAACAGTCCTTTCACTACTACAGCTTGTATATCTGCTAAATTAAGGATAGGGTAACATGAAAGCAAGATGAAAAATATGTAAGACATACTTCATAGTCTTTA
Source organism: Schistocerca piceifrons (assembly GCF_021461385.2). NCBI lineage: Eukaryota > Metazoa > Arthropoda > Insecta > Orthoptera > Acrididae > Schistocerca > Schistocerca piceifrons. The sequence continues at coordinate 421,927,508 of NC_060140.1, read as the reverse complement.
TTGATCTTATAACAAAGTCTTTGCTACACTCACTGAAGCAGTGATTTTAAAGCCTTTAAAGAAGCTGGTAGTACAATATTCTTCAGTACAGTAATGATAAATTAGACACACAGCACTACAACACTGGTTATGAAACTTCGGGGGTAAAAATGTAAATCAGATCTAATATATGCAGAATATAAGTTACAGAACAGCCCTTAAATATATACAAATTTACATAGTGAGATAAGTGTGATATTAAAGTAGAAGTATGAAAACGTTTATGAAATAAAATATGATTAAAAGCTAACTGGGTTTCATATTTTTACATTATAATCTGAGCAGCCCAAATTTTTGTCACGAATGTGAATACTATACTTGTATTTGGAAAGTATGATGTAGCACCACCACTCAAAATAATAGAATGAACTCTATTTCCAAGCAAATAGGGATTAATTGTTCTCAGGAATATTAACGAACAGATTTGAGAAACCCAGTCTTTGAAACAAAAGAAACAAATACTGAAATAAGTATTTTCAATTTCATAAAAAAATTTGGTTTAGTTAGACTTTCCACAAAACTCTGCACTTCATATTGCACTGCCATTTTGTCTTCTTTACACAGACTTGAATTCTCAATGTTTTTATAACGTACATTTCATACTGGTCACAATTCTAAACATTTACCAAAATGATTACTCAGTCTTTTTCTTGCATTTCCATCTTATGGGTGTTTCAGTACACTTATCACCACAGACAAGATACCAAATTGTAGAAAAAGTAACAGGCCTTCATGGAATAGACTTAATATTTTCAGCAACCTAAGCTTCAGTTACATGTGTAATAAACAACACAAATAATATTGGTAATGCTTGCACTTTATAGCAATTTGAAAATGACAGTTGCAATGTAGCACATAACAGCCAAGGCTCCAGTTCAGGTTTGGTTTGTTGTGAGTGCTTGCTCTGATTATAATTTTAATATTTCCCATTTCCTCCATCACTGATTAGGAAAACTGACCTCATTAAGAAGATATTTGGGGCTAACAATGACTACCCATGAAATACTCTTTAACATACATGAACATTTTTCTCTTCAACCAGACAGTTAAGAAAGGTAATTAATGAACAGGATTTCATACCCACTCACAATAATCAAGATGTCAGGCTTTCTACTCCATCACACACACACACACACACACACACACACACACAGACAGACAGACAGACAGACAGACGAGAGAGAGAGAGAGAGAGAGAGAGAAGGGGGGGAGGGGGGAGGGGGGAAGGGGGGGTTGCGCAACCTTCACGAATCGGTTCCATGACACTGAAAGGGGGGGGGGGGGGGGGGGAGAGAGAGAGATCATGCCTTTAATAACACAAACCACTCACACGGTGCAATACTTACAATGTCAATCATAATTTGGAAACAAGTGACTTAACCTTCATTGGATAATATTGTCTTTGGTATAGAACAAGCCTGAACCGCCTCACAAAAAATAAACAAACAGCATAAATTAGAAAGGAATATGCTTTTGACTGTTGCTTGACCAATTATTAAACCAATATTGTCATGCAGCATGAGTCAGTTGAAGTTGAAGTATAGGTGGACATGAGAGACAACATTAAAACGGTGGCCTTTTTTAACAGTTCAAATTAGCTTGTCTGGAGAAAAGCATTAGCAAAATAGGAGACACAAATCAATGAAAACAACTCATACATACGAAGTTACGTACTCATTGCAGTAGGAATTGCTGTAAGTAAATATAAATCCAAAATGTTGTTTCCTTGTTTTCTTCTTAGTAGGCCTCTTGCATAAAAATTAAACTCTCGTGCACACTGATAATCAATGCAATACAAATCAAACAGGAATTAGTAAATTGCCAATCAACAGTGAAATAAGTAGGGCAGTGTTCTCATTCTAGTCAGCTGCTCAATTTAAACAACTTGAAAACTAAGAGACAACCAATGATCAAACCAATCCACAATTATGTTAATGACAATGAAGAATAATGATAGAAGCAATTGGACTAAGTGGATCACAAAGTTATACATACATATCTTGGAAGAGACAGGGGGGGAAGTGTCTTATAAATTGTAAGTGTGGAGTTCTGGAAAGTAATAATTACAGCAAACAATATTGTAGTTTTAATACAGTCACTCACAGACAGGGACAGAGAAAGATATTCACTCCTACACAATCACCATCATTCGAAAAGAAAAAGAACACACCCCATACAGCATTACGAATATATGAAAACCAGAATTTCAAATGTGTAGGGAATATTGTCAGTCTCAATTGATAAATTTGTGAACTCCTGGCAAGATAGCTGCCAAAACCAGTTACTTAATATGAAGAATCTTCTCAGTGTCAGTCAATAAAGATTCAAAAAAGTTAGCAAAGGGACTCAAGAAAGATTCTTACACCCAATGCTCAGCAGTCCGTTATACACTGTCAGCACCTGAGTGGCAAAATGTTTTGCTCTAACTCTAACACAATAATATACAATAACAATAGAAATATTTTATGACTAATTTCACAGCATACTATACCACTCTGCTGCTGCAGTGGCCAGTAAAGACAAGGACTAAATAACATATTCAATCCTTAAATATGAGATATCACAGACCATGAGAGATTATTGTGAGTAAGTCACTAATACTTTAAAGTGATAAATATTTCAATCACCTGTTTTACAGGTCAAAATTTGTGCAGCCCAAGAGCACTTTAACCTTAGAGTAATGTATCACATAATATAGGAATATGTTCTCTTGCAAGAGCTTAAACTAATAAAATAATTATAGGGTGATTCTGTGTACGAAGAAAAGAAAAGAAAAGAAAACTCCTTTTCAAACACGCTTAACGTATAACTAGCAAATGGATAATGGCAATTCTCAAAATTTGTTTTTGTGCATCAGAACTTACCATTTCACAAGATACGTAAGTATTCACACATATACAACTTAAATTTAAGACATGTTGCACCAGAGATGTCTAAGAGCAAGAACACCGAAAGTGAAAGAAAAGAATTACCCCAATCACCATGGTGAAATTAAGTATAAAAATTGTACTATTTCGATATTTCTCAAATGAAATAATACAAATAATTTAGAAATGAGACTAAAATGAAACGATCATTATTACAGACGACATCTAATATTTATATACATTCGAGTGAACTGAAGCTATGTAACATTATATGTACGATTTTTCAAAATCTGTAGTCTCACTTGATTTCTTCGACTGCTCATCGGATTAGGAGCATAGCCGATGGTCCCCTGCATCTTCATTGTCCGCAATATTTCAGGGTTGATTGGTGGTGTTCGCCTAAAACAGAAGTATTTACTACCTGTATGCTTTTACTACGTACATATTACGAAAGAAATGAACATAAATTTTCAATAGTAAACAAAGTTTCATTTTTAATGTTATTCACAGAATAATGAAAATATTTTCTAGTATTGTTGAATAGTAATAGTTTTGTAACAGAAAAGCCAAATACCTACACTTTATACATGTCAACAAAAAAAAAAAAAAAAAAGTGTACATTTCCTTCTCATCTACCTCATTATGTCCCATGACCTAAGTAAGCTGAGAGCTGGGGTACATGTCATTCAGCAGCATTTTTTATGCTCTTTTTCATGATATACAACACAATGTACGTTCTAACAAAGAAATTTAAACAAAATACAAATGGAAATTAAGAAATACTTTTTTTTCCAGAAGTACCTAATTTTAAATTTTCAATATATTTCCATAAATACTTAGTACTGTTATATACCAAACGGCAAAATATAAATATGGGATGATTCTTGTTTCTTCCACTAATAGTCCCATTATGACCAAACCACCTTTTAACAAATAGGAGTTTAATTAAAATATACAGAAAGGCAACTACAAAATATCAGAAATATAAAAATATCTTCTTTAAATGAAACCAATTAGCATCTCCTATAATTAAATTAAGTTGATTACTTAATTTAAATTTATACATTTTAAAGTAAATAGCTGATTAATTGGTAAAACAAAAATATTGAACAGGGGACCCAGAACTGCAAATTTAAATAAGGTATGAAAAAAGTATTGCTGTAATAATTCTGGTTCATGACACTTTGACAAGAACTTTTAAATACAAAAATTAAATACATGATACCTCATTTCGAATAGCAGGTATCTATAGACAGCCAAATCCAACACAATAGGTACTAACAATTTTAAAAGTATCACTAACCTGATGAAAAGATTAAATTTTGAGTTGAAGGCAGTTTCCCAAAAAATTAATCTCTGAAAAAATTCTCTCTGACCTTCAAGGATTACATATTAAAAGGCTGATTACATTTTAAAAAGGCCAATTGGGTTTCACTTACAACAGAAATGTATGTTATCCTAGTCTAAGGAAATTTATTTACTTTTCTGACAACATCCCCAACTGACACCCACAGAACACCTGCATATATAGGTAAGAGAATAGATAAGAATAGATGTAGCTGGTCTACATGGATGAAGGAAAGTTATTTTCACTTTATCAGGTTCTTCACATTTTTCTAAAATGTACCCAAGCCATCAGTTTTTGTCTTGCACAATGGTGACCTATCCTGATCTGTCATGTAACTTAGGTCTGTCCAGTAATATAGTTGTCTCCCTCTCCCAGCAGTGTACAGCATCTGAAAAATATTTCACTAGTAACTTTGATGTAGTGTTGAGAATGAATTAAAAATGACTGAATGAAACTGTTGTGTTCCTTTGACTGCTTCTTCAATCTGGATTTTTAGGAACACTTCTAAGCAGTGTACTCTTCTTGAGTAAAATAGCAAAATCCATTTTTGTTATGTTATCTGCTGCCTAATCAAATAGATCTTATGGGGTTTGGGTCTGGTTGCAGTATGCCCTTCGCAAACTTGCAAAGGCTGCCAGTCTCTTAATGGAACTCCCTACTCCACTGCTTTGTGTGCTACAGCTAAAAAGTGCAACTATATTTTTTTAGTCATTTTCATGAAAGCGAAGGTTCAAAAAATTTTTCTTATTTTGTATTGGGCAGCAGAACTGTTTGAAAAAATAGTAAATATTTTTTGGAAGCTTTTGAAATTTGTTAGATATGAAATTAGCTTCTTTTGAAAGCTGTAAACAGCTACTGTATTGCACTCCAGGCAATCATAAATAATGACAAAGCTCACATGCGCAATTTTGTCTTCCTGTCTATAATACATACACGAGTTCCTCAACCTTTACATAAAAATGGAATAGAGATATACAAAAAAAAACAACATTTCACATGTCTTCACTGTTCATAAAACCAAAAAATTGCAAGTTTGTCAATAATAATTTAGACTTTCTGAATTTGGGTTCCCGATTGTAGCATACACCAGTGCCTACCAAAACACATCCACTTGCACTGATGCGCGCATGTATCTGTCGTGGCATACTGTCTATCAAATCAAGGTACTGTTGGTCCAGATTGTCCCTCTCCTAACGATGATTCGATGTAGACATATCCGTTTTGTGTGTCAGCTCATCCACAATCAACCCTCTTCAATATATTACAGGCATGTTCGATAGGGTTCAAGTCTGGAGAACGTGTTGGCCATTCTAATCTAGTGATTTCATTACCATGAAGGAATGCATTCACAAGATGTGCATGATGAGTGCGAGAATTGTCATTCATTAAGACTAATTCCTCATCACCAGTGGTATATACTGGTCCCACAAAATGTTACCCCCAAAACCTGAGGGAACCACCACCTTGCTGCATTCACTGGACAGTGTGTCCAAAACGTTCAGGCTGAACTGAGTGCCTCCTAAAACATCTCTGACTATTGGTTGAAGGGATATGTGAGTCATGTGTGAGTAGAACTTTATGCCAATTATGGCAAGTCCACTCTGCAGGTTGTTGGGCCCATCTGTACCACACTGTATGGTGTCTAAGTGACAAAGAGGGACCTTGCCATGGACATTAGGAGTTAAGTTGAACATCATGCAGCCTATTTCGTACAGTCCCAGTCTAAACACTGATGTCCTCAGGCTGCACAAAAATTATTATTCAGCATGGTGGCATTCCTCCCTTCTCAGTGTTCCTTTGATCTAAAATCCATAAGCAGTGTAATCAGCTGCAGTAGTAGCCTATGGCGGTTGCAGCGAGGCAAGTAATCGGCAGTTCCTGTACTCTGTACCTCATCCTTGTCCAAACAGAGTACCTTTGGTTCACACCAAAACATCTGGAAACTTCCCTTGAGAGCCCTTTTTGACAAGGTTAACAACGCGGATATAATCAAACTTCAGAATTGACCTTCTGGGCATAGTGGAACTGCAGACAACACAAGTAGTGTACTTCTTCCTGGTGTTATGATTGGAACTGATCGGCTGTCTTACCCACTCCGTCAACGAAGTACTGCACATGTATGTTTGTTTAACTTCTATGCAGGTTGAGTGACATCTATGAACAATCTAAGGTTCTGAGTTATTGATGCAACATACGAATTCAAAATCAGTCCTCAGAAGACCTTGGAACCAAGGTGATACAATGCTTTTTTTTGTGTGTTGTATAATGAAAGGATGTATAGTGATTTGTTGGCTTGTTCAGTGGTAACTCTGAGCTTCATCTTGTGGATCTGTGAAAAATCACATGTAAAACGAATTCACATTCATTAACATTTTCTCTTGTTGAGTTAAGGAATGCTCTATTGCTTGGCAATGACATGCCATACCATAAAGGACATCTTAGTACAGAATACGTCTATAAATTATTCTGACATTCTGTACATTTTCTAGGTTACAGTGGTCAACTGACATCCACTGGTGGAATTTCTAATTGAATTTTCATTGAGACTGTCTTGTAAAATTTTACACATTACACTTTCTCATGTACAGTACTTACAGTTGTTACAATCAACTGATTATGTGTTGCAAGGCATTTTTGCAATGTACTGCTTGTAATTGTTTAAGTTGCCATTTATTACTGATTTTATTTTGGCATTTCCTATCATTAATTTTATGTTTTGGCAACTTGGGTGCACACAAAAGTAGTGTGTGCCACTGTCCCACTTGGTCTCAACTCATCAAATTTACAGCAACCTGTGTTTATATTGGAAACTTTTCTTTAAAACATTTGTAAGCTTATTTAAGGTTACACAACCTTAGACCTTTTTTATATTTTGTTGTACTTCCACTTGGTTCTGTAATAATCATCCTGCAATCTTTAATACATGGCACTGTCCATTTCCTATTTGTAAACAATTTGGATCGTAGATAATCCTTTCTTCCAATTTTTTCAGTTATCTTCCTGATACTCAATTTTTCAGGTAAACTCTTAAAATATTTCAGTTTTTTGCCCTACTTGTAGAATTAAAAAAAACTGGTTTTGAGATTTTGGAGAATAGATTTGTCAATATTGGTATCATTATTTGACAAATTTTCAGCATCAACAGAAAGTTGACATTTCATGGACTAACAGATTTTTCCACTTTTGATTTGGCATAGTGTCGATATAATTTTTCCTCATTATCAACTGGGGACTTGCCTAGTTCTTGAAGTAATGTGCCAAATGTTTTAACAATCACTGGAATTTTAGTGACGCCTAGGTCTTTGTGCAGGATGATTACCTTCGATCCAGGCGAATCTTCACCCTCAGCATTTTATCACTGGCTGTATTTTTCAACTTGGTTATATCCTTACTACATTTATCACAAATCATGGAGCCATTAGGTATTTGTGGAAGTAACTGAGGCATCCACACTATGACATTTCTCAGTTTTTTTTCTGCACCTCAAAATTATTCGATTTCTTCAATGGATTATAACACTGTACTCTTAAAGTGATTTTTGTATCAGTGTACAACCTATAAAAAGTGCAGTGCTGTAAAACACTCCTCCAATTTACAGTTTTACTTGTAAATGAACTATTAAAAAATACCAAGTTCTATATAGTCACTGAATGATTGTACATACAGTAAGTGCATGGCTCGAGGCAGATTGTGTTTGTTTCACCTTGTTCACAGCCAGCATGCATAGACAGGTACCAACTTGCTCAGCCTTCAAACACTGGCTCAAGTCTGTATAAATGGAATATGTATTTTGATTAATCTGTTTGGACCAGAGCTATTACATCAATACTTACGATTTTTTCATACTTTATTTAAATCTGTAGGCCCCTTGTGCAATATTTTTGTTTACCAGTTACTATGCTATTGGTTTAAAATGTATAAAATTGAAGTAAGCAATCAATTTAATTATTAAATATGCTCATTGGTTTTGTTTTAAGAAGTTGATATTTTGATATTTCTGATATTTTTGTTACCTTCCTGTATGTTTTTATTAAATTCCCATTTGTTAAAGGTAGATTTGGTCAAAATGAGTGTGGAATAATTTTTCTTTTAGCAACAAACCCATTATCATCCCATATTTACATTTTGCCATGTGGTATACAACAGTACCAAGTATATTTGGAAATGTACTGAAAGTTTTAAATTATGTACTTTTGGAAAAAAATTAAAATTTTTATTGTATTTTGAAAACATTCTTAATTAAAACATATGCTGGGTTGTATATAACTGGAAAGAGCAAAAGAAATGCTGAAAAAATGACATTTCCCAGCTCTGAGCTCTATTAAAACACGTTATGAGACATCTGAAAAAAGTCTCGTCGTGCTTTCTTTTTGCCATGTTTGAAAAATTTACAGAGTCATATTTCAGAAACTGTTTGACGTAAAAAGAATTGAAATTTGGTATTTTTCTTAGTCTCAGCAGCCACTACGAGTACAACAGGACCTCAATTACCCAATATTCAATTAACCGAATCCACTGATTATTCTACCATGTACATGTCTGACCGTTGTTCTGTACTCCGCACTGAACAACATACCATCATTATCAATCAATTTTAGTTCTGTCATGACTGGTGTATAAACGTGTTTAAGGATATTCAGGAATACAGTCACTGAGGAATGTAATAAATAAGAAGTGCAGGGAAGCTAAAGCCTAGTTTACAGAACGACACTGGGTTGCACGCAACTGTACTATCAGCCAGGGCGCATGTGCGACGCTCATTTGCGCAACTCATTGGCAAAACTAAACATTTTTGGTTTGTTACAACTCTGGTGACACTAGTTGCACGAGTATTGAGGTTAGGTGTGTAGGTAGAGAGTAAATGAAGTGAAATATAAAGTGGTGAACGAAGGAAATTGTTCGTTTCCTGGGTATAAGTTCTATGTACAAGTGTGTCGTAGGATTTTAATGATGTTGACTACCAAAACAAGCAGTGATTTGCTGCTGTGCTTGAGACTGTCATATTCAATCTACATATGGATTGGTAGACAAGACTTGAGCTGTAGAGCAAAATCCTACCAATTAAAATTATAGGAGTAAATACACAAACGATACACGCAAGCAAAACGTCTTACTGCCAAAGTGATAAGGAATACCACTGAATCCATGATAAGAAAATTACAGCAGTGCATCGATACCAATGGTCATCACTACAAATACGTTCTGTAAATGGACACTCATGCCACTTTTGTGACCTTCATTGACCTTACTGTTACATTTACAAAAACAAAGCTGACCTTCATATCTACGGCGCGACCCTATCAAAAGTCATTATGGCCCGTTTTCCCATATATTTGTCCCGCAAACTTTTCAGCTACTGTCATACTTTCAGAGTTATTCTAGATAGCAACAGTTAGTGACTTACCCTGTATAACCAGACATTGAATTCAATATCCCTTAGTGCATCTGCAAATTGCATCATTGAACAAAATATGAGATACACCATGTTCTTGTTTGACACAATTGTACCAAAAAACTTCACATATAAGTAAGAAATTTAACTTCAGATTTTGTGCGTGTTAGTATGTGCAAGTTTATGGTAGATGTTTTATCATCTACACCAAATGCTTCCAATATTCAAGACAGATGTTCTGTCAATACTGTAGTCGTATGCTTCTTTGAAGTTTACAAAAAACGAGAAAATGATTGAAGAAAGAGCGAGACAGGGCTGTAGCCTTATCCCCAATGTTATTCCATCTTTACATTCAGCAAGCAGTAAAAGAAACCAAAGAAAAATTTGAATTGGCAATTAAAGTTCAGGAAGAAGAAATAAAAACTAAGAGGTTTGTCGATAACATTGTAAATAGGTCAGACAGCAAAGGACTTGGCAGAGCAGTTTAACGGAATGGACAGGGTCTTCAGACGAGGATATAAGATGAACATCAATAAAAGCAAAACAAGGATAACATAGTTTAGCTGAATTAATTCAAATGATGCTAAAGGAATCAGGATAGGAAGCAAGGCACTGAGTAGTAGATGAGTTTTGCTATTTGGGCAGCAAAGTAGCTGATTATTGTTGGAATAGAAACGATATAAAATGCAGACTAGTAATGGCAGAAAAAGCATTTCTGAAGAAGAGAAATTTATTAACACTGAATAAAGATTTAAGTGTTAGGAAGTATTTTCTGAAGGTATTTGTCTTGAGTGTAGTCATGTATGAAAGTGAAACAGTTCAGATTGAAAAAGAATGAGCTTTCAAAATGTGATGCTACAGAAAAATGCTGAGGACTAGATGAGTCAATCATGTAACTAATTAGGAAGCACTTAATGGAATTGGGGAGACAGAGACAAGAAATTTATAGCACAATTTGAGGGGGGGGGGGGGGGGGGGGGGGCCCTCTGTTGATAGGACACATTCTGAGACACAAAGGGATCACCAATTTGATACTGGAGCAAAGTGTGGGTGGAAAAAAGCAGAAACAGAGACCAAGAGACGAATACAGTAAGCAGATTCAGAAAAATGCGGGTTGTAGTAGTTATTCGCAGATGAAGAGACTCGCACAGGGTATAACTGTGTAGAGAGCTGCATCAAACCAGTCTTCAGACTGAAGGCTGAAGGCCACAACAGAAACAATCAGAGCACATTAGGGGGAACCAAGTGACTTAGGGACAGCTTCACCTTCCCTTATATGAAAAATTTTTCTTCAAGGAAAAAACTAACATAACAAAATCACTCAATACATATGTTTCAGTCAACAGACAGCTGATATTTCTACTAAGTCTTTCAGATTTTCCCATGTCTCTAAATTTCATGGCTAATACATGTACAACTAATTTCCTTGAGACTTCAACGTTTCAGAGAAACTACCATAATGAACATACCCAATTAGACTATATCAAAACCTCAGCATTAATTTTTGCTTTAAACAGGGTGATTTAGCACTCTTCGTGGTAACAGGCAGGAGCTGCAGTACGTCACATGTAAATTCTTATGTTGAGATTATTTTAGAAAATGCACCAATAGCCTAAAATAAAGAAGATATATGATAATTAACAAAGTTTGTGTGCTCTGCACCACAGTGCAGAAGTACTCTGATTATGCCGTATTAGTTGGAGGTAACTTTAACCTACGAAGTACAGACCAGAATGTACCTGGAAACAATGCAGGCAATACGCGTAATAATCCTGTAGCAATAAAACATAAATGAGAAAATAACACAAATATATAACTTCAGTCGCAAATAAAATGCCACATTTAAAACAAAAAACAGTGCACATAAAAGTGTCTGCCAACAGCAAGATGTGTCTAAGGCTTTAGGATGAAGACGATGCAATACTTTGTAACAGAAAACTGCTTTTGATGAGCATGATGTCACAACTGTTCACATTTCTAACAGGTCACTGGAAAATACTAAAAATGGTGGTGTGAGAAGTGTTACTTTCAAAGTAAATTTTTCTTTCACACAAGATGAATTGTTACATGTGAGACTGTCTGGCAGAGGGAGGGGGCAGAAGAAAACAATGCATGGATTATTTGACTCCCGTTAAAAACTTTTCACTGAGGATGAGCCAATCAGAAATAGTTCAGGACCAGAAGACCAGCCATTTACGCCATTACCGTATTTACTCGAATCTAAGCCGCACCTTTTTTCTGGTTTTTGTAATCCAAAAAACCGCCTGCGGCTTAGAATCGAGTGCAAAGTAAGCGGAAGTTCTGAAAAATGTTGGTAGGTGCCGCCACAACTAACTTCTGTCGTCGAATATATGTAGCGCTACGCAGGCATGCTTCACAGGCACAAAGACAAATACTGGCACCAAAACCTCTGCGTCAGTAAATAAATAAAAAAAAGGTGGAAGACGAGCTTTTTTTTCTCCGCCCCGAGTTTCGACCACTGCATTTTCATACATTATCCGACGAAGTAAATACAAATTCCGTATTGTTCCTCTTCGAACGTAGCAGCATTTCAATGTACTACGAAAATCCGACTGGCAAGACTGTTTGGGATATTTGTCAATATGGCCAACTCTGCTTTCTGAATTTTTTCCTAACTGTGAGAAGAAATGGTTGCTAATAGGAACTTTTATGAATTGTGAGTCACATGCAGTATTCTCTTCACCATAAGAATAATACGAATATAAACATTTTGCCATGTATTCTTTCGTGTTTGCTGCTATCTCATTTAAATCCTGCCCGCCTAATAAACTATGAAACTAGAGTGAGACAACAGCAGACGCGGAAGAATATACATACCATGTCATGTTTATATTCGTATTATTCTTATGCCTAATAGTGATACAGTCAGAAATGAAGCACGGCAATTGACTAGATTTTTAAATCTAAGATGACTAATTTCTGTGCATAATGTAATGTACTAAAGAGGCGTCTGCAAAGATTTTCAAATGGAAAAAATTTTCACTAAATTCTCGTCAAGAACATCTTCTATCATACGCAGTCTATTATTTGGTTCTTGTTGATCATTATCAAAGAAAGCAGCAGTGTAAGTAGCAACGAATAGCAGTCTCTTGACAATGTTTCGCTAATGAGACGATTCCTCTTTTTTTTAAGCAGCGGTAGCGTGCACAAAAGCAAGCCATGCCGCAAGCGGTGACAGGCCGTAAACCCTCATTTTCAGAATGCGACAAACAATGCATGACACAGTACAGTAATGCATTTTCAGCTTTGAGTGACGGAAACACCTATAACAAAGAGAACTGCACTTGTCAGATCAAAGAAAAATAAGCAATCAATTCAAACCAGACGAAGCATGTGATAAAGGAAGGGCACCTGCTTAAATACGGACGGAGCACCTGACGCATAACAACGGCTACCTGGTAAAGCTTAACTGCTAAGCTTACGACTCAAACCAAACTACTACAGCCGTATCGTCGTTCATTCAACCTAAATTGTGTCTCATATTACAATGGACCAACTTTGTTTCGATTTGGAAGTGCGGCCTAAAACTTTTCTTTCCCCTTGAATTTCGAGTCTCATTTTTCAGGTGCGGCTTAGATTTGAGTGCGGCTTAAATTCGAGTAAATACGGTACTTAAAAGTTCTACTGGCATAATTGTGTTTAATGAATCAAAGTGTAACACACGCTATAAAGACCAATATTATATGTGAAAGCTTAGCTTTTCTTGTAGCTATACTGCACATATATTAATTTAAACCATAAACTTTTCCTATTTGCATGTTTGTGCTACTTAATATTGAGTTTCTACTGACTGACTACACCACCTGTCTTATGGTCTGAATATCTGCTGTCTTTGGCTGGTGATCTCATTTGACATGACAAATGATGGACTGACAGAAGCGCATTGTGTAGCATAATCAAGATTTCAGTGTTTCAGAATCTACTAGCCTGTATTTGGTGGAATTTGAGTTTATGCTTTGATAATTTGAAAATATAATGTTGTACCTGTTGCTGTACATCAACGGCCTTTCCAAAACGCATTGTTTTTGTAGGGTTTAGTTTCCTAAAGTGCTGGAAAGTTCTACTTCTTTGTATAAAACCTTTACCATTCAAAGGATTGATACATTTTACAACTCTGAGGGAAAGTATACTGTCACTTAAAATGGAAAAAAATGTACTTTCACCCACAGAAAAAGTGTTTTTTTAACAGAGAAAATGTGAGAATTTTTTTTTGTCCGCATAAACATCCTGTTTTATCAAAGTCATCCTACATCTTCCTACAAATCACACTGACAACACTTTAAAGTACATTAAAATATCATAAAGAGTTGTAGATTTCTTTGACTGACACACACACACACACACACACACACACACACACACACACACACACGATACACCTAAAGTTTTTCCAGAGAAGGAACAGCATTTTCTACCCTCTTTAAAAATTTCTTCTCTGGTGTGCATGCCGTAAGTGCCAGGAAGGTCAAGAACTCTTCATACATTTCCATAATTTTTTCATCCCTTGAATAAAATTTAACACCAACACAGCATCTGAAATAACAGTTGACTCATCCAAAGCCAAAGAGAACCACTCTAAAGAGGGAAGCTATGAGATCAGACGACAAGAACTTGCAATAGACTTTGAGAAGTGAACAAGCATGTAAAGGAAACAGTAAGAGTGAAATACGGTTTTTCCACTATCACTTGCAACCATCTGATGAGGACATGTAATGTGAGGGTTTGCTCGCAACACACTGGTAGGCCAAAACCCATATCCAACCTTTTATACTGGAAACGGCTTACCTAAAGAAAGGTTAGAAGTATGATAACGGTAACAGTGATGGCGCTGCAACTTATGTTGCTAACAGTCATCTTGGTGGCCATTCTTAAATACAGCATCTTGGATTCAGCTCATGAAGTTTAAATAAGAAAGAGGTCATGTGGCACATGATTTTGGGCTAGACTTTCCCAAACAATAAGGATATGTACTAATTTTTTATTTTTCACCTGCCTGTAATCATTAACAACATGTGTGGTGGGTCATTAGGCGCACTTGCTCACAACTTGCAGACTAGGGCACGCAAAGGAGATGCCTGCGCACAATGTGTGTGGTGATGAAGTTTGCGATAAATGTGGTATGAACATCCTAAACAAGAGATGGAGTTCCGTAGGACGAGGACTACAGTTAAAATGTTTGCTGAACCACGTGCATCCCAATAGAAAATTGAGTACAAGACAACGAGCACTTTCATTCACTGGAAATACGTTCAGCCCTACATGGACAAACAGGCAATAAATCTGATGTGCATTGCAAGGACATGTGAGAAGCTGCATGCATGAAAGAGCATGCACATGTCATACGGTAGTGACATTTACTTGTGGAAGATGGTGTTTGGTTGTGAGGTTACCGAAATTGCATGTAATCCCATGCTGTGGTACAAATATCAATGACAAAGCTGACACAGAAGTACCCACCAGATGACACAGCTCCGATGTACACTGACAGGCATATTGCATGAGAGTTGTCGAACTTGTCGGACCAACTTTCTGAAAGGGATGCTATCATGTTGGAAGGCCAGACATTGTGTGATAGAGTGCTGGACAACAGGAACATCGTCTGACAGTGATACGACTCAGTTGCTGCTGCAAAACGTGTTCCTATGAACCATCACCCACTGAAAGCCTACGGCAACAGGGAAGTACAATTGCAGACAATGATGATAAAACCATAAGCTACAAGGTACTGCAAGCCTCTGGATGTATACTTTTTTTTTGCCAATATAAACTATACACATGCTGCATGGAAGAGTGTGAGAATCGTGCCATCTATCTGCATTACAGACTCTTCATTTTTAGGTTTAATTCTTTTATATATAATCAGTTATGTGCACCACAATATCAATGTATACACCACTATGCATGGAAAGTGTCTGAAAACTTGGCACAGAATACTCCTCAATGTATTGGGTATCAACTCTATGCGGGAAGTGTGTGCACTGCTCCCAACTGTGAAAAGAGTGTGGTCCTGACCTCCTCCTGGTTTACACAGCCACTTTGCTTCTCCCAACACATTACTACGCTGTTTAGTAATTTGGGTTGTATGGGTTTGTAGAGTGTATCTGTACTTGTTACGTTGCTGTATGGGTTGTGGGTGCCTGACGCTTCCTTTTTGTATTTTCCGATTTGGCATTCTGCGTATATTGTTTTCTTTACATACCTGTTCACCACTCAAAGTCTCATCTGCAGATCCCACAGTTTCCCTTGTGCAAAGTTTGCTCAGATAATTAAGTTAATATATTTTCAGCAATATCTTTTACTCCAGAATGAGATTTTCACTCTGCAGTGGAGTGTGTGCTGGTGGTGGTGGTTGTTGGGATGTTTAAGGGGGACTAAACAGCGAAGGTCATCAGTCCCCCATTCCAAAAACAGGAGAGCCGATGTGTGCGCTGATATGAAACTTCCTGGCAGATTAAAACTGTGTGCCCGACCGAGACTCGAACTCGGGACCTTTGCCTTTCGCGGGCAAGTGCTCTACCATCTGAGCTACCGAAGCACGACTCGCGCCCGGTACTCACAGCTTTACTTCTGCCGGTACCTCGTCTCCTTTACAGAAGCTTCTGTAAAGTTTGGAAGGTAGGAGACGAGGTACTGGCAGAAGTAAAGCTGTGAGTACCGGGCGTGAGTCGTGCTTCGGTAGCTCAGATGGTAGAGCACTTCCCCGCGAAAGGCATAGGTCCCGAGTTCAAGTCTCGGTCGGGCACACAGTTTTAATCTGCCAGGAAGTCCAATATCTTTTACTGTTCAAGCCACCATGTTTGCTGAAAAACTTATGTTTTCACATAAATTAGTGTTTTCTGGACATTTCTTCAGTTGCTGCAATCATGTAATCCGTTATTAATTTGCCGTCAATAAATGCTTTTCCATACTTTGCTATTGGGTGAACCCCGTGAAAACTAACACAAGTTGCTCCTTCTTGTTCAGCATTTACTTCCTCAAACATCTGCTGAAACTTCAAACTGCATATCAAAGATGCATATATTTCTAACCGTTGGCTTCTACTAAAAACTGAACAACTCTGAGAATGTTTAGTCGGATAATGACTATTTTGTGTTCTTTGAGAGTTAATGTTTCAATGCAAATTACATACACTGCCTTATTATTTGACTCAAACTGAGCGAGGTGGCACAGTGGTTAGCACACTGGACTCATTTGGGAAAACGACTGGTTCAAACCCACATCCGGCCATCCTGATTTACGTTTCCCATGATTTCCTTAAACTGCTTCAAGCAAATGTTTCCTTGGAAAGGGCACGGGTGACTTCCTTCACCATCTTTTCCTAATCCGATGGGATAGATGACCTCGCTGTTTGGTCCCCTCACCCAAACCAACCAACCAACCAAACATGACTCAACCATGAGATATTGACGTGCTTACTTGTCTTCTGTTCCTTTTCCATAATTACATGAATCCCTGAAAAAATGATTTAACTGCAGATTAAAATTATGCCAGTTAATAGAATTGGAAGAGTTCTGCGCAAATAATTCCATAGGATTTTATCTTTAGGCAATTTTAATTCAATTAAATACTCACTGCATCTTCACTAAGAAACAGTAGTCACAAAAAACACTAGACCCACTATATTTTGCTTTTCAGATGATATGTTGACACTACCCGCAAGATGGTGCTGTATTAATGCAAGTAACTTCTCTACTCTCTGGAGAAGTCACTTCTATACATTTAGTATCGACAGAAGTCATCTTAACAATACATAAAGCACAGCATGCGCATCAACTACAACCATGGCAACGAAATGACCTGGCACTTGCCCCTAAGCGCTAACAGAAATTGTTGAGTGGAGTCCACCCCCTTCTCCTGAACTAAAGATTATCTCTATCACCATCTAGTCCTGAAACGAAAATTTACACGTAATTCAACACTACTGTATGATGAACTACAGTCTGTTCAACTATTCTTTAACTGTGCCAGCAATGACTTCTACAATACGTTGTAGGGTCAGTATTGCTTAGCGTGTTCGGTCATTTCTCCAGGTCCAAAACTGATGTCAATAGTTCAGCTTCTAACAGTTTTTTTCAGTCTTCTCTAAATAATTTATATCGCTTTTTTTCAATAATGTCTTGCTGAACTGATGGTTTCATAATTCTCACACCAGCGAGTATTTCCTTCCTTCTGAAAGTCAGAGGATATTTCCACCCATTAGCATGTGAACAGTTTTGTCTTGTACATTCTGTCACAGCTCTCAGTAATTCTAAGGGAATGTCTTCTACTTCAGGTGTCTGGTTTTGATTTAGGTCTTTCAGTGCTGTCACGTGCTTCTTACATTATCATACCCCCTTCTTCATGTTTACTTACTTTTTGCTTCTTAATATTCTCCCCAAGTTACTTTCCTGTAAAATGACATGCATACTCCAGTCACCTATCAGCAGAATGAAAGAAACCAATATCATCCCAGACTGCAACAACTCAAACACATCCTGCATCAAGGCTCCAATTAATCGTTGTGCACAGAAATGAGTAACGACCTACACACAACCCTTCCCACTTCTCATAAAACATAATCTATACAATACTCTAGTTCATTCTGATACCACAACTATTAACTTTTTGCCACACACATTTTACCACCATGGAAGACCCAAATGCCAGACCTGTATGATACATACACACACATCGTTCTCTGATCCCATCACAGGCTTAACTTATTTGAGGAGGGGCCACAAGTGAAAGCAGTTAAGCCATATACCAACTCTGATGGAATTTTTGCTCATCATTTTATGCATGCAAAGCCACCTACCAGCTGTCCAAACACACTTACGTCCACTGCCGAACTATGGTCCAGAGCACAGCAGACCATCCAGCAGCTAAACATATTGCTGAACACAACATGATTATTTCCATGGCTGCTTCACAGCCCATGCCATATGGTACATTCCATGTAACATTGGCTTTTGTGAAGTACTTATAAGGGCATTGTCTTTACAACATTTTCTTTCATACCGTAACCCTCCTGTTCTCAAACTCTGCTAACCTCTGCCCCACCCCCATCTCCATCGCTGCTCTGTAAACTTAACTTCACTCACCCTTAACTCAAGACCTGTTCTCTGAGGTCTCATTTTTCCTCTGTTCTACCTCCCTGATAACCAAGCTTGATGGTGTGGGGTGCCACTTCTTTCCATAGCAGGAACTATTTGGTTGTAATCCACAGCAGCCTATCAGCACAGCAATACATTGACTATTCACTTTGCCCTGTTTTGTTGCCCTTCATGGTAAGTCACCCTCGGCTACAGCAAGACAATGTCTGCCCGCACAAGGAGAGTTTCTACTGCTTGTCTTCCTGCTTGCCAAACCCTACCTTAAGCAACAAGGTCACAGGATCTCTCCCCAATAGAGAACATGTGGAGCATTATGGGCAGGACCCCATAACAAGCTTGGGATTTTGACAATCTAATGCATCAACTGGACAGAATGTGGCACAATATCCCTCATGAGGATATCCAACAACTTTAGCTATCTATTCCAAGCTGAATAACTGCTTGCATAAGGACCAGAGGAGGACCAAAGCGTTACTAACTTGCTCAATTTTAGCTCTCTTGTGAAAAATTATCCATTAAAAAAAAAAAAAAAAAAAAAAAAAAAAAAAAAAAAAAAAAAAAAAAAAAAAAAAAAAAATTATATTTCCATTCCATTTGATTAATTCCTTTGTGGTGGGTCTATTTTCCTATCTTAAAATGTGTTATAAAAATGTGTGTGTGTGTGTGTGTGTGTGTGTGTGTGTGTGTTTGTTTCACATCTCGTCCTAAGTCACTGGATGGATTTCGACCAAACTTTGTACACGTATCACTTGCACCCGGAAAGAATTGCTGTGCAGTTAAGCAGCACCAATGTTTCATAGGTGTGGGGAAGGTGGGGGGGAAAATGTAACTCACAACATGTTAATTCCCAGACTTTATTCAGCCAGTATTTGTTGCAAGTCACTAAGTGCCCTCACTGTCAAACTTTACGTAATTTAAACCCTTTTTTAAACTTTTCTCCCTGATAACCCCCACAAAACGATTTAAGGGAAAAGTTCATTGCTTACTACATTTTCACAGTTCATGCAGTAAAATTGGGACATCAGACACGACATTTAAATTTACTACTTCTTTATTGCCAACTGTATTTGCAGCATTTTACACAGTGAAACTCCGCTTTTACACTTTTCAAGGGACTTCAAAAAATGGTTTAAAACGCAGAAAAATGAAAAATTTCGGAAACAATGTTTTTGCTGTAAAAGTTACGTATAGGATACCCCCTTGCACTTTATGTATGATATATGTACATAACAGGCATCAAAAGACTTGACAGGGACCTGTTTATTATATAATTAAGGTTTATTATCTAATAAAAACTGCTGATTTAACAGGAACTGATAACTGTCTGGGAAGTAGAAACGTTTGACTCAATTTCATATGTCATAATTATGTTTTAGAAAGCTTACAGCTGTCATTCATTATTTAAATAATGAAATACTGCACTAGTTACATATTTTTTCATGCTTAGCATGATGCATTTTGAGAAATTTTTCTCATTGTCAAGTGCAAATACGTCCATATTTTGTGTGGTGTTTGAATATGTGTTATTCTGCGTCTCTTGCACTGTAGCCGTCTTTTCGGGTTATCAGGTACTGTGCCCCATTAGTTATGTAGCAAACCCCCCCCCCCCCTCCACACACACACACACACACACACACACACACACACACACACGAGCTATTACTCGCATTGTTTGTGTAACAATACAAAAAATACAAAGTGTACAACTTTGCTTCCTCCGTTTTTTCCCCAACATTTGAGGCTTTAATAAAACAAATTGGTTACACACGTGTCGTTTGAAGTATTTTCCATCGCTGGCCACTACTTTCTCCCATCTTTTGGGCAGTGTATGAATCCCACATCGAAAAAATTGATCATCTTTTGAAGCGACCCACGAATCGATCCAATTTGTAACTTCTTCATGAGATCGGAAGTGTTGGTCAGCCAGGCCATGCACCATTGATCTGAACAGGTGATAGAGGGAGCAATGTCTGGAGAATATGGCGGTTAGGATACGACTTTCCATTTTAACGTTTCCAAGTACGATTTGACCTCTTTTGCAACATGGGGTCGAGCATTGTCATGCTGCAAAATCACTTTATCGTGCCTCTTGTTGTATTGCGGCCATTTGTCTTTTAATGCTCTGCTCAAATGCATTAATTGCGTTCAATAACGAGTACCTCCTAGTACACAATGCTGAGCTGGTCCCACCAAATGCAGAGTATGATCCTGGAGCCGTGAATATTCGGTTTGGCTGTCGACTTTGAAGCATGGCTGGGATATCCCCACGATTTTTTGCATTTAGGGTTATCATAATGAACCCATTTTTCGTACCTGGTCACAATGCAATGCAGAAATCCTTTCCGTTTTTGCATCTGAAGCAACTGTTCACAAACACACAAATGCCGTTCAACATCTCTTGGGTTTCAGCTCACAGGGGACCCAAGTTCCTTCTTTCTGAATCATGCTCATAGCTTTGAGACGTTTTGAAATGGCTTGCTGTGTCACTACCACTAATTGTGCCAATTCTTCTAGAGTTTGACGCGAGTCTTCAATCAGCGATGTCTCCATTTCTGCATCTTTGAAAACCCTCTTTTCCACCATTATGCCGGTCTACGACATTAAAATCACCGTTCTTGAAGCGACGAAACCACTCACGACACATTCTTTCACTAAGAGTGTTCTTACCATATGTACTTCAGAGCATTTGATGAGACTCAGCTGCTGTTTTCTCGATATTTAAACAAAACAGTAACACCTTCCGCAAATGATGAGAAATGGCTCGTAAACTGATATTTTCAAGCAAGAACAACTTTATGATGCAGAAGACACTAATCGACTAATGTTTGAATGTGATTATATTGACTGAGGTCCAAGCTAACTGCTTAACGTCTGCGAGCTGTTTCTTTTGACCGCTTCTTACCGTTGTTGCTACCTATCGGAAAACAGCGGAAGCTAAGTTGTACACCTTGTACATACATAAATTCTGCACTTGACAACGAGAATAAATTCCTGAAACACATTTTGCTCAACATGAATAAAATACGTAACTGGCACTGTGTTTAAACTAAAAACATTTGAGCATTGCAAAGTGAATGATTGTGTCAGCTAGCACTCCAAGTGGACATAATGCGAAAACATGCTAAATGTGGTTCAACAAAGGTTTCACGATGATCACAACAATCACAAAACTGCGTTTGCGCAGTAGAGACAGTTTAGAAATGGTTGTGATTGGTCAAGATATATTCATTCGAACAAACCTAGTTACTCCCCTCCGCTACCATGCCAAGTAGAGCTTGGCAACAGTGGGAGATACGGCATGAATTGTTCCAACTTTTACATATTTACTGGTTCAAATCCATTGAGTAGAGTGCCGTGGTGTCAAGAAGCTTAACCATAAAAAATTTGCAAACATTACTGGATGGCCAACATCATTTTTTCTCCACAAACATTTTTTCGTAATGCGTAAATTGCAGGAAAATTATAAATATGTTGACCCAAATCGGGTGCAAATCAACACTGTGGGCATAGGAAATTTGATGGGACTGATAAATGTTGTAAACGATGGGGAAAACATTAATTATGAGAATGTAAAAGTGGGGTTATATAGAACCTCACTGAATGTATCCATACAATTATATCATTTTATTGCATACAGTTTAAGAGATATGGCATCAAACATTGAGCTGCGTGAAAACTAAACTGCAGGACATCTATGTGTATAAATATTTGTAAAATGTGTGACAAGTGAGTATCCAGGCAAAGCCACAGACAAAAGACTCGTGCACCCCTGCACTAATTTTAACAAAACTTAAAACTTCATGACCATACTACTTAATATCTTTAAAGATATACTGCGAGCGGGCAGCCTAGTGTAAAAACAATCTCCCATCAGGGGGTGGTGATAATATGATAAGGGAAGGAGACAGGAGGGGGTAGACAGAGAGCAGGATGGAAGAGAAGGTTAACATAGAATGGTGGTGAGGAGACAGACACAAGATGGCGAGAAGGAGATTGATTGATAGAAGATTGGAATAAATATGTACCAGGGACTGTCTGGCGCTCAGTTTGTATCAAATAAGTGCTGCTTACCTCACATTTGCAGCCAATTATTTACTACCTCAACATGAATAAATCCCTGAGAAAATAGTTGTCTACCACCTGAAATAAATGAATCTTTTTTACTGTACAGTAAAACTTGTCATGAATCTTTACACTGAACACTGCTACTTTCCTTTTAGTTTAACTTGGTATTCACATTTTGTAAAAAGAGTGGCTAATGAATGTTTTTAAGTTTCTTCTGGACCGTTTGGGATTCCCAGTTTCTTGCTTTATATTTAATGGGAACTTCTTGAGTATCTTTCCACTAGAGTACATGATTAAACTGTGAATCTTAAACAGGCAAAGTCTGCATGTGAATTATGCTTGTGTCTTATTGGGAGTGCAACCGCAGTTCAACAAACTGATTATTACTGTCAACAACAGAAATTACTAAAGAGTAAAAGTATTGGAAGTGAATATTATTCCAAGATCCTTAGAAAGATCACTGCAAGGTGTGTGGTTGTCTACTTTACGGAAAATACGCAAAGCAGGACAACACTTGTCTTCATGCCAATACAAAGAAAGTCTTGTAAGTGCAAAACATGTCAAACTTAGCCACTTTATTATTTTGTCTGTATGCTGATTTAATCTGAACTTTTTATCCATTGCATAATACGAGTCTTCAAGATTAAGACTTATCTTTGAAACATTTGTAGACTCTTCCAGCTACCAATCATCTGAGTTGTGTTGTGCCTCCCCGTGCCGAGTTTGGATCCTTTATTGCTATACATGTGCTACCAGCAAACATTGTTCTCAAAACACCCTTCCAAGACACTGAAAGATTTTTTTTTTTTTTTTTACATTAATGAACAACAACGGGGAAAGCAGTCATCATTACTGGAACTATGTCACAGGAATGAAGGTAATCTCTAAATTGTGTAACATAGCATCATAGCATTGCTTTCTGTGATAGACTTAAGTCTCCATCAATGCAAGAAGGATGCCATTAATGCTGTAACACTTCAGTTTTCCAAGTAGAATTATGTGATTCACATAGAAAGACTTTTGAAAAGTGGCAGAGTATACCAATCACATAATGTTTCTTGTTAAGCTCTGCAGGACTTACATTATGGGTCCTTGTATTGCTTTCTCTGTGGAGAGTCCTTTAAAAATGCCAATGGGGAGGCAGTTTTCTTTACCAAGACTACTCTGAAGTTGTCTTACAAAGTTGTCACTAGAACATATCACAGTGCTAAAAACAAAATCATCAAGATTAGTAAGTGAAGAATTTTATTATTTTCTTAGGTATCGTTCTTCTGAAATGGTTGGTGGTGCATATAGTTCCTACACAAGAAAACCCGAAGCATTTGTAAATGTTTCTTTATTATTTAGTACAATGTCTGCTGCCATGTAGTGATAGTAACTATTAGATATGATGGCCAATGATTTGAATGTGTCAGCATTTATGCCAAAGCGGGTTCAGTTTCATTTGGATCACAATTTTTGTTTCATGTTTGATAACATTCCAAACTGTTTTTGCCTTTTTCTTGAAGGGAGTCATTTACTGAGCATAATATGCAAGTTTTACAATGCTGGTGGTACTACGGTTTTAAATCTTAACACACCTTGTTCTCTGAATTTGGTAGAACTCTCTTCCCATCTCAAGATATTTTAATATCGTGAGTTGTCAACTCATTATTCTTGCTTCTGTTCAATTTTATCCTTGTTTGTTTCATGGATAACAAGACTTAAAATGCTTTACCAATAAATTTTCTATCTGCGTTGTCTGCTTTATGAATCTCATTCCCTGTTCTTCCCAGTTTCTATTCACGCACAATAACAATCATTATTTTTGACTGTGATAATTGTTTTCCTGTATGTTCTGCACTTTTTAAGGGATCAGTATATTTTACTGTTAATGTCTTCTCTGCGGGACACCACTTCGTTGAAGTGCTGACTGTGTGGACAGAGAAACTTGCCTGTTCATGTGAAACTGAAGGCTACTACAGCTGTTGTGCAGCTACCGGCAGGGGTTCCCATGAAGGACAGACCACAGTGGATGAACTGGACAGTGTCCTGCAACACTGCCATCACTGTCACAGCCATTTCACTAGCACTTCCTTAATTCACCAGGTACCAAACCCACAGTGTGAAGTGACCCATGCCAAGGGGGTGGCACATGATAAGGTGTGTCATGAATGGGGTATCAGATAGCAGGTGACACACCTCAGTAATTAGCCTTGCACACGTGGGACTACTGCGACTCCATGGTGTCAGCCTAATAAATCTCAAATTCTCATGGGGACAAAAATGGAGAACAAGGGGAACAGAGGTGCTCGAGACCTCAAATACCCAAATATCAGAGTTGAAACTGATAAAAGCTGCTATCAGGCCATTCGTGGAGGTGAATCTGTGTGGATGCTACAAGGCTCATGGTACACTGTGATCAAAAGTATCTGGACACCCCCAAAAACATATGTTTTTCATATTAGGTGCATTGTGCTGCCACCTACCGCCAGATACTCCATATCAGTGACCTCCATAGCCATTAGATATCGTGAGAGCAGATGGTCAGGTGACTGGGTGTCACTTGGGTCATACCTCTTTGTG
This sequence comes from Schistocerca piceifrons, assembly GCF_021461385.2. Taxonomy (NCBI): domain Eukaryota; kingdom Metazoa; phylum Arthropoda; class Insecta; order Orthoptera; family Acrididae; genus Schistocerca; species Schistocerca piceifrons. Next base: position 421,902,119 of record NC_060140.1, on the reverse strand, counting down.
CAAGATTTCCACACTCCTAATCAACCCTAGGTCCACTGTTCCCTATGTGAGAGTGAAGTGGAAATCTGAAGGGACAAGTACAGCAGAAAAGCATACAGCCCACCTCGTCTACTGACTAACAGAGGCTGCCGACAGTTGAAGAGGGTCGTAATGTGGAATAGACATCTATCCAGACCATCACACAGGAGTTCCAAACTGCATCAGGCTCCACTGCAAGTACTGTGACAGTTAGGCAGGAGGTGAGAAAACTTATGGTAGAGCGGCTGCTCATAAGCCACACATCATCATGCTGGTAAACGCCAAATGATGCCTCGGTTGGTGGAAGGAGTGTAATCATTGGGCGACTGGACAATGGAAAAACTGTTGTGTGGAGTGATGAATCATGGTACACAATGTGACAATCCAATGCAGGGTGTGGGTATTGCGAATGCCTTGTGAATGTCATTTGCCAACATCTGTAGTGCCAACAGTACAATTCGGAGGCGGTGGTGTTACGGTTTGGTTGTGTTTTTCATGGAGGGAGCTTGCACTCCTTGTTTTGTGTGGCACTATCACAGTATAGTCCTACATCAATGTTTTAGGCAGCTTCTTGCTTCCCACTGTTGAAGAGCAATGCAGGGATGGCAATTGCATCCTTCAACATGATCGAGCACTTGTTCATGATGTACAGCCTATGGCAGAATGGTTACATGACAATAACATCCCAGTAATGAACTGGCCTGGACAGAGTCCTGACCTGAATCCTGTAGAACACCTTTGGGATGTTTTGAAATGCCAACTTCATGCCAGGCCTCACCGACCAACATCGATACCTCTCCTGAGTGCAGCACTCCATGAAGAATGGGCTATCATTTGCCAAGAAACCTTCCAGCACCTGACAATGTATGCTTGCGAGAGTGGAAGCTGTCATCAAGGCTAAGGGTGGGCCAACACCATATTGAATTCCACTATTACCGATGGAGGGCACCACAAACTTTTATGTCATTTTGTAAGGTGCCTCTTACATGAGGAAGACATTTTTACCAGTTTTAATAAATTATTGTCGCTTCTTGATGTATTCACGATAGTTAGGAAGTGCTGTAGTCTGTAGCTGGCCATGAGTCTGAAAGCATTTCCCACGCTGGCTGGCTAGGTGATGAAGCGACCATATGTCGCGCGTAGTGGGGTGGGGCTCGGTGCTGGACCATAGCAACAAGCATCAGCCTGGGAAATTTACATGACGGGAAGTACCGCCATCTTGGCACCAAAGTCACCAATTTTGTTTGTTTATACTTAATAATAAAAGTCATTTATGACAACATGAATACTAGGTGGAGCCTAACTTTTTATCATAATTTTGCCTCGTTAAAATTCACATCCGTTCATTAACAAATGCATATCTTGGTAAGTACCAACTTTATTGGAAATCCACGAACTGTGATTAAACTAGTAACAGATACGGACTGCGCGCCAAAGTTGGCAGTCGGCGTTAAGAGCTCTTCCTGTCTTGTTTGATGGAACCATACTCTCGGTTATGAGTAGTTGTGACACGAGTGTTTCATTATTGATCTAATAGGAAGAAAAGTGATATTACGGCATTCTGAATGTTAATTTCAAGTAAATAGATACCCCAAAGTTGATCAACAGCAATTTCAGATAATTAGCTTCCATCAACAGCCACATCCAATGCACCAATGAATAATATGCATGGGATAACATTTACGAGAGCTGCACCGCACACAGGTAGGAGGAAATCCGATGACAACCCACCAAGGCCGATCAAGGAAGGTCCGACTTACACTCGCAAATTCCGGGTGGAAATGCTGACCAGTTATACTGTACGTCACATATACCACCCTCTACGGATTCATGGCTAAGCTGAGTAATAACAGTATCAGTTTAGAAGTGAGGGGATCTTGCAATTTTCAGTTAGGTGTCTGGATAGTTTTGGTCACATAGTGTATCTGCGTTGCTTCAGACAGCGAAGCAGCTCTGGAATCTCTGCAATGAGAATGAAGATCGTTTCATAATGCGACAAAGCCCTTGTGAGTCTAGTGAAAACAATCGGGTGAAGCTGTCATGGGTCTCTGGTCACTTGGGAATCAGTGGCAATAAACAAGCTGATAGGCTGCAAGGACAGGGGCAACAACTCCATTTGCTGGATCAGAACCTGTCCTATCCATCACTAAGGCAATAGTAAGAACCAAACTGAATACATGGACTAGGGGACAGTAAATAGGATATCAAAGACAGATTACACTGCGGGTAAGACAGATGACTTGCTATGAGAACTATAATAAACACACACACATGATGGGTACAATAAAAGAAGGCCCTAAGTGCAGACTAGGGCTTGAGGGGAATTAAACTTAATACATTTAATCTTCAAATGCAAAGTATTGGGGGCCAAAAGACATAGAATATTTGGCACATTAATTCCTGAAGAAATTGTGTTTAATAAAGAACTAGTAGAATGCCTCCTACTACTTCTACTAGAGTTACGGGGAGATAAACCACAGACAGTTTTGGTGCGGGCAACAGTGGGCTAAGACCACTTGCCTTGCCTTCCTGCATAGATAAATCAATCATTAAGATTGGTTTTAAATCTGTATCATTAAATACGGTTTGGTCTAAAAACAAATTGCCTATGGCTGCACTTCAATCCTCATAGGGATAGATAATGCCAGACATCAACTCTAGGTGCTCCCAATATCTGAGAGAACAAGCACCACACAAAAAATGATTCTCTATTTAAGTCTGCATAACATTATTATACTGTCTTCAATAACTTTATGAAGCTAATGATACTTCTTGGTAGTAGGTTGTAAGCAGTCAGCACTACAAGCCTGTGCATTTCCTAATTCATTATCAGGGAACAGCTTTCAAACACCTGTACAATAATTTTACAGTATATTGTTAATTTTTACTTGTTGACCATCTGACTACAACGGAATGAAACAATTTTCATGCCATACATGTTTCGCCTTTATTCTTTGCAAGGAAAGTTTAGTGGAAGGTTCTGTGGATGATTTTCTACATGTTGTGTTTTAGTTCCCTTTTCTGGCATACTACTTCTTATAATGCTGTTTTGGTTTTTGTTTCCTACACTTCCAGGTACTAGGAACTCAAAACTTGTTTTGATACTTTGTTTTTGAAACAGTATCTAGAGGATACCCTCCCCACCTCTCCCCTGCCCTCTGCCTAACCTGCAGCACTTGACTGTCCGCCATACCCACCATAACATACTATACTATCCCTCCCCCTCCATGCCCCAGCCTCCTCCTCACCCCCACCCAGTAGCCACTCCCATCATGCATTGGTGCTGCTGCTTGCAGTGTGGTTTCAGTTGCCTGAGACTGCAGTTTTGTGTGAGAGTTACGTTTGCGTGAGTGCATGCATGTGTATGTGTGTGTGTGTGTGTGTGTGTGTATTGTTGACAAAGGTCAATGGCCAATAGCTTTAGGTGTGAAAGTATTTTTGATGTGCCTATCTGCGTCTCAGCATCTCCGCTATATGGTGAGTAGCAACTTTCCATCTCATAATATCAGTGGTATCACAGTCACATTCCAACACACACAATAAATCTATTGACACTGCATCAGTCTTATGTTATCCTATGGATATGACAAGTACATTCTTTTTATTACTGAGGCTTCTGTTATTTTAAGGGAAGACAAATACATTTTTTACTTGGCTTTGTGCAAGCAGCAGCATTATCTTCTGCTAGTAACTGTTATAAGCCTTATATTTGCTTTGCAGCTCTGGTGGTAGACAGCACTGCACAATAAGAATGAGGGAGCATGAATTGCAAGGATGTAATAGGACAGAGGGGGGTGGAAACTGTTGGGTGGAGGTTGTGGAGACGGTAGTTTCCCCTGAGTTGAGGCCAGGATAATTTTGCAGGCTTGGAATGTTTTGTAAGGGTAACTCCCACCTGTGCAGTTTAGAACAGCTGGTAGTGGAGGCAAGGACCAGGTGGCCTGGGTTTCGAAGCAGCCACTGAAATGAAGTGTGTTATGTGCAGATGCATGATGTGTCACGGGTTGGTCTACCTTGCTCTTTGTCACTCTTTGGCTGTGGCCACTCATCGTGGTGGACATCCGTTTGTTAGTTATGCCAATATACAGAGCTGTGTTTGTTTTGTTTAGTGCTATGGCCCACAACTTGCCTTATTTCTATCCTTACACCTTCAAACATTTCACTTAACTTTCTTTTTATATGGATCACTTTCATTCATATTCTTCATTACTATGATGCACAATGCCCAAAATGTTACTTGCTAACTATCAGAGCAAATAATGTATTTAAATTGTAGTAATTTATAGTGCACTCCCTAATCACTTTTGCTATCTGTATAAACCTTTTGCTCAATCTATCTGGATTCTCTTTGCTATACACAGATGATTTTTAGACACACTATGGTAAGGCAACAACAGTATCATTTTGTGTACATTTAAGTTGTACTTTTAAGGATGCCTCACCTGTAGACTTTTTGCAAGAACTGTGGTGGCCAATCAGAGAGAAGACTTGTGCCTGGTTGTGTATATGGTAAAGGAACAGTTGACAATGGTGGAGCATCATCTGTAAAGCCGATCGGTGGGAGAGGGTCGACAGGATCAGCAAACTCAGTCTCACGGGAGAAGGTGTTGAAAACTGGAGCAGTAGAAGTAGCACTCACAGGACCAGAGACTAATAAATGGATGGATCCACCTGCATCCCCCAATGCAACACACTGGCAGGATGAAGATACATCAAACGCCAGGCACATTGAGCCTGCCGTGTCAACCTGCAATGAAAAAAATTATTGTTAATAAAATAAAAACCCTTAAATATTTGTGATATTTAAATTATGATGCAGGTAATGGAAAAGGAAGAAACGAGATCCCACTAACAAAGAAGTGATGGTTGATAAAAACTGCATGGACCAAAATACGAGAAATGCTTGTTTTTATGAAAACTACACACCTGAAAACAAAAATGCTTTATTTTACATCTACATGGATATCCTGCAAATTATGCTTAAGTGCCTTTGCATCTTCTAAATGTTCTGCCAATAAATCTGTCTTTGGTATGCCTTCCCTCAACATTTTGTATGGGTTCTTTCGAATTTAAATTGTTCGTAATTGTAGTTCCCAGGTATTTAGTTGTATTTACGGGATTTAGATTTGATTCATTTATTGCATAACCAGTTTAACAGATTCCTTTTAGCACTCATGTGGATGTTTTAGTGTCAATTGCCAATTTTCACACCATAGAGGTATCTTTTATAAACCGTTCTGCAATCTGTCTTCATCTTCTGATGAGTTTACTAGACGATGAACAACAGCACCATCTGCAAACAACATACGACAGCTGTTCAGATTTTCTCCTAAATAGTTTATATAGATAAGAAACAGCGAAGGGGCTTATAACACTACCTTGGGGAATGCCAGAAATCACTTATGTTTTACACTGTGATTTTCCGCCTGTTACTATGAAACTGTGACCCCTCTGACATGGAATATTGTCTCAGTTATTTGTGTGGATTCCCGATTTCTTTAAGTGTGCAATTTCACTACAAGCCACTTGTCAGCCACGGTGTCAAAAGCCTTCTCAAAATCTAGAAATGTGAATCAATTTGAAATCCTTTGTCAATAGCACTCAACACTCTGTGCGAGTAAAGAGGGAGTTGTGTTTCAGAAGACTGATGTTTTCCAACTCGTGCTGACTGTATGTCAATATACCATTCTATTCAAGGTAATTCACAGTGTTTGAACACAACATATTTTAAAAAAATTGTGCTGCATAATGACGTTAATGATATGGGCCTGTGATTTTGTGGATTCATACTGCCTTTTTTGAATGTTGGAGTGACCTGTGCAACTTTCCAGTCGTTGGGTATGGATCTTTCGTCAATCAATTAGTGGACCATGAGACTTATCTATTTCTAAGTTACTCATGTTGCCAGCTGAACAGAGAAGGACTGATTGTGTCTTGTCACTAGCGTACTTACTTACTTACAATCAGAATCTCTATTTTCTGCCAGGTTTCAAGACATATTTTGTTGTGGAAACTATTAAAAGTCTGCACCAAACTTCTGTGACAAACTTCTGTCTTGGGATATTATGCGATTGTTTAAATTTGACTTTCTTTTCAAAATTGTTCCTGCAACAGGGTTCTAACCTGTTCTGTGTACCAAGAAGGATCAGCTCCATCATTTTTTTAATTTTTTTTATAAATCTTTTAATAGCTGTCAATAATTTTCTTTGAATTCACACCACATCTCGTCTGTATAAATTACATTGTCTCCGAGGAAGGCATCAAGCGATTTTTGTCAGATTTTGAATGTGTAAAATTTTTGGAGGATTTGGAAATTACGCAACTCACTCTATGACAACCCTGTGCTCACCAATCCCTGTATCCATTTTGATGTTCATAATCAGCTCAGGATTATTTGCTGCTAAGAGGTCTAGTGTGTTTTCACAACCGTTTATTATTTGGGTGGGCTCATGAACTAACCGCTCAAAATTTTCAGAGAATGTATTTAGCACAATTTCAGATGATCTTTGATGCCTACTTCCAGATTTAAACATGTATTTTCCACCAACAAATCGAGGGCAGACTGAAGTCACCACCAACTATAATTATGTGACTTGGTTATGTGTTTGAAATGATACTCAAGTTTTCTTTGAACCTTTCGGAAGTTGTATCACCTGAGTTGGGAGGTTGGTAAAAGGATCCCATTATTTTATTCTAGTTGTCAAGAATGACCTCTACTCATAGTAATCCAGAAGAACTATTTACTTCAATTCTGCTACAAGAGATACTACTTCCAACAACAAACACGCCACTGCCAACAGTGTTTAGCCTATCCTTTCTGAACTCCGTTACCTACTTCGCAAAAATTTCAGCTGAACTTTTCTCCAGCTTTAGCCAGATTTCAGCATTGCAACATGTGCAATACAGTAACCTCAAAGTCTGTCTACAATCAAATTTCTGAACTACAACAGGGTCTGGCTCACCCACATCTAAAAATTCCAGTAATTCTGTGTCCAATATTGTTTCTGCAATGGTTTTCAGGAAACACAGAATGTTTACAGTTGAAGAGGTTGCTCTAGTTTAGATCAGTGTCATCCTCTTTAGAATCTCAACATCCATCACTGACCATTTACTTTTCTTCATCAGATTATCTAGGTCTTTTAACATGTTACACTTCATTCCTTCATTTTAGCACACTCCAGAAACTGCCACTGCAGCAACCACCATTCAGACACACTGCCATATTTTATGTTGTTAGCTTTATTGGAAGTTTAATTTATTTGACTTCAGTTTCTTTATGAAGTCATTGCACAGCTCCACAAAATGACTCTTTAGAATCTCATATTTATCAACATTGATTACTACCACTTGTTGTACCACACCCACTGTGTTTTCAGTTGCACCAGTAATGTCCATATCTAAATCACTGTATGGAACTGATTCAACATCAGGCAACAGTTTTCTCCATGCACCATTCATAGAATTAACTGCATTTACCCCTACCTTTAAACTACAACAAGAATTTACTGTCAGCAAATTTGTTATCTGAGTGACATTAGCCTTTAAGCTTTGAAAAAGTTCAGAGGCTAGAGTCCAGGCCCATGAGCTGTAGGAGTGGTGTTACTCAGTATAAGCATGACATCTGTACTTTCACTCAGCTCAACAATGGGAAGTGGATGGTTTCTATCATTATTAATTAAGAGGAAATAGATTTCTTACACAATTTACTCATACTATAATGTACGATCCCATTATTTAGTTCTTCAGAAAAATAATTACTGAAAATTTAGCCGTAAGCAGTTGTGTGCCAAGGGTTGTTAAACATCGATAATTTATATGGAACAATATTCATATAATTAACACATTTTGAAATTTAATTTATAAAAGTCTATTAAAATTAATTTTCAATGCTAAGTTAAAAAAACACAGAATTCTGCGAGATTTTACAAAATTCTTGACATTCCCTGAGATTTTCTTGATTTTCCCCAGTAAAATGTCATTTCCTGAGAATTTCATGTTTACAGAAGAATCCACAACCTGCTTTCACTCCAAGTTGGTATGAAGCTGCTTCCTCTTGTGAAAATTTTTTATTGTAGTTACCAAAATGGTGCTTGGAAAGATCAAACGAATCTAAAATGGAACAAAGTAATTGAATGCAGGTCTCACTAAAGACAAGATCAAACAGCCAAATTTAGTTTCAAAAGGGGGCACATGCCAGCCATTGCAGTTCTGAAGCCAAAGACTTCATATCTTTATAATTCTTTCCCTAGCCATTGAGCAAGAATTACTATTTTCTTACACTGATGTTGGTTGAATAATGTGCTGGTTTTCCAGCTATATTCCATGCTGTAACAAACAGTGCCCACACTGAATTCATGGCGTCACGTAGCTTGTTGAATATTAACAGTACAGAAGTTTATAACAGCAAACCCAAAGCTTAACTTATTTTCATAACAAAATTGAATTTTGTACACATTTTTTAAATGTTGATAGATCCACTTGCTTTTCGTTTCCAAATTATCTGGAAATACAATATTACTGCTTGCACTTTATGGCAACTAATGACTTGACTGTTTTAAATAGTAAGCTTTTAAGTTAAAAAGGTTTATCGGTATGTCAAAGCAAAGGTTAAGTGTTAAAAGCAGACAACAAGCAGAGGTCATTGCGAATCCAGTGACCTTAAGTTGCAAAGAAACAAAAAAAATTTAGGCTACAAAGTTTCAGCGAGTTGGTTGAGGTCCATACAAGAAAACTGGAATGAAAAATTTCCTGAGGCATCATTGCTGTTAGAAGTTAGGGCAATTCAGGATCTACCACTGTTTTGAACACCTGTTACCAAGTACAGATTGCTCCGCACATCCCACGGACAAAGTCCATATTATCGCATGTTTTGCAGAAGTCAAGTAAGCCCCCGGGTCAAAAAGATCCACACGAGTGGGATATGCCAATCACACTGGCTATGGAGCAGAGTACTTTCTTCCCAACAAATGTTAAAATTGTAGCTGTTGCTGAGCTGATCTTTGATATTACCAGTAATATCAAAGAGGGTTCGTGAATTGTCAACTTTAAACCACATCATTTTACAGATAACAAGAAATTATTTTCTAGGCTGTGCAAAACCCATTTCTATGCAATTTCCTTTCTTTCGAAGTTCCAGGTTTGAGCTTTGGCCCAGCACACAGTTTTAATCTGTTAGGAAACTTGATAAACAGTTCACACTCCATTCAATGACAAAGATTCAAACAGGAAACAAGCAGAACCATTTCCAAGAAGAGTGGAAGCACAACTTGAATGAACATGGGTGGACTTTCAACAATCCAGACACAGCTACCTTCAGCAGTGCAAAAACAGCATCACAGTTTGAAGGCCTCATCTGTAATCAATATGAGTAGTAAGAAATTCAATACTGTAGCACTGAGCTGGATAATCCACTGACAAATTGTTTAAAATAATAAGGTCCTATTGCTTGTACACATTGTTAGTGATAAAATTGCTGCTCCACCCATATTCATTTTGCAATCCTTGAAGAGTGAATTTCATGGGCAGGTTGGCGACTGCTTACTGATAAATCAATTTCTATTAATCTTTCTCAATCTACTGTGCAAACAGTTCTTTGTTACACGCCTTAATCGGCTTTCTATGACACGATTGATCCAATTTCTCTCTCCACGGTAATTTTTTTCAGTTTAGGATTAAACCTGTTTCACAGCTGTGTTCCACAAATTCCTTTGGCTTTTTGGGACCTGCATCATGCTGCACCATACATTAAATGATAAAATGAGTTTCTTTTATTTCCATGAAAGATCATAAAACTTTTGGTCCCTACATTACCAGTTTCTGTCAGTGATGACAATCTTCAAATCTGTTTTATAACACATCCTAAACTAATAAAGTAAAAAAATAATAGAATAATCCATTACCATGTCACAATTTATGATACACTACATGTACGTCTGCAAGTTCCTATGAAGAGTGATGCTCAAACAGTGACTACTGGTAATGAACAGTTAACAGTAGAAACCTCCACCATGATTATATCATTTATTGTTTATATTTTTTAAAGGTATCATCAATGATGCAGAAGGAAGCGGTTTGTTATAAAATATAAGCAACTTTCAGACATCACACACATATTGCTCATTCAATTCTTATACTTGATCCCATTTCCTAGGTCTTCCCAGGAACACAAATCTCACATCAGCTTCTGATCTCAACACGTACAGTTTAGTGCTTGTCCACTAGCTTTGATTCTAAAGGTTTTACTCTTGCTAAAACTCATTCAAGTGCCACCATACTTAACATGAACATGCCGATCAAAATATCGTAATATGTAATAGCAGCTAGGATAATTGTAATGGTTTGTCACTATGACTCAGAGAACAGTATAAAGCAAAATCCCGCATTCACTCCACTAATATGCAATCCAGCCAGATATTCTCCACTTCCCTTTACATTTACAAAAACAAATATTTACAATGTGCAAGACAACAATGATAAAGGAATTTTTGTGCTAAAGATATGTGATTATTTACTAATAAAACTCATAATCTTTGTGGTTTTATGCTCTCTATCTCAATCAAAAATATTACGAACAATGTACACCCATCTACAACCTGAAGACAGACCCTGAATTTACCATCCTCCCTGCACACAACGGCTCCACCACGCTCCTGATTACCTGAAAGAAGGCATCCTCAAACAGACTTTTCTGTCAACAAACCTTACTGTAGTAATCATCCACACTCAAGTTTTTAGGCTTATCAAAGAATCTCCCACAAATCCATGCCCCACTCCTACTTTCAACAGCTTTCCTAAGCTCATAAATCTAACAATCTTTGACCCCCTCAGTAGCTGGTTATTGTGCTCCCCACTGAAAGAATCTATTGTCCTTGCCAAATACTTCCAATCAACTACCAGCAGCCTAGTTTCCCATATCAAAGCCACAAACCACATCATTCAATTCAACAACCCCCACTCCATTACTATCTGTACCCTGCTCGTAAACTTTCACCCTCTATATACCAACATTTCCCCACTTCTATGGCCTTACCACTTATCTAACACTGCATCTCCCAACATCCTTCTCAATACAAACCCACGATCTCATTCCTTATACAGCTAACCATGTACATCTGCACATATAACTGCATCTCCTTTGAGTGGAAGATATACAAACAAATCCACAGCCCATCCATAGGCAATGGCATGGCACCCGTCTATGCCAACCTATTTTGAGCCATCTAGGAGAAAAAAAACTATCCTAGTAATCCAAAATCCCAAAACTGCTCGTCTCTTCAGGTTTGTAGACAGCACCTTTAAGATGTGAATACAGGGTCAAGACACAATACAGATAATTCTCCCCTTCATTTCACTTGGCCTTCTCTGCAGAATGTCACCTTCCTGAACACTGATTCCATCTTTTTAATGACCCCATCCAAACCTCTGTCAATATCAAGCTCACTAACCACTATCCATACCTCAATTTTGATGACAGCCACCTTTTCCATGCCAAAGAATCTGAGCACATGTAGGCTGTGCATCTGCAGCAATGAGCAGCCCCTTGCCAAGTATACTGTAAGTCTTACTAAAGCCTTCACAGACTAGCACTATTAGTCTGCAGACTAAATAAATTTCTATGTCATATCCTCACACACCCTTAATCCTCCAACCACCCAGACAAACCAGCTGCAAAGAAGTGACTCTTCCTCCAACCAACTGCTATGAGCCAAGTCAATAGGTGCTAAATTCCAATGATGGGCCAATCCTGTACTACTTGTGATTTCTTATTTGGCAGCAAGTAATGACAAGATTCAATACTTCGGAAGTGTATCAACATCTCAACTCTTACACTATAGCCTATTTTGGAATCTGTAAGATTATTGGTTGTTAGTTTCTGCAAGATAGATTAGGAATTACGTAGTTACTGTAACTGCTAGTACTCCTGTCAATAGCAATTAAAATCAAAGAAAAGAAGTGTCTGGGTCCCCTACCCTTTCAGGCTATGAACTCATGAAAATTACACCCACATACATCCTTTAAGACAATCATCTAGAACCTTTAATTTAGTCCAGGTTCCAATTTTTGGTCAAAATTTATGTGAGTAGCAGAGACAATGAAATAAAATTGGTGGAATGTGTTTATAGTATTTTATCTGGCAGCAGAGTGTCAGTCAATATTATTCTTCCTCCATCCAGCAGAATTTACCTTTTTTTTAAAAAAAAAATATATTTCACAAGTAGTTATAACATTAGATTCTGATTTGTTACAATTATTATACACCTATCTAACATTCTTCTACATCCAATCCTCTGATTATGATTACCTTACATTCTGGTGGACACCTGGTTGATAGTCATACCAATATAAAAAGCTGGGCAATGATTGTAGCAGAGCTGATATGACATCACTGCTTTCATAGAGTCCAACCTCTGACAGAATAGGATAAGCCTGCGACAGGACAGGAATAGAGTGGGTGGACTGGGCAAGCTTTGCACAGGAGCATTATCATTGTGGAAAGGGGTTTCGATGTGGAGTAGCAGAGAGATGTTCTAGGATGTTGTGGAGGTTTGGTGGATGACAGAACAATTTTAGGAGGAGTAGGAAGTTTCTTTGGTAGGATGCCCCTCATTTCGGCATGGTGATAAGTAATCAAAACCCTAACAAAGGATTCAGTTCAGTTGTGGTACTGAGTGACAAAGGTTCTTAGGGATTGTGGGAGTGTTGGAGGTGTGAGGGTAAATGGCACGGGATATCTGTTACTGGACTAGGTCTGGGGGTATAGTCCCTGTCTGAAGGCTGTGGCAAGACCCCTCAGCATACTCTGCAAGGCAGTTCTTGTCACTGCAGATATGCCGTCCCCGGCTTGCCAGACTTTATGGTAGGGACTTTTGGTTGCGCAACATATGACAACTGTCAAGATGCAGATACTGTCACTGGTCAGTGGGTTTAAATTGGACAGGTGTGGATGGAGCTGTCAAAAAGGAGATGGCCAGCAGAAGGTAGCACACTGGGGTGACGAGGACCAGATTAAGTGGATGGGAGAGAAGTTGTTGAGGTTGTGGAGGAATAAAGAAAAGGTGTCTTGGCCCTGAGCCCAGATCATAAAGATATCAATGAATCCAAACCACAGAAGGATTTTGGTGTTTTGGGGGCTCAGAAGGTCTCCTCCTGATAGCCCATAAACAGGCTGGTGTAGGAAGATGCCATGTGAGTGATCACAGCTGTGCCACAGATTCGTTTACACTTTCCCTTCGAAGAAGAAGTACCAGTGAGTTAGTATAAAGTTACTAAGGTGTATGAGGAATGAATTAAGAGGATCTGGTGTCTGAAGAATGTTGGGTAAGGTAGTATTCAATGAACATGAGGAATGCTGGTGTGTAGGGAAGTGATGAGTAGGGATCCAGAATTCAAAGTGGTAGAGGATGGTGGAAAGTCAGTGGAGGAAGTGGTTGGTATCATTGGTGTGGGAGTCTGACAGGCAACTGGTTGGAGGTGTTTGTCAATGATGGCCAAAATTCTTTCAGTCGGCAAAATAACCAGCTACAGTGGGGTGTCTAGGATTGTTGGGTTTGTGATTCCTGGAGAATATGTGGAAGACAGGTGTGCAGGTTGTCATTGGAGTGAAGAGGGAAAGGGATTCAGGGGAGCTGTTCTGGGAAGGGTCTAAGTCTTTCAGTAGGGATGGAGGTTATGTTTGATTTCTGGGATGGGATCACTCTCGTGGAATTTGTAAGTGAAGGACTCATAATTGGCAGAGGCATTCTTACACAGGCAGAGCCACATGGCACCCTCCTATGCCAATCTGTTGATAGACCACCTACAGGGGATCTTCCTAGCCTACGAAACGCTGGACCCATGGTCTGTTTCAGGTTCACTGATGATTTCTTCACGATCTGCACTCAGGGCCAAGACACTATATCCTCAATGCTTCACAAGCTTAACACCTTCTCTGCCATCCAATTCACATGGTCCTCCTCAACCCAGTGTGCCACTTTTCTGGATGTTGAGCACCTCCTCTCTGATGGCTCCATCAACACCTCTGTTCACATTAAACCCACCAAACACCAACATTACCTGCATTTTGACAGCTGTAATCCCCTCCATACCAAAAAATCCCTCTTAAAAGCCTCGCCACCTGAGGATAGCATTTATGCAGTGACAAGAACTACCTTGCCCAGTATGCTAAGGGTCTTGGCATGGTCTTCACAGGCAGGCACTATCCCCCAGACCTAGTCCACAAACAGATCTCCCGTGCCATCCCCCCCCCCCCCCTCCCCTCAAACCCCCTATCTCTCACCATCTCCAAGAACCAGCTACTAAGGAGTGTCCCCTTTGTCACCTAATACCACCCCGGGCTAGACCAAATGAACCACATCCTTTGCTAGGGCTTTGACTACCCATGATCACGCCCTGAAATAAGGGGCACTTTACCCAAAATCTTTACCAACCCTCTTAAAGTGGTGTTCTGTTACCCACCCAATCTCCATGTCTTAGTCCATCCCTACATCACTCCCAACCCCTTGCCACAGATATCATTTCCTTCTCCTCCCACTCCCAATTGATACTTCCACTTTATGTGACAATTGCATTCCAGTCTGAGCAGCTGGACATGGTGGTCATGTGTGCGTGAGGTGTCCTTGATTATGTGAATGAAGTTAAGGGGGGTGTGTGTGTGTGTGTGTGTGTGTGTGTGTGTGTGTGTGTGTGTGTGTGTGTGTGTGTGTGTGTGTGTGTGTGTGTGTGTGGGGGGGGGGGGGGGGGGGGGGGGGGGAGGTGTCTGACAAAGGCTTTCGCCAGAAGCTAGTATGCAATTGTCTTTTTGTTGACCTTGGCTGCAACTTATTTATGTGTTATCTTTACGGTGAGCAGTACTCTTACCCTTTTCATATACTGTTTCCTTTTTCTCTCTTCCTTGAATGTGTAAATCGCCCACTCCCCTCAAATGTATTAAACCTAATGCTGTTAGTATGTCTTTACTACTAGTTTATGTAAATATGGTCTGATGATAAATATGTATTTGCTTGCGCTAAAGAATTGTGTCAGTCACCAGCATTATAATCACTATATACAAAAGGATTGACTCTCATACCCATGAAGATTAATTTTGTAATGTAGATGAGACATATCTACATGTAACTTAATTTGCCAGAATATTTCAAATTTCATACTCATTCTTTTCAAGTATTAGTTCTATGATAATTGGCAGGGACCCAGTAACCATTTTATTTGAGTGACTATAATACCCTGAAGTTTAACTAATTGAACACTTACGAAACTGCAAGTGTGCACTTCAACATCTGCAAGTAGCAGAACCGCATAATTTTCTATCCCTACTCGGCATGCTACATGAATTTAATGTACGTTAAAGCAAGATACAGAACTCGAACTCTAACAAACATTAAAAGAAAGCTACACTGCGAATGTCAAACATGAATAGAAGAAATTTATTGCCATAGGTGGAAACTTGTGGTGGAGCAGAATGATTCAACCAATAGAGGAATGGCTAAAGTTCTCAACAAAGATCTATTTGTGCAGTAATGCAATTTATTATGTCTTACAGCTGAATGTCAAGAGTGTCACGTAGTCTGCAGCTTTGAATGTAGGAGTAAGTAGTGATAAATTTGGAACATAATTTTAAGATCTGCATAACCTTATAAATTTATATCCTACTTAGTCATCAATGGGTTAACATTACCTCAATATTGTATCCAATACATGTTTTCAACTATAATTCTCCCTGTAACTTTACTGAAATTTATATTAACCCTGTCCATTATTTTTCTGTATTTTGCTGCATCTAACCTGATCAGCATCACATGCTGCAGCATGAACTCAATAGAAACATATGTCAACAGCTCTCATTAATATAATTTACTCACGGAACATTGCTTTAAGTTTTACATGTTTACAACACACACCTGATAAAGGCTGAGTCCTGAAGAATCCAATGCTACTGTGTCAAGGAGTTGTAGCTGACCCAGAGCTGATACAGTTGCCAATCTAGACGAGAATGATGGCAAAAATCTTAACAACAAAGGATCCACCACAACAGGTAATGGTGCAAGTGCTCTCAACATCCGCAGATCGTAGACCATTAAGAAGCGATCCACTGACAAACCACATTGCCTGCAGAACACAATTTTTTTCTCAGAAATACCATTACGGCAATGCAATTCAACAAACAATTTTCAAGTGTCAATATATACTCTTGCACAAATGGAATAGCATAACTAAATTAACTTTAATAAATGCTACATTTCAGCACCTATAGATATAAATGTGGTCATTATTACTGAGAAATTTCTTGATTTACACCATTATTTTGTGCCTCTATTATGACAGAGGGTTCCCATGAAAAATTCCTACCACATTCGCCAATAGTTGCATATCCTTCAATACTCACCTTTTTGATTAGAAGGCAACACATTTTCATACCGTTAATTCTTGACAGAATTAATGTGTGTGGCTTTCTTCATCTTATGGGGATTGGTTATTCTGGTATCAATACGTAACACATTTTGGTTAGCTTTACATTAAAGCTGAAAGAGTTAAGTGGGAGCCAAGTTCAACAATAAGTGGGAGCCAAGTTCAACAATTAGAGAGAGAGAGAGAGAGAGAGAGAGAGAGAGAGAGAGAGAGAGAGAGAGAGAGAGAGGCAGGCCTGTGGGATGCTTTACAACTGAGGCAAATCACATTATGGTTACACTCTGACAAGATTAATGACTGCAAATAAAAACATACCGTATTTACTCGAATCTAAGCCGCACCTGAAAAATGAGACTCGAAATCAAGGAAAAAAAATTTTCCCGAATCTAAGCCGCACCTGAAATTTGAGACTCGAAATTCAAGGGGAGAGAAAAGTTTTAGGCCGCACCTCCAAATTGAAACAAAGTTGGTCCATTGTAATATGAGACAATTTAGGTCGAATGAATGACGATACAACTACAGTAGTTTGGTTCGAGACATAAGCTTAGCAGTTAAACTTTAACAAGTAGCCATTGCTGTGTGTCCGTATGTATTTATACGGGTACCCTTGCTTTTAGTCTGGTTTAAATTGATTGCTTATTTTTCTTTGATTTGATAAGTGCCATTCTCTTTGTTATAGGTGTTTACGTCACTAAGCTGAAGATGCATTACTGTACTGTGTCATGCATCGTTTGTCGCATTCTGATAATGAGTGTTTACGGCCTGTCGTCGCTCACGGCATGGCTTGCTTTTGTGCACGCTACCGCCGCTTACAATTAAAAAAAAAAACCCACGAGGAATCGTCTCATTATCGTAACAATGGCAAGAAACTGCTATTTTTTTTGTTACTTACACTGCTGCCTTCTTTGATAATGATCGACAAGAACCAAATAATAGACTGAGTATGATAGAAGATGTTCTGAACGAGAGTTTAGCGAAAATTTTTCTCCATTTGAAAATCTTTGCAGACGCCTCTTTAGTACATTACATTCTGCACAGAAATTAGTCATCTTAGATTTAAAAATGTAGCCAACTGCCGTACTTCATTTCTGACTGTATCACTATTAGGCATAAGAATAATATGAATATAAACATGACACGATACGTATATTCTTCCGCGTTTGCTGTTGTCTCACTCTAGTTTCGTAGTTTATTAGGCAGACAGGATTTAAATGAAATAGCAGCAAACACGAAAGAATACATGGCATAATGTTTACATTCTTCTACCTTTTAATTTATTTACTGACGCAGAGGTTTTGGCGCCAGTATTTATCTTTGTGCCTGCAAAGCATACCTGTCTAGCGCGACATATATTTGACGGCAGAAGTTAGTTGTGGCGACACCTGCCAACATTTTTCAGAACTTCCGCTTACTTTGCACTCGATTCTAAGCCGCAGGCGGTTTTTTGGATTACAAAAACCGGAAAAAAGTGCGGCTTGGATTTCAGTAAATACGGTAGTTGGTTTCCGAAGTTTTCCTTGTACACCACCGCTGTCCCACAGTTTTTCATAGAACTTGTTGGTTATCAGTTTTGTGCTCATAGTTTTTGAGATAAACAGCTTAAATTTTAAAAAAATTGCAGCTAATGCAGGATATTTCTGAATTATTTTATCTCTGAAGGGGGGCAACAGTTTCAGACTTCCATTAACTAACACTTGTACGAGTGTCCAACTTCTTTTTTTTCAAAAAAAGAAAAAAAAAATGAGTATCTCCAAGTATCACACTGTAATCCTTTTTTGGAGGAGGATTACAGATAGAAAAAATTTGAGCCAGATTAATGAAATTCTGGTAAATCAGCTGAAAAATTTCAACGAAGTGTGGTTTTGTTGGTTGGACGAAATTTAAACTGTCACATGGGACTCCCTAATAAGATGGCTGCTGTTACAACTGACACTTCATCCGACGACGATGTGCAGATGGAAGAGTGTGCCAAACTTAATAGCAGTTTGAGTTCTCTCGGGGCTATCCCTCTTAAAATTTAAAAAGGCATTAAACACAGTTACAAACACAAAATTAATAATGCAGGAAGCTTGATAAGTAGCCAAGTGGTATCTGCTATTGCCGATGTCAATTCTGGCAAGATACCGATCCCAAGAATTCCAAGATTTAACAATGTTTTGATTTTTTGTGTAATTTTGCATTTGTTACTGGAATTGTCATTTATTTGATTAATTCTGGAGTTACATTAACATGCTATGCTGATTATCAACACCAATTATTTAAACTTCTTAAAAATATTTAAATGAATAATGTCAGAGTTAGATAAATCAAAGTTTAAAGTCCAGTGAGCAAAATTTTTTGTGATTCCATGCACTCACGTCTCAATTTTTCTAAATTTAATTATGATTTAAACTGATTAATAGATACTTACATCTGAGACTTCACTTCAAACGACAGGGAATTTCGAAATCTAATCCAGGTACTAACTGCCATCGAAACTAGAGGTAGATGCTTACCTAATAAACATTTCTCTAAAAGAACAGCCCCGAAATCTAAGTACAGCATTGGTATCTTTAAGGTGAGAGTGATTACATATTTACAAGACCAGAGTGTCTTCGGCATTTTCTTCACTCATAATCAGTTGAGTTTGAAGTTAAACTTGCATTTCGGAGTTCGTACGAAAATAAAAAATCATTTTAATTTAATTAACTATCAAATTTGAACCCGATTTTTAATTTATGAGTGAAAACAAACCGCACTGCATTACATATGAATATTGGAAAAAAACAATGTCGATAATCATTATCTCTTTTAGTGCCTTGGTTTGACATGCCTACAGAGAAGAAATTCAGTAAAATTGCATTTTGGACTTTTTGTTTTTAAAATCTATGCTGGAATCTCCAACAACAAGAGCAAAATAAGGTCACTGCCCTTAGAATCATGCATCACAGTGTCTATGCATTCTATAGCAACATTGGTTAGACACTGCAGTGACTAATAAACAGCAAACTACTGGACCTTGAACACTCATAATGGCCATTTGCAGTGCCTGGGTTATTTCAGGAACACTGCTACATAATCCGAATTGTCACTATGACATCACCAGGTTTCAAAAACCAGTGCAGCATGGGAAGAATGGCAGCATATGCAATGATGTCTGCTAGATGTTTGCATAATATGATTGCACATTATGAAACAATTCAAACTGTGTTGTTTCTCAGGCATTTGTAAAAACTGCCACTATAATATGAAAATATAATAATCTGTTTGATCCAGTTTTGTATTTCCCTATTTATAGCACTCTATTCTGGGATTTCAGATGGTGCATAAAACCTGAATTCACGATTAAGAAGAGTATAGACAATGATGTTGTTCTAGAACAAACTACAGAAAACATCAATCTTTTTATGCTTAAGAAGTATGAACCACATCTTGTTCTATGAATGCATCTTGCGACTTTTGAGTAGTTACACCTCTGTTGGTGCCATCGGCAACTGAGTACACTGAACAACAGTATTTCCTCTTTTTGACAGCGTAAGTGACAGCTTCTACGGCATCCAATGTGATTTGAGATACTCTTGGGTTTCCAAGAATATATCCAACATTTATTGCTTGCAATGATTCCCTTCTACTACGAAGGAGAACATTATGAACACTGAAGCCTTGCTTCTTATTAAATTTCATGATTCTAGATAAATGGGACGTACCCGATAGGTTTTCACTAGTGAGTCTGCGAGTATCTAAATATGTGACAAGTGCCTGTATCTTCCGATCGCATACACTTTTGTTTATCTAAACTGACTAACTGCTGCAACTAAATGGGGTGCATACTACTACATAGCAGATAACACTTTGCTACTTATTAAGCTTCTCACCTGGTTAACTTTGTGTTTGATATAGCCTTTGTAACTGTGTTTAATGCCTTTTTGAATTTTAAGAGGGGTAGCCCCAAGAGAACTCAAACTGCTATTAAGTTTGGCACACTCTTCCATCTACACATCGTCATCAGATGAAATGTAAGTTGTAACAGCAGCCAAGTTGTTATGGAGTCCTATGTGACAGTTTAAATATCTTTCAACAATGTAACCACATTTTGTCGAAATTTTTCAGCCAATTTACCATTCAACTTTATATATCTATCTATTGCAGGAAAAAGGACCCTTAAAAGTTGGGCAGAGACAGAAAGTGATCTGATAAGGGTTCTGTTTTTATCCAAACCACCCCTCCCCCCCTCCTACATTTTCCAGTGAACTGACTCAGGAAAGTGTAACATGCAGGAAAACACAGGAAATACAAGCTGTAGATTCAATGCCTATTGTGTGTTTACGAAGACTGCTAGCTTAAGTGTTTTGACAAACATTGTGTTACAAGTTTTAATTAATGTGATTTTATAATAATTATCAATGATAGGTCTCACATTAGAACACTAGCATCTTTTTAATGCGGTTTCATGGCACAGTTTTGCTTTTGTGTTTTATTTACACCACTGGACATGATCCAAATGAAGATGGAAACACACCTTTTCATTTGTTAGCATTCGGCCACTGACTTCGTGATAATCACAATAGCAGTAGCTGAGTGTTGACTTACGCAAATGTGTGCACAGGTTTCCCCTCTTCGATCCGATCAAGTCAAATGATGTAAATAAAACACAGAAGCAAAAGTCTTTTCTGAAACCACATTAAAAATATATTCATGTTCTTATGTGAGACTTATTATTGATAATCATCATAAAATCACAGTAAACAAAAGTTGTAACACAATATTTGTTAAAACACTAAGTTGGCAGTCTTCGTAAACACTGAACAATAGGCACAAAATCTACCTCTTGTGCCAACAATGAGGTCACTTGGTTCAAGCACATCCTGAGTGATGAAGAAGGCAGAAATTGTCATCATGTCCCAGAACTTTGAGGAGGAATGTTTACATCTGACATTAGGTCATGCCAACATACTCTAGTATGGCTTAACATATTTAATGCGGAAATACTGATTCATGAATGCCCTTTATAGAGGGAGTCATCTTCAAAAGTAGTGTATTTGAATAAATGACGGTGAAATTAAAGTAGTTGTAATACAACACAATGAGCAGAAGGAAGGTTGCTACTAGAGTCACTATTGTCATATAGCGATTATCACTGTGGCACAGCATACTTTCCTGCCCTTCCACACACTGCGACCCTACAATACAGCTGGCCATGGTTCAACATGCCGACAAAGAAAATCTTGCATACTGCGCTAACACTACATTACATGATCAATAACTTGGCTTATAAACTGCTTGTTTTGCTTTGTTCCAAAGCTGACTAAATTATCAGTGTTGAATATCATGATAATGTCAAAGAAAACTTGAAATGCGGGAAATGTTGTAACATGGAATCGTTAATGACAAATAGCACTGTTTTGAGAGGATATGACTTCTGTTGGGACACAAAAATTAAAGTAAAAAGCGGTAAAACGTACAATGTGGGTATGTAACAAACCGAGTTTTTCCATGTATATAAACATACCGATATCTGGAGAAATGTGTGTCAGAGAAGGTTTAAAACAGAAACAAAACTAACAGCACCATATAAAAAGCAAGACAAAGTTTTTTGCGTTGGAGTTAAGTCTCACACGCTTGAATTTTTTGAGGATGATGAAGGATTGTTTTCCTGTCAGAATTTATGGAGTACAAGTTCCAAAACAAAAACAAGCACTGTTAAGCTGTTTGAAAGAAATGTTTATTGCTTATTGAAACAAGCATGGCTAGGAAAAGAACTTTATCAAATTAAGTGAACTCGGGCCAAACAATATGTCACTGCTGGATCCTCACATACGCACTCAATAAGAGTGTGCGTGTGCGTGTGTGTGTGTGTGTGTGTGTGTGTTTGCGCGCGCGCGGTTTCATGGCACAGTTTTGCTTTTGTGTTTTATTTACACCACTGGACATGATCCGAATGAAGATGGAAACACACCTTTTCATTTATTAGCATTCGGCCACTGACTTCAGGAATCGAACCCGGGACCCTGTGCTCGGGAAGCGAGAATTCAACAGCGAGACCACAAGCTGCAGACCGAAGAAGCTGGAATACTAACAGTGGATCCAAACATATTCTTCACCACATTACAGTGAGCAACTGAGAGTAGATGATTATCACATCAAAAATTTCTGACCAAATCAATCACCACTGTTTCAAAAAAATCAAACAATATCTCAAAGCTGTGAGGCAAAGGTATAAGCCTGGTGAAATTAACTGTTGAGTTTGACATTACTGACAATTACTCTTTTGTTGTGCAGGATGATGTCCAGTGTTTTCACTGGAAAAACAACTTGACTACTCTGCTACCCACAGTTGTCTACTTTGTCTAAAAATGAGCAAACACAATGAAAAGCTTTTGCACAATTAATGACACCCAAAGACATGATAAAGTAGCAGTTCAAGATATTGTGACAAAAGTAGTGCATTTACTGGGAAAAATCTTCAGAGAATCCTTCAGTCAAGCACATAATCTGTTCTCCCATCTCCAAGAATTTAGTGTAAATGCTGTGTGGAACTCTTTTACAATAATAAATGATTAATCTGAATATTATGGAATTGGAGGCACTGTAAAATGATTGGCTGCACACACTATCACTAGTGTATTCCAAATGATTTAAAACATTTCAAGCGAAAACACTACCAAGAGATTTCTTGTCATTTGCTGCCAAAAGTATCAGAACCAGCTGATAATGTTGTTTCTTACAAAACCTGTTGTCCCTATGTCTCCAATAGCACATAATGACTTTCCGCAAAAAATTTCTTGCTATGAAAGCATTAAGAGTAACACTTCCAACAAATGCTGTTTTGTATGTACAAAACCCATCATGTTTAAGGCATTAAATAGTTATGTTCTTTACACTCTTCTCAAAAGTCACACATAGTTCTGAAAGTCTAATGTCTCTACTGTTAAATAGGTCTCTTGTCACTGTCCACTATCTGCAAACATTGCCACACCAACCATGAGAATTAATTCACTGATATATCTGCATGCCATTTTGAACAATTCGGTGAACCAAATGACAAAATTAGTAGAATTTGCACAATGCAAAGTATTCAACTATCTGGTGAAGTTTTGCAGCTTTATAATTATCCACCGAATTACAGCTTTTCAAACATGGCTGCAGTTTCTGAAATGTCACCACACTTCATTTAAAAGTCCAATGCTCATAAAGTATTAAAATTTGGGAGCTAGAAATTTTTTAGATCTGTATTAGATCATTTAGCAAACTTTCAAACCAAATTTTAACAACATCTGAGATAGTTGAGTGGGAATCTTTTCTAAAACTAGACCACTTGACATGGAAAGACCCTCGAGGCAAGACATACTGTACACTTAAATTTGAATACAACTATTTAATTTTTTTATAAATTAGCTGCAGTTTACGAACATTTCAACTTACCGGTTTGAAAATCCACATGTGACAAGTAGATTTCCATGAACATCGAAATCAGAGAGACTACCAGAGTGTGCATCAAGTGAGTGCTCCACACTCAGTGTGTTTGGATCACGAAGATCGATTCGACCCGAAGGATCACCAGCACATATAAAGCGACCTGACTGACGCAGTATAGCACAGCCATTTTTCCCAACTTGATGCTGTTGAGAGATATACGTTATATGAATAAAAAAACTGTTTCACAGTGAAATATACTTGCACTGTAAAAAGCTTTCTATCTATACTTATGTGAGACTTACTGAACCACTTCCCATCATTACTTGCTGTCTGATACCAATGACAAATAGAAACATTCAAGTAATTAACATTTAATGAAATGGACAGTACTTTTTATACTTACCAGTTTAGTTTCTTGTCGTCGAGGTAGATTGAATTCAATAATTTTTTCTTGATGGCCACCCATAAGCACTGTGTCTTGAGACAATTGTAATTGACACTGCATGTCTTCCATGTGGACAGAGCTATTCCATAGAAGAAAATTCATGTGAAGTTTCAGAGACAAGGATTTATATGTACTTCAATTCCTAGCTATAGTAACGAATGAAATTGTTACCTGTAAGTAAATACAGGAATGCCTCTCCTAATCTGGCAACGAAGACTGGTTGTAGTTAATGCTAGGATACCCTCATCAAATGTATGAATGTGCCGTACCTCTTGGTTAGCATGTACTTGAAATGATGTGTACTTCTGCATCCCTGGACCATAGTATGAGGTAACATGTCCCTAAAAGAGAAATCAGAGGCTATAAAAGCATCCAACCACTCGTCTCAAAAATATCTGCTTATTACATTTTGTGAATGAAAAGTTTATACTGGTTGTCAGTGCATTATTCTGGGACAAAATATGTCTTAACATGCTTAATGAAAAATAAATAAAAATAATTGGCTGATTCGCCAAAGTATTTGGTTGGGCATGTAACACGTTTGCTAACATAATATTCAATGCCACATTATTAGGGAATTTTTTTAACAGACTTTACCTACAAACTGACAAATGAAGTGCACACAAATCTGTAAGTAGGTACCAAACAAATGTGTTTATTATATCTGAAAACCCTACCAGAGAATTACACAAGGAGAGTTCAAAAAGGAAGTAAAATATTATGCTTAATGGGATGCCAAAAATAAGAGTGATCAAAACGTTTCCGTTTGGAAGCCGTACAGTCCAGTTTCAGTACGCCAATCAGGCAAAACTGCCATGTAACACAGAGGCAATCATCCTATCGATGCAACAGATTAAAGATACCAATATGGTGAAACACAATGTCCTGTTGCTTGATGAAGTCCACATCCTCATCCAACAGGAATCATTGACATTTTATGGGATTTTTTAAGTGACTAAAAGCATGATAAGTGCACAACGACATTTGTGATATGGGGTCACATGTCACAAAACAGCAGCACACTTTGTTGCACCATTCCACAATGCTGATTTTCAACAGATATGGTGCTGCATACACATTCTTCATTCTCCAATGGATGTCTACCACTCTTTGTTCTTGGGCAGCCACGAAAAGCACAATAGCATGTTGTTTCTGTTTGGATGTATTTGGTAATAACGCCACCACTGTTCACGTTTCTGCATGAGCATCAGAAAGACAAGAATGCCACACGAATTCCTTGCCTACATGTCAGTGCTCATATATGGAGTCCTGCTATGTTGCATATATGCTGCACCAAAGCCTTCTAACAGAAGCCCGTTGATTGCCTCTTATACCTTTTATTGATTGCTGCATTACACTCAAAGTGACACTATCAGGCACTATTCCTCAAAATAATTGTCATCTCTCTCTGTAAACAACAGTCAGGACATTAGCCAATTGCTGAATTTATCTACTTATTGATTATGGAGCCATTCGCAAACCACTGTGTCAAAGTTATCATTGCTAGGAAATTGGCGATCGCTGCTAGTAAGTTCCCCCACAGGCCTACATCATTGCCTGTTGTCAATGTCTGCAGCCTTCCTTCCCAATCAGTATTACCTATATACGTGCAGCCTTGTTAAAAATTGTTGGCACAATTTTACTAAAGCAGGATGTGGCATTGCATTTGGTCCATATACAATCCAAACCTCTGAATTTTGCCCATAAGAACTATACTATCCCGTGTTCTGTAACTTTGGAGAACTTTCACACTTCCCGTGCCATTTCACTCACACACTGTCATCTGACCTGTTATCTGTACCACAGCAGGACTTTGTGTGCAGGAAACTGTTCAGGTACACTCTTCTGATGATGCACCACTCATTGCATTTGATCTTAGCATGGGACGACACACAATCTCCTTTTTGAAGTCCTTACCTATGTGGTCCATTCTGCTACTTTTTAAGGGGGTAGGGCAAGTTCCTTTTCTCTGTGAAACAAAGGTATATTTTGTATTTAGTGTATTGTATAACTGGAGTACCCGTGGTCTAGGGGTAGAGTCTTTGATTCGTAATCAAAATGTCTTCGGTCCCGGGTTCCATCCCCGCCACTGCCTAAATTTTGATAAATAATCAGCATTGGCGGCCGAAGACTTCCGGCATAAGAAGTCAGCCTCATTCTGCCAACGGCCTTGTCAAAGAGAGCGGAGGAGCGGATACAGGTTCAGGGCACTCTTGTCCTAGGGGTGGGAAATTGCCCCTAAAGGCGGAAGAATCAGCAATGATCAACGACATGAGGATGCAGAAGGCAATGGAAACCACTGCATTAAAGACACGTAACGTGTATCCACAGGACATGTGGCCCGTAATTGAAGAAGTGTCATGATGATCCCTCCATTGGCAAAAGATCCCGGAATAGTCCCCCATTCGGATCTCCGGGAGGGGACTGCCAAGGGGGATGTTACCATGAGAAAAAGATGGAATAATCAGCGAAAGGATAACGTTCTACGAGTCGAAGCGTGGAATGTCAGAAGAGTATCGGGTAATATCAACAGCAGCAGAAAATGGTATAACAGGTGTAGGATTCGTTATGAATAGGAAGGTAGGGCAGAGAGTGTGTTACTGTGAACAGTTCAGTGACCGGGTTGTTCTAATCAGAATCGACAGCAGACCAACACCGACAACGATAGTTCAGGTATACATGCCGACGTCGCAAGCTGAAGATGAACAGATAGAGAAAGTGTATGAGGATATTGAAAGGACAATGCAGTATGTAAAGGGGGACGAAAATCTAATAGTCATGGGCGGCTGGAATGCAGTTGTAGGGGAAGGAGTAGAAGAAAAGGTTACAGGAGAATATGGGCTTGGGACAAGGAATGAAAGAGGAGAAAGACTAATTGAGTTCTGTAACAAGTTTCAGCTAGTAATAGCGAATACCCTGTTCAAGAATCACAAGAGGAGGAGATATACTTGGAAAAGGCCGGGAGATACGGGAAGATTTCAATTAGATTACATCGTGGTCAGACAGAGATTCCGAAATCAGATACTGGATTGTAAGGCGTACCCAGGAGCAGATATAGACTCAGATCACAATATAGTAGTGATGAAGGGTAGGCTGAAGTTCAAGACATTAGTCAGGAAGAACCAATACGCAAAGAAGTGGGATACGGAAGTACTAAGGAATGACGAGATGCGTTTGAAGTTCTCTAACGCTATAGATACAGCAATAAGGAATAGCGCAGTAGGCAGTACAGTTGAAGAGGAATGGACATCTCTAGAAAGGGCCATCACAGAAGTTGGGAAGGAAAACATAGGTACAAAGAAGGTAGCTGCGAAGAAACCATGGGTAACAGAAGAAATACTTCAGTTGATTGATGAAATGAGGAAGTACAAACATGTTCCGGGAAAATCATGAATACAGAAATACGAGTTGCTGAGGAATGAAAAATAGGAAGTGCAGGGAAGCTAAGACGAAATGGCTGCACGAAAAATGTGAAGACATCGAAAAAGATATGATTATCAGAAGGACAGACTCAGCATACAAGAAAGTCAAAACAACCTTTGGTGACATTAAAAGCAACGGTGGTAACATTAAGAGTGCAACGGGAATTCCACTGTTAAATGCAGAGGAGAGAGCAGATAGGTGGAAAGAATACATTGAAAGCCTCTATGAGGGTGAAGATTTGTCTGATGTGATAGAAGAAGAAACAGGAGTGGACTTACAAGAGATAGGGGATCCAGTATTAGAATCGGAATTTAAAAGAGCTTTGGAGGACTTACGGTCAAATAAGGCAGAAGGGATAGATAACATTCCATCAGAATTTCTAAAATCATTGAGGGAAGTGGCAACAAAACGACTATTCACGTTGGTGTGCAGAATATATGAGTCTGGCGATATACCATCTGACTTTCGGAAAAGCATCATCCACACAATTCCAAAGACGGCAAGAGCTGACAAGTGCGAGAATTATCGCACAATCAGCCTAACAGCTCATGCATCGAAGCTTTAAGAATGGAAAAGAAAATTGAGAATGCGCTAGGTGACGATCAGTTTGGCTTTAGGAAAGGTAAAGGGACGAGAGAGGAAATTCTGACGTTATGGCTAATAATGGAAGCAAGACTAAAGAAAAATCAAGACACTTTCATAGGATTTGTCGACCTGGAAAAAGCGTTCGACAATATAAAATGGTGCAAGCTGTTCGAGATTCTGAAAAAACTAGGGGTAAGCTATAGGGAGAGACGGGTCATATACAATATGTACAACAACCAAGAGGGAATAATAAGAGTGGACGATCAAGAACGAAGTGCTCGTATTAAGAAGGGTGTAAGACAAGGCCGTAGCCTTTCACCCCTACTCTTCAATCTGTACATCGAGGAAGCAATGATGGAAATAAAAGAAAGGTTCAGGAGTGGGATTAAAATACGAGGTGAAAGGATATCAATGATACGATTCGCTGATGACATTGCTATCCTGAGTGAAAGTGAAGAAGAATTAAATGATCTGCTGAACGGAATGAACAGTCTAGTGAGTACACAGTATGGTTTGAGAGTAAATCGGAGAAAGACGAAGGTAATGAGAAGTAGTAAAAATGAGAACAGCGAGAAACTTATCAGGATTGATGGTCACGAAGTCAATGAAGTTAAGGAATTCTGCTACCTAGGCAGTAAAATAACCAATGACGGACGGAACAAGGAGGACATCAAAAGCAGACTCGCTATGGCAAAAAAGGCATTTCTGGCCAAGAGAAGTCTACTAATATCAAATACCGGCCTTAATTTGAGGAAGAAATTTCTGAGGATGTACGTCTGGAGTACAGCATTGTATGGTAGTGAAACATGGACTGTGGGAAAACCGGAACAGAAGAGAATCGAAGCATTTGAGATGTGGTGCTATAGACGAATGTTGAAAATTAGGTGGACTGATAAAGTAAGGAATGAGGAGGTTCTGCGCAGAATCGGAGAGGAAAAGAATATGTGGAAAACACTGATAAGGAGAAGGGACAGGATGATAGGACATCTGCTAAGACATGAGGGAATGACTTCCATGGTACTAGAGGGAGCTGTAGAGGGCAAAAACTGTAGAGGAAGACAGATTGGAATACGTCAAGCGAATAATTGAGGATGTAGGTTGCAAGTGCTACTCTGAGATGAAGAGGTTAGCTCAGGAAAAGAATTTGTGGCGGGCCGCATCAAACCAGTCAGCAGACTGATGGAAAAAAAACTGTGAAACTGTTACATCTGACCCTATGTTTCCTAAATGCTGTATTTGTCGCTTCAACATTCAAATACTAAGTAATCCATCACCGGTCACAAGAAAACTTCAATTCTGCAATATATAACTATTGCAGGATTCTGAAAAAAGAACCAAAAGCTGTAACAAAACTTTTCTGACACTTGTGATGACTTTTTTACTATTCAACACATCAGTCACTGAATCCCACAGGGTCAAGACAGCACTGCAAAATGTGAATGATCATTGTTTCTGCATTCAGATGACTAATGCCCATGGGATGAACATAATTTGAAGTCTGAATATTTGATCCACACTGGATTCTACACTTCATTCCAGCACTATTAAGCTGCCTAACACTCTCTGACGTCTTTTATACAATGATACCATATTTGTGAT
The DNA here is from genome assembly GCF_021461385.2 of Schistocerca piceifrons. NCBI lineage: Eukaryota > Metazoa > Arthropoda > Insecta > Orthoptera > Acrididae > Schistocerca > Schistocerca piceifrons. The sequence goes on along the minus strand of NC_060140.1, from coordinate 421,872,250 downwards.
GAACAAAACAAAACTACTGTGAAACACAACATTTCCTATCATCCATGCCACAGCAGAGTGCTTTAATCTTATTGAAGGGAAAATGGCTCACAAACTAAAGGTAGGTTTCCAATGGACATAATTGGATATTGGTGATGAAATCTCATGACAATATTATCCAGCAACACTGGGCAACATTGCAGATATGTACTACAACATTACCAGACCCTATTACCCAGAAATTTTTACAGCAATGTGTTTGCAGGCCAGAAGTGTTGACACGAGGGCCATAAAATGGACAAGGGTGGGTAAGTGGAAGTGAGTATGGCTCTACTCATGCACACATGACCACTGTCTCCAGCTGCTTCGTCAAGAATCTCTTAGAATAAGATCCAAACAAACTACTACTCATGCCTCCTTGCCTCCCGTCGGCAGCTGCTAGGCTAGTGGCAAGAAATGGTGGCAGCACTCACTGCAAGCTGTGGGGAGTGATAGGAAGGCAGAAGCCGTAGGAATGAGAGCATAAGAAGCGGTGTATGTACTCATCTCCGCACAGCCAGAAACAACGCACGACATCTCAGTAAACAAACCACTTTATCTACTGAGACAAAAAACAAGATTTTTGCAGTGCTTTTCCCAAATTCCCTGACATGCTTGAAATCTGCTGCTGCTTCTTGATTTCCAGAACTTGTGGAATTTCAACTGCTATTAAACCACAGCAGGTCTTTCCTAGCCCTGAAGACCTTGCTTTGAACATATGTCTAAGGGATACTGAATAATGCTTCTCCACATCTTCATTCCAAGCACTGAATATTTGATGTTGCTCTGCAATATGTATCCTGTCACCCTGCAACACAAAAAAAAAAAAAAAATTTCCCTACCTTTCTTAACATTTCTTGCAAAACCTGCAGTCATAGATGCTACCACATCCTCATGACCACTAACATCCTCCTCTATGTTACCTAATTTGAGAAGTTGAGGTCTGTTTGCTACCAGGAGGTCTAAGATGTTACCTTCACGAGTCAGTTCTCTATCTGCTCGAAGTTATTTTTGGAAAGAACATTCGCAATGATGTCACATGAATCCCTGTCTCTGGCACATTTTGATTGCCTGACTCTCCCAATCTATACTTGCCAAGTTGAAGTCCCCCTACTACAACAGCATGCTCAAGATTGTTATTAATGATATTCTGAAACATCTGTCTGAAGCACTCTACCATTACTGCTCCTGATGCAGGTGGTCTATAAAAATTTATGATTATGATTTTTGAATGACTTTGATGTTTAACTTCACCCAGATTATTTCACATTTGAAATCCATGATAAACACTTTAGTTACTATCAAATTATTTACTGCAATAAATATACCACCACCATTGGCAAACAAACTATCCTTAGGATAAATATTCGAACCTGAATCTAGGATTTTGTTAGTATTCATTTCCAGTTTCAACCAGAACTCTTTCTCATACCATGTGGAAAATATAACCTTCAATAAGCAATACTAATTCTGGGACCTTACTATAAAAGCTCTCTCAATTTACTATAATCATATTAACCTTTTTTATTTCCAATCTGCAGGGACAAGTTCTCTCTGAGAATAATGTGGCTGATGTAGCTTCCATTTTGGCAGGCAATTCATCTTTTACACAGTACACCCTTCAATGAACAGATTATTTAAGTATTGATTGGACACGAAAAACTTTTGGTCTATTTCAGTGTAAGTATAACAAAACTGCCAATTATGAAATTGCTTTAATGATTGAGCTTGTATTAACATACAAAACAGCTGTTAGAAATGCTAACAGTTCTTGTTCATCCTAAGGATATATCTGATGTAAACGTTACACCATGTATCCTTCTGAATTTCCTTGAATCTCATTTGATTTCGTTTCACATGGAGTGGAAGCCAAACTGAGTCCACTACAGTGAAGTACAATTATAAAGATATGTTCGATGTTGTGTTACATGTACACAGACTGAGCAATAATGTGAGACAACAGCTTTACCACCGCATTGAACTTTGATACCACTGGCCACTCACTCAGCTGGTCCAACTGACCTGCAATGATGTGAGCCGTTTCAGTTCAGACATAAAATAGACAAGCAAAGAAACAATACAGCTTTGAAAGTCATTAATTTGTAAAGAGAATGAAATAATATTCAGCAAAACTCCAGCACTACTGTATGCTTCTTAAATGACCAGACGGAAAGCATAAAATGCTCTTGTTCTCACCTAACATAGTATTCTATTGAGAAACAAGAGTGATGAAAATGTCGAACTTAAATGCATGGTAATTTTTCTGAGCAAGCTATGTGTGATGCAAAAGTGTACTGCAGGGATTTCACTGCACTGTTTAATACTGAAGCCATTGAAGTATTAATTACACTCAGTCATCTGATATCCCTTAGCTCCTTCCTTATCTGAATCCGAGAAATACATTTCAGTTCTGGAACTTAATCTGCTACGTTGATAACGAGTCTATCAACAAGGAATATGTTAAGCTACCCAGGAACCACACTTCTCCTATCTTATGACATGCCACTTTATATCCCACCAATGTTTGGCAGTGACATGTGAAAAAGCTGTGTGCATTAGGTATTTCCCATATGTCTGGCAGCTTAACACTCATTTCTCGGGCCAGATCCCTTAACTTGGCTCCAGATCAGTTCTGTGGGGCTCATACTGTAAAGGTACAGTGGCAAATGTAAAAATGTAGAATTTGTATGGTGTGCTCAATAATGTGAAAATGATTGTTTCGCATGTTTTCACATCACTTATCACTCTGGTTTGTGTGAGACTGCACGTGTGGTATCAAACAATGGACGTAGTCCAAATAAAAAGTTTTTTTTCCAATTTTTGCCCTAAAAATTTAGTTGTTACATTTTCTTAATTTAAGAGAACTTTATCAATAATCTTTCACAAAATATTGATAACCAAGAATTTATATTTGAAATGAAAACGAGAATTTCAGGAGCAAAACGTAATTAGAAACAAATGTCCATTATTCATAAAAAATGATTATGAATTTTACAACTGCGAAATGTATGTATTTATAAAAAACAAAAGGGGGGGAGGGGACTAAGACGAGACTTGAACCAGCGAACCATAAACTACACTTATCAATGTACTACATTACCGATCCTGCTATATATCCAAAATATATCACTATCTGAGCTGTACTGAATACAGTTGCTTAGAAAACTCAGATTTTTTCTTTAAATTTATGAAAAACATTAAGAACAACCTATTTCTTGTCACTGTTTAACCATGTTCCACATGTGTGTTTCACTATGGAACAGGAAGCAGCCCCAGCCATTTTCATAATGCGTATTAACAGCACAACAATCAGAACACAAATATACAGAGACTGTGACTGTACATGATTTTTAAAAGAAATGCTGCACAATTAAAGCATGATTAAGAAAAGCTCTGATGGCTGTTAATACACTAAACTATATTAGAGTTTCATTTAACATAACTTAATATATCTCATACATAAGTAGGACCTACTTCCAAGAGCATACCAACACCAGAGCATGTGCTACGGCTTCTGAACAATCATCACGTTTGTGTTTGTGTTTGTTTACCTCACGTTTATTCTTATGATGAACCTAGTATAATCCTTTCAGCTGTTTTTGTTACTGTTCTTATCATAAATGTCTCCAACCTGAAGATTGGTTTGATAGAATTCTCCACTGTTACTCTTTCCCGTGCAAGCCTGCATTCACCTCCGAGCAACTATTGCAACCTACACCCATCTGAAACAGCTATCGCTCTCTCTACAATGTTTACCTCTCACACTTCCCTCCACTACCAAACTGACTAGCCCTTGATACTTCATGATATTTCCTACCAATGTAGTCAAATAGTGCAGTAAATATTTTTTCTCGCCAATTCAATTCAGTATGACTCTCAGAGTCATTTCACTTCAAAACACACCATAATCCAAGGGTTTGTAAATCTGAAACTTCCTGGCAGATTAAAAATGTGTGCCAGACAGACTCAAACTAGGACCTTTGCCTTTCGAGGGCAAATCCCAAGTTCAAGTCTCAGTCCGGTACACAGTTTTAATCTGCCATGAAGTTTCATACAGCACACACTTTGCTGCAGAGTGAAAATTTCATTCTAGTTTGTAACCCTCTAACTCAGATTTTCACAAAACTTTGCACATTTGCCTACACTTCTAACACAAAAACTTCTGCAAAATCTTTCTGGTCTCAGACTACAACTTTATTTTATATCGACTTTTAAATGACGTGATATTCTGATAACTGTGCTCTGCAGGAGTGTTGCTGCAAAATGGTACTTAAAAATGCCCATAACTCCAGTGTTTATGCAGGTTTGGATATGTAATTCCCCCCCCCCCCCCCCTTCTGCTTCTTCTTCTTCAGAAGTTAAGTAAGGCATTTAGTTAACAGATATCCAAGATATCCAGTTATTGATGCAGTAAAGTTACGAAGAAATTTTTAAAAAAGTGTCAATTTTTTATTTCAGAAAATGCTTTATGCCCTATCATTCCACTTGTATAAAGTACATTTTAAGTGAATTACTGCTCACTTAATTGCAATGGAAAATACGAATTCAAGCACTGTTGGAAAATTTCTGAAAACACCATGTCATTTGACAACCTATACCTTAGTAAAAACAGTACAAAAAAATAGAAGAGCTGAGTGAAGACCAACGAGTTGTGATATTGCTGCGATCCAATATAAGCTTTCCACAAGATCAAGGAAGTGCTACATATGTGAATATCACAGTTATTATTCAGGGTGTATACATGGACGAAAAAAAAAAAATAAATAAATAAATAAAATAAAAAAATCCCAGATTTTTCCCAGATTTACCGGTTAAAAAAACACTTTCTTCCGGATGAAAATACCCTTTTTTCCGTGTTAAGTAACAGTATACTTTTCCTCAAAACTGTACAACTTATCAATTCTTTCAATGGTTGTGGTTTTATACGTTGGCGTAGAATTTCCCAGTACTTTAGAAAATGAAACTCGGGGGGAAAAACATGTTTTGGAAAGATGTCTGATGTGCAGCAACATGTACATTGCATATTTCGTATTACGAAAGTATAAATTCGAACTCCAGCAACACCGCATGTTACTTTCAGAAGGACTGAGATTGAGATTGCGATGCACTTTTGTATGCCAGTCGTAGCTCATGTCATGTGATCTCGCCAGCCAATGACAGCAGATATTCTGAGCATAGGACACGTGATGTAGTCAGCCAATAGCAACATCACTGTTAAGTTGCACGAACACACAAATAGGGAAATGTAATGGTTTAAATTAATATACATGGTGTTGCTACAAGAAGAGAAAAGCTTTTCCGTATAATATTGGTCTCTAAGATTAATAAGCTGCAAGAGGAGCTATGCTTTCACACATAATGTTGATCTTTTTGCGCATGTTCCACTTTAAGATACATCGCACAAATGTGCCAGTAAAATTTTTAACGACGACATAAATGTCTGATCTTCTGGGCTCGAAAATATTCTAAATTGCCATCTTCAAAGATTTGATTTATGAATGACAGTCAAATGCTCTGTGATTTAAGAAATTCATCGGACATTCGCACACAGAGTTCATCTTGCGTAAAAGAAAATTTACTTTTAAAGTAACGCTTTCCAAACAACCATTCTGAATATTTTCCCCACAACCTGTTAGAAACAGATCTGTTTCAGCAGTTGCCACAAAGCGCCACACTTTAGCAGCTACGATGATGCAGGAAACATTAAAAGATCTTATATTATGTCATAAAAGAAACAAGACATAAGAAGATACGCCAAGAGCATAGGAATTTTGTGAACTATATTAAAATGCATCATTCAGCTTAAAGTAAATTTTCTTGGAGTACCAGTACTGTATTATCTCATGTTTGGTTCTTTATTAAGGCATAATGCCATATCCGCTAGAAGATGAAAACATGAAACTGAAATGCAGCGAACAGTTGAAACTAGCCAATAGTGTGGAACTAAACACTTCGTTTCAAATAAATTGACTGCCTCAGAAGAAAAGATTAATAAAAGTCAAATTTCCGTAACAAACCGACAAAAATAACTTCATTGTTCTGCAAAGCGATTAACGCATGACTGTTAAAGGTGGAAACAAAATAAAATTGGAAACTAATTACATATTTGAGCCTTCCGTAGTTTTGGGAATGTATTTTAAATCACTTGATAGCTCCCGGCCACAGAAATCCGTTTTGTATTCATTTGACTTGAGAGCAATAAACAAAGAGGAAACAGCAAAATCACTTAACGTAAACACGGGTCACGTGGAGACTACCACCTCCCTACAACAACTCAGACTGCTCTGTGAATCAGGACCAGATCTACGATATTTCCGAACCGGGCCAATATTAGATACTGGCGCTCCCCCTCCCTCGAGCGTTTTAGGTAGGGTGCCAAAAATTTACGAAGTCGACTTTTCAAAAAATCTTCATTTTCTAGCGCAAATCTTTCTGAAGAACCTGATACATAAAACATATATGTTCGAGGGAACGTAAGACATGTTATTCGGTCTTAAGTGTGCCAAAGTGCAGTGCCATGCCTCTTCACACAGCATTCTTCCATCGCATGTCTCTGTATTTGGCTCTGTGGAATTCAAACATGTAATATTTTGTAATGGGTGCCATCAAACTAGATTCATGCCAGTGGAAATTAAAATGTCCTGTGGTGTCTCTCCTGCTCCCAGTTGGTTGGTTTGACATTCTGCTCCTATTTAAAAAAAAAATTCGCAATTAATACTGGAGGGGATTATTTGTAACCGGCAGAACAAGAACTCTTCAGAAAATTTTCAGTCTTTAATGCGTATTAGTTAATAACTTGGTGTTTTGTGTGGCATAAAATTAAATATAGGATCCATAAAACGAGTAAAGACAAGAGACAAGCAAGACAGTACACATTTCTTCAATCTTTAGGTCCTAGCTTTTTTTTCTCTCTAATCTTGCCACAGCTTTATATGGCGTACTTTCCTTTCTGGGAAAGAACCTATTACCTCATCAAAGTTCGTCAACGTTTTGCTACATGAAAAACAAAATGTCATTGTCTAATACTAGAAAAGCTGTTAATACTAATAGTGCCCAAGACTGATGTGGTTTCTCGATCTGATTAGTGTATTTTGTCACTGTTGGACAAAACGAAATAGGCCTGCCTAATATTGCAGCAATTGTTACACACACCAAATAAATGAGACCGTTTTTGCAAAAATGTTCATTTTTATAACACGGCGGAATATAATTCACGAAGTACCAATATCAAATGCCTATTAGGCCTACTACAAGCAAAAAGTTTTATGTTAGGAAATAGTTTCACATTTCATTCATACACATAGCTCCTGAAGCATGAGATCGAGAAGCAGTAGTGCGAAATTTTTTATATAAACTTGGAATCGTCATATTCTTCCGTAATTTGTGTGAGTCTCCGTTTCTTCTCCTTCCTCGTTCTAACGTGAATTGGCTGCTTAGGCGCACCAGTAAAATTCTTCCGGATAGCATCTGGCTGCTTGCTGCTATTGCTTATACAGCTGCCACACTTCTATAGCCAGAAGCAGGAGAAGGTACTAATACACACATGTGCATAAGCTCGCTCGTAACCGCTCAAATGATTCTAATGTAAACAATTGTGACGTCACGCTCATCGGAGGCAATTTGTTGTTATGAAACATTGCATAGTCTTCCTAAGGCCTTTCACACATTTTGCTGTTGGCCGACACTTGTATGAGCACTGTGTTTTGTTGTTGTATATGGTGCATTTCCTTTGAAACTTAAGTTTTATTTTCGTTTGTTTACTCACGTTCGTTTTTTACTGCTGCAATATTATTCTGGAGTAGCATGAAACAGTAATATTCTTTGTCAGAGTATTGGTTCTTACCAGACAAATTACAAAAATTTAACTGAAAACTAAAACAATGAAAAATTCCTGGAATTCTAAGAAATTCCCGGGTTTTCCCCCGGATGAAAAAATTCCCGGGTTTTCCCCCGGATGAAAAAATTCCCGGGTTTTCCCCCGGATGAAAAAATTCCCGGGTTTTCCCCCGGATGAAAAAATTCCCGGGTTTTCCCCCGGATGAAAAAATTCCCGGATCTCCCGGGTCGTAGACACCCTGTTATTACTTAGTTTTTGAAAGTCACTACTTGTGATCCTTTCAAAATACACAGGCAAACAGTTAAAAAATCTTTGAGGTCATTTGCTTGTCTGAAACATTAAGGGTTAAAAGAATCTCTGTAAAACCAGGCTAAAAACTGTGCACGTGTCAGAAGATTTGTGAACAGGAAACGACATCAGTGATAGAAATGACAGTGATGCAGATGACCCAGAAGTGACATTTCACAAATCACTACTAAAAAGTCAAAGTACTGACTGTGCAAATAAAGCTTTACATGATTTGGGGTGCTCTCCCTTAGGACTTCACACCATTCAAAATCACAGCAAAGCTTCATATGGCAAAAAGAAGCTAGAAAACGTTAAGCATGTTTCAGAAAGAAATGTGCGCTGGGCATTGAATTGCAGTATTTAAGATTCTTACTACAGTAAAGCTGGGTGTATACGTGGAAAAAAAAAAAATTGCCGGGTATGTCCCGGATTTCCCAGTTAAAAATACACTCTCCCAGGTGAAAAAACACTTTTTCAGTGGTAAGTGACAGTACAGTTTCCCTTATCAGTCCTTTGAATGGTTATGGTTTTAGACACGGGCGTAGAATTTCCCGGCACTTTAGAAAACGAAACTCAGGGAAAAAGACATGTTTTTGAAATATCTTTGATGTGCAGCAACATATACACAGCCTATTTTCGTATTACAAAAGTATAAATTGGAATTCCACCAAATACCGCAAGTTACTTTCCGAATCATTAAAATCTAGGATGCAATGCGTGTTTGTAAGCCAGTCATAGCTCATGTCACATGATCTCGCCAACCGATGGCAGTGGATATTCAGAGCATAGGACACTTTATAAAGTCAGCCAACAGCAACATCACTTAAGTAGCACGAACACACCAACAGGAAAAGTTAATAGTTGAAATTAATATACATAGTGTTGCTACAATAAACGCAAAGCTTTCACATATAACATTGGTCTCTTAAGGTTAATAAGCTGCAAGAGAAGTTAAGCTTTCGCATATAATGTTTATCTTTTTTGCGCGTGTTACACGTAAGATATATCACACAAATGCGCCAGCAAAATTCTTAATAACGACATAAATGTCTGATCTTCAGGGTTCGAAATTATTCTAAATGGCTCATCATCAAAGAGTTGATTTTTAAACGAGAGTCAAACGCTCTGCGATTTAATAAATTCATGGTACATTCTCGCACATAATTCAACTTACATAAAAGGATATTTACTTTGAAACTAACGCTTTTCGAACCAACATTTGCAATATTTTCCCGCGACCTGTTAGAAATAGGTTTATTTCAGCAGTTGCCAGAGAGCGTAGATAACGGGCAACACCGGGCTTGTGCAGCTATCATGACGTAGGAAGCCTGTATGTATGTATGTCTTTAATATTAAAAGATCATACATTACGTCATAAAAGAAACAAGACATCAGAGGATACTCCAAGAGCATCGGAATTTTGTGAAGCATACCAAAATGTGCACATTTAAAGTGCACACTTAAAGGGCACATTTATATGTCCAGATTCCCGATGAAGTAAACCTCGACCTGATATTAAGCTTTTCAGTGTGGTATTCGGGATGTAAATTTTCTTGGGGCACCGGTACTGTATTATATCGTGTTTGGTTCTTTATTATGGCAAAATGCCATATGTGCTAGAAGATGAAAACGTGCACTTGAAATGCAGCGAACAGTTGAAACTAGCCAGTACTGTGGAATTAAACATTTCGTTTGAAATACATTGACTGCCTCTGCGGAAAAGTTTATAAAGGTCAAATTTCTTTAGCAAACAGACAAAAATAACTTCATTGTTCTGCAAGGCGATTAATGCTTGCATTCTTCTACCGCACGTCACTGTATTTCGCTCTGTGGAATTGAAATGTGTATATTTTGTAATGGATGCCATCAAACTATATTCAGGACAGTGGAAATTGAAATTTCCTGTGTTGCCTCTCCTGCTCCCGGTCGGCCGGTTTGACAGCCTGCCCCCCCCCCCCCTTTTTTTAAAAAAATTATCACAATTAATAGCGGATGGGATTATTTGTAATCGGGAGAACAAGAACTGTTCAGAAAATTGCCTTTGTTGCCTGTTAGCTAAAAACTTGCTGTTTTGTGTGATATAAAATTAAATACAGGATACATAAAACCAATAAAGACAAGAGATAAGCAAGAAAGTACACATTTCCTCAAACCTTAGCTCCTAGCATTTTATTCCTCTCTAATCTTGCTACAGCTTTATGTGGCGTGCTTTTCTTTCTGCGAAAGTATCTATTACCTCATCGAAGTTCGCCAAACGTTTTGCTACATGAAAAATCGAAATGTCATAATCGAATACTGAAAACGCTGTTAACACAAATAACACCCAAGACTGATGTGGTTTCTCGAACTGATTACGTCTGTTTTGTAACTGTCTGCTACATAAAACAAAATAGGCCTTTATAATACTGCAGCAATTTTGTAACACACTCCAAATAAATGAGACTGCCTTGGCACAAATGGCCATTTTCATAACAAGACAGAATATAACTTACGAAGTACCAATATCAAATGCCTGTTAGTCCTACTTAAAGCATAAAACTTTATGTCAGGAAATATTTTCACATTTCATTCATACACATCAGTTTCTCACGCACGAGATCAAAAAGTAGTATTACGAAATTTTTATATGAATTTGGAATCTTCTTATTCTTCCATAATTTGTCTGATGTCCCCGTTTCTTCTTCTTCCTCGTTCTACCAAACAATCTTGTCATCACCAATTCTGTAGCTATTCCTGCCATTGTCAAAATTTGTTCGCCAATTAACATCACTAAACCTGCCAGAATCACAGGTTTAGTTATCCCGCAATTATTTTCTGGTTAGGAACTATTACGTGTTCGTACAACACGCTTTCCGCGTTACTTCCAAAATAGAACTTAAGGGGCTGCTAGCCGGGGATTGTACAACTGGTCCTTACTATATAGCAAACCGGCCAAAAATTTTCGGTCAAAATTTAATTTTCTTGGATACACCGAGAAAATAATAAATAATCTTTCTCACCTGTTATTTTTGTCAGTTGTTTATTTCCATTCTGGTTGTCTGAATCTACAGATTTCGCTAGTAACTATAACAACGCTGATCATTCGCAAACCCAATCAACCACATAATCAGACAGTGATTGGCATTCATCCGTTTGGCTTTACTCCACTCAGCTCGTATAGTCCTGTCCCCTTTTGTCTGTGGAAAGTTTATTTCTAGATGTCACGAGGATTCTCCTGACAGAGACATCACGCATTCAGTAGTCAACTTATGATTCATTCAGAAATGAACTTAAAACGTGTTCAAAAATATTAAAAAAACAAACAGGGATGCGTTTCAAAATCATATAAATGATCAATATATCAATGTGCCTTTTATCAATTAAATTCAGTATCTCTTCTGTTACCCAAGGCTTTCTACTAGCCGTCTTTTTACCTACTTGATCCCACCTTTTTGCAGTTTCTTCAGTTTTAATCTACAGTTCATAACCAATAGATTGTGGTCAGAGTCCACATCTGCCCCTGGAAATGTCTTACAATTTAAAATCTGGTTCCTAAATCTCTGTCTTACCATTATATAATCTATCTGATACCCTCTAGTATCTCCAGGCTTCTTCCATGTATACAACCTTCTTCTTGAACCAAGTGTTAGCTATGATTAAGTTATGCTCTGAGCGAAATTCTGCCAGACGGCTTCCTCTTTCATTTCTCTCCCCCAATCCATATTCACCCACTATGTTTCCTTCTCTCCCTTTTCCTACTCTCAAATTCCAGTCACCCATGACTATTAAATTTTTGTCCCCCTTCACTACCTGAATAATTTCTTTTATCTCATCATACATTTCATCAATTTCTTCATCATCTGCAGAGCTAGTTGGCATATAAACTTGTACTACTGTAGTAGGCATGGGCTTTGTGTCTATCTTGGCCACAATAATGTGTTCACTATGCTGTTGGTAGTAGCTTACCCGCACTCCTATTTTTTTTTTATTCATTATTAAACCTACTCCTGCATTACTCCTATTTGATTTGGTATTTATAGCCCTGTATTCACCTGACCAAAAGTCTTGTTCCTACTGCCACCGAACTTCACTAATTCCCACTATATCTAACTTTAACCTATCCATTTCCCTTTTCACATTTTCTAACTTACCTGCCCGATTAAGGGATCGGGCATTCCGCGCTCTGATCTGTATAACGCCAGTTTTCTTTCTCCTGATAACGATGTCCTCCTGAGTAGTCCCCGCCCGGAGATCTGAATGGGGGACTATTTTACCTCCGGAATATTTTACCGAAGAGGACACCATCATCATTTAAACATACAGTAAAGCTGCATGCTCTCGGGACAAATTACGGCTGCAGTTTCCCCTTGCTTTCAGCTGTTCGCAGTACCACAACAGCAAGGCTGTTTTGGTTAGTTTTACAGGGCCGGATCAGTCAATCATCCAGACTGTTGCCCCTGCAACTACTGAAAAGGCTGCTGCCCCTCTTCAGGAACCACATGTTTGTCTCGCCTCTCAACAGATATCCCTCCGATGTGGTTGCACCTTTGGTATGGCTATCTGTGTCGTTGAGGCACACAAGCCTCCCCACCAATGGCAAGGTCCATGGTTCATGGGGGGGGGGGGGGGGGTGGATTATTAACTTAATTTTATACATAATGTGTGCTACTGCTGTTGAGTAGTTTGGTGTAAATATGTATAAAATTCTCGTATTGTATTTGGGGAGTTTTTGGCAATGATGCAAATACTATCTACGGTAACTTCATTCACACAAAACAATCATCAGAAACAATGCTAAATGCCCTTAATTTACAATGTATTGCAGAGAAGTTTGAAGGAAGAGGTTTAACATCTCATTATTAACAAGAACAGATCAAGTCCATGCGCAGACTCTGAATGGGAAAGGAATCGATCCATATACTTTAGAGCTGCGTTTCCCCAATTGTGTTCCAAAGAACACTAGGGCCCACAGGAAGAGAGTAAGTGCTCCCTAGAAAGCTTGGTAACACAACACTTCCCACCCTTCAACACTTTTACAATTCTTTATGTTTGTTCAATTTCTGTGTTATTAGTTACAATTTAAAATAGAAATAATCACTAAATAAAACAAGTATTTCTCTTTTCTTAACATTTATTTAACCATCAAAATAGGCAATGTGTCCTATCAAACTATCAGAAATCTCAAAGTGCTCAAATTTGGAGAACTCATGGAAAATCTGCATTTTGGTGACCACAGAGATATTTGTATTGCTGTCTTTTCAAATTTAAATCCAGTGTTCTACAAAAACAGGTTCTCCAAAACCATTTTGACAACTTTTGCACTAATGGCTGGGGCCACTTTAAGCGTCCAGTTTCACCCATCTGCTTTGATATGTGACTTAATGGTGCCGTGGCACGTGATGTCACTATGACGCATTGTTTTTAAGTTGGTTCGTGTTTGTAGATGTGGTGCTGTTTGAGTCCTTGTTATCAATGTGGTAATGTGGGTTTCTTCGAATCTGTGTGGCCTGCGCTGTAACGTGGATTTGAAAGTATTTGTTTGTTTTCAGTAAGTTATTACTTTTATTATTGTGAGTTTGACATTTTTGTTAGGTCTGATTACTATTGTGTTCATGTGTGTGTGTGTGTGTGTGTGTGTGTGTGTGTGTGTGTGTGTGTGTGTGTGTTAGTGGGGGGGGGGGGGGGGGGGGGGCGCGGCGGCTTTGGTTTCAGTAGTGTTTTCAGAGTTATGTAGATGTGTGAAGTTTGTGTGGTTTGTCAGTACATATCAAGGGCTGCATTTGAGCTATATAGGGCACAGCAAATGTCCAACCCCACTTTTCGGAGTTGCAGGTGTTGGGGTTTTTTGACAGCTTCATTTGAGCTAATAGGTCGAGTGAAGTGTGTACTCCCGGTGGTTTTGTGGCCATAGTGTTAAGTAGTAAGTTGAGATTTTTTATTTTCAATATTTGTTTTGGGATGGTGGGATGTTTCCTTCTGTTTTGTTATATATTCACTTTGTCCCTGCCTAAAACATCTACCGTATTTACTCGAATCTATGCCGCACATTTTTACCCGCTTTTTGTACTCCAAAACACCGCCTGCGGCTTAGAATCGAGTGCAGAGTAAGCGGAAGTTCTGAAAAATGTTGGTAGGTGGCGCCACAACTACCTTCTGCCGTCTAATATATGTAGTGCTACACAGGCATGCTTGTGCAGACTCAAAGATAAATACTGGCGCCAAAACCTCTGCGCCAATAAATAAATTAAAAAAAGGTGGAAGAATGTAAACATTATGCCATGTATTCTTTCGTATTTGCTGCTATCTCATTTAAATCCTGTCTGCCTAATAAACTAGGAAACTAGAGTGAGACACCAACAAGCGCGGAAGAATATATGTATCATGTCATTATATTCGTATTATTCTTATGCTGGATAGTGATACAGTCAGAAATGAAGCACGGCAACTGACTAGATTTTTAAATCTAAGATGACTAATTTCTATGCAGAATGTTATGTACTAAACAGGCGTCTGCAAGGATTTTCAAACGGAGAAAAATTTTCTCTAAATTCTCGTTCAGAACATCTATCATATGCAGTCTATTATTTGGTTCTTGTTGATCATTATCAAAGAAAGCATCAGTGTAAGCATTAACAAATAACAGTCTCTTATTCTTTCGCTTATGTGACAATTCCTCTCCTTTTTATTGTAAGTGGCGGTAGTGCGCACAAAAGCAAGCCCTGCCTCGAGCGGCGACAGGTCGTAATCACTCATTATCAGAATGCGACAAACAATGCATGACACAGTACAATAATGCATTTTCAGCTTAGAGTGACATAAACACCTATAACAAAGAGAACGGCACTGATCTGATTAAAGCACAATAAGCGATCGATTCAAACCAGACAAAACATTTGAAAAAGAAGGGTACCCTTACAAATACGGACTGAGCGCCTGACACATACCAATGGCTACCTGATAAAGGTTAAAAGTTGAGCTTACGACTCGAACCAAACTACTGTAGCTGTATCTTCATCCATTCGACTTAAATTGTGTCTGATGTTACAATGGACAAACTTTGTTTCAATTTGGAGGTGAGGTCTAAAACTTTGCTCCCCCCCTTGAATTTCGAGTCTCAAATTTCAGGTGCGGCTTAGATTCGGGAAATTTCTTTTCCCTTGCTTTCGAGTCTCATTTTTCAGGTGTGGCTTAGATTCGAGTAAATAAGGTTATTTCCCACAGTTGTTGCCTTAGTTTCATTTGGAGTCAGATTTTTGTTTGTTTGCTTTGTTGGCACGAGTACTTAGTGACGCCATTTTCTATACACTGAAAGTAGGCCACCGAATTGATGATGCCATGGGTCAAAGCAGACGGGTGGAGTCCGATGCTTCCCTAATGCCGAAAGTCAAATCCTGTTTGGTACAGTACTGTAATTTCTATGAAGTTCCCTGTCTGCTACATTTCATAACAACACAAGTCATACAGTTCTGATGCTGCAGAAGCTACACACGTTATGTATGGAGTTAATAACATGTATACCATATGTTAAACATCTCTACACCTGCAGAAAATTATGTACACTCACTGACAGTGTACACTAGTCTCTTTCAAATAAACAATCACATCAACAGCCACAACATGAAATTGAGAACTGTTGAAGTATTATTTTCTTACGGTCAGCTGAGTAACTATTACTCCACTGCTTAAAGTCTCTAAGAAATTGGTGACAATACAGAAAAGAACATTGAAACCTTAGAATCTATGGCATATTCAGTTTTCATCACACCTTTCTTATAAGCAAACGGAACTTTCCGAAATACATAGCATATCCAAGAAAAAATGTCACAGTATTATCCAACATGAGATCCCAAATTAAAAATGAAGAAGCATCTAGAAATGATCCCAAGAATTGGGTAAATCTGACGTTTGTACTGTAATTTTTAGGCAGCTGTTTCCTGTTCTCAGTGGACTGTTGTGAGTACCAATTAGGGTTGCAAAGACTAAATTTATACTGCGAAAACACTACACTGTGGTATTTATCTAAAAACAAAGATGATGTAACTTACCAAACGAAAGCGTTGGCATGTTGATAGACACAAAAACAAAACACAAACACACACACAAAATTCAAGCTTTCGCAACCAACGGTTGCTTCGTCAGGAAAGAGGGAAGGAGCTCTTTCCTGACGAAGCAACCGTTGGTTGCGAAAGCTTGAATTTTGTGTGTGTGTGTGTGTCTCTCTCTCTCTCTCTCTCTCTCTCTCTCTCTCTCTCTCTCTCTCTCTCTATATATATATATATATATATATATATATATATATATATATATATATATATATATATATATCAACATGACAACACTTTCATTTGGCAAGTTACATCATCTTTGTTTTTAGATATATTTTTCCCACGTGGAATGTTTCCCTCTATTATATTCATAACACTGTGGTATTTATTAGACAATTATGAAATAGTAAGAGAACCTTTAAAACAGATATTGTATTTCAGAAACACACTTTAATATTCATAAATTTTGAGCAGTTCTTTGCACTAATTTTTGACTTTACTTACGAAATGCTTCAGATTTTCAATGGTTTTAACATGTAAAGCATCAATTTACTGTCTTACTCGGCTAAAAAACTGGAAGGATTTTCTGACAACTTCCAATTGTTCATTCAACAGCCAACAATATCCACCTTCTCTTAACAACTTAAAACATCTAATTTCATTTCAACTTCCATCAGATCTACTTCTGTTTTTGACGATCTTGGCAAAAACATGGTCTCATAGAGACTGCAAATACATTCTGGATCACATTTCATACCAAAGAACTCCATTTCATTATTGATCAAATCATAAAAGCTGTAAATTATGAGTGGATCATTTGTTACACATCTTCTAGCTTGCTGTCAAGACTGGTTTCTTTACTGTCAATTCATGATGTTCCTTAAAAATTTGGAACTGATGTTATTGGTAAAACTTGTATGAATGTTGTGCTCAGACACATTTCTACAGCATCTCTCACTCCTAAATAATCCAGATCTCCATTTAGCCATACATGTGTCTGTTAATAACCCCAAAGTTCTCTCCGAAAATTAAACCAGGCTACCCTACTACATGCAGCAGTTTATTATGTTTGTAGTTTTCCACAACCTGAGACAATGGTTTTCAAAAAAATTGCATCTCTGGTTGCACCAAAAACATACAATAGAATTTAAAACACTGCCTCTGGGACATTATTCAAATTTAGGATAAATTTGAGTGTCCGATACCACACATCGGCGTTGGCCAATGATGTCATATGTAAGGCAAAGATGCTGCAATGGACAATCTATGAATGGAACGTATTACCGATATACTCGTGAACAAATGAATGTAGTATGCCGTAAAGTAATACATTTAATTAGACTATTATTTACATGTGAATTTCATTTAAATGAGTTGAAGACGACTGAAATAAATAAGAACACAAGAGCAATTACGAGTGCATACATTATGTAACTTAACAGTGTTATGTAGAACCTGTTGCCAGCAATGTGGAAGGCCTAGTATACCGTTAGCAGAGCCTGTTCTATTATATTTTCCACACGGACAAAAAAAAAAAAAAAAATCATCTTTACACACATTACTGCACACGCAAAGAGATAAAATGCAAAAAAAGACCAAACCCTGTAACCGATAACTATACTACACGAAAGTCACCAGCTGCAGTAGCTCCAAATAACACTCAGTAAAATCGATAAGCCAGGAGTGACAATAAAAATAAGACAAGTGTAGGAAAAACATCAAAAAGGGGAACATAATAGCGGCTACCTATAAGAAACTTACCACATATGAACTTCCAAAGGAGTCAAACACAAGGCAGACAAGAACGAAGTAAGGACATAACAAGAAATAATTATGTTAAAAGGTAAAACTGTAACGAAAGAAGCAAAATCCAGAATAACTAAAGAAAAAATAATGTTGGTGCTGCTGTGGTCTTCAGTCCTGAAACTGGTTTGGTGCAGCTCTCCATGCTACTCTTCCTGTGCAAACTGCGTCATCTCCCAGTAAGTACTGCAGACTACATCCTTCTGAAGAAATAATAAGAAACACAAACTCCAGGCACAAATGAGGTACCGCTCAAATCAGTTCTTCCTGCCCTCAATCAGATGTAAAATTTTAAAATAATAAAAAAAATTAAACCAAGAGTCAATCACATAAACCCTCCAGCAAAGACACAGCAATACCCATCGGCCCACTATTGTAACCAGAAAATATTAAAACGACAGAAAAACCTCCCTCCAGAGAAACCAAGAAAGTAGTACAAAATAGTAACACACAAAAACGCAACGCAAAACAAGGAAAAAAGTATCAGACCCACCAACACCTAACTAACAAAACGAGGCCCGTACATTTTGCCGACTACTTTCATAAATGCAACAAATAAACAATAACCTTTAGGAATACTTTTCCTCCAACAGTATTCATCCAAATGGCTTTGCAACACTGAAATCTTTCTCTTTCCCTGCAACGACACTCAATGACTGCAAAAATTATAGTTGATTTACGGTCACTCATTTTCTGAAGCAGAATTTTTGCAGTAAAAACAACTGACTCATCCATAACGAACAGCGTGAGAAATCAAGACCTTATAAACTACGACTACTTTCATTAACAAAAGATGCCAAAAACAAATTACGAGATGAAAACAAAACAATCTACATCAAATTTTTAATACATCAGTGTAACGAGCAAATCCAGAGAAATCATTTAACGTTCATCGACAGCAATCTATGGCACAAACAAAATAACGTCACACATTACGTCATTGGTCAAAGTCGACGAGTGGTATCGGACACTAGAATTGACCCCCAAACTCGCATCAAATTTGACCAAACAGCAGCTGAATGCAAGTATTACAGAAAGGGTGAATGAAGGGCTGACAAATCAATACAGAACTTTGGAATTAGTCAAGATTCTGCACAGATTTTGTCGATCATACCGAAACCCTAAATCTTCCTCTTTCTTTTTGACAGAATTTGTGGGCTACAGAGAGAGAGAGAGAGAGAGAGAGAGAGAGAGAGAGAGAGAGAGAGCGCGAGCGAGCGAGCGAGCGTGTGTGTGTGTGTGTGTGTGTGTGTGTGTGTGTGTGTGTGTGTGTGTGTACTCCTAGATATAATAACATTGTTACACAAACTTACATTACACATACTAATGCAAAGGATGTCATGAATGGCCAGGAATTATCTATCTTCAATTACTTACTCCCTGATTTCCCATCCACAGTAGTTCTTCCTGGTGATCAAAGGCAATAGCCGACACTCCAAAGCGGTCACCCCCATCGGCCAAGATAGAATGAGTTTCATGGAATTCTGCATTTGTGTAGACGTTATATTGATCGTCAGCTGGAACATACTGTGGCGCAGGAATGTCATAGCCCTCTGCTTGGACTACTGGGTACTGGACGTTGCCCTCTGAATACACTGTAAAACGAGACAGCAGAAACCAATAACTAAAAACAGTTCCTTGGATTTTCTACATATGAAATCATTTTACAAGAAACACGTTTAGTAATAGAACTGCATCGTTCTATACACCCGAGGTACGAACTACTACACTCTTCAAATGCGAACACAAATATCATCTTCAAATGCAAATTAATATCCGTTTCAAAGCTCTTCCATTTCTACCGGGCATCCTGCTATTCAATTAATCGGTAAAGGACTTACAACTTGCCCGTAACAATTCTCTGTCTGCCTAAAACACATTATTTCCCGGTGCCCACCCCACATTCACACTTCAAATCTGTATTCCTCTTTCAAGGACAAAGATGTTTACACTCACATAATATCTCTTCTGACGCCGATGCTACGTTGGGGTCGAAATGTGCAATTCCTGGAAACTCCATGGCATTATCTCTCTTGATTTGGAGAGATTCAACAGCTTTGTTATCATCACTACTTCCAAATAGTTGCAAACCGAGTTAAGAACGCATTTATGACACCAACCCACAAACGTCAATAACCTTAAACCATGTTGCTCCGAAACAGTGCTGCCAATAGAAGTACTCTACAGCTACCGTCCTGCTGCACTGCTAACATTATAGGGGATTTTTTTCTTTTCATTTTTAACAGGGAACCATCCCACAAACAAAACATAATTTAATTTGATACTGTAGAATACAAAAAGCGAATAAAAATCTCAAACCATGGATGTTTTTACACATATCGAAGCTAGAAACAGAAGCACACAGAACAAGTGTTCTTTTGAAAACTATTTCCAGATCTCGCTGCAAATTACCTTTTCGACCAGGCGTCCGTATCCAAGAACTACAAAACTATCATCGAAAAATTAGCACAGAAACACATGACAGTGAAACAAGACACCCATATGGTCTTCCCTCAAACAAGTCGATAACAAGCGATGGTAAAAAGCAGCGGTATTAATAATTACCGTATCTAGACACGATAAGTGAACACGTGCTTACACTTTCTAATAACGTTGTTGGCATTATCAACCATACTGTCAAATAGGCCAATATACAGCAAATCTCATGAAACTATAGATGAATTTCAGCAACAAGCAGACCTATCAGCGTTCCACAATCACCAAACCACCTATATATAGTCTTCCTACACAGTTGCCTTAGTGTTACCATGAAATGTTAGTAATATATGACAGTGAAATTTGGAAAAAAACACATTATATAATTGTTTCGGAACAATAAAAGTAATTTTTTCGACATTATTTCCACTGAGCTTACGTACCGTATTTGGCTTGCCATGATTCTTATACTGTTAATTACTTCGAATTTATTTCCAAGTCGGTAACAAAAACATTTACTACATATTTTGCATAAAAAACAAAATCACATCGACCCTAATCTGGAAAATGCAACTAGGCCTACAGAAATTATTCTAATACTAATTCGTGCACTTTTGCGTTGCCTAAAAAGGCACTATTTTATCACTGATCTGTGTCGCTTCTTTTTAAAATTGCCACGCAAACAGTCCTGTAACATATGGCAGTAAGCGTCAATCATTGTTCCGCCTTTTCTTCTACAGACAACTCTGCTGAAGACCCACGACTTCCAAAACACATTCTAAATACCTAGATCAACGGACAAGCCTCAGGCGAGTACTTCAATGCGTATTGCAGACATATATCGTATATGAAATACTAGGAATGTACGGGAGTCCGCTACGTACCCCTTACCAAACCTTTTGCCTGCGACATAGTGTTTTTTGGTCCACTTTCGGCAACCCCTGTTTTGATTGCTTTGTCTCCAGAGTGACACAGTTCATCCATATCTCACCTATAGTAGACAATATCAACACAAATGTCCATCCTACGTCGTTTTAGGCTAGTCAACTAATGCAAATGCATCACACACATCATCATACGAAGAACATAATTCGTGATAGCCTACTATGCATCCTTCCACATGAGACTCCTACTACTGCAGCAATACCAAGAAAACGACTCTGAAGCTTCTCTCTCGATAATTGTTTTGGTTTTCAAAATCACATGTTCAGGAAAAATCATTAATCTGGCGGCAGGAAAATGCTAGAGACATTTCACCAAGGAACAACGTTTAAAGTCATTTCTCTATTAATAGCAATCTTCAGTACTGGTACAGTCTACCCAAGAGCTTCTGTAACACTTGATATCCACGCTATAGTTTATTCTTCGTAATTAAAAATGTTTTCAACACTGGACGAAAATTGTCGTTATACCTACCTCCAGTCACAATCAACAAACAACTGTCTATCGCGTTTGTTTGAAAGTATGAACAATATTGTTGTAAGAAACATGACTACCAATAGTCATTCAGCGAAACGAATTTCCCACTTTTCGCTGATATCAAGTGTTTTAACTTTGTTCAGCTCGGATATAAATGGCGTACCTATGTCTACATTTACGTGTATACTCTGCAAGCCACTGTGAAGTGTATGGTAGAGGAAATGGAGCGCGAGAAGAATGACTGTTTAAAGGTTTCTGTGCATTCTGTAATTAACTTAATCTTACTCTCAGGATCCCTATAGCAGCGGTATGTTGGATGTTGTAGTACGTAATTCTTAAGCAATCTCCTTTGTAGACTGATTGAGTTTCCCTTGTGTTCTACCGATAAACCTAAGTCTGTCACTTGATTTACACACAACTGGGCCTACGTTATCTTTCCACTTCATATCCCTACAAGCTTTAGCACCATAGCACCAGGTATTTGTATGAGTTTATCAATCCCAATTGCGATTCATTGATACTGTACTCATATGATATTGAATTGGTAAATTTCACAGTTTTACCAGGGTCTAACGTAACCGTCGCAATACTTCGCCTCGATTTTGTTGCCTAGTCCGCAAGCAGCACACCATGCGGTCAGTAAGTTAAACTATTGAGTTCAGCTCTATCGTGAAAGCGAAAGCGAATAGTAGTTGTTTACTTTGGCTTGTACAATGGTGTTTACAAATGGGAGCGTAGCGTAGCGCAATAAATTGCAGCTACAACAACAGCAACAACAACAAGATACCACATGTCTTTTTTTAGGTTTCTTAAGGACCCTGAGAGGTATATACCATCTGTATCTGTGTCTTCAGGATTCGCTTGCAAATTGAAGGTACACTACTGGCCATTAAAATTGCTACACCAAGAAGAAATGCAGATGATAAATAGGTATTCATTGGACAAATATATTATAATACAACTGACATGTGATTATATTTTCACGCAATTTGGGTGCATAGATCCTGAGAAATCAGTACCCAGAACAACCACCCCAGGGAGTAATAACGGCCTTGATATGCCTGGGCATGGAGTCAAACAGAGCTTGGATGGCGTGGACAGGTACAGCTGCCCAAGCAACTTCAACATGATACCACAGTTCATCAAGAGTAGTGACTGGCGTATTGTGACGAGCCAGTTGCTTGGCCACCATTGACCAGACGTTTTCAATTGGTGAGAGATCTGGAGAGTGTGCTGGCCAAGGCAGCAGTCGAACATTTTCTGTATCCAGAAAGGCCCATACAGGACCTGCAACATGTGGTCGCGCATTATCCTGCTGAAATGTAGGGTTTCGCAGGGACTGAATGAAGGGTAGAGCCACAGGTCGTAACACATCTGAAATGTAACGTCCACTGTTCAAAATGCCGTCAATACGAACAAGAGGTGACCGAGATGTGTAACTAATGGCACCCCATACCATCATGCCGAGTGATACGCCAGTATGACGATGACAAATACATGCTTCCAATGTGCGTTCACCGCGATGTCGCAAAACACGGATGTGACCATCATGATGCTGTAAACAGAACCTGGATTCATCCGAAAAAACGACGTATTGCCATTTGTGTACCCAGATTCGTCGTTGAGTACACCATCGCAGGCGCTCCTGTCTGTGATGCAGCGTCAAGGGTAACCGCAGCCATGGTCTCCAAGCTGATAGTCCATGCTGCTGGAAACGTCGTCGAACTGTTCATGCAGGTGGTTGTTTTCTTGCAAACGTCCCCATCTGTTGACTCAGGGATCGAGACGTGGCTGCACGATCCGTTACAGCCATGTGGATAAGATGCCCGTCATCTTGACTGCTAGTGATACGAGGCCGTTGGGGTCCAGCACGGCGTTCCATATTGCCCTCCTGAACCCACCGATTCCATATTCTGCTAACAGTCATTGGATTTCGACCAACGCGAGCAGCAATGTCGCGATACGATAAACCGCAATCGCGATAGGCTACAATCCGACCTTTATCAAAGTCGGAAACGTGATGGTACGCATTTCTCCGCCTTATATGCCGGCCGCGGTGGTCTCGCGGTTCTAGGCGCTCAGTCCGGGACCGCGCGACTGCTCCGGTCGCAGGTTCGAATCCTGCCTCGGGCGTGGATGTGTGTGATGTCCTTAGGTTAGTTAGGTTTAAGTAGTTCTAAGTTCTAGGGGACTGATGACCACAGATGTTAAGTCCCATAGTGCTCAGAGCCATTTGAACCATTTCTCCTCCTTACACGAGGCATCACAACAACGTTTCACCAGGCAACGCCGGTCAACTGCTGTTTGTGTATGAGAAATCGGTTGGAAACTTTCCTTATGTCTGCACGTTGTAGGTGTCGCCACCGGCGCCAACCTTGTGTTAATGCTCTGAAAAGCTAATTATTTGCATATTACAGCATCTTCTTCCTGTTGGTTAAATTTCGCGTCTGTAGCACGTCATCTTCGTGGTGTAGCAATTTTAATGTCCAGTAGTGCATATTGCCGATTACTGTTTCGTTTTAGGAGTTGAAAAAGGCACGTGAATAGCAGATGAGAAGATCTTATGGAAAAAGACCCTTTTTACCTTCATAATAATAATCCCCTTTGTCCTCTACACGTCGAACAAAATCAGTTCATGAATGCAGACATTAATAAACTCGTGTGAAATGCAGTAAATCCGATTGTTTGACATTCCGAATACGCCAACTCAACTGGCGATGTAGTGGAGATTGCCGCAAAGGTTCGACAATCCATCTAAAGTTGTAAAACACTCCTACAGCACGGAAGCAGCCAGTTCAACTTTCCAAATATCAGTTTCAGATTCATCTGAATCGTCAACACAGACCTGCTTTGGCGATGAAGTGGTAAAATTAAGTGCGGTTATTCGTGTTTAGAAAACGCATGTGGAGTATCAGAATGTGCAGATCACTAGACTTCGTGCAAAACCGTTATGGGACAAGAAAAGTGCCCATCATTTTAAGTACAGACAGCGACAGAAAATGTATCAGAAGGATCATGTGAAGAAGAACAAACAAATTTTGAAAACAATTGGATCCCAATATTTTAAAAACAATGTCCTTGGCTTGTTAAACCAGATTAGCACGCCATCTGCAAGATTGGAAGGACAAAAGTAAGCTGCCCTAAATTTATTATATTACTGCACTCAGGCATACAGGTTTGTTCAGAATGTTTTATGTTTCCACCAGCATGCACATTACAGAGGTTTGTGGAGCGCATACAAATAAAATGTGGTATAAGTGACAATATGTTCCACCTTTTAAAGCAGAAGGTACACCTTTTCTCTGATACTGATAAACTAGTGGATATGTTATTGGATGAAATGTCTGTAATGGCAAATTTAGCATATGACAGCGCATCTGACAGTGTTATTGGCGTTGAGGGCTTGGTGTTTACACTCACAGTACATTTCTCCCACCATTTGGCAGTTTCTTGTCGCACTTAGAATAATGTAAAGATGAAGGTCGTTCTTATAGCAACAGCAACAATGATTAACACACAGTTGGTCTATGGAACGACAAATCGGGTGTCGATCCCTTTTGCATGTAGATGAACATGTCTGTGCTCCTTATGTGTGAATCTATGTGTTCATATTCCGTTGATATCAACGTCGTAAGCTGCAGTTCTGTCCAACGTCATGTATTGTAGCTTGCCACTGGACTCATGAGTTTTATCCCTACTTATGCTTATTTGAGAACCATTTTTAGAAATATCTATGTCTTGTGAACTTACAAAAACACAAAATAATTCAAATATTTCGTAAATTGCTTGGAACGAGATGCATAACAAACACTGTGCTTACGACATATCTCAAGTCCTCCTTTCTCGCCGCTTGAGGCGCTAGTGTCGCTCCAGCTATCCAACGGTAACAACTTTTACAGTAGTGAGTGTCGCGACAGTTATGTTTGACTGTGGTTTTACATTTCTGAAGATTTAAAGCAAGTTGCCAGTCTGTGCACCACTTTGAAATCTTATCAAGATCTGACTGAAAATTTGTACAACTTCTTGCACACTATACTTCATCATAGATAACTTCATCATTTGTGAATCTTCTCAGGTTACAATTAATACTGTCGTCAAAGTCATGAATATAAATTTGAACAGAAAGGGACCCAACATACTTCCCTGGGGTACTCCTGAAGTTATGAATGCATCAGTCTCTATCTAAGGTAACTTGCTGCATCCTCCCTACCACAAACTCCTCAATCAAGTCACAAATTTCGTCTGATACCCCATACGATTGTGCTTTTGATAATAAGCATTGGCGCAGTGCGAGTCAAATGCTTTTCTGAAATCGACAAATACTAGTAGAGATTTTTGACAGTTCAGTACAATGCGAGAGGAAGGAATCGTGTGCTGAGTATGTCCGCAGGTTACGATAGTGCCAGGCCTACCTGGCAGGCTAACTTGACTGTGTGGAATTCAATCACGTAAGTCAGCCGATCTGCAATCTTTCTCAAACGATTTTAAAGATACTACGGACTAATAAACCGTGATTATAGCACATCTTATAGATTAATTCTTCAGATTCATGATGAACTTCCTGCCGTTTCGTTAATGTTCATGGTTATTGTGATATTTCGATATTTGATAAACTACTGCAAGAAATTCTTAAAATTTGCTGTGAAAAATAGGGTTCTCTATGAATTTGTGTTTGCTGCATGCTAGGTCATGCGTCACTGTGTGTAAAATGTAGATAGTATACTGAATTATTCTTTAAACTTGGAAGGATGTCGCTGTTGTCTCCAGTCTCGAGAATATGGAATGTACGTAAACAGTTCCACCACAAACGCATGCACCACCGAAAATGCCAAATTGAAATATTGATAAATCCCTGTATCTCATAAATGATATGAGAAACGGAAACAAAAATTTTGGCCAATGACTGTACACAAAAATGATAGTATTTTGCCACATAATTAATACATGAAACTTCGATATCCACTGCAATACTCAAGCAATTACAATTTTTTTCAATGAAACAATGTAATTTTTAAGGATCTTCGATTGCCAGTGAAATGACAATTACTGTGGGTTTTCCTACAGTATAACTCGTTTATTTACACTCCTGGAAATTGAAATAAGAACACCGTGAATTCATTGTCCCAGGAAGGGGAAACTTTATTGACACATTCCTGGGGTCAGATACATCACATGATCACACTGACAGAACCACAGGCACATAGACACAGGCAACAGAGCATGCACAATGTCGGCACTAGTACAGTGTATATCCACCTTTCGCAGCAATGCAGGCTGCTATTCTCCCATGGAGGCGATCGTAGAGATGCTGGATGTAGTCCTGTGGAACGGCTTGCCATGCCATTTCCACCTGGCGCCTCAGTTGGACCAGCGTTCGTGCTGGACGTGCAGACCGCGTGAGACGACGCTTCATCCAGTTCCAAACATGCTCAATGGGGGACAGATCCGGAGATCTTGCTGGCCAGGGTAGTTGACGTACACCTTCTAGAGCACGTTGGGTGGCACGGGATACATGCGGACGTGCATTGTCCTGTTGGAACAGCAAGTTCCCTTGCCGGTCTAGGAATGGTAGAACGATGGGTTCGATGACGGTTTGGATGTACCGTGCACTATTCAGTGTCCCCTCGACGATCACCAGTGGTGTACGGCCAGTGTAGGAGATCGCTCCCCACACCATGATGCCGGGTGTTGGCCCTGTGTGCCTCGGTCGTATGCAGTCCTGATTGTGGCGCTCACCTGCACGGCGCCAAACACGCATACGACCATCATTGGCACCAGGGCAGAAGCGACTTTCATCGCTGAAGACGACACGTCTCCATTCGTCCCTCCATTCACGCCTGTCGCGACACCACTGGAGGCAGGCTGCACGATGTTGGGGCGTGAGCGGAAGACGGCCTAACGGTGTGCGGGACCGTAGCCCAGCTTCATGGAGACGGTTGCGAATGGTCCTCGCCGATACCCCAGGAGCAACTGTGTCCCTAATTTGCTGGGAAGTGGCGGTGCGGTCCCCTACGGCACTGCGTAGGATCCTACGGTCTTGGCGTGCATCCGTGCGTCGCTGCGGTCCGGTTCCAGGTCGACGGGCACGTGCACCTTCCGCCGACCACTGGCGACAACATCGATGTACTGTGGAGACCTCACGCCCCACGTGTTGAGCAATTCGGCGGTACGTCCACCCGGCCTCCCGCATGCCCACTATACGCCCTCGCTCAAAGTCCGTCAACTGCACATACGGTTCACGTCCACGCTGTCGCGGCATGCTACCAGTGTTAAAGACTGCGATGGAGCTCCGTATGCCACGGCAAACTGGCTGACACTGACGGCGGCGGTGCACAAATGCTGCGCAGCTAGCGCCATTCGACGGCCAACACCACGGTTCCTGGTGTGTCCGCTGTGCCGTGCGTGTGATCATTGCTTGTACAGCCCTCTCGCAGTGTCCGGAGCTAGTATGGTGGGTCTGACACACCGGTGTCAATGTGTTCTTTTTTCCATTTCCAGGAGTGTATATTGTAGATGTTATAGCAAAATTCAGTAAGCAAAAACTAGAGACTATTATGGCATTTCTAGGCTCCTTGCAAACAAATTATACAGGTAATAAACTGTCCCCTACACTACCTTATAAACTTGATGTTTCAGGAAAGTGCCTATGTCTTATATTAACTACATTTGTACCCTTGCATAGCAAAGAAGAAGAAAATCAACAGAAAATCATAGAACTATCGCTGCAGTTACAATAATATCTGAGATAATTGAAGTGGTAATGAAAAAGTAACTAAATGAATGTTTCAAGAACCGTCAGCTCTTAAATCAGGCTCAGCATGGATTTCATGAAGGTCAACCCACAATTAAAGCAGTACAGGATATTGTTTCAAATGCCTTCAAGGAATCTGAACATATCCTTCATTATTTGGTATAACAAGATTCTTTGACAAAAAATTAGGCTTTCTAACTATAATAATAGGAGTGCCTGAGATATCACTGTGAATGAATTATCCAAATGGGACAGAAATCGGTAGATATTACATACTTGTAGAGGTAAACTAATGATTATAATATCAGAAAAACTAGACGATTTATTCAAGATAAAGATATTCACAAATTGAGCGAGTGAGTAACACTCTGATTCACCCCTGGCCCTCATTCAAGCAGTTATCTAACATGGTATTGATTGAAAGAGTTGTTGGATGTCCTTCTGAGGGATATATTGCCAAATTCTGTCCAACATGCGTGTTAGATAGTCCAAATCCCGAGCTGGTGAGGACCCTGCCCATAATTCTCCAAACATTCTCAATTGGGGAGAGATCCATCGACCCTTCTGGCCAAGGAAGGGGCTGGCAAGCGTGAAGACAGGCAGTAGAAACTCTTTCCATGTGTGGGTTGGCATTATCTTGTTTAAATGTAAGCCAAGAATAGCTTGGCGTTAAGAGCAACAAAATGGGGCATGGAATACCGTCAACATACTGTTGTGGCGTAAGGGTACAGTCGATGACAAGCAAAGGGATCCTGTTATAAAAAGAAATGGCACTCGAGAAGATCACTTCTAGTTGTTGGGCTGTATGGTGGGCAGCAGTAAGGTTGGTACACCACCACCACTGTCTAGGGTGTCTCCAGATGTTTCCAGTCTGTAGACGCTTCAGCCTGGAATCTCATTAACTGGAGTAGAATTGTCTTGAGTTCTGCGTTGAGCTGAGCCCTGATGACCTCTTGAATATATATCCAAGTATTATGAAACTGTAGTCATTTGTTTATTTGGACATGCACATCGTATCTGTTGTGGCATAACAAGCTAGCTACGCCACACTGAGAAGGGAGCCGAAAGGCACGCGTGCACACACGCCGACTGGCGTCAAGTCTGGAACAGGATACGTTATGACTGCTATAAAGAAAATACGTAGCTTTGGAATATGCTTAACTTTTAATCACTCCTTGTGATACATCTCTCTTGACTATACAAATGAGACTCGTAAGATACAGGCACTGTTACAATTGGCGCCTTGCTAGGTCGTAGCCATGGACTTAGCAGAAGGCTATTCTAACTGTCTCTCGGCAAATGAGAGGAAGGCTTCGTCCGTATTGTCGCTAGCAATGTCGTCCGTACAACTGGGGCGAGTGCTCGTCCGTATCTCGAGACCTGCCTTGTGGTGGCGCTCGGTCTGCGATCACACAGTGGCGACACGCGGGTCCGACATGTACTAAATGGACCGCGGCCGATTTAAGCTACCACCTAGCAAGTGTGGTGTCTGGCGGTGACACCACAGTATCTACCGATTTCCGCCACACTCAAATACTTCATTCATGGTGTGTCATTCTTCTGACTTAAACTGTATGCTGACTTAAAGTGCACTGCTTTGAAAGGTAGCAAACTAGGTAGATCATTACCATAAACAATCAACACTCACTTCTTGTATGCTATGCCTTCTTTACAGCCATGTAAATTATGGTATGACAATGTGGGTTACTTCTGCTGGGGCCAGAGGACTTTTCTTTGACAGAAAAAAGTTAGTCGATCCATGCATGGCCAAAGAGCCAATACTCATCGCAAAATGAATTTAATTGAATATGAGATAATGACTATTCAAAGTCCATGTGTATTTTGCACTCTAACACACACCAAGGTCAGTTGGGATGGACATAATGTCAGGTAGAATATTCACTCTTGTAGATCAAGCACTAAGAATTCTTTGAATATTCCTGGTTTGAAATGCCAAAGATACAAAAAAAGATGAAAAACTTTTTTCATGTGGGAATGTCTCTCGTTAACATATTACTCAGTGAACTGAGGCAGTAGAAAGCTAATAAGCTCAGAAAAGCTGTAGAATCCTGGCTGAAAGGAAAAGCTTTCTGAATTGTTGATAAATGTGTAAATATAGAAGTAAGTGATCTATTAATTTAATCACAAGCAAACACCTTCTACGCTCATTATTCCTAAGAGTGTATGTATGACAATTACGTACAATACAACTAAATTTAGCCTATCTGCTGTATGTTTATTTGAAATATACATTTGCATATAGGGCAATACAACCTGTGTTTCAACAGGGATAACATGCTGGTACATGTAGGGTATCCTTGCTCTTAATTTTCCACTAATATGAATGTCACCTGTATATTTCAATAAATTCAGTAATGAACTCCCTGAAACATTGATGTGCATCAACCTTTATAGAAATCACTGGGCGCACAAAGACAAGAAACACTAGACTGCACAAACAGCTGTCCCAAACATATTTTTCATGCCATATTAGTGACAATCTCTTGTCCACGTGATCTGATTTGTCTGTGCAGATCTGATTCACAGTCACAGATTTGAGCAATTTTGCTCAAACCCCCCAACCCCAACTCCCAGGTTTGCACATATGTCATATCTGCACAAATCTCCTCCTCAGAAGCTATGGTCTTTTTGTAAAGATGTGATGTATGCAGAAAGACTATTGCATGTAGACTGGTCTTAAAATACAGATTGGTACAAAGAATAGTTACAAATGAACAGCCTCTCTGTAGCATAACTTCTGCTCCGCCGATACGGAGAATTTCTTCAGTACAGTACAGTACTGAAATATATTAATGTATATGTCCAGAAAACTAGATATAGAAGCAGTGGTGCCTTATCTCAATGAAGAACTTGAAACTTTTACCTCAGGACAGGAGAATGTAAAGGAACTACAGTTCAAGTTCAAAAGGATAGTTAACCATGGCTAGATTTGTTCCTAATAAAATAATTCCACGTTACACAGTCATTGTAAAGGAACATCTAAAGAATCAGAGACTGCTGCATAATAGGTATAAAACAAAGCATAGGGCCATACCCAGAGAGATGTTAAATGAAACACTGAAGAGAACAATGTAGAAGTCTTCAGTGACTACCATAGTAGAATATTCTCACAAAGGCCAAAGAAATTCTAGTTGTATGTAAGTACTATAAGTGAGAACAAAGTTATTGTTTAGTCACTCACAGATGAGACAAGAACTACAATTGAGAATAGCAAACCAAAAGCAGAGATGCTTAACTCTGTTTTCAAAAGTTCCCTTACAAGGGAAAACATAGACATACTACCCCATTTTAATTCTTATTCCACTCAAAAGTGATTAGTGAAATAGATGTTAGTGCCAGTTGCGTTGAGAAATAAATGAAGTTGTTAAAATTGAACAAACCCCGAGGGCCGAATAGATTCCACACAAAATTTGTGGCTGTGTTAGCCTCTCCTAATTATAATCTACTGTAGATCCCTCAAACAAAAGACCTTACTCAGTTGCTGAAAAAAAGCACAGTTCACAACCACCTACAAGAAGGGTATCAGATGTGAACCACAAAACTATCATTCATTATCATTGACATACATTATTTATAGAATCTTGGAACATATTTTAATCTCAACCATAATAAGGTATCTCGAACAGAATGCCAACAAACATGGATTTCGAAAACATCGATAATGTGATACCAGACTCGCATTTTTCTCACGTGAGATTCTGAAACTCATGGATCAAGGCAGTCCAGTAGATTTATAGTGCGTTCAAAATTAGATGCGGATTTTTTTCGTTTGGCTCACCAAAGGGGACGCGACGCCATTGCCGAGGTAACGCCAATGACGAGCTGGCTTTCCCTACAACGCCACCAGCAGATGGGTTGATAAACCGCCCCCACTGCCACACTGTGGATAAACATTACCATGTGGTGTCGCACATTAGATGCATCCGCATCCGTCAGCTCTCGTTGTAAAGTAGAATTTTCTGGCCTTGAAGTGATCTGCAGTCATCAGGTATTGTGAATAAGAGGTTAGTGTTGGCACTGAATTAATGATAGCAGTGCAACAAGTCTGAACATGAGATTCACAATAAAAGTGGTCGTCCAGGAATGCGTTCGCCAGTTCAGAAGATAATTTTGTGCTGTAAAATATTCCTCCTAATTCGATAATAGTAATGGAGAATGCGCCACACCACTCTGTTGAGATGTATAAAGCTCTAACAATGTGATAGAAGAAAGCGGTATTTTACTCTAGGTGAAAAAAATGTTCCATTGGATAAAGTTGACCTAGCATGTATAAATAAGATGAAGTTAATGAAATCTGTAGTGGTGCACAAGCTAAAAACTCCATACTAGCAGATCAACGAACTATCTCATGCTAAAGGACATAGTTTTAATCAGGTTTCTTCCAGATCATGCTCCTTTAAATCTAACTGAGACTATACAGGCGTAGGTGCTAAATAATATAGTAAAAAATAACAAGAAGTTTACGTTCAGTGAGGTTAAAGGGCAGACAATAGAAGCCATTGCAAATGTTACTCTACAGGGATGGTCTTGCATTGTCAGCCATAACAGGAAGGTAGTTGATGAGACATGATTTGATAAGGAACTATGACTAGTTTTGAGTAATACATAACTTCTCTTGTTGCCAAGTTAAAAGGTGCTACTTTCGTCAAAACACAGTAGTGTTTACAAATATACATCACAATAATACTTTAACGCAGCTGAAATTGTAACAAAATCCTGAAGCAGTGTTTATTAAACTAGCAACTGAGGGGGAAAAGGATCAATAGCTCATGAAAGAGCTTATTCTCAGAATATACAGTATGATGAGTGGACTTGTATTCATACTTTAAAATACACAATAACTGAAACCAACAGATTGCAAAGCATTTTAAATCACAGCCTTGGCCTAAGAAGACCCAATGTTTACGAGATTCCTTGTAGCTGCGGCATGTCGTACATCGGACAAACTTGTCGCACTGTAGAAGAGAGATGCACCGAACACCGACGCTACACTCGTCTGGAGCAACCAGAAAAGTCTGCAGTGTCCGAGCATTGTCTCAGTACAGGCCATTCTATGAATTATCAACATACAAAAATTCTCGCATCGACGAGTTCGTACTGGGACAGTGTTATTAAGTAAGCAGTGGAAATACGTAGCTCGACGAATCTTGTAAACAGAGACACGGGCTTTCAGCTTAGTACAGCTTGGGATCCAGCACTGGCCATATTGAAGTCGCTTCGAGCAGAGAGGAATACTATTGGTCATGAGACTGACGACGATTCGCTAGCAACATAAATATTCTGTTGACAACGGGAGAAGAATCAAGGCGCCTACGTGGACGCGCAGATTTGCTTGCGGCTTCCGTCAGAGGTCGCTGGGGCGGCCGATGGCAGCGCAGTGTAACAGCGGCAGCCTCCGCGCTTGCGGCTTCCGACAGAGGTCGCTGGGGCGGCCGATGGCAGCGCAGAGCAGCGGCGGCAGCCTCCGCGCGTGCGCCGAAGTATTTGGTTCTTCATCCTGTAGGTGGCGTTACTGTCCTTCCAGCTACCAGCTGATATCGTCGCTATTGGCCATCGAATTTGGCGCCTCCACGCATGCGCACTTCCTGCCTAAAACTGGCATAAATAGGGGCCCCTGGTCCTGCCTTAGCAGTGTGTTCGTCGCTCCTGAAGATGTCGGCCAGTTGCGCTGACGAAATATTGTGGAGTTTGCACTATGACATCCGACGTCTCGCCCGAGAACCATATATACAGTTTAAATCACGATGGAATTAAATGTAGCATGATAATGACCCCAACATTTAAGTAACCATTTGAATCACTACAGCATGAAAATGGAATGTAAATTCATGAAACTCATAATCAGTCAGATTACTTATTACAAAATATATTTTATATTTTGTCAAACTTGCTCATCTGAGTTACTATTGTGATAAGATACAATTCAATTGTGTTGTATTTCTGAATTCAAGAAGACACTTCAGTTATAAATTTGTTAACACCATTATTCCTTCTGGATTTTTGTATCATTACAATAATACAAAACACTTCAAAAACCTCTTCCAGAGAAAAACGTGCTTTAAAATGTAAATTTGTCTAGAGAATTTTGGAACATGTTCTGAGTTCAAATTCCTTGTACTTATATGCAAACATTATAAAATTGTGTTTCCACATTAAATAACGAAAAGATAAATGCTGAAATAGTTCATGAAAAGCATCAACATCTGATACATTTTTATGATAAATGTTGTGGTTTTTTTGATCACCTGTGTGAGGATGTCAAAATGTAATCGTTTAGACTACATGGTGGTCATTCCCCCATTGTGAGACATGTCGACTTGATATGAAAGAGGCCATTTGTATTTGCTAATGAGCAGACATGGATGTAAAGTACTGTTGTGATTAAAGTATAGTGTAATAACAACCTTTATTGTGTAAAGTTTTGTTATTCTACTACTGACTAAATGGAAATTGTTAACTAAATTGTGGTTATTGCTGTTATTAGAAGCTTTACAAGAACCTATTAATACACCGTATCTACATGAAACCAAACCTGAGATGCACAATGAAAAGATTCACCATCAAGGAGGCCAATGCAATAAAATACCAGTATTTATTAATTGCACCCCAGTTTAGCATGGATTAGGATTTCTTTGCACTAACACCACGTGATGAGTAATTGCAACCACAAATACCTGTGATATTTTAGTAGCCAGCAGGAATGTATAAGTTACATTTGCCTTCCTTAAGGCAGTGTTACTGAGACACAGTATTTCATACTGTATTTTTTCTAATGATTTTTTCCACCTTTAGGAGTTAGTTTCTTATTGATTGTACGCTTAGGTGGATTACTGACATGTATTTCTTATACATTACTGCTGGACTCAACTAAAATAATCAAGGTAACAGGGTAGTTGTTTATTATTCTTTAACAGATGAAATAAGAGGATCCAATACTATAGCATACAAAGGAACTGCAATTTTTTAAAAAAATCATTGCACATTCAACAAAATTATTGGTTCTCCTTGGTTTGTGCTCAGAAACTTTCCTCATAATGTTAATGTGCAGAAGTGACTGTTAGCATAGTTTCACCCAGTACAGTCGTATGTCATAACATTTGTGATAGTGTAGATAAAACAAAATTGAAAGTAGTTATTCTACAGAGCAGTAGTCAGAATATTGTAAGTTGATAAAGGAATATGTTACAACTGTGTCTTCAGAGACTTAGGGATTCTTATACTTGTGTGTTAATACATTTACTTTGTAATGGAATATGGGGTTCATAAGAAGAATGAATTAAAGGTAAACTGTGTATTTGCTACCCCAAAGTTAAAAGTAAAACATTTAAATAGACTATAAATCCCTATCTGGAATGGAGTTTTATATGCTAGTGCATAGCTTATAACAAGTTGCTGGTAGATTTCAGAAAGAGAATTGAAGAGTCCCACATACTGATAAGCAAAGTAAATTATTCTGTATGTCATTGCCCACCCTTACAGTTTATTAGAATATGTATATGGACTTCAAAAAAATATCTAAAAATGCCATTTTATGTGAGAAGTTATGAACATTAATAGATACCAGTATGCCTTCATGTCCACTCATAAATAATTTCTCAAGTTGTCAGATCCGTCATGTAACTCGCGAAGTAAATAATGAATGAAAACAGCTGTGACTGAAGGACACACTCTCTTGCCCATTTATATCGTTCTTTCCTTCTAGGACACTTTGTTATCAATTTTTGAGGCCAGTTACGAACACAGATCACAGCAGAATTGCCTGTATTGTGGGTTAATGTCCTGTACTACCAGAGCCCATCGTTTTACGGCCAAACCATACAAAATCTTTAGAGCAGATCATGAATTCAGCTATGTGGGCAGTAACGCTCATAAACGTCTCAGTTCCTTCGGGTTTCATTTCAGCTACAGTATGCAAAAATAGAAAAAAAGCAGATGGTATTATCAGAATAGATTTGATATTAAAAATGTGCATGGATTATGTCATTTTACTACGATAATGTTTATTTACAGACTTTTTAATGTCACCTACAATTCTGAAAACGAAAAGAACGTTCCAGCACTTGTACCTCCCAAAGTTGAGAACTGCTATTTACTTGTTTCACTTTGTCCATCGATTCACAGTAGTAAGCAGTAAGATGGGCTTCGGATTTCGAAAGAGAATTGAAAATATAAAATTTGAAGAAGCTCTGATAGTATTTTTAATTAATAATTGGTCACAACAGGATGTGGCGCAAATTATTATGAACAAAACCATCCATATTAATCACAACATGTGATATAAATACTGGTTTGGGTATGGTACCGTTTATCAAACAGTTAATGAGGGACTAAGTTGTCAAGAACAAGATGAAGCAGATAAAACAATTGTTTACCATGTTTGTCAAATTGGTTAACAAGGTCGAATATCTACTCAGTATTCAATACTGATAGTTTAGTTATAATATTTGGCAATATGGAATTTGTAAAAAGTTCCTTAAAGATTTGTATGGATGTCGGCATTGATAATTCCATTGATTAAATTCACATTTCGTTTCTGCATGAAGCAGTCAGTTTGCTCTAGCAAAATCTTTACTTCATTTTCATGCTATGATTGGCTGTGATTACAATCGTGCATTCTACCACATGGGGGTGGGGGGTGGAAGTCCATTCACAATGGTGAAAAATGCTACACTCTACCGAACGTTTTTCTCAGGTTTGGCAGACGTACTTCTGACACTGAGACGGTATTGAATGTCTTAGAATTAAAGTGCAGATTATGCAAAGAAAAAACATTGTGATGTCGATTCGATTAAATGAAAAATTTTTACACAAATATATAAAATTAAAAGTGAAAATTCTCCCACAGCTAAAAATATGGATGTATCTAATTTTGACACCTGCATTCTACTGCCATGTAAAACAGAACTGGAATAACTTTTATTGAAAGAGAAATGTGTTTCAGAAATATGGAGCAAGACTCATATGAAAACTCTAACAGACCTAAATTTCACAAATTTCTGATGGTATGACAAAGAGACACATTACGTTTTTTTGTGATTTTCCAGTAGCCAGTTATCAGAAATGAGCGACATTATTTTAGATAAAGTATCAGTATCCATAAAAGTTATAGTTGACATGAATTTCACATTGAGATTTTTATACAGAAGTGAGAGATTTTGACTAACTATATTTGTTTTCCAGAAAAAGACACTGAAGAAATTGGCAGTTACCTGGAAAGTGATTTTAATGATGGTGATAATATTGGTGAGCCCATCATTTTTTCTTTTTAAATAGACTGTATTTTTCGAACTTTATCCCATGTTCTCTATATGCAATTTATTTAAAAAACCCTTCAGTATGATGGCTTCGAGTAAGCTCTTTATTTATCATATCAGAGTTTGAGTGTTGCAGCTTATTCATTAGCTTGTAACACAGACTTTCATGCGCTTCAATAAGATCTTGTAATCACTTTTGAATATCGAAAATTTCTCTTAAGTACACTGGAACACTAAATTTGTCTGATGCTAAGGTTTTCTGCATCTGGGCATTTTATTTTATCATATCCAACAGTTTTGTGATGTAATCCTTTGTTACCAATCTGTAAAATCTTCAACATTTTCATAATGGATTCAAAATGGAAGGTGCACACATTTACCTCTGAAAAATGATTTTTGCTCGATAATGATCCAAATCTACTAGCAAAACAGATTTTCAGGCGGTTTGTTATGATTTTCGTTTCATTCCTTATTCTTTCAAATTGTTCCTCATGGCTGCACTACACTACAGGCATCTAAAAACGTTTTTTCGTATCTTAAATCTATCATTCAAATACATCCCAAAAACCAGATGTATTGCTACGGCAGTCTGGAATTTTTTGGTTTTGGGTAAACTAATCTATAGATTTTTTAAATGGTTTTGGCCATGTTGCTGTAACAAAAAATTTGGTCGTCAGCTCACATACTATTGTTGTTATAAGATGGCGTTGGGTAGAGAAGTATAGTCTTTTTCACACTGAGGAAAAAGTAGTGTGTTACTTGATATAAAATGTGTTAAGTGTAAAAAAAATAGTGTGTGACTGGATTCTGAGGAACTCCTGTGACGAATAAAGACATTTTCGTTGCTCTGCAGTGTCGGAAAATAATCTACCAGACGAAAAATCGAGTGGAAGCTTCGCAGTTGTGCAGATACATATGGGAAACAGATTTTGGGCAGAACGAATGTTGGAGCGATGTCTGGTACCCTGGTGACAACTGCAGCGCAAGGTCTGGGTGCCATGTGCTGGGGGCGAGCCGTAGCGGCCGTGTTCGATGGTTCGATTTCAGCTGTGTCGATGTGAATGGGCTTAAGAGTCTCTATGGTGACCGTCTCCTGTTTTCCATTCAGTTAATCATGATGTCATTGGATAACATTCGTAACATTTGGAAAAGCCCTGAATAAGGCTGTCGAAAAGGTGGGCAAACAGTACAATACCGCAGTCAAATGTGGCTCGAAGTGGCCAAGGCCTTATGAACAAATACTGCTTTGTTGCCATGATGTTGCGGTGAGTCGATGCTGACACGAGCCATTCGCTGTTTTGATACCTTCACAGAAATCTGACACATACTCATCCAATGGAATTACTGCTGGTTTGTCGGTGAGAAATGTGCAGGAAGCTGCACTTGTTCACTGAAATACAGTTCTGCTGGCGAACATTCTAGGTTCTCCTTTACTGTCGAACGGAGGGCTTACAACACGAGAGGCAAAGCCACATTCCATTTTGTTTCATGCGCCATTAATGCGGTTTTGTGTGCTTGGTGAAATATTTCAACTAAATCATTGCTTGTATGTTAGCTAGCACATTTGGAGAAGTTCTTGGAACAAAAACGCCTCAAACTGTCTTCCTCGATCGGACTTGAAGATGTGGGGCACTCCATAAATGGAAAATTAGCCTGTGATGAGCGCTGTATCTACAATTTCGGCCGAATCGTTGGATGTAGGAAATGCCTCCAGCCAGCAAGAAAGCCGATCCACTGCTATCAGCAAGTAGCTGCAATTATCCAAATCTGGAAGCGACGCCACCAGATCGATGTGTAAATGCATAAATCGGTTCATGGGGCTCCCCCCGACGGAGGTTCGAGTCCTCCCTCGGGCATGGGTGTGTGTGTTGTCCTTAGCGTAAGTTAGATTAAGTAGTGCGTAAGCTTAGGGACTGATGACCTCAGCAGTTTGGTTCCATAAGACCTCACCACAAATTTCCAATTTCCAGTAATTTAGCGGAAATTCTAATACCAGTATGTGCGAGGTTATGGAAGGCACAAAAACATCTCGTCTGTTCCTCTACAGAGTGTATGGACAGTGCCTTTTCTGTGATATGTCGCACCACAAAATGACTTCCAATTCCCCCACCCTTGTTTGAATCATCTACAGACTGTGCGACTGACCTGCTAATAAATGTGATAACTCAGTGTCGTCTTGTTGGTTCTGCGCTATCCTTTGGCAACACATTCCTTTCACACTGGCGCAACCATATGATGGCGACTACATCGTCCTTACCACTAAAGTGCTCACCTTGTCATAAGTGGTGCATGGTCAATGTTATGGTAAAACAGTTACTCTCTAAGGACTCTTGAAAGAATTGTACTGCCGCATGTATGGCAAGCAATGCTAGTCGGTGGCGCTCCAACTACGCTGTGCGTCTGTGAGGTAAAAAAAAAAACAGTGATAAAGGCTGCCAATGGCTGTGGACA
Organism: Schistocerca piceifrons; assembly: GCF_021461385.2. Lineage (NCBI taxonomy): Eukaryota > Metazoa > Arthropoda > Insecta > Orthoptera > Acrididae > Schistocerca > Schistocerca piceifrons. Next base: position 421,831,948 of record NC_060140.1, on the reverse strand, counting down.
CTGCCGTAAAACCACGACAACTGCCTCATGAGTTGCATCGACCACAATTGAGAGTTTGGCATTGTGAACAGGATGACGTAACAGTACTGTATTGGCCATGGTGTCTTTCACTTCGCTGAAGACTTCTAACAATCAATCAGTCCAAGGTATCTTTTTGTTTCCTGAGGTGAGATTGTCTCTGAGAAGTACTGTCAACGGTATCTGTTTTACAGCCGCTTGTGGTCGATGGCGTCGGAAAAATTTACTGTTCCTAAAAATCATCGTAATTCCTTGAAGAAATTCAAGAATAATCTGCATGTTGTCAGGGGTTGGAAACGGACCTTCTCCCAAAATGGTGAAGTCCAGAAATTTCACACTGTCTTTGCTGAAAATACATTTGTCTTTGTTGACCACCACCCCAAAATCTGCAAGTCTCTGGAACAGCGTTCATACAGTAGATCTGCATCCTGTTGTTCAGAGGTACTCAAGAAAACGAGAATATCATGCATGTAATAGAATAAAAAAGACAGACCTATTAGCACCTGGTAATACTGAGTAGCGTTTTTCAGCCCAAAAGGCATAAGGCATAAAGTTGAAATGTAACAATCCAGAGTGGTTTTGCCCCAGCTATGGCGTTGTTGTAGGCTGTCAACCGAGGAAATGGATATTTGTCGGAAATAGTGCTAGAGTTAAGGACTCTATAATTCCCGCACATGCACCAGTTCCTGTCCTTTTTTTAAAATAGATTATAGGCGATACCCGCTGCTTGACAGTAAGAGACGAAATGCCTTCACCCATTTGTCTGTCGATGTCGTCTTCTACCACAGCAAATTTTTCTAGTGTGAATCTGCGTGGATGAGTTGACACCAGAGGTTAGTGTCATGTTCATACTTGCAAGTCGTCTCAGAAAATCCTAACCTCTGGGAAGTTCCACAGAACAGCGTCATATCCATTGGTAACTTCAGTTAACAGTGCCGATTTGAGAAGGCAGTTTGCTGACAAGTCGGGATCCGATTTGAAGAAATGCAGGAAGTAAATCCCTATAATCGACTATGTTACATTCGCTACAGTAAAAGAGCACATGAACGAACGCTGCAGTCCCAAATCCAGTGACCTACCCTTAGCAGAACTGGCACCTTAGAAACATCTCCTATGAAAGACCTTGCCAGTAAAATGGTGCAGTCAGGGCTTGTGTTATCAGAAATGGCGTCTCGGAAGTCTTTTTATGTACCTGCATCCTATCTGAGAATTGGGGCTCTTCAAAACTATAGTTTTCAAATCTATCTTCTTGTAGACTTTCTTGACATGTAAAAGTCAATACAATCTGCCAGCCTGTAAACAGGCCTGTGCATACCATTGTACCACCAGAAATCGTCGTTCTGGTCCACAAGTGAAGATGGATCATCAAACGATGAGCCCATGGAAATATTCTTATGTGACATTTCCGTTTATGTACTGAGTTGTCTGTGTGCAGAATCGTGCAACTTCTTGGAAATTGGTTTGGTAGATGTGGGAGGAAAGAACACATGGGCGGATTCTACTTTGATCGATGCCTACACCTTTTTGGGGCTGTGAGTGCACAGACTGTTAACTATCAAGCTTCCTTTCTGAAGCAGTGATGGTACCAACCTCAAGATTTGTTATTCGACTCTCCACCCTCAGAGACCTTTTCTTTCGCTTATGTCGCTAAGTCACATGTCGCTAAGTTCAGTACTGAATGACTCAACCTCGTCTGAAGTAAATGGGAAGACGCAGCCTGGAGACTCTAAGCAAAAATCAAGCATCTGGAGCAACCTTTGCTGGCAAGAGAACACTAGTGAGCCTCATACAAGCAAATGCTATAACAGTGAACATACCATATCGACATGACTTGATCGGCACTTCACATGTGAACAAAGAAATGTCAAAAACTAATATTAGATACAAAAGAATCTCTGATTATTTCAATAATGTGACGCTAATAAACATAAGCACTTTTAAAATGAACCATTGTACAAAATATAGCCACCACTTTAATTACTCTGGTAGATTAGCATTATGCAAAGCTGTTGGAAAACTGTATGCAACAAGCTAAAATTGGTGAAAACCATCCTCTGTGGAAAATTGCAGTTATGAACAAGCTTCATAATTACAATTCTTGGTCTATTAAATTATAACTGCCACCTTTAACTACACAGAGATATAATGATAAATCTGTGCAACAATTAAAAGCTAAGGACAGTAATATCTTTCCTTCTTCTATATAAATATACAGTCAGTGAGAAAGCAAACAACGGAAAATCCAGAATGGAATGTAAGAATACCAGAGAAGGAAAGTTGCCACTCACCGTATAGTGGAAATGCTGAGTCACGATAGGCACAATAATCTTTTTATTGTGCCTACCGTGACTCAGCATCTACGCTATATGGTTAGTGGCAACTTTCCTTCTCTGGTATTGTTACAATCAGTGAGAAACTAATTTAATGAACCTGAACTATTTTTAGAAGAGTTGCAGTGTGATGTACTGTGCCTTAATGGGCAGTGGCTTAAGGAACACAAATACAATATGTATATTTCAGTTGAATTTAAATTTTTAAGTATTTATTTTAGATCAAATATGGAAAATGGTGGGGTATCAGTACTGATCAAAAGTTACCTCAACCATACAATTAATTTCCTGAAAGCAAGATTGTTGAAGATGTATGTACTGTTCCACCAAAAACACTGCTACAGTTTTTTCCCAAAATGCAGAAAATCTGTTAATGTTCTTACTGAGGTATAAGAGCCTCAAAATCTTATCATTTAATGACATTAACACTGGTGTGACGAGGAAAAAATTGTAAATGCAGACTTCTTCTGAATACATTCAAGTCATGTGACTTCTCTTGCATAACCTATAAGTCTACCAGAATGCCTGTCTAGCTAATATTATATCAGACATTTACGAAGATGGTGTTGTTTAAAATGTTGTTAAACCTATGTGATCTGATTATGAGGGATGATTCCTAAAATTATCAGGGATGAAAAAAGATCCTGGTCAATCATTAGAACCAAGGGCAGTATGAAACTTAAACCCACCAAAGGTAACAAATCTCACAAAAAGATTTTTGAGCAACAATTGGCGTACAACTGTTATGGAGAATGAATCAATGCATGTAGGCATTAATATGCCAAACTGATAAAGCTTTACAGAAATGACATAATATCTACAAAGAAAAAAGCATTTTGTAACTAAATTTCTCAGTCCAGTAACAAATGTAAAGCAACTTGGAAAATAGTTAAAGCAGGAACAGGGCCTACTGTATAAAAATTACCTTTTCCTCTAAGTGCAGAAGAGCTAAATAACAATTTCATTAATTCTGGGAAGCTATTTATGACAGAGGAACATAATTTAGATTACAATGAGGATTGACTTCCAAGTTCACAGGGAATGGAGCTGACAATAGACTTGCTAAAATGTGTGTGGATAACTATCTAACCTAATGATATACTGGATGTAGTCAGATGATTCAGCAATTCCTGAACTGAAGATATACATGGCTTTTCCAGTTTTATGATAAAGAAAATAATAGATACTATAAGTATTCCACTGTCTTACCTTAGCAAGAGGATATTTAGGGAGGAACAATTCTGTATTGCCTTGCCCATATACAAAAAAGGAGACAGAAATTAACCCGAAAACTACAGATCTACAGCAATGGTGCAAATAATATCGAAAATTACTTAAACTTGACAGAAAGACCAATTAAATAACTTTTTTGACTGTTACAACCTTCTTAACAAAGCCCAGTTAGATTCTGAATTGGGCTATCAAGAATTAAGCCAGCTCAAGAAGTTGTATTATCAGAACTACATGGTTTTTGAAAACAGATAGCCCCCCTCTACCATTCCATTACTTCTAACCAACGTATGTGATACTGCCTCACCTATCATTTTATTTAAGAAACTGTAAGATATGGAATAACTGAGATGAGATAGCTCTACTGAAATCGTATTTGATAAATGAAACCAAGTTGTTGCAGTAAATTCAAATAAAAACCTGCCCTTCTCATGGTAAAATACAGAGTCCCACACAGATCTGCACTGGAACCTTTCTTAATTTACGTGAATGACCTGCCCAACTTATTATCATGTAAAATCTTTATGTATGCTGATGACACAACTTTTATCAAATCACATAATGACACGAATGTTGCCGAACAAATGAACAACTCCATGATGGAAAAAAAACAGCTTGGTAGTTACATGAAAGTAAAAATAAAACTGAACACGTCCTCTTTTCCTTTAGAGATATTAATAATGGACAAAATTAACTCAAGCATTTTGTAAAATTGATAGGCATATACCTCAATAGCAAATTATCATGGAATATCCACACAGAAAATCTCTGCAGTTGGGTGGTGAGAGTTTTACAACTCCTTAGGAAACTGTGTTAGTAAAGAGATTGTGGTAATGGGGTACAATGCCTTTTTCATACACACTAGCATTATGGGAAACCTCTTTGGAGAACCACTGCTGCAGCAAAAGAGGGTTTCCTGGGCAGAACATAGCCATTAGATGTACTTTTGGTTTGAGGAGTCTAACTTCTTGCAGACAGTACTTTATTGAGTGCAAAATATTTCCAGTCCCTAGTTTGCACAACTCAAAGTACTTATGTATACCAATCAGAACGTTCACAATTATGAATGTAGACTGGATATGCAGTGATATGAAACCAGAAACATAAACTTACTGTACATTCTGGGGGTCATTTAAGTAATGTCCAAAATAATTTTTACATGCTGGCAAAATATTTTTCAACAATCCACCACATGACACAAAGTCATTACATGAAATAAAATTGAATTAGTTGTAGAGATATGTTTTAAAGAAAAAACGTTCTATAACACAAATGAAAATAAACATAATGAAAAAAGATTATCTTTCATTATGAATGTGATTTTAATGTACTAAATTCTGACTTACAGCACACAAGCTAGTTTGTGGTTATATAATCTGTGTAACAAGATTAACTGTGTGATGAGCATGAGATAAGTAATATCTACATAATAATATTTATACTTGTTATCCATTTGCATAACCATTTGTATACTTATGGGTGCTCTGAGAATGCCTTAAGCACCAAAACAGTTGATTACTGATGAATAAATCAATTCATTTCACTCAGTTACACTGAAATGTGCTTTACAAGAAGGTAGCTAATTGCCATTGAAGACTGAAACTGTGTTGTGTAGATGCATGAGAGTTGGGGTCATACATTGAATGCACAGGCATTTGTGTAGACAAGCCATTATGTGAGGACTGGCTTCTGGTCTCACTGGCTGTTTGGCTGATAGCTCAAAGATGTAATATTCATCATTTTTATGAATCTACATTTACATCAACATCTGTACTCAGCAAACCACTATGAAGTGCATGGCAGAGTGAATGTCCCATTGTACCACTTATTAGGGTTTATCCTGTTCCATTCACCTATGGGAAGAATGATTGTTTGAATGCCTCTGTGCTTGCTGTAATTATTCCAATCTTATCCTCATGTTCCCTATGATAGTGATACTTAGGGCATTGTAGTAGTACATTCCTAGTGCAATCATTTAAAGCTGGTTCTCGAAAATTTGTTAATAGCCTTTCTTGGGACAGTTTACATCTATCTTTAAGATTTTTCCGTTTCAGTTCCTACAGTATATCTGTGACACTCTCCCATGGATTAAACAAACCTTTCACTAATTATACAGCCCTTCTCTGTATATGTTCAATATTCCTGTTAGTCCTACCTAGTATGGGTCCCACATACTTGAGCAATATTCTAGAACCGGTACACATGAGTGATTTGTAGGCATTCTCCTTTGCAGAGTGATTGCACTTCCCCAGTATTCTACCAATAAACCGAAGTCTAATACCTGGTTGACCCACAACTGAGACTATATGATCTTTCCATTTCATATCCTTACAAAATGTTCCACCCAGACATTTGTATGAGTTGGCAGATTCGAACCGTGGCTCATTGATATTGTAGTCATAGGATACTATCTATTTTTGTTTTGTGATGTGCAATATTTTACATTTCTCAACAGTTAAAGCAAGTTGCCAGTCTCTGCACGACTTTGGGATTTTATCAAGGTCTGACTGAATATTTATGCAGCTTCTTTCGTATAGTACTTCATTACAGATAATGGCATCATTTGCAAGAAGCCTGGTTTTATTCTTAATACTGTCAGCTCGGTCATTAATATACAATATGAACAGCAAGGATCCCAGCATGCTTCCCTCGGGCAAACGCAAAGTTACTTCTATATCTGATGATTACTTTCCATTCAAGATAACTGGCTGTGTCCACCCTACCAAAACGTCCCCAATCCAGTCACAAATTTCACTTGATGACTCGTATAAGCGTACTTTTGACAACAAACGTAGGTGTGGTATTAAGTCAAATTCTTTTGGAAATCAAGAAATACGGTCACTACCTGATTGCCTTCATCCAAAGCTTTCAATATGTCATGTGAGAAAAGTGCGAGTTGGGTTTCGCATGATGGATGTTTTCAAAACCCATGCTGGTTGGCACTGAGTGGGTCATTCTCTTCAAGATACCTCATTATGTTTGTGCTCAGAACATGTTCTAAGATTCTACACCAAACGCCTATCATGGATATTGGACACTAGTTTTGCGGATCATTTCTACTAATATTATTGTAGACAGGTGTGACCTCTGCCTTTTTTCCAAGAACTGGACACGATTTTTTGTTCGAGAGATCTACGATAGATTATGATTAGAAGAGGATCTAACTCACCCGCAAATTCAGTATAAAATCTGAAGTATGGAGGTGTGATTACACATGTCAATCACATCGCGATTACGGGCAGCATGGGGTTCATGCCTGAGCCTCAAGACGTGCGCTAGCAGCGCATGTCGGGTGTTTCAAGCGTCAACTTCGCGTCTCAATATCTCAGGATGAAATGGGAATATTGCGATGCAATCAACGCCATTGTGTATGTGCTTTGTCATGCTATGGATTGCCGAAGAAAAAATATAGGAGGTCCATTTAAAAAAACATAAGTTTGTGTTAAAAACACGTATGCTTTCGTTTTAGAATGTTTCCAAATATGTACATTCATGGGCCCCAGCCCTACATTGATACCGGTGAAAGTCATTTTCTAATAGCTGTTATTGTTCCAGAGATATTTCGGGTGGACAAGATAGCTGGGACACACTGTATATTCGAAAGTCCTAGTGCAAATCGACGTTAGTGATATGAGACAGTAATTCAGTGGATTACTACTATTTCCTTTTTTGTGTATTGGTGTGACCTCCACAACTTTCCAGTCTTTAGGTACAGGTCTTTCAAATAATGTACAGTTAGTTGTATATGATTACTAAGTATGGAGCTATCGCATCAGCATGCTCTGACAGGAGTCAAACCGGTATACAACCTTGACCAGAGGCCTCACCTTTTTTAAATGATTTAAGCTGCTTCGCTACAAGGAGGATATCTATGTTTAAGTTGTTCATGTTGGCAGTTGTTCTTCACTCGAATTCTGGAGTATTTACCTCATTGGTGGAAGTTTTGAAAACCACGTTTAGTAGCTCCGCTTTAGTGGCATTCTCATCAAAAACATTACCATTGCTAACGTGGACTGAAGGTATTTGTTGTGTCTTTCCACCAGTCTACTTAACATATGACCAGAACCTCGTTGGATTTTCTACCAGTTTTCTAGGCAGAGTTTCGTTGTGGAAACTATTAAAAGGATCTCGCCTTGAAGATTGCACTGAATTTCGAGCTTCTGTAAAACTTCGCCAATCTTGGGGATTTTGCATTTCTTTAAATTTGGCGTGCCTATTTTGCTGCTTTTGCAACAGTGTTCTAGCCTGTTTTGTGTACCACGGGGGGATGAGTGCCATCTCTTATTAATTTATTGTGTATATATCTGTCAATTGCTGTTGATACTATTTCGTTGTATTTAAACCACATTTGGCCTAGACCTACATACTCAGACTGGAAGGAATGGAGACTGTCTCTTAGGAAGGCCTCAAGCGAATTTTTATGTTATTTTTTTAAGTATAGCTATATTTTGAGTTTATTTGTGGTAGACTTGGATGTTATGGTATTTAGCCTGGCTATAACGACTATGTGGTCAGTAATCCATGTATTCATTATGATGCTTCCTATTTGCTCAGGATTATTTGTGAAGTATGTTCTTATAACCATTTACACTCTGAGTGGGCTCCTGAACTAACGGTTCAAAATGATTTTCTGATAAAGGATTGAGTACGATTTCGGACGAAGTTTTATGCCTACCACCGTCTTTGAACATATATTTTAGACAACATGTCGAGCGTAGACAACATGTCGAGGGTAGATTGAAATCACCACAAACTCCAACTGTATGACTGGGGGTACCCACTCGTATATGAATCAGTCTCAAGTTATCTTTGAATTGTCAGTAACTGTGATATGTGAATCAGATTAATTAATTCTGGTTGTCAAATATAACCTAACTGACAAGAACTATCTACATCACTTTCATTACATGGTGAATTACTTCCGACAGCAATAAACACTCAATCACCAACTGCATTTAATCTGTCGGTCCTGAACACAGCTAGGTCCTTTTTAAAAATCTCGCTGAACGTATTTCCAAGTTTAGCCAGCTTCCTGTACCTATAACTATTTGGGCTTCAATGCTTTCTATTAGTGTTTAGAACTCTGGTCCTTTCCCAACAAAGCTATGACCTTTACGGCTACAGCACTTTATTGTTACTAGGTCTACCCTCATTTTGTGTTTGCCCTGCACCCTTTTAGGCTGATGCCCTAATCGTCGTTTTTCCGAGGCTTTCTAACCTAAAAAACAGTCCAGTACCTGAATAGCCGCTTCCTGTGTCTAGTGGGCCCCTGAATTATTTGGCTCTGAGCACTATGCGACTTAACTTCTGAGGTCATTAGTCACCTGACTTATTTACTGAGACATGATATCCTACCACCCTATTTCGCAAATCGAAGAATCTGCAACCTACACGTTCTCAGAACTGTTTGAGCCTCTGCTTTAGACCCTCGACTTGGCTCTGTACCGAAGCTCTACAAATGATCCTGTCGACGATGCTACATTAGTGAGCTCTGCCTTCATCTCACAAGCGAGACTGGCAGTTTTTACCACTTCAGCAAGACGCCCAAAATCAGTGAGAATCACTTCTGGCCCAAAGTGACACACATCGTTAGTACCGACATGAGCCCCTCATGCAATTGGCTACACCCTGTGATCATCATGGCAACCACAAGCACTCGTTCCATATCTGGAATGACTCCTCTCGACACACACACAGAGTGCGCACTGGATTCCTTCCCCTCCTTGGAAGGGATGTCCCTAATGTTCCCATTTGAGTGTCTAACTACCTTCCTCTGTGACTATTGAGATCTCGCAGGCCGAGAGACTTGTCCTGAAACAGGACAAGTGACTAGATCTGGCTCAGGATGTTTGTCAGACGCAGATAGTAGACTAAAAGGACGTATTTACTCAGCACAAATGAGTAAATGAACAAGTGACAAAAATGAAATCAGATAGCAATGTCTATTAACTAGGGATGGCGATAATTGTGTTTGCATAACAATTCTACTCGAACACTGCTCCTGGAAGGTGTACACTCCTCGGTGATGACAATGTCGCCTGATCGCGTAAGCGCGGGAGAATATTGGACGCGTGTCCGTAACGAAACGAACTAATTTCGCGGGCGGGGGGCCTCGACTGATGCTTTTCCCGATGCGACACGTCATTTTGCGCATGTCCATGTGGATATCATGGGTATGCTCCCTCTGTCTGCTGACAATGGTGGCGCGCTTGACACGCTGGCCGGAAGCAACACCCACAGTGGGCTTCACTGCTGAGACTGCCATCATAGCCTTCCTCAACACCTGGGTGGCACGCTTCACTGGCCCAACCACGTCGCAACGGATCGCGGCTGCCAATTTGAATGTGCACTGTTCACACAGGTCACCTGAATGTGTGATGCGCAGTTACACATAACTACCAACTACCGCACGGAGTCTAAAGACATGGTGAAGCACCTCCATTGAATACCGAAGGCCTCCCTAACTTGCCTCTATGCTGCCTGGATGGAAGCACTCCCACTGGTACTACTCGGTCTACAAGTAACACTGAAAACAGAGATCGGTGCTTCTCCTAACAATCTTGTGTATGGACAATCGTTCACCATGCCTGGTGATTTTATGGAGGTACCACCACCCTGCAATACATTGGTCCCTCCACTGGCACAACGTCTGTGTCCACAACTGGTCTGCTTCTGAACACATGCATCAGTGTGGCATGGCACTGATAAATTGTCGATACAACTTGACCTACAGTGCTGTACACACATTAAGCTGTATACTAATGCAGTACAGCCACCACTTTGACTGGCTTGCTTGGAGGCACACTGTGTCATTGCCTATGGTGAGAGAATACTCGACATTGAGTGCAGTGGCAAGTCAACCAAAATGTCAATCCACTGAGTCAAGCTGGCTTATATCTCGATCACTCCTCCTGTCATTCACTTCTTCCACCCAGTGGAAGACCATTTAATGGACGATGCGTCCTCCATCATTGAGATAGAGCCCTCACCCATGGCCGCCAATGATGCACACTTGCTGCCAGCTGTTGCTGTGCCACCATGTGCGCCACAGCCCAACCCCACCTAGCCCAGCCAGCCGGCACAGCTGCCAAGCCAGCTTTCACCACAGGTGCCCAGGCCACACTGACCACAGCCACCAGCAGACTACATCATGCACTCTGGCACCATGTCCATTTCAAATGCCTGCACTGCATCATAACAACGCCCCAGTCTTAGCCTGCTGTAGATACCCTGTGTCCAGTGAGCAATTTCATAAGCACTTTGTCTCCAGTCGAGCATTGGAAACCATCTCCCATGTAACTGGCTGCTTGTCTGTTACAGCTTCTGGACTCAGGTTTGCTTCCCTGTACCTCTGCCACATTGGATATTGAGGTCCAATTAAGTTCCGCACCAGATTTTCATGTTTATTCCCATCAAACGTCGACATCATCCACCGCGTCACCAGGCTTGTCCATTGAAGTTCCTGGAACTGCATTTATGTGATGCCGTCATACTCACAAGAGTAGACAAACTTCCTGCTAATACAGACACTTCGCATGATCTCTGTGCCTCTGCTGTGCCGAATTGGCAAGTCTGGATTGAATTCTCTGCCACGCTTCCATGACCGAGTATATCAGTAAACTTTGAACAGTGCAAGTCGAGAACATTTTATTTCATTTGACTTTTATCATCAGTGTTCTTTTGAGATAAGATCTTTTCATGTGACTTACAGCCTTGCAGCCAGCCACTTGTTATTATGGACAATTCAAAGCCAGCACTGCCTGCTGCAAGTGTCACTAGCCAGCTGCACGAGGCCACACCCACTGTGCACCTGCAAGCTGATGTCACATGCCACTGCCAAATCGCCACTGATTGGCCTGTCGTCATCACACTCCTGCTGAAGTTACAACGAAACATGGGAAACCCTAACATTTATCACACAGTCTGGAAGCGTGCACTTTTTTGCAGCTTCCGATTGCTGATTTCCAAGTGGTTATCTGTGCAGCAGCTGTGTCGTAAAAATGTGTGAATGGACCACAGCCGCTCACAGTCGGCCCAAGTTAACAGTGTCAGATATCCATCAGCAAGTAAACCTTCCGATAGGCACGGGCGCGGGTCAGCTAAACGCAACAGCAGTGCGAACTGAGCTGCTGTACAGTTTTCGAGAGTCTGTAACTCAGTCCGTGGACCATGTGGTTTGAGCTTAACGCGAACTCCTCACAGATATATATGGAAGTTTGTTAGTTCCTCTCCGGTAGTTTCCACTTTCGCTTCGTCTCGTCCACGAAATACACAGTGCTCCACGATCGTGAAGGAACTTCGTACTCGACATGCATCCATTGTTCTTCCACGCTCATGCCATCAGCCGATGTGCCCCTCACCAAGGAGCGTACACCCTTTGGATCGGTGTCACTTATTCATTTGCTCATCTGTGCAAAATAAATAAATTTTTGGCAAAACTGTACCTATCAGTCCATGTTATCTCATCGTCACCGTAGCCTACATCCTGAACGAAGCGCGTTGATACAACAGAGAAGTTAGTTCACTGTATGACTGACATGGAAGCGCTGATACCCCATGTTCCCACTTCAATGTAATGAAAATACTGTAAAAATTCTATACAGCAAAATGATAACAGTGACTCAGAAGCATAAAATCAGCATGCCTGTTACTTGCCAACGCTTTACAAATGCAGTACTACTAACGTTTGTCACTACATGCGACGAGCGATGTCATCGAACTACCGATGGAATCAACACCTAAGCCATTTTCGCCTAGCCAGGACACTCTTCAAGTTTCACAATTCCATTCGCCTGTTCATAAGAGGACTAGTCGTCAAGTTCGTCACAAATTCCGCTACATTTCCAGAATTGCTCTATTCAGGGAAGGAGAGGGTCTGTGTGCGAGTAAATGTGCTTTGAGTTTGTGGCGTCTTTGACTTTTGGAGCAAACCATGAATTTATCTCTGGTACAAGTACGTAAACTAAGGAGTTTAAAATAATTTTCTAACTTTCTTGATATGAATAAGATCTCTTTCGGTGCAAGTTGATCACGAATGTACACACATAAAAAAAAATGTTGTATCATCTCGGTTCCAAGAGCTACGGAACCTGTACAGAAAATTGGAATAGAGGTCAACATTAACATCATTTTCGCCCTTTTAATGGCTCATGAAAACCACACATTGCATGTTGTACCACCATACGACAAGATCTTCAGAGGTGGTGGTCCAGACTGCTGTAGACTCCAGTACCTCTAATGCCCCATAGCACGTCGCTCTTGCATTGATGCTGCCTGCATTCATCGTGGCATACTATTCACAAGTTCATCATGGCACTGCTGGTCTGGATTGTCCCACTCCTCAACGGCGATTCGGCGTAGATCCCCCTTTTAAATCTATCCCAGGCATGTTAAACAGGTTTCATGTCAGGAGAACATGCTGGCCACTCTAGTCTAGCGATGTCGTTATCCTGAAGGAAGTCATTCACAAGCTGTGCATGACGGTGGCGCGAATTGTCATCCACGAAGACGAATGCCTCGCAAATATGCTGCCGATATGGTTGCACTATCGGTCGGAGAATGGCATTCACGTATCATACAGCCATTACGGCGCCTTCCATTACCACCAGCGGCATACGTCGGCCCCACATAATGCCACCCCAAAACAGCAGGGAACCTCCACCTTACTGCACTCGCTGGACAATGTGTCTAAGGCATTCAGCCTGACTGTGTTGCCTCCAAACACGTCTCCGACGATTGTCTGGTTGAAGGCATACGTGGCACTCATCGGTGAATAGAACGGGATGCGGCATATTGTTGGGCCCATCTGTACCGCGCTGCATGGTGTCGTGGTTGCAAAGGTGGACCTCGTCATGGACGTCGGGAGTGAAGTTGCGCATCATGCAACCTATTGCGCACAGTTTGAGTCGCAACACGACGTCCTGTGGCTGCACGAAAAGCATTATTCAAGAGGGTGAAGTTGCTGTCAGGGTTCCTCCCGAGCTATAATCCGTAGGTAGCGGTCATCCACTGCAGTTGTAGCCCTTTGGTGGCCTGAGCGAGGCATGTTATCGACGGTTCATGTCTCTCTGTATCTCCTCCATGTCCGAACAATATCGCTTTGGTCCACTCCGAGACGCCTGGACACTTTCCTTGTTGAGCGTCATTCCTAGCACAAAGTAACAATGTGGACGCGATCGAACCGCGGTATTGACCGTCTAGGCATGGTTGAACTACAGACGACACGAGCCAAGTACCGCCTTCCTGGTGGAATGACTGGAACTGATCGGCTTTCAGACCCCCTCTGTCTAACAGGCGCTGCTCATGCATGGTTGTTTACATCTTTGGGCGGGTTTTGTGACATCTCCGAACAGTCAAAGGGACTGTGTCTGTGATACAATATCCACAGTCAACGTCTATCTTCAGGAGTTCTGGGAATCAGGGTGACGCAAAACGTCTTTTGAAGTGTGTTTATTTACAATGTCAATAAATTTTGTTTCTTATTTTAAAGTCCTATATGTGTGTTGTTAATTGCGGTAACATACGCACATTGTCTTTCCCCTGGACAGTGCAACCATCTGCAAAGATACTTCAGTAATTCGAATTGTTGGTACAAGTGTCCTCTTATTTCTGTCCCAAGATCTAAACGAATTTATAGCCTCTTGAGGGTCTTATGGTAGTCATAGATGGGAATTTCGCAGATTTTCGAGATGTCAACATCAGGGATGAAGTTCAGTGATCAGAGATATGCTGAACAATTTGTATTAACCTAAAATGGTATGACCAGCACATTGAAAAAATTGTATCTTCAGTGAAAGAGAGAAAATATTCCATAGTCGAAAGAAGAATTTTTCACGTTGCCTTCATAATGCAAGGCAACATCATCTAGTTGCAACATAATTCAGAGCTACATGATTATGCTATGGCATGCTATAAATACAAAATACTGAAGTAATTACACTTTTTATGTATATAAAACCTTATACAACAGTATTCTTGATTTTTCTGATTTCACCAGAGTTCTAAGTTCTTGAATGTCGCAGTTTCAATTAGCATTACTCTGTTTCTATGAGTGGCAGCCACGCATTTGGCACCATGTAAAGGCATCTCCATTATTATTCTACAAAATAAAGACATAAGTCATTAGAATGTGTTCTACACTCCTGGAAATGGAAAAAAGAACACATTGACACCGGTGTGTCAGACCCACCATACTTGCTCCGGACACTGCGAGAGGGCTGTACAAGCAATGATCACACGCACGGTACAGCGGACACACCAGGAACCGCGGTGTTGGCCGTCGAATGGCGCTAGCTGCGCAGCATTTGTGCACCGCCGCCGTCAGTGTCAGCCAGTTTGCCGTGGCATACGGAGCTCCATCGCAGTCTTTAACACTGGTAGCATGCCGCGACAGCGTGGACGTCAACCGTATGTGCAGTTGACGGAATTTGAGCGAGGGCGTATAGTGGGCATGCGGGAGGCCGGGTGGACGTACCGCCGAATTGCTCAACACGTGGGGCGTGAGGTCTCCACAGTACATCGATGTTGTCGCCAGTGGTCGGCGGAAGGTGCACGTGCCCGTCGACCTGGGACCGGACCGCAGCAACGCACGGATGCACGCCAAGACCGTAGGATCCTACGCAGTGCCGTAGGGGACCGCACCGCCACTTCCCAGCAAATTAGGGACACTGTTGCTCCTGGGGTATCAGCGAGGACCATTCGCAACCGTCTCCATGAAGCTGGGCTACGGTCCCGCACACCGTTAGGCCGTCTTCCGCTCACGCCCCAACATCGTGCAGCCCGCCTCCAGTGGTGTCGCGACAGGCGTGAATGGAGGGACGAATGGAGACGTGTCGTCTTCAGCGATGAGAGTCGCTTCTGCCTTGGTGCCAATGATGGTCGTATGCGTGTTTGGCGCCGTGCAGGTGAGCGCCACAATCAGGACTGCATACGACCGAGGCACACAGGGCCAACACCCGGCATCATGGTGTGGGGAGCGATCTCCTACACTGGCCGTACACCACTGGTGATCGTCGAGGGGACACTGAATAGTGCACGGTACATCCAAACCGTCATCGAACCCATCGTTCTACCATTCCTAGACCGGCAAGGGAACTTGCTGTTCCAACAGGACAATGCACGTCCGCATGTATCCCGTGCCACCCAACGTGCTCTAGAAGGTGTACGTCAACTACCCTGGCCAGCAAGATCTCCGGATCTGTCCCCCATTGAGCATGTTTGGGACAGGATGAAGCGTCGTCTCACGCGGTCTGCACGTCCAGCACGAACGCTGGTCCAACTGAGGCGCCAGGTGGAAATGGCATGGCAAGCCGTTCCACAGGACTACATCCAGCATCTCTACGATCGTCTCCATGGGAGAATAGCAGCCTGCATTGCTGCGAAAGGTGGATATACACTGTACTAGTGCCGACATTGTGCATGCTCTGTTGCCTGTGTCTATGTGCCTGTGGTTCTGTCAGTGTGATCATGTGATGTATCTGACCCCAGGAATGTGTCAATAAAGTTTCCCCTTCCTGGGACAATGAATTCACGGTGTTCTTATTTCAATTTCCAGGAGTGTATGTGTGTTAAAAGCTCATATCAGAATATTACAGATATTTTACTCTTTTTTTCATTTATCTTGAGATGTGGTTGTGCTCCATTTCCTCAAACCATTATTTTTTAGTTTTCAACATAACAGATTGATCCTGATGTGCTGGATGAGAAATGAACTATAAATGATGTACTAGAAACACAGTAGAGAATTAAAATGAACTTTGTCTTGAGAGATCTCATTTAGTGTATGCTTTTATGACACAGCTTTTGAGTAGCAACGAACAGTGTTTCTGTGGCAAGTGTGTAGAGTACCAGAAATTTTTGATTCACTTTAGCCTTCAGCATTGATACACCATCCATATGCAAGGTAAACTTTGCAACAACACCTTTCTTAATGTAAAATTTAATTCCTCTTATTAGGAGTATGCCATGAAAACCACTTATTCGCATCCAAGACAGATAACCAAAAGCAATCTCAGTTAAGCCCCACACTGCTAAGGCAGTGTAGTCTTGTAACTTCAGAATTAGCCTTGAAATAGACTGTGAAGTATACATGGATCTTCCATTATTTTCTAATTACTAATGGACATAATTAACTCATTAACTCTTGGTAAGAATCAAACTTCAACAATTTGTTATGAAGACTAATTATTGGTGAAATGAAAGTCACAGTTACAAGAAATGAGAAAAAATTTAAACTTAACGGTTTCCGTTTTTAAAATGTGTTTTTAGTTATTTTTATTGATTCTGACATATATTTAAATGAGAAAATATCACAGAACACATCATCCAGAACATATTAATAAGAAAATCACAATAATAAAATTGTGAACTATGAAATTTCAAGATGAAAATAACATCAAATATAATACAACAAACTAACAAGAATATACTTGCTCTGAGTTATAATGTCAATAAAATCATTCATTTCAAGATGAATTTTTTATTACAGAATTAAGTATTCATATAATTTAAATGCAATAAGTTTCAACAAACAAAAGGACAATGAGCATGAGGAAGCAGTGAATATATGATGTATTTTGATTATTGTAGACTTTTGTTGCACTTGCTAACCATGACACTGAAGAAGAAAGATGAAAAAGGGTTTATGTGTCTCATTGTCACACAGTGCTTATGCCTTTAAGTGTGAAAAACAAAATTTACTAGTGAGGTACATATGAATTTGGCAAATTGTAACTAGACAAGTTATACAAAACATAGTCTGTTGATGAGTATGATGAGTATCACATTTTCAATAACAAAATAATTATATTCAACAGACATCATTTCTGAATTTGTGCTAGTATTTAAAATATATCAATACCGAATTAGAAATATATTATTTTCATTTACTCATAAAAATAAAGTAACGGTAATATAGATATTTATGGGTGCTTACTAGCCTTCGCAATATTACATACCTACTCAAAAAATTGCCTTAAAATATTACACATCACTGAATAATTATTACACATTCAGTTTCTATGGTTTACCTTTTACACCAAAAAATGTGTGCTATTCATATCAGTTGCATTAGAGTATTAGAGTACCATTTATAGAACTTGTTTTCAAGTTTGCATTTGAGCAGTAAGTAAGCTGCATTTTCATAACAAGCCATAAATAAATTTATGTAAGAATATAAGTTGTTATGATAAGGTTATCTAATAATGGATATATTTGTCTGCTGTGTCCTTAATTTTCCTCATGTTTCGTTTTCTTGAGATGCTCCACAAATTTCCTTGAAACAAAGATTGAACAGTTGACATGAAACAATGTGCCTCCCAAATTTCTGACTACAAGATTCTGCATCTATATCATCATTCCTATTAACTTTATTACTGCTGTTGTATATCGGTATTCTGATATTTTGAGTAGGGCTGTAAATTAACCAACTATTAAAACAGTAAGCAAGCAAACAGAGTATTTATACTGAATGCAGTGCATGACATAGTCATAAAAACAATAGAGCAGCATTAAATTTTAATATGACTTCTAGACTATGACACCTACAAATGAAAAGTTAGGTGATATCTACTCCTGGAGTATCCAGTGATAGTACAGTATTCATAAACATACTTTACAGTCTGAGCTGCCTAAGGAATTATCCTCAGCTATATCTGGGACCTTGAAGATACGGAGTCACAGTACGTGACAAGTATGCAAATGCAAAGGGGAAAGAATTTCCCACATGGTAACATTGTAGCAGTTATTACGGTTTCTTCCTGTTCCATTCACCTATGGAATGTGGCAAGAATGATTGTTTGAATGCCCTGTACTTGCAGTGATTATTCTAACCTTATCCTCACAATTCCTGTGATAGTGATATACGAGATTTATTGTAGTAGTGTATTCCTAGTGCAATCATTTAAAGCTGATTCTTGAAACTTTGCTAACATACTTTCATGTGACAGTTTATGTACATCTTCAGGAGTCTTCCAGTTCAGTTTCTTCAGTATCTGTGTGACACACTCCCATGGATTAAAAAAACCTGTGACTATCATACTGCTCTTATCTGTATACATTCAATATACCTGTTAGTCCTCTCTGGTAAGGCTCCCGCATACTTGAGCAATAGTCTATAATTGGTCACAAGAGTGATTTGTAAGCAGTTTCCTTTGCAGATTGATTACACTTCTCCAGTATTCTACCAATAAACCGAAGTTTAACACCTAGTTTACCCACAACTGAGCCAATGTGATCTTTCCATTATTTATCCTTACAAGTGTTGCACCAGATATTTGTACAAGTTGGTCGATTCCAACAGTGGCTCTTTGATATTGTTGTCATAGGATACTATGATTTTTGTTTCGTGAAGAAAAAATTTTACATTTCTCAACCTTTAAAGCAAGTTGCCAATCTCTGCACGACTTTGAAATCTTATCAAGATATGACAGAAGATTTGTGTTGCTTCTTTCAGATAGTGCTTCATAACAGATAACTGCATCATCTCCAAAAAGTCTGTTTTAACTATTAGTATTGTCTGCATGCACAACATGAGGTGCAAGGGTCCCAACCCACTTCCCTGGAGCACAACCGAAGTTACATCTACATCTGGTGACTCTCCTTCCAAGATAAATGGCTGTGCCTCCCTACCAAAAAGTCCTTAATCCAGTCGAAAATTTCACTTGATACCTCATATGAACGTACTTTTGACAACAAACGTAGACGTGGTACTGAGTTAAATTCTTTTCGGAAATCAGGAAACACTGTAACTACCTGATTGGCTTATTCCAAAGCTTTCAGTATGTCATGCGAGAAAAGAGCAAGTTGGGTTTCACAAGATCGAGGTTTTCGATATCCATGCTGGTTGGCATAGGGAAGGTCTTTCTGTTCAAGATATCTCATAGTGTTTGAGCTCAGAGTGTGTTCTAAGATTCTGCAACTAATCCATGTCAAGGAAACTGGAGGTAGTTTTGTGGATCACTTCTACTACCCTTTTTCCTAGACAGGTGTGACCTGTACATTTTTCCAGGAATTGGGCACAGTTTTTTGTTGGAGGGATCTACGATAGATTATAGTTAGAAGAGGGGCTAACTCAGCCACAAAATTAGTATGGAATCTGACAAGGGTTACATTGGGCTGTGGAGGTCTGTTCAGTTTTAACGATTTCAGCTATTTCTCAACACCATTGACACTAATATTTATTTTATTCATAATTTCATTGATACGAAGATTAAAGTGGGGCAATTCTCCTGGGTGATCCTCTGTAATGGAGCATTTGAAAATGGAATTGAGCATTTCAGTTTTTGGTTTGCTTCTCTCAATTTCAGTTCCTGTCTCATTTGCTAGTACTGGACACTAACTTTGAGCCTTTATGTACGATTAGATTTACTTTAGGTTCTGTGAAACATCATTTGATAATATTCTGATACAGTAGTCAATGAAGGCACCATGTATTGCTGTCTTGGCTGCCAGACGCGTTTCATTCAGCATCTCTTTGTCTATAGCCCTACACTTTGTTTTACAACTATTGTGCAGTAATCTGTGTTCCTTAAGAAGTTTATTTGCACTGACTTTTATACTAAGGAGGTTCCATCCCACTATGAATTTTTCTACTGGATACATATCTATCCAGTGCATGGTCAACAGCTTTTACAAACTTGAGCCAGAGTGCCTCTAGAATCTTCTGCTGTGTGCTGAAAGTTTGAAATTCATTGATTTTTTATCTAGTTTACTTAACATATTTATCTTTCTGCTTGTTTTAGTTGTGATTTGTATTTTGGGACTCATTGTTGCCACAACTGGGTCTTGGTCACCGAAATGAGTTTCGATATGGGCATCCTCATAGAGGTCAGGTCTGTATGTTGCCATTAAATCCAATTTATTTCAATTATGAATGGGGTTCCTAACTACCTGTTCTAGGTAGTTTACAGAGAAGGCACTAAGTAAAGTTTCACAGGATGTCTTATGATGCCTACCACTAACAAAGCTGTAATTTTTCAATTTATTGTTGGATGATTTAAGTCTTCACTGATGGTTACAGTATGATTAGGGAACTTACGTACTCACTCAAATCTTGATTACCTACCACAGTAGCAGCAGCAACCGATCTAACAACTGCTCAGACACTTGTCTTATATAGGTGTTGCCGACTGCAGCGTCGTATTCTGCCCAGTTACGAATCTCTGTATTTTGATACGCAGTTTCTCTGGCGTCACAGTGTATAGTTATAATGGTCTTTGTGCTAATTGCACATTCACTCCGTTTAAAGCAATGTCACATAAAAACATACAGCCACTCGTAAACTGCTGTAGTTGTATATGGACTTCTTGAGAGAAATACACAAAGCTCCGCTGCTTAAAGATCAAAATCAGCTCTAGGTTAAAGAAGCAAACCTATGTCCATGATGCTTGTGCAGACATCGGCGATAACCACGGGATTCGGACCAATCAATCTGCGCAGTCCTTTACATTCAAAATTGTGTAGAATTAGTCAGTTAACACAATAAGAAGTGAAAGATTCTTCTCATGAAAAATCACTTGCAGTTTGGGAAGAATACAAAATTAAGTACATTTTAGCTGCGGGATACTCGTGTATTTTGGAGAACATTTTTGTAAATTAAACTATAGGTGCTGAAAACTGCTTAAGCGGTTTTGGCTCTTCGACACGTTGTGAATAATATTAAAAACTACAGTAATTGACAGTTTTGAATATCGCGCGGAATGAATCTAACAGTTCCTCGTCCTGAACACGAAGGTAAGCTTTCGCGGTCTGTCACCAGGAAGCGCTGTGACCTGCAGACCCGATGCCAGCGGAGCGCAGCCAATCGGTTCACTCGATCGTCAGCAACATTTGCTGCCCTTGTATAGGTGAAAGGTGTGGAGCAGTGGTCATGAAACTGCGGCCCGCGGGCCGCATGGGGCCCGAATCACATGTTCGTGCGGCCCACGGTTCTCAGCCGTATTTTATAAGATGCATCTTAGCAACTAATAGACGAGCCCAAAAAGACAACTAACGTTATAAGCTGCATAAGAGTGCTGTTTTTTGTTCAGTAACGAACAAAAGCACTTACAGACTCTATTATATTTTAAGGCGTGTCAAATTCTAATTAATGTTAGTGAATTCAGAGGTGAGCCAAGTACATTTGACAGCCGCTGTAGCGAGGTTTGAGGATGTGAAAGGGAGAAGATTTTATTGTTTATTTGCCAGTACCCAAAACTCACGGGCTTGCATGACTCGTATCGATCAGCTGCTACGGTACAAATTTTGATCCAGAAGTAACGTGTATTCAAAAAGGCACATTACAGAGACGATCATCTTCAAACGAGGCACATATTTGTAACAAACAACATGCCATTGAATTAAGAATGTTATAATACAATGCGATGAATGGAAGAAATACGCCATTCAAAACATTTAGTAAACATTCGTCGGCGTGTCTCGTATTGCATAATGCATTAAAATTCAAGTATAATTACTGTTATTAATAAATTAATCATCCACTCTCATGGACATTAAGTTTTCCGTGATTTCTCTAAATCGATTCAGGCAATGCTTCCTTCGAAATAGCACGCCTAACATCCTTCCTAATCCAGTGGGATCGATGACCTCGCTGTTTGGTTCAAAAATCAAATGGCTCTGAGCACTATGAGACTTAACTTCTAAGGTCATCAGTCCCCTAGAACTTAGAACTACTTTAACCTAACTAACCTAAGGACGTCACACACATCCATGCCCAAGGCAGGATTCGAACTTGCGACCGTAGCGGTCGCGCGGCTTCAGACTGTAGCGCCTAGAACCGCTTGGTCATCCCGGCAGGCCGCTGTTTGGTCCCCTCCCCTAAATCAACCAATCAACCTGCAGTATCATACCTTTGCCGTCGCTGAGGGTGGCAGTAAACTGAAACAGCACAGTCGACACAAAGTGTTCCGAATGGTGCTGACTTTTGATGATCAGTACTCGGGGACCGACGGCCAACTTAACGCAGCCTTTGTACAGCTGTAGTCCGTTCATCATAAGAATAAACCTGATGTAAACAAACACAAACGCGACGATTGCTCAGAAACTGTAGCACACGTACACTGGTTTTGTTACGTTCTTGGAAGTAGGTCCTACTTACTTGTTATATGCCTCATTACTAAGCTACGTTAAATGATACTTTAATAAGATAAAAAAGAAACACAGAGTACATCTATTTAAAAAAGCTGATAAAATGCTCTTAACGCCTTTTTAAGAGACAGTCTCCAATCCTTCCGATCTGATCATGTAAGCGTAGAAAAGGTGTGGAATGATTTCAAAGAGAAAGTATCGACAGCAATTTATATATATATATATATATATATATATATATATATATATATATCGCATAAATTATTAAGTGATGATACCGATCCCCCATAGTACACAAAACGGGCCAGATCGCTGTTGCAGAAGCAACGAAAAAAGCATGCCAAATTTAAAAGAAAGCAAAATCCCCAATACTGGCAAAGTTTTGCAGAAGTTTGTAAGATAGCGTGTACTTCAAAGTGAGATGCTTTTAATAATTTCCACAACGATACTCTGTCTCGGAATTTGGCAGAAAACCCAAAGAGATTCTGGTCATAAATAAAGCAGTCCGGTAGCAAGATGCAGTCAATACCTTCAGTGCGCGATAACAACGGTGAAGTCACTGATGACAGTACCACTAAAGTAGAGTTATTAAACACGGTTTACCGACACTTCTTCAGCAATGAAGACGAAGTAAGCATTTCTGAATTCCAACCAAGAACAACGATCAAGACGAGAAACATAGAAGTAGATATCCTCGGTGTAGCAAAGCAACTTAAATCATTTAATAAAGGCAAGGCCTCCGGTCCCGATTGTATACCAGTCAGGTTCCTTTCAGGGTATGCTGATACAATAGCTTCATATTTAGCAATTATATACAACCTCTCGATCATAGTAAGATCCGTACCTAAAGATTAGAAAATTGCTTAAGTCACACGAATATCCATAAAAGGGAAATAGGAGTAATCCTCTGAATCACAGGCCCATATCAATAATATCAATTTGCAGGAGGCTTTTGGAACATATACTGTGTTTGAACATTATAAATTACCTCGAAGAAAACGGTTTATTGACACATAGTCAGCACGGATTCAGAAAACATCGCTCTTGCGAAACACAACTAGCTCTTTATATGCATGAAGTAATGAGTGCTATCGACAGGAAATGTCAGACTGATTCCATATTTTTAGATTTCCAGAAGGCTTTCGACACCATTCTTGCCAAGCGTCTTCTAACCAAACTGCGTGCCTATGGAATATCGCCTCAGTTGTGCGACTGGATTCGTGGTTTCCTGTCAGGAAGGTCACAGTTTGACGGAAAGGTATCGAGTAAAACAGAAATAATATACGGTGCTCCCAAAGGAAGGGTTATAGGTCGTCTACTGTTCCTGATCTACAGGTGAGTCACTAACTATTGCCACTAAGAATAACTTCGAAACTATGATAGGAGTTGAAATGTTTATGAGACAAAAGTTGCATGGGACAACAGGGGCCATAATATGACGTTGGTTTTTTGTTGCTAGGTGGGGTCGCTTCAGAGATATGAAGGTCAACTTTGTTTTTTTTAAATGGGACGCTATAGTTTGGTACTTATTTTCTGATAGAGGCTATCGAGACGAATCCAATGATGTATAACAGTAAGGTGTTTGAAAGTCAAAGAAGGTCAAAAAGGTTACATGAACGTCCATTTACAGAAGGTGTTCGAAGTGATGACCATTGGTATCAATGCACTGCTGCAATCTTCTTATCGTGGACTGTGGTATTCCTCATCATTTCGGCACTTGTCGAAGCACATGCTCTGACAATTCTCTCTCACATATCTTCAGGTGCAGTTGGAACATCTTTATAAACAATGTCGTTTACGAACCCCCATAAGAAGAAACCCAGAGGCGTCAAGTCTGGCGAACCCATAATACATCTCCTCCCCATCCAATCCAACGATTAGGGAACTGTCTCTGCAACTCATTTCTAGATATCAGCGAAAAATGTGCCGGACACCCATCGTGTTGATACCACATTCTGTTCCTTGTTCCTAAAGGTATTTCTTCCAATAACATACCTAATGTTTCTTGCACGAATGTGGTGTACTTCCTACCATTAAGATTTCCCTCGATGAAATAGGGGCCTATAATTCTGTCCTCCAGAATCCCACACCATACATTCACCGACCACGGTTTTTGGTGTGCAACATGTCGCAGCCAACGTGGATTTTCAGTTGCCCAGTAATGCATCTTACGCAAATTAACATTTCCATGGTTCGTGAATGTAGCTTCGTCTGTAAATAAAATCAAATTAATAAATGTGTCATCCCTCTGAATCTGAAGTTGAGCCCATCGGCAGAATTCAATGAGACGCATACAATCCATACCATTTAATTCTTGGTGGAGACTGATATGATAAGGATGATATTTATGGCGACGCAGAACACGAACGACACTATTCTGGTTCATGCCAGATTCCCTTGCGATTTGACTCGAACCACAGTGGCAAGGGTACCAATTTCGGTTTTATTCTCAATTTATCATACACATATTTAAATGAACGACGTGTAAGGTGAGTACAATGAGGATATCTTTCTGCGTATAAGTCTCTAGCTCTCAATGAAATTCGCTGGCATTCTCCGTAAATGAGAAGCATATCGCCTTGTTCTTCGAAGGAATACATTATTCACATTCGCTCGATTCGACGATACGAGTCTTACCGTTCCTATTAGTGATGTATTGCGAAACCGTCGAGTGGTGTTTACATGTCAATAGCACGTTAGATGGATACGCCTTATTCGACGAATATTCACTATTTGCACGTATACAAGAGAGAATTTTCAGAGCATGTGCTTCGATAAGTGCCGATGTGATAAGGAATACCACTCAATCCATGATAAGAAAATTGCAGCACTGTACTGATACCAATGGTCATTACTTCAAACACCTTCTGTAAATGGATGTTCATGTCACGTTTATGACCTTCGTTGACCTTCAAACACCTTACTGTTACACATCATTGGATTCGTGTCGATGGTCGCTATCATAAAATAAGTACCAACCTATAGCATCCTACTACAAAAAAAAGTTGACCTTCATATCTCTGACGTGACCCCATCTAGCAACAAAAAACCAACGTCATATTATGGTCCCTGTTGTCCAATGCAACATTTGTCCCACAAACTTTACAGCTACTATCACACTTCCGGAGTTATAGGTGGCAATTGTTAGTGACTGACCCTGTATATTAACGACATAGGAGACAATCTGAGTAGCCCTCGTAGATTGTTTCCAGATGATGCTGTCATTTACTGTCTTCTAAAGTCATCAGATGACCAAAACGAATTGCAGAATGATTTAGATAAGATATCTGTATGGTGGCAATTGACCCTGAATAAAGAAAAATGTGAAGTTAAGCACGTGAATACTAAAAGAAATACACAAAATTCGATTACGTGGTAACTCGCACAATTTGTTCAAATGGCTCTGAGCACTATGGGACTTAACGTCGGAGGTCATCAGTCCTCTAGAACTTAGAACTACTTAAACCTAACTAACCTACGGACATCACGTACATCTATGCCCGAGGCAGGATTCGAACCTGCGAGCGTAGCCGTCGCGCGGTTCCAGACTGAAGAGCCTAGACCCGCTCGGCAACATTGGCCAGGGCAACTCACACAATTCAGAAGGCTGTAAATTTAATTAAATACTTAAGGATTACAATTACAAATAACCTAAATCGGAACGATCACATACCTAATGTTGTGGTTAGAACAGACCATAGACCAAAATTCATTGGAAGAACACTTAGAAGGTGCAAAAGGTCTACTAAAGAGACTGCTTACACCACACTTGTCCGCTCTATTCTGGAGTATTGCTGCGCAGTATGGCAACCATATCAGGTGGGACTGACGGATGACATCGAAAAGATTGAAAGATGAGCAGCTCGTTTTGTATTATCCCGAAATAGGGGAGATAGTGCCACATACGTGATACGTGAATTAGAGTGGCAACCATTAAAACAAAGACGTTTTTCGATGCGACGGGATCATCTCATGAAATTTAAATCACCAGTTTTAACCTCCGAATGCGAAAATATTTTGTTGGCACCCACCTACATAAGGAGAAATGATCATAGAGAAAAAATAAGAAAAATCAGGGCTCGCACAGAAGAATTTAAGTGCTCGTTTTTCCCGCCGCCGTTCGAGAGTGAAATGGTAGAGAGACAGCTTGGAGGTGGTTCATTGAACCCTCTGCCAGGCACTTCACTGTGAATAGCAGCTTAATCACATAGATGTAGATGTAGAAGATATTGTAATGTATTAAAAATATCAACATTTTACTGAATCATCCTTTAACTATGTAGTTTTTATTTCAAAAATGTACACAGTCACAGTGTTTGTACTGTTGTGCTCTAATTGTCGCGCCGTTAATACGCAGCATGAGAATGACTGAAGCTGCTTCCTGCACCGTAGTGAAAAACGCTTGTGCAACGCGGTTATAAAGTGCCGATAAGGAGATCATTCCTAACGTTTTCCATAAATATTCAGGAAAAAATTGGCTTTGAAGTTTCATGGCGCACTGTATTTGATACAGTTGAAAAGGCATTACAAACTGGATGTACAGCGGAATCGGTAGGTTAAGAGATGGATAATGTGGTGCAGTTCATAGATCGCTGTTTCAAGTTTCGCCTTGCTTATCCATTTTTCCCGTTATATTTGAAATACATACATTTCGTAATTGTTAAATTCATCTTCATATTTTATGAATAATGCACGTCTTCTTGTTTCTAGTTACATATTGCATGCGAAATCCCTGTTTTCATTTTAAATATAAATTCTAAATTCTCCATCTTTTATGAAAGATCGTTGATAAAGGTTGCTGAAATTAAGAAAGCATAAAATTTAATTATTAGGACAAAAATGAAGAAACAAATACTATGTTTGTAGACTACGTCCATTGTTTCATACGACAGACGTAATCTCACACAAACCAGAGTGATAAGTGCCGTAGAAACATGAAAAGCAGTCATTTTCACAGCATCGAGCAAACCATACAAATGCTGCATTTTTACATTTGCCGTGTACCAATATGAACACGACAGAAGTGATCTGGAACCTAGTAAGGGATTTGTCGCGAAAAATAAGAACACTGTTAAGCAGCCAGACGAACCGGAACTAAGGCATGTAGCTTTTTCACATGTCACTGCCGAACGGTGGCGGGGTATAGAACGGCACGTCGTTAAAGAAGAGGAGAAAATGAGGAGGATTCTGTTGTAGATCGACTCGTTATCAATGTAGCAGTTGTTAGTTCCAGAACTGAAATTTATTTTTCGGATTCGGGTAAGGAAGGAGCTAAGAGACGACTGACTGTAATTAATACTTTCAGTGGCTTCAATACACAGCAATACGGTGTAATCTATGCAGTACGCTTTTGCATCACACATAGCTCGCTCAAAAAAATTACCCTGCTTTTAATTTAGGAATTTTCATCACTTTTCTTTGTGCTTAGAATACGAAGCATTTTATGCTTTCCGTCTGGTCACCTAAGAAGCGGACGGTAGCGCTGGAGATTTGCCGAATATTATTTCATTCTCTTTAAAAATTAAATGACATTCGAAGCTAAATTGTTTCTCTGCTCGTGTCTTTTTACATCTGAACTGCAACTACTCACAACATTGCACGTTAGTTGGACCAGCTGCCTGGCCAGTGCTGTCCAAGTTAAATGAGGCGGCAAAACTGTTGTCCTGCATTATCGCTCTATCTATGTGCGTGTCACACAGCATAAGACGTATGCTAATGATCGTACTTGACTGTACTGCATACAGCTTGGCTTCCGCTCCACGTGAAATGAAATCCAGTGAGATTCAAGCAAACGTGGAAGAACACATGGTGCAATGTTTATATCACGTTTACTCTTGTGATGAACACACTATAGTTTTTAGGGCTCATATAATAGGAATTTTTGTAAGTACCAATTAACAATGAGGTAGGTACATCTGCGGCCCGAGGTGCTCCCTTACAGTATCAGTATTGGTTCCTCAGCAAAAAGTTTGATAAACACTGCTGTGGAGGATTCTTGTAAGCGCTCTCTTGATTTTCGGACGATCAGTGGCCGTTACGTGGCTTTCACGAGTTTGAAGATCCAAACTGTAAATTTTGCTGGCGGTTATGTTAGCTTTTTGCCGATCGATTACGTTATTCCTTTTTTCGTGTGAAAATACGTGTGAAACCTCGTAATTTTAAATACACTGAAGAGCCACAGAAACTGGTACACTACTGCCTAATGTCCTGTAGGGCCACCACGAGCACGCAGGAGTTCCGCAGCACGACGTGGCATGGACTCGACCAATATCTGAAGTAGTGCTGGAGGGAATTGACACAATGAATGCTGCAGAGATGTCCGTAAATCCGTAAGAGTACGAGGGGGTGAAGCTCTCTTCTGAACAGTATGTTGCAAGGCATCCCAGATATGCTCAATAACGTTGATGTCTGGGGAGTTTGGTGACCAGTGGAAGTGTTTAAACTCAGAACAGGGTCCCTGGAGCAACTCTATAGCAGTTCTGGACGATAGGGGTGTCGCATTGTTGTACTGGTGTTGCCCAAGTCCGTCGGAACACACAATGGACATGAATGGATGGAGATGATCAGACAGGATGCTTACGCCATGTTCAAACTCATTTAAATATTGATAACCTGCCACTGTAGCAGCAGTAACCGACCTAACAACTGCGCCAGACACTTGTTGTCTTATATAGGCGTTGCCGACCACAGCACCGTATTCTGCCTGTTTACATATCTCTGTATTTGAATACGCATGCCTATACCAGATTCTGTGGCGGTTCAGTGTAGTTTTCTTCGTGAACCACATATCTACTAGTGTATCCTTCAGTCAAGCACGTACGTGGTATTTACTGCATCTCTTTTCAGGGAAGAACCGTAATAAAATTATTATGCCTGTTACAATAAGCATGATGATATACAAAATATGTGTGAAAACTTGTATTTTTAAATAGTTTTCTCTGTGGCAATACTTTAAATTTGGGCCATGTTGCAGCCACGTGGGAGTTACTTTATTGTTCGTTGTTTTTGGAGCTTCAGCGGATAATTGATAGGATTTTGTTTAAATTTGGGCCATGTTGCAGCCTCGAGGGGGTTACTTTATAGTTCGTTGTTTTTGGAGCTTCAGCAGATAACTGCTAGGGTTTTGTTCCAGGAGTATATCAAAGGAAAGATCACTGCTTGGTATACACTTTATCTATATTTTATTCACTGTGGTCGCTGTCTAGATTAGCTTTGCGGATGTGGTATACTTGATTACAAACGCTACGTATCAGATCGCGCCGTCACTTTCCTTGTCCCAACACCTGGTGCATGCTAGAGTTCAGTAATTTAGTGGGAAACTATCGGTGGATGTATGAGCAAATGACTGCTTCCTTTTGGAAACTATACGTAATTATTGATTCCTCGACCCTGACCAGCACTGTGAAAGGTTAATTAAATAAAAGTTTGTCTGTCTAAATTCTCCTTTAAGGATCACATCGATTATCAATAGTTCTTGAGTATTAAATAATTAATTGAGGGAATGTTTCTGGCTACAATTGTGTATGTTAATTTTTACTGTGTCTCAGCTGCAAGGAAAGTATATTTCCCCAGTGGAAACCTGAGATAAACATTTGTGAATGGCCAAACTTTTCATCATGTGCAATTGCATTGTTTCGACCAACAACTGGAAGTACACTCGTTTGTGCAAGTTTCCTTTGCAGTGAAAAAAGGAGAGCTTTTACAGTTTTTAGATCATTGAGGGGTACTGATGCCTTCTTGCATATTTTAGCTATGTGCTCGGCTCAGTTAACGTTTTCATCCATTATTAGTCCTAGACTGCTGTCAACTGTTGTGCATCATTATGAAAATATCAGCAAGTCGATGTTGCAGTGCGCAGAAACTCGTGGTCGCCAGAGTACACGGATGTGATTGGTACGCTATATTCCACTGAATAATTTAATACTGTTATTGTTATTTTGCATGGTATTTATTAAATGATCATTTTACTCATTACAATACAGAATACTTCATAATTAGTTATTTTAGTCTACAAAATGAAGTCAATTGTACAAATCATGTTTTGAAAATGGGTGCATATTTTTGTGTAAATCTTGTATCTAAAATCAATAAAAAATCACCGAAGAAAATTACCATATAACGAAAAATGTTCCTTCCTCCAGAAAAAATTCATGTACAAAAGGGCCAGATTAAATGCTAATTGACCCTAATCACTTCTTTCTCCATCATGACCACTCTTTAAGCAACTTCAAAGCACTATTTGTTATGACAGAAGTATAGCAACGAAGACTGAAAGGGCTGGTTACCTATTACGGGAACATGGAGAATCTCACACGTTTATGACGCTATTTTCATCAACCCTTACATGCTGGTGACTACTTAATACAGATTAACATCCATGTTACCTGTCATTTAATAATTCTTAACGATCATTTCACGTCTTTCATCGGGCGGAGCCCTTGTTTATGGACTAAAATATCTGCAGGTCATGTCTCGAAAGCGAATTTGGCGTACGTAAATGCAAAGTGAGCGACGTCAGACGGACGAGATAGCAAATATAGTAAAATCAAAGTAAGACAGCAGTCATATCACACGTTAACCTGAGGGCAGATACAGCAACCTTTCAGTAGATATAAGCAACTGAAATCTAGTTATAGACCCATCGCAGAACTCTGAACCCCTCTTGGAGAATAAGATGTTAACAGTAGCCCATCATGCTTCTGGAAAGTTCTCATGAACTCAGTTGCGATATAACAAGGAAACTGCTCTGTTTGTATTTTATGTGATATTAAGGACACAGGTTACTTATAAATGGTGGAAAAATCGAAATTTTTTTTGGCTTGAATAAATTCTATAGTCTTTTCTGATTACATTGATATATACTTGATAGGGTTTCAAATGAAAGATGACCAATATATACCAAATTTTAAAGTTGCGGTCATGTATGCTGCCACGTCCCCTTTATTTCTGTAACAGAAACCAGTATTATTTCTAAAAGAACTGTGACCTTTCTGTTTCCAGCGATTATACCTATGATACATTGCATATGTTGGTAGCAGTGCAGGTTTCTAGTGTCTGTAAATGATTATCTTTGCTAGTATTTATTTTTGTTTTGCTGAAACAGTTCGTTCACGTGTTACTGAATGTTTGTTGCCCAAGTGCTTCATATACTTGTGGAAGTACAGATCCTTTAGTGTGCAATGAATACGAACTATGCCATGCATCAAGAAATTCAATAAAAGGAAATTACATAGTAACCAGTTCAGAAGCAAAGCAAGCCACGCTGTTGAAAGTAACCTATGTATCAGTTCTTCAGGTAAGAAACTCCCACATAGCACACATCCTAGTGATTCAATGTTGTTGATGTGGGTATCTTATCTTCTTTGATAAAGGACGTGGTGAAATACAAACAATGTGATGGTATAGGCTGTCTGGAAATAACTGAACAATAAAGTAGCAGGAAGGGTTTAGCGTCAAAATTAGTTGTTCTGGGTAGATCCTGCAATAAATCTACCTCGAAAATGACTTAGAACATTGTACATAATTCATATGATGCGAGTTTCAAGTTAGGAAGAGGAAAACAGGCTGCTTAAACATTTTGTGGTTTGATGGACCTTCCTTCTCCTCCCAGTAGGTTCAGCAATTACATAAAAATACGATTGTGTCTAAATCATCTATGAAACGTGCAGTAGAAGAAACTGTAAATTTTAGTGGATCCAGGGACATTGCTGTCGCACTTGATGGGACATGGTAACTTCGAGGACATCGTTCCCTGAATGGTGTTGTAAGTGCTACTTCTCTGGAGAATGGATAAATTATTGATATTGAGTGCTTATCTAAGTACTGTCACACCTGCCATGGTAACATTGAAGGACATATTGAACATCAGTATTCTAAGAATTATGATAGTTTCAGAGTTCGGTGCCCATTTATAACGTTAGATATACGAAGTACCTAGGCGATGGGGACTCTAAAGCTTTTAATAAAATTAATGAGTCCAATGTTTATGGTGATATCTTGGTAATAAAACTGGAGTGTTGTGGACGTGTGCAAAAGAGGATGGGTGCTAGATTGAGAAAGCTACAAAGAGAAATGAAAGGAGAGTTGCTATCTGATGGAAAATCCCTGTCTCGCCGAAGCAGATTGACAGACTCTGAAATAGACCTTCTTCAGAGTTATTTTGGACTGGCCATTAGACGAACTGCATCTCTGAATGATGTTACAGAAATGAGAAAAGCTGTATGGGCCACCTACTTTCATAAGTTGTCCACAGATGACCACTCTGTTCACGGACTTTGCCCTAAAGGAGCAGATTCTTGATGTCGTTACCAAAAAGCAAAAGAAAGTGGTCATAAGCATTCCCTTCCCAAGCCTGTTATGACTGAAATAAAATCAATTTTTAGAGACCTGAGTGACCGTGTTTTGCTTAGTGAATGTCTTCATGGGGGCACTCAGAATAAAAATGAAAGTTTAAACCATTGCATATGGGAAAGATTACCCAAGAATGTTTTTGTAGGACTAAATACATTACACGTTCGTGTACTAGATGCAGTGATATGTTTCAATGATGGAGTGACAGGAAGGTTGGAAACCCTGGGAAATTTAGTCATAAAATGTGGCTCTAATATGGAAGATCAAATGCTTGCGTGTGACTGACAATGGGTGCATGAAGCTGAAAGATTCGCTCTTCAAGTTACCAAAGAAGCAAGAAGTGCTAAAAGGAATGCCAAGAGGAAGCTTGAAGATGAAGAAATGCTGCAGGATGAAGACTATGCTTCAGGAATATTCTGAGGCACCGTTTAATTGGGCTCATACCTTCATTTACAATATTCCGCAAGTTGTATTTTTCAGAATTCAGGTACAAGTATTTCCTAAAGTTTATAAAGCATTGCTCTAATTTTTTTCTGTAACTTGCAATAGTCCATACTTATGTAGTGGACCTCAGATTTACTGCAGTATTTCCTAAAGTTTATAAAGCATTGCTATAATTTTTTTCTGTAACTTGCAATAGTCCATACTTATGTAGTGGACCTCAGATTTACTGCAGAATCAACTAAATTACAGAAAAAATAACATTTTTATTGGAAAAAAATTGTAAAAATAAACTGTAATACATGACATTTTTTACCCTTGTTATACACATAAGAGATGGAGTTAAATAGGCCTAGTACCTCGGACATCATGTCATGCATATCTGGTAAAAATGTGGTCTCCTTCAAATGTCGGACATTGGATTAAATGGTACCTCATTTTGAGGAAGCATTTTGGAAAAAAATGCATCAATTTCTTTGTAATTTGTTTTAATAACCCTAAGCAGGTTCAAAAATATTCAAAATACTTTTGCCTTTGTTTAGAAAGTGTGTTGCATTACCTGATATCAGCAAAAAAATTGTAAAACATACACATTATAAACAGTGCCTGAAAGAGACAGGTGTTGATTTTTACATAATATTGAGTTGGGAAAGTACCCTGAATCCTTAATAAGATATCCAGCCATGTAGACCGTAAGATTTTATTAGGCTCTAGAGCAGTTGAAATGGTATACCCTTTTAAGAACACCCATTGTATGGTTGGAGTCAAATTTTGACAATATAAAATAGAGGATTATGATAACAAATGATATGACAGAGATAAGTCTAAATTCAGTGTGACGATCCTCCCAAAGTTTTATGTTTGGTCCATTTCTGTTCTTGGTATATGTAAATGACTTGCCTGGGATATTCGAGGGCTCTTGAAAACTGCAGTATTCGGTGATTACACCAGTAAACTGATGAAAGGTCCAAACACTTTCAGGCCAGACTTAACCAGGAGATTAATAGAAAAGGAACAACTGGGTCAGAGCAAGCAGTTTAACTCTTAGACTTAGAAAGCCACGTATTATGCAGTTCAGAATGACTTAAAGATGACAGAAGTAGCGATCAACAGGCATACACTGGATGAAACTTCATGCATTAGGTTCCATGCCATACAGGTGATTAATAAACTAAGTTGGTGCCAGGATATGTATTTTGACATCAATAGATTGGCAATGTATTCAGCCATCATTTCAGATCCATGCACGGAAGCTTCAGGTTGCAATTTCGTTGAGCACTTCATGGAGTTTAAAAAGTCGATCAATTTATCTTTCTTTCTTAAGTTTTTTGTATTGGTTATGCATTCTGAGACAGCTTGTTACAAATCGGTGCATCAATGGTTTTTTATGTAGGATGTTGAAAAGCAGTTCAGCATTTAAAAATATTCTTTTAAAACATGAAGAAAAAAAAAACAAATTACAAGTTAAGGAGGGTGTTTTTGAAACCACAGGTGCCTCCTGTAGTTGTTACACTACAATCTGGACTGTCAGTTATTTAATTTAAAACCTCAATTAGCTCCAGACGGTTCTCGAGAATGGCAGATATTATTCTGCCATTACAGTTCCATCTCGTTTCACTGACAGAAGGAATGCGTTTACCAACAATAATGTCCAGAATTGCTGTGCATTTGGAAGACCGCTGGAAGCAAGCAGAAATACCTTGAAGCGTGGAGGAAAAAATTTTACTGTTTTTTTAGTGTTGCTAACTTTAAATGTAGCCAAAGCGGAAAAGTAAAAAATGTGTTTTTATACTGCTGTCATTATCACTATTATTATTACAGATTAGTATAACTGTTATTATTCATGACACTTTATACAAGTTATATTTTGATATTATACTTATTTTCTCATTTGACAGCTTTGGCAAGTTCTTTCCCATTGTCGTATATCATAAATTTAGCAAATTCGGCACATTTCATGCAGTAGTTAAAATTCGGTATGGCTTTCGCCATTTCCACTATTAGTCTGTTTCTTTCATTGATCCAGATATTTAGTGTCACACTGAAAATCTGCTCTACAAACAGACTGGACGGTGGCACTGCCAGCACATGTTGAACAACTTTCATTAAATTATTTGCTTTGTATCTCTTAAAAAATGTCACCCATTTGTTTGAAATGTTTGAGTGTGGTTAAGTCCTAAATGAGTGGTTAGTCATTCAGTGCACATATTTTTGTTGAAATAATTTATAAGCTTCATTATGTTCTCCATTTTAAGGGACTCTTCAAGATTTAACTGAGAGCTAAGATTGTAAATTGAATCTTCACTGAAGTCAACTCATTTTTCTTGATATTCCACAATCCTGGTATAGACTTGTTGAGGTTCTCGGACAAGTTTTGCTTGTTCATGTTATGAACATTTTTTCAGCTCTTGTAATCTTCATCATCCACTTCGCAGTTGTTTTCCTGGGCTACGAATGTTGAAATAAGTTTGGGAGTATTATCTTCACCCTGGCTTAGAAAACAGGACTTCAACAATGGCCAGTTCTGGAGCTATCTATCTACAGCAGAAAAAGGAGTCAAAATGCGTGTAGGAACATTCTAAAGTAGTGTGGAGTACTCTGACTGCAGGAAGTCAAAAAAATTCTAAATCTCACACACCTTCATCACACTTGAAGAAAACTCACAAAATACCTTAACTACTAACGATTCAACGTTGTATGGCAGTAATTTTAGCCCATGTTGCGCAATATTGTGCAGAATTGCATGTGATAATGTCATGCAATTAGATGTGGTGCTCCAAATACTTTTTTCATCTCTACAACACCAGATTGGTTTTTTTCATAACTGACAGAACAGTTGTCAACGCCATAAGCAACTATTTGCGATCCTTTAAGGCTCTTGGCTATAAAATCTGATGTTGCATCAGCGTCTTCTTAAAAATCTATAAAAGCTGAAGTTGTTCCCATTTCTTGGTTGAAGTACTGCAAATGGAATAATTTCATGTTTCTTTTATTTGAAGCATCAAATGGAATCGAGAATGGAACTGTACCGACTTTTTTCGGAATCTGTTGCAGAGAATGTAGCTACTATAGCTCCAGCTTTATTTTGTCCACAGGAAATTTTGGATGATAGTTTCGAATTTTGAAACAAAACGTGGGATAAGAGAGCAGTTCCATAGTCTAGTGAAAGGTGACTGTGATGCTGTTTCACTCCAAGATATGTTAGTAGTAGTTCCGTTGCTGACACTTTCTCTTCCTGACCAGTTCCCGCTGGGAAGAAATACCTTTGAACAGTGGAATTTCTTAACACATCCTGCACCTTATCAGTATGAGTCTTGGTACTGGCATGATGCTTTACAGCTTTCACTGAGCTGTATTTCACTGTAAAACTTACACGGCATGTTTTACAATATCAAGTATATTCATTTTGTTTCGAAAGCCACCCTGAGACGTCTGTTTCTTGTAGCCATTTATCACTAAAATGATAATCACGGCTCTGTTTCTTGGCCTGCTGCATTCGAGAACCTCACTATAACTAGATATTCTACACACACTGTATAACTTCTATTTTAAACCAAACACATGCTGAGTGCAGTTCACCTAATATAGCCACGGCAAAACACTTCATTACATCAACCAGCTGCGTGCACCAATGAGTGTACTTGGCAGTAATGGAACAAAGATAGCATTACCCCACTCTCTATTGTTGCCAGAGATATTCTAGATGGCAGCGATGACGTCATCCAAGATAGCGGCCTGTAGACTTGGCAAAAGTGCATGATTTAATTCAAGATGGCGGTTATGACATCAGCTGATGACGTAAGTACCAGTATCCAAGATGGCGACTTTTGATGGGAAAGTGCCATGCTCCCCTGGCGGGAAGTTTGAATTTTGGTGGGAAATTGAATTATGTGCTCCTACGGGTCACCTGGCAGTCCCCCCCCCCCCCCCCCCCCTTACGACTTACGACTTTTTGCATGATGGCTTGTTATCCTCTCGGAAAATGGGTGGGAATTCCGAATTTTGAAGGGAATTTTATCTTTTCTGCTCTCACGTGACCAGAATTGGAGGCACACATTCAGTCTTTACTGAGCTGTTGTTGTGGAACCACTGTAATGTGTTCGATCATTGAGAAGAATGTGAAGGATAGAGCAGCTTTCAATAGCTGCATTACATGTACACATTTGAAGGAGGACTG
This sequence comes from Schistocerca piceifrons, assembly GCF_021461385.2. NCBI lineage: Eukaryota > Metazoa > Arthropoda > Insecta > Orthoptera > Acrididae > Schistocerca > Schistocerca piceifrons. Next base: position 421,794,319 of record NC_060140.1, on the reverse strand, counting down.
TAGTCACAAAATCGTACTGGGCTCCATCATATGCACCATCAGTTGAGCCAAGCGCAAGAGACATTCCAGTATCAGTACAAGAATAGATGGCTAACAGCACTGGTGTGGATGTTGTGGCTGAGTAGCTATCCACCACCAGTGAACTGCCACCTTCACTATTCACCTCATGCTATACCTTAACAATTAGTGGTTCAAAACGTCTTCATCTAGGAATTAAAGTTTCACAAGAGAGTGATATGTCAGCTGTGTTAGTGCTCGAAAATGTGGGAAAAAATATTAAAGTGCGTTTTTCAGACTATGAGTGGGATGAACTCTGTCGCACAAAAGCTTACATCGAGAGGCTTATGACTACGGAATATGTTCCATCCCAATCCTACCAGGACATCTATTGTGGAGACCTAACTTTGAGTATATTGTCATCGTATAATGATGCTACACTAAGAGCTAAAAGTACCGACGGGCAGAGTATTTACATGCAATACTCAACAGTTGATAACTTGTTCAATCTGTACTCAGCGATAACTGCTATGTTGGAAACACTAAATAGATGGTTCTCTAATGTTCAAGCTATATACATTGATATCATGAACTGGCTTTGCACATGCAGCATCCACATAGAAGATATAGATCACTGTTTTAGTACCTGTATAGGTGCAGGGCTGAAGTCTCGCGGTATCCATCGAGTAGGTGTGGAAAATGTTGAAATTAAATTTTACTAATGGAATATCAGACTACTGCAATGCACCGATAACATTGCAGGATATATGAGCAGAATTTGAGGGATGTGAGAAGCAGCAATTTTCCAAATACTGAACTGCTCATGCATCGATTAAAAAAGAAGCACGTGATGTTTTTGATGGTAATAATGCTACCTATGTATAATTGTCAATGGTGAATAAACAAACATATTTATTATGCCAAATTTGTGTTTGTGTTATTTCTCTAGACAAAATGACCCTGTATATAATGTCACATGATTATGCACATTTCTTTTTTATATAAGAGCCCACGCACGCCAGGACCTAACACAGTAAGTATCTTGGCAGGCTGGATGAAGCACCCTCGCCACAAGGACTTTCTTGTAAGTGATTGGTCCTGTGATGATGAAGATCATGAGAAGAAGACTCAGAAGAGTGGAGTGCTCCTTCCTGACAGCATACGAGCTATTATTGTAGGTCCCTCCAACTGTGGCAAGACAAATGGTCTCATGGCTCTGCTAACAGACATTGAAGGAGTCTGCTTCGAGCCTGTCTACATATTCTCCAAAACACTATTTCAACCCAAGTATCAGTTACCGCAGAGAATATTAGGTGGCTTAGATGGTTTAATGTACAGGGCATTCAGTGAAAGCGAAGACAGCCCTCCACTGGAAGAAGTAAAGCCAAACATGGTCTTCATATTTGACGATTTAGCTGTTGAAAAGCAGGACCAGATCCATAGATATTTCTGCTTTGGTCGTCATATGGGTGTTGACGTATTTTATCTGAGTCAGACATATCCCAGGATCCCAAAACAGTTGGTGAGGAATAACACCAACCTCATTATCGCATTCAAACAAGACAGTCTCAATTTAAAACACATTTACCAGGCTCATTAGGGGCTGACATGTTGTACAGTGAATTTGCAAAGCTATGTGGAGATCGCTGGAATCACTCACAGTGCGGGTTTCTCGTTATTGATAAAATTCGAAAACTGAATGATGGTAGGTACAGTCGGAATTTCCAGGAGTTTCTCCATATCTAATCGTACAAAATAGGTGAATGCATCAATATGCTGTTCACCTTGGACAAGTTCGAACGCATGTCGGGCGCTCAGTCTGAGAGGTTAGGTTTACATAGACAAAATGATCGCTTGTATACTGATATGAAATTTCAAACTCTTGAGGGAAGACTCAGCATACTCGGTAAGGCTGTAAAGGAAGTAAAGAACGATCAGAAAGTTTTTGCGCTTGACCAACATTGGCTAGAGGAAAGAATTAGGGCAATTGAGGTGAAAATAGAAGCTGAGGTTCTTGTTATTGAGGAGGAGGATCCGGGAAAGACGACGACGAAGAAGAAGAACATAGAATATATAAAGGCTCGCGATATACAGGGCTCAGATTAGTATGCACGACGATGTCGACTAAGCATAAAGTCATTCAGTCGCATAAAGCTGTTCGAAATAAATTACGTTTGTTGAGGATGGGGCATATGGAGCAGAAGAAAACATTAAGAGAGACATTTAAACCCGTTACCGAATCTATCAGAAAGCTAGCATCACGATATGATAACAATGTTGAGAACGATCCAATTGCTGAATTCACTAACCAGTACACTACTAGGATAGGTAGAACATTCGGTGTCAGCAAGGAGAGACCGTACATGCTCGGCTCTCAATCTATAAGTTTAACCGATAGCACAATACGGATCGAGGATAAAGAGTTTAAAATAACACCTGGCTTAATGAAAGTCATCTTCCTAAGAGCCACAAAAAACTTAAAATACTATGCCAGTGATCGCAAGGCGTGGGGAGAAATACTACAGTTGACTGAAGTATATAATAATGCAGACGGAACACTGAAAAGCCCACCAAACTCTAAATACATAGCATTATACAACCTTTACTGAATGAACAACCCCAAAGCATTGGTGAAGGTCTTGACATTCAACATTCAACATAAACGAGTGAGCAGTCACCCCCCCCCCCCTCCCAGTATATATATTACGATGAGGCAGATGAACTAATAGACAAACTTGGGCTGTTGGTGGCTTCGGCTGCAACGCGTAATACAGCACAGTCGAATGAGGTTGTCTCAATAATTTCAGAACTTAGAGAAAGAGGAATCATCGAATAATAATAGCAAGTATGGAAACAGTAGTTCAGGAGATGTACAAACCAGCACATAGAACATACCCTCGCGGACATGTGATGATTAAAGGACTGGATGACTTATGGCACGATATGGTTCTGTACAACCGTGAGAATAAAGGTTTCAAGTATATTTTGATGGTCATTGATACATACTCTAAATTCGCAGGGGCATTACCTGTGAAAACAAAGACAGGGAGAGATGTTGCTGCAGTGTTGGAGCGTTTACTGCGAACAGGAACGAATCGATGTCCAGACAACCTTCAAACCGATCATGGTGGGGAGTTTTACATTGAACATTTCAAGACTGTGATGGAGCGGTACGAAATACACCACTACTCAAGGTTTACACACCTGAAAGCGAGTATTGTGGAGCGTCTGAACAGAACAGTGAAAGCTCAGATGTGGAAGCGATTTAATCTTCGTGGTTCGTACAAGTGGACGGATATCCTACCACAGATAATAGCACGGTATAATCGAACCCAACATAGTACAATAAAAAAGAGACCGATTGATGTTCGTGTCAATTCATTCATGGAGTCGGTATATTTCCGCATTAAAATGCTGGATCCATGCAAACAAAGGTTTAATGTAGGTGACTTAGTACGTATTTCAAAGCACAAGATGGCACTTGCGAAATCGTAATTACAAAACTGATGAGCTGAAATAATAATAGTATCCAAAGTGCAGAGAACGAACCCCTGAACAAATATCTTACAGGATAGCGAGGGTGAAGAAATTGTACGATGCTTTTACACAGGGGAACTGCATAAGAGCTCTGTACCAGATGTATTCCTCATCGAACGTGTAATAAGACGTCTTGCGAATAGAGCGCTAGTTAAATGGTTGGGATTTACTTCATCAGAAAACAGCTGGATTGATAATGACGAATTGGTATATAATAGGATGCGTAGACCTCAATCACCTCAGTAGCGTACAATGCATGATAGGAGACACACCATATTAAGAGGTGGAGGTGGTATTCTCGACAAATTACCAGTTGAATTGCACATTCCGCGATATAACTTCTGTGGACCAGGAACAAAGCTTCAGAAACGCTTGGCACGTGGCGACAGAGATATTAACCTACTCGACGGAGACTGTCTGGAGCACGACCTAGCCTTCGCCTCAAAAAAAGATCTCCCAGCACGTCACGTTGCTGACAGAATTTTAGCTTATAGAGCAAGGAAATAAGACGAAGAAAAGATATTGGTATAGGTCAACGTGTGGCTACATTCGTTGTTGATAAAATCATGGGTGGTAAACTTAAGTTAGGCTTAGGAGTGATAAATTTCAAAGGAATTATGAAAGCAGCTTGGCCCACTTTGGGGAAGAAGAAGAAGAAATCAGGCTACCTGAAAATCTACATTCTCACCTCGATGTGTTCAAATGTTCAAATGTGTGTGAAATCTTATGGGACTCAACTGTTAAGGTCATCAGCCCCTAAGCTTACACACGACTTAACCTAAATTGTCCTAAGGACAAACACACTCACCCATGCCCGAGGGAGGACTCGAACCTCCGCCGGGACCAGCCGACCTCGATGTGTGCAGCTAAGCATGCAATTATTAGTAAGAAGAAGAACAACAAGAAGAAAAAGGGTAGAATTAAACCACCTCGCATTCTACCTTTACCCAAGACATCAGGTGGAATAATTCCGTTTCTCGTTCCAGCCCTTGCGGCTCTATCAGCGGTAGGCCCACTGACAGAAGGGGCTGCAGCTATAGTCAAAACAGTCAAGAATGCTCAAAACGCCCAAGCACAGCTGGAGGAGGCAAGAAGGCATTAACGTGTCGTGGAAGCTGCAGCTATTGGAAAGGGTCTGTACTTGAAGCTGTACAAGAAATGACTGGGCCTTTTCATAAATTAAAAAAACAAAAACAAAAAAAAACCGTTAGCTATTCTACCTGATTGAGCGCTCACGAATAAGTATCTGCTTAATGTTGTTAAAGTAAAACTCCACATTCCTGGATTCCGTGATATCTTTATGCGAGATACATTACCGAAGACTATGTGGCGAACTAATGAATGCAGAATTATGAATTTAGATGTTGCAGGAGGTCCAGGAACCCATTGTGTCTCATATGTCAAGAAAAGTGCAAATACAGTTTATTATTTTGATTCATTTGGAGAGTTGCAGCCACCTTCACCAGCAAAAGGCGAGTCTTCTATAATTTTCAGTGATATCAGGGATTTAACACATACTTGTTTGGACATCTTTGCATCATATTCCTCCTCACATCCTTGATGAAACAGCATGTAACAATACACTAAAGATAACTGTGTGCTCAACTCCTGGACAGTTGATGTATATAAGAGCCATCATTGAACGTACACCCCCCCCCCCCCCCCCCAATCTGTTGAGGGATAGATGCAATGTCGTACACTCTGACGTTAAAAGAACGAGCGTCTGTATTGCATGCAAATTACTTTCCGACGATTGATTTAAGTTCTGATGATTGGAATATAGCGCTGATTGCTCTGGAGACTTGTAACAGCATCTCAAATATCAAAAAGGCCAACAATGAACTACATCTGGAAATCGACGGTCAGAAGGAGATTCTAGAAATACAACCTGGTGGCTATGACATTGGTGATTTAAACGAAGTCATAAAACAATCTGGAAAAGGAATTGAACTACGTGCAAACATCAATACGCTTAAATCTGGAATACCAACAAAGAATGCGACGATCGACTTTAGGCAGGAAGATTAAAAAGGGTCACTGCTAGATTTTGCGGAAGACCGTTTTTTGGTGAAGGATTCGAGTAAATTTTACGCATCAGATCAGGCTGTGGACATACTACCAGTCACCACAATCCACGTTGAGTGTAATATAGCTACAAACTCATATCTCAATAATAAGTTGATTCACTCTATTTACGGGTTCTTCCCTACAGTTGGAATCGGGTATAAGATAGTTCAGACCCACAAAAACGCGATATACCTCCCGGTGACAGTTCAGACATTGGGCTACCTGGAGTTACGTATTGTGGATCAGAATAATCGACTTGTCGACTTTCGGGGTGAAGAAATCATTTTACGTCTGCATCTAAGGCAAGATGGAGGTAAGGTGTAAGGCTAGCATGCAGAGCTCACAGTCAGTCAGTGTGCCACGGAAGCGCAAGGCGATAACACGCCTCAATTACGAGTCCCTTATTTCTATTGATCTCAAGACGTGCGATGACGTCACTCAGCGTAACGCAGTCAGTGAAGTATAAAGATCGAAATATAGGTCATGAGTTCCACTCACATTAGCCCTACGCTTCAACTACATTTAACAAAAATGATGAAATTAGGATTGTTATTCAGCACCAGGACGCTTTAACACCACCTTGCAAGAGCTTCTTATATCTGGACTGCACATTTAAGAAAACTGATAGTGCTGAGGTAACACTCTCGAAGCTGACACATAATGCTCTAGCATTCCTGTTTCAAGAGGTCCGTTATGAACTTAATGGAACAGAAGTTGGCCACACACGTAATGTTGGGCTAGCATCAACCCTTTAAGACGTACGTTTCAGCCTCAACCTCCGATTCGAAGAACTTGGAAAATGCGGTGTGGTTCATAGATGCGCCAGTTGTCAGATACACTCGATTTACTGCTTGCGTGCCTCTAAAAATGCTTATGGGTTACTTTGAGGACATGCAACAAATTATTACGAACGCCAAACAGGAACTTTTTTGGTGCAGAATGCAAGTGATGCCAATTCATACACTCAAGCAAAGGCAGAGGAAGTCGAAATCAAGATTAATAGTGTAGTATGGAAAATGCCCCATATCAGTGTTGCTGACGAGGAACGCTTGAAATTTTTAAAAGTTCTGAATCCCGGCAATTATCTGCTGCTAACTGTCCGACCATGGGAGCTTATTGAATAGCCTGTCTTATCTACAGTATCAACACATACGTGGGCTATTACAACGTCAGTTCAATTGAAGGCATCTCGATTCATCATACTTGCATTTCAAACTCAAAGGCGAGGGAATGTGTCAAAAGACTCAAGTGAATTTGACCACTGCAAGTTAACTAACGGCAGAGTCTACTTGAATTCGGAATACTATCCATAGAGGAATTTACATCTACAGTGGGGCAGCAGTGTATACAGTCTAGAATTTGACATGTATGCGAGATTCCGTGCATCTTACTACGAAGCAGTTGAAAATGAGGGATGTCTACTCAGTCCACAGAATTTCTAGAAGCTGGCACCAATAATGACTGCTCAAAACAGAATGAGATAATTGAAGCAGAACTGGTAGACGTACGGATTGAATGTGAATCTTCAACAAACTTCCAAGATCACACTGCAGCGTATGCTCTACTTCTGCATGATCGTGTTGTTAACTACTGTCCACTCACAGGCGTTGTGCAGCGAGTTGTGTAAATTAATAGGTGCTCTGCTAGCTCCAGCACAGTTCACGGTGTTACCCCAAGGTGTAAAGATTGTAGCCGACGTTCAAGGGTTTTATTACAACGAATGCAAACGATTCATAATTAAAGACTGTGCAATAATAGCCTTCACACAAAGTGATGGAATAATAGAAACATTCGCAGCAAGCGTTGCATCGCCGAAGCCTTTAAAGGGTGTGAAGTGCGTTAAAACAAGGAGAAGTGCAAAGTGCCTACCAAGTTTCTTTCGTGGACTCCACTGGGACGATCCTGGTATACCTTATAAAGAAATGATGATGTTACTTTGAATATTCGATCATCCTGAGACCATCGTGTACATCAAGGGCGACGAGAAGATCGCATTGATGCAGCGAATCTTCTAGTTTACATCTATTCAAGACCTGGAATTCTACGGATGCCCTGCTATCCATAAGCTCAAGAAGAAGAAGATATGTGAAAATTGTGTCGCGTCTGCTTATGAAAATGTGAAATTACTTTTAATTTGGATTAATGAAAATAAATGAATTTTTTACCTCACATTCTGTGTTTTTCTTTCTTTCTTTCTTTCTATCTGGCTCCTACTTAGATAGCACGTAGCTTTGCTCAGATCCTACGTCTGTGGTTTTGTTCAAGCACAGAAGATATAATTTCACTCATGTTTGCTATATGTCTTTGGAAGTGGACACGATCACGTGCCTCCTGTTCCCAAAACCTAAATGTGCAGCAAGATAGGCGAAACCCCATGCAATCATTACATATATTTTGTTATCTCCCGTCTTAAACTTCACCTTCTTAATAGCACTCATCTTCAGCAAAACTAATGTTATTTGAGACATGCTTAGCCTTTATACACATATACATACATAACGCAATAGGGGATAGGGTTCTTTTGTAAACAGCGACAAAGACGTATGGTGAATAATTTTTTTCCTCGGTTTATTCAGTTCACAAAATTACAATATAGTTCTTGACGTACAATACAATTCTTGAGGTACAATGCTGATTTTGAGATAGAATATAATATTCTTGAGGTACCAATTGATTCTGATATTCCAATGCAGAAATACTTTTAACTTACACGCTACAAGAGTAACACTGGTAGGAACTTTTTTTATAAATCTATGCTAAAAACTAATTCGGAGATACTTTCTTTACTGCTACATTTAAATTCAACAGCCCCAGTAGCGTAGCTTTTACAATAATTCTGATGGACTGTGCATGCTTAGCTCTAATTTCAACAGCCCACAATAGCAAAGGCTTTTATAAATAACAATTATGATGCACTGTGAGCTATACACACTTAAAAACTAGTCTGACTTGGATGGCTAGTGGCAGGTCAAAAACTTAAAAGCTATTCTATTTACAAGGCGCACATGGTGCGTATATATATATATATATATATATATATATATATATATATATATATATATATATATATATGCTAGACATACGTTGTGTATGAACAAATAAATCGATATATGACTTTTTTCTATTTTTTGCTTTTTTAATAATTTTTTGTTTATGCTTTTTCTTTCCCCACCCCTTCTCTCGCTACAAGTGAGTAGTGTGAGTAAGGCGAGTTTCAGTCCCTTCATCACAAATGACCCTTCTATCATCATGAGGCTACAGACGGATTTTAGGCTGTAGCATAGTGTACACCTCGTGTGCTCTCGATCGAATACTGGTCAAACCATACGCAATGGTTGCGATGCAGTACTGCGAACTCCACTGAACAGTCACCGCAAATAGTCTTCGATAGAGAGGGCTCTTGATGCCATGCGATGCACACCCTTAGCCCGCCCGCCTCTGGGTGGCACCTTCCAATGCGTGATACGCAAACATTTTTGAGTGTAGACTTACAAACTCCACAATCGGCAATCCATTCGCCTCGTCCTTCATAAGACCGATAATCTTCTTGTTCTGTGGAATAATACCATAAGGATTATCGGTCATGTATGAGAACGTGTCGAATTCATTACGGTGGCACCTCATTACATCATATGGATCGCATTTCTTCACCCAATGAAGCTATCTGTAACCATATAAAATAATTTAGGATTTGCGAAATGAGTTTTCGCAAACTCATTATGAAAACGGCACATGTGGCGTTTGGATAGGTCTAGTATGCACATCCCCATATAAATTGGTTTTGTAAACTCTACTGCAGTCTTCGACATCTCCACAGCAACAAGATTCTTCTTGAATAAGATGACCCACTTAAAATTTGGTCTGGCAATGCATTTTCTTACGCCATAACGCCCATCCCATTCGGTTCTAATCAAAATTTCACGTCGTTCCTTCAAATTCTATATCGTTTTACCGAAAATGGAATTATTTATTAATTTATAAAAATCTTCTGCAAAGTCACACGTCGCGGAAGTTCTCTGTCTCGTATTCTAATCAATATACTCCGTCAACCAGGGGGACTGCTTGAAAGAGATAACCTGGGTGATTCTAACCAGCTCCATACCGAAGCTGAGATACTTCTGGAGATTACGATAATGAATGACGTATCTCCGCTTATCCCACAGCATTGTCATCAATTTTGGCATGGAGCCTCCTCACAGAACTAGTTGTTCTAAACGCAGCGGCAAATTGGCCACATACCCTACATCAGAATCAACTACCATACCCCCCCCCCCCACCCCCCCCCATTTTCCCACCTAATACCTTGCATTCGTCTTCGGGCACCCATCGAAACTCACCAATTGTCAGTGATTGCTGCATGGCGTGCCCGTATAAGTTATTGACATCCAGGTACATTATGTAACTTGAATCAAGGGATGCACTGAACCTGTCACCCATCCACAGGCACTCTTCAAGTGCCTATGGACACATTGGCAAAGTCCCACACAGATCCCTCACTCAAAGAAAAGAAGTATGTCAGCTTTGATCAATAATTCAATCCTGCACTTTGATTTCTTGAGCATTGTGTCTCAAGAGAACCCAGGTCCTGTTAACAAAAGGCGGGATCCAGAGAGTATGTGGCCATGCATAGAATCCAGAATTTCTCGAAAACGTCTGCAAGCAAGCGAATTTCTGTGTCCATGTAAAGCTGTAAGTACTTTCCCAAAGTGGAAATATTGAATCCCTGCGAGACATTCACGGCATGCTCATACTCTGCATCCATTAAGGCATCGCAGTTATGTCGGGTAACCTGGTTTCGTTGAGCTTCGTCATATTATCCACATACTCATACGGGAAAACCCCCTCCCTAGTCACAAGTTGAAACTTTTCCTCGTCTGGAAATGCAGCTCAAGTTATATGCATATGACCCCAAGGTAGAGTTTCAACGATTTTCTTGAGTAGTGCCTGCATAAAACGTAGCATATCAAGGAAGAGGAGAGTAATTCGTGGCGTCATTCGTTTGGAGAATGAAATGTATTTTTCGATGCTCTCAGGTATGACACGACATGATTGTTCTCGAAGCCAAATTCAGCCAAGTGCTCAACTAGAAAGCGAGCGTCATACCCACTTTAACTGTGGAAGAAAACGGCTATGTGTCTTGGTAGCTGGTACTTCAGATTGGACGCATTGTGAGCTGCACCATGGAACTTCCTTGTAAGATGACAGGGGTCCCAATGAGGAGTTTCCGCTTTTCTGTCTAATGGCAGCCCACAAATATGACAATCAACTGCCTTTTTATGCAAATCTTCATTCTCCGTCGATTTGGTCATGGGAACGTTGCTGCTGTAAAGCTTATGAACCTCCCATGAAAATTTTTCGACCTCAGTGAGCAGCCAATCCGCAGGATTATCCCCGACATAAGATTTGTAGTGGTTAAGACTGGAATCATAGGACGATACAATCTGATACGCTGCTGCATATGGCAAGTGTTTTTCTGTAAAGGTGGTGCAGGAGGCTGAAGGGTCACCTTCACAGCAGGTCACGGGAGACAGGAGACATTCAAAGTTGGCGTACACTACAAACAGGCATCACTCCTGGTGGTGAGCATTCTGGAACTTTATGAATTTGTTTTCCTCAGTCGGCATAATAACACATACCGGGCCCTTGGAAGCACATTCTACTAGATGCACAGTTAATAACTTGTCTCTAGAAAAGGCATTGAGACACCTTCAGCAAATATGATGCTTACCATTACGATTATTCAGTTGGGTGGAAAGGAGTCGGGACATGTCTTTGATCCAAACATAGTGATAATTATCATCTTCAGAGAAGAGCAGCATGTTTACATGCAGTTTATACTCATCGGCAAATTCTGAGAAATGGAGGGGGCCGATGGTAATATGCTTGTCTTTCTCATCTGACTTGCTTTTCTTCTCCAGGCCATAAACATGAACCTATATGCCGGTATTCTGCGCCTCAAATTTAGGTATGTCTTGGATTTTGATGGGGAAATCGATACCATCGAAGTTATAACACCCACGAATATTATCACCTGCATTATATGTACTGGGACGCTAGGATGATCCCTTCGATTGTACTTTCTTTCGTAAGCCAGGACTGACCATGCAAAACAAACCTGTTCGTTTCTATTTTCGACATTAATGCATACCCTCTTGTTGGCTATATTTTTAGGAAGCTTGATATAGCTTGACCCTCCATTTACCAGATCGTAGACATGTGTATGGATGTCCAGGTGTAGTATTCGGCTGAGTGCTTTAGCTGATCCTTTGACTTCCATCTCGGAAAACGGGGCCAGTATAGCACTCAAGGTTGATTTACGAAACCACTTGGTGAGTGGTGTGCTCCGCGTTATCACACTATTTCCCCTCCAAAGATAAGGAAGACTCAACTTTGGCAGGGTGCGATAGTTCGATGCAAACCACCACACTGCATTTAATGGCAGGATACTGTGGATCATTGACTACCTTGAGGAGCTCCGTTTCCACCACAGGAAGGCACGCCCTTATAAAATCAACAGGGCCACGGTACCCTTCTGCTAGGTTCTCGATCCTCGTGAACGAGATTCTCTCCTCAAAAGCGTCTGCAATCACTGAGTACTCTAACTGCAGTATGGTATCACTGACCTGATGTCATTCACTAAAATGATGGCAGAGGGAACGGCCACCAGCCATGGGTTCATTATCATTAATATTACTACTGCTACTACTACTACTACTACTACTACTGGGTTGAGTTGTCCATCCAGTGGATGACTGAGCTGGCGAGGCAGTCTGCAATGTCGTATGCCTGGGCGTCACATGCTTACAACTGCATAGTACCTGCTGGTGATAGGTGTGTGGATCCAAGAATAAGGCCCTTCTGTCTGGCGAATTGGAACAGCCAGGCCTAGCTGCCGGTGGGGTGTAGCGAATAACGCAGGTCTGAAGCTGTGGGCTCACCCCAGAATTAGCCAATCCACCACCAATTGCTGAGGCATCGGTGGTTGTCTGTTGTTGCTGCCTGCCTCCACAATGGCCAAGGGTGGGGCAGAAGGGGGGTGGGGACCGAGCAATGGCTGACTCCGTGATGCACAGGTCCAGGTGTGTTGAACCTTGGCCGATAGCTTTGCAGTGGTTGGCACAATGCACAGCTCCATTCGTCGCACTGAACCTCTAATGACAGTGCGCTGTGTCCCGACTCCTGCCAGATGCACTATGGCCATCTGAGGCTTCACCTCTGTGAAAAAATAATAAACATCGCGTTATAGAGAATGTTTAAATAATTGTAAATAGATTGATATGGAAGTATGAATGATAATAATAATAATAAGAAGAAGAATATGAAAGCTATAACAATAGTCACCTTCTTTGTTCCCAGACCATGGCTCAGTCACAGCAGCCAGTCCTTCGTTGTTCTGTATTATAAACAGGGTTTCACATACTAAATAACACTCATACGAAAGTAGTAACTTATGTGGAACCTCGTTCAGGCGAGGGCACTTCCCCTCACCGCTGCTGTTCACTGGAGATCTTTTCATGATACTTGTGAATAAGACAATGAAACGCAGACAGACAGACTGGCTGACTGTATCGGAATGATGGAGAACACAAGGATGCTGGGGTTTAAATAGGATGCTGAGCCTCCTTCCACATCACCAAGATGCTAACCAATGGGTGTCGAGTTTCTTGGGATGGGGTGGGGTGAGCCCACTAGCATCCCTGGCGACTGAACTAGCCAGATGCGTCTAAAACCTCGAAGAGACCTGAGTCTCTGGTAGTTTATGGGTTTACAGCGATAGAATTCATACTATGAGTAACGATACTATTTCGAATACACGCTGGATGACATTGAATTTGGCCTCTGCATCTGGAGTCATTATGTGTATTCAATTAATTAACCACACTGTATTACCAGCTCAGTGCATTCAGCAGATATTTCCATCAGAAGTTTCAGCTATGGAAAATGCAATTAGGCCTCCAATTATCTGAACAGTTTAGAAATATTCTCAGAAGTAGCAGGATTCGCAGCTCCATAAAGGAAGCAAGTATTTTTTATACCTTCACTGGATGCGAGAACGTTTTCAACACTTATCGTGCAAACTTCATGATTTTCCACAGTGAATTTTATATATGAGAAATTCTATGTTGCTGGTATTAACATTAGCTTTGACTATTTTACCTAGTGTTTCTTACATTTAGCTTAACTTCGTAAATGGTGAAGCAAATGATTTACAAAGTATTCATGTGATAAAATGGAGAATTTTTACTGTTTAGGAAAGCTGTACAGTGGAAAAGATCAAATTTCAAGTTGCGCTATCGGTGGAATCGATGGCTTATATGACCACTGAAAGTTTAGTGAATTATTCTACCATGATGCTGGAAAATTTTTACGTCGAATTTTTCGAAATGTATAGTTATAACTAAATGTGCACACGTTTATAATAAACTGTTATATGTATCGAACTCTTCAGAGCTGGAGTTAAAAATCTAATGGGTTTAATGGATATCTTTCAATGTCTTGTTAAGTCTGGAAATGTTTCTCTGGGGGAAGACCCATATGTGAAGACCTTTGAAGGAACTCTTTGTTCATTGGTGTTAAGAACGCCTGTGTGTGTCCCCTAGCAGCGCATCGCCTTTGTTTACGTTGTTCCTGGTTTGGGAAAGATAAACATCTCAATCATTTTAAGGAGCTAGCGACGCCTTCGTTGTCGCTGTTGCCTGTTATGAAAACATTCTCAGACTCCCACAGGCACGGCGGTGGTCGGACGCCCGGGTATTTGTCTCATGGTGCTGGTGGGGCTAGGAGTGAGCGAATCTTTTGTTCTTACAGGTATCAGCGTGGAATGTTCGTGTCGTGGCGCCAGTGGGGCTGGGAGCGAGAAACATGTGCTCCACAAACGTCAAAACACACGCTGTGCAGCGCGTCCCAGCTGCCACTGCATGCCTGACTGAACTGCTCGATCACATGACCTATCATGGCGGCCTCTAATGGTGAACTCGCGACCTAGCTCAGTTCTTTGATCTGCTAGATCGGAGGCAGTTGTCTCTTGTGGGGTGGAAGCTGAGACAGAGGTTTCCATGTGATGTGTAATGCATCTTTAATGCAAAGCATTTATTTGCAGGACCGAATTTTTCCTCTTCATATATTGAAGCATTAATACTTACTTCCATTCTTCATGTAGGAGGCTTTGGGTGCAGTCCTCGGGTGAATGAGTTCATGTAATCCAGCTATTAAAACTCCGCCAGTAACAGCTATTCAACAGAACACATGCTCCTTTCACACTGACAGCTCAACAAGCACAGATATCTCAGCCTCTTGTGGTGGTAACACCACACTAACCCGCTACTGCTGCAGATTGATAATAAATTAAAAAAAATTGAACAAATTTAAGCAAATTTAATGAAATTTATACAAATTTACACAAATTATATTCGAATTGAATGACGTCATGAGCAGTCTCTATTGGGGCCAACACCATACTACCTCCCCTCAGCTGTAGGAGTAAGTTCTTAGAGCAAAATTCCCTCCAAAATTCAAATTTTCCTCCCTATTTTCCAAGAGGATGATGCACCATCATGCAAAAAGTCGGAAAGGGGGGCGGGGGACTTCCAGGTGACCTGTAGAAGCACGTAATTCAACTTTTTGCCAAAATTCAAACTTCCCACCAGGGAGCACATTCCCTCCAAAACCCGCCATCTTGGATAATGGTACTGGCATTATCATCTGACATCACGAGCGCCATCTTGGATTACATCATGAGCTGTTGCCAAGCCTACAGGCCACCATCTTGGACGATGTCATCACTGCCATCTTGAATACATCTGGCAACAATGGAGAGTGGGGTGATGCTCTCTTTTTTTTCCACTACTCCTGGTGCGTACATTTGTTCGGAAGTGGTATTCCTTTTAAAACTAGTGTGTCTGTATTGCATGCACCAATAATAAAATGAAAACATGACATTTTCAGGGATTGTTTTGTTTGTTGTTTTTTGCCGCTGTGCAGAAGAACAAATAGACATAAACTGATATTAACTTTATTGTCCATGTGGAAGTGACATGCAACTGTCGTAAGAAAATAGAAGCTGTTATTGGCTTGTCTCTCCCAATCTGTTCTTACTGGAGCAGTCTTCAAATGAATTGATGACAATAGACGACAACTGACACCACGGTGTAATAAAAATACAAAGCCTCTTTAACTTCTTGGACACAGCTTGTCGAACAAATGAACACTCCAACTCATATTAAAATACACTGGAATTAATTGCGACAAATCCAGAATGCCCCCAATTTGTAACACAATCTGAGACAAATATTGAAACCAAAGAATAATGAAACTGAAAAGTTTTACTGAGTCAGTTTTCATTATTTGGCTTCTGTAAAGGTTTTGAAAAAATAAAATTAATAAATATGAGTTTAGCCTAATTTAACAGGACCTGAAACCTGAACCTTTGATGTCCAGTCGGATCGTTCGACCTGGCACCAAAGTTTTTGTCTGAAAGCTGGACTGTCCAGTCTAAAACTGGACAATTGGTAACCCTGGTGTTATACAAGAACACCTCTGCTGTAAACTAAATTTAAACGATGTTTAAAACAGTGAGTAAAAAGTGCTTTGGAGCCAATTTTGTGAACCTTAGATTGCAGCCCACTTAATTCTCCTGCTGGAACAGAAGCGCTATCATAGGTTTGGGACACCAGATCGTTCCTCTTATAATTCTGAAACATGCCACTCAGCACAGTGAATAAAGTGCAGCAGTTCTAGGCTTCAGTAACATCATGAAATACCAAGAAAATGTTCTTGAATGTCTGCAGCTCGTGGTCGTGCGTTAGCTTTCTCGCTTCCCACGCGCGAGTTCCCGGGATCGATTCCCGGCGGGGTCAGGGATTTTCTCTGCCTCGTGACGACTGGGTGTTGTGTGATGTCCTTAGGTTAGTTAGGTTTAAGTAGTTCTAAGTTCTAGGGGACTCATGACCATAGCTGTTAAGTCCCATAGTGCTCAGTGCCATTTTTTTTGTTCTTGAACGTTGCACTACAGTCCACCAGCCTCACAACAGACCACATAACTTGTCCAAGACGTCTGTTGCTTCATCTACAACGCAGGCATAAAATGAGGTTCTATACAAACTTGAATATATACATTCATAAATGGACGTATTTATACCTTCAGACGGATCATCCTGTATAGTTTTTGAAAATCCTAGAAATAGCCCATTTTCTTCCGGCATGCTTTCAAATCTTTACTGTTTGGCACAAGTTTAAAAATGGCTCTGAAATTTCCGGGATTCAGAGGATCTTCTGTCTCATCATGACCTCTGAAAGCTAGCTCCTGCTTATACAAAAGACTTGCGACCTCGATCAGAATTGTCTATTTTAGCTTTCACTTCATTGTACCAGTGTTGGATGTCCTTTCTTCAAAATTTCAAATCATTCAGTTTCACATCTCCTAGAACACGTGACCTCCTACAAGGAAGTAATGTGCCCTCACTCAAAAGCGTTGTATCAATACTTGTACAAGGTTGGGCTTCACCCATATTCATTACACATGAGACAACTAATGTAAGAGAAACTATGAGATGTGGCACCCACAGCAACTGGCCTCCTGTGACAGGAGGCACATGGAAGTATAGCTAAGGCAGCCTGTACCCCCTCTCCTGTTTCCAGCAGCGACGTAATGGTTACCACGGCAACTGAGCGTTTACAGATGGCCTGGTTTGTGTCTGACCACCTTGCCATATAATTCGCATATCCTTCTGCTTTAGGTTAGGGCTATGCTTTCGCAAATTTATTTGCTGTCTCATAATGTTGGTTTAGAAGAAATACCACGAGCTAATGTCTTTCAAGCTCGCTAAGCATACGGCATAAAAGTGTACGGTAAAAGAAATTACTACTACTACTACAACTACACTACATAAAAGTGATAAGGCCCAGTATCCCTTGCCTCTCCTGATCAGCTGCCACTGTATCTGTTGATCTTACGGTGAACCAGTTTTATCTATAACTGAAGTCCAACGCTGTATATATCAACATTTAAGAAAAATTGTCTCACCAATACCTCAGACATTCATTTCTGTAAGGGCCAAAAGCAAAAAGCATAAATCTCTTTTCTGTACTGCTCCGATGTTATTTAGGGTTGACAAAATATTTTACTGTCTGCATCATATATTTTGTGGTAATACTATGTAACTAGAGATGTATAAGCTGTTTCATCTGAACCTCAAGCCCACAGCTGTACTTAATGAAAATGATGATAATGGACATCAAGAAGTGTTGAAATAGCTAGTAATAATGTGTCGTGAATTTAATAGCTGTGCTTCATGTTGTGACTCTGGTTCCATATCAATTACAAACTTCACAACTGTAAAAAGACACTATTGTCACTAGACCATTTACAGAAATTTTGTGAACTGATATTAATAATAAAGATAATCTTAACTATTAATTAATATTCCATAGCGTACCGTGGGTTCATTACCCCATTCGTGGTTGATGGGCCATATACGTACTACTAACTTTGAGCACCAATTCGAGTGTCGGGACATATGTTATCCAGCTCTGCACGGTACTGCCATCTAGGGACGACTGTACTGAACCTGAGGAAAACCAGACCTGCATTGAACAGGCAATAGAGAAGGCTGTGACAACTTTTGTTGACTGGTGCGTACATATGGCCGCTGCAACACCACTGATTTGTGTCATATGACAGTTTTCATCATTTATCACTTTCCAGAGATGTCTGAGACAAGTAATTCGTCTTATTACTAACGTAGCCAATAATCATTTTTAGTGAAAATACACTATCGAATGTACTTCTCAGCGACTATATTATTTTATATTTGGCAAAAAATTAGTGGAACACATGCGTTCCAACAGACGTTATTTGTAAAATTATTTATCGGTTTGAAATATAATGTGATGCTGTTTTATTCCTTTTAATTAATTTGTACTTGAAATAATACAGTTAAAGCTTGCTATTAATTAATTATTTTGCAGATACTATAAGACAATGGGATCCTCTATTATCTTTTCTCACTGCCAGATGATGGTGAGGATTTGAAAGCTGAAGCTGATTATCTTCAAAAGGACAATACTTCCATTCCCGAGTCAGTTAGTAGCAGTATGGCACATGAGATGTTAGAAAATCCAACAGCAAGAGATAGTTCAAACGTTTCACAGACAACAAATGAAAAAATGGTACAAATGGCTCTGAGCACTATGGGACTCAACTTCTGAGGTCATCAGTCCCCTAGAACTTAGAACTACTTAAACCTAACTAACCTAAGGACATCACACACATCCATGCCCGAGGCAGGATTCGAACCTATGACCGTAGCGGTCTCGCGGTTCCAGACTGTAGCACCTAGAACCGCCCGGCCACTCTGGAAGGCGATAACAAATGACATTGACAGTAGAATTGCAAATGTCTTTCCTGATAGTTTCGCTGATGAGAACTCTGATGAAAAGGCTGACCATAATGTATCTGTTATAAACACTGAAGAGGTAGGAGATCAAGATGTAAGATATTCTGACAGTGACTGGGGTGATGAGACTACATGTTTTGAAAACACTGTGGTTCTGTGTAAGGAGCTAAAATCGAAAGTAGATTTCAGTGTATCAAACAGTGAATGTGTTTATTTTGAGAAATTTTTTCCAAAAACATCATGGAGCACATACGTTTGCAAACATGTTTATATGCTGCTCAAAAGAAAAGTGTCAAATGGAAAAGAAATAACTGTTCCTGAACTGAAGGCATTCATTGGCATGCTCATAAAAATGGGTATCCATCAACTACCAGTAGCTGACAATCACTGGAGTTCAGATCCAATGTTGAAAGTGAGTTCAGTTTCAAACGTCATGACACTGTAAAGATAAAAGAAAATCGCACAAAACCTGCCCTGCAATGACAATAGTGTTATTCTTCCTCCAAAAACAGCTCCAAACTATGACAGACTTTATAAAATGAGACCCATTATTGCAGCACAGAACAAAAAATGTCTGGCAGTGTATGAGCTTTATTCTGCATTAGCAGAACACGAATTGATGGAGGCATTCAGCGGACGCACATGTCTCAAACAGTATATGCCCATGAAGCCAACAAAAAGGGGCTACAAAATTTGATCTCTTGCAGACTCTAAAAGCGGTTTTATTTCGTATTTTGAAGTGTACACTAGTAAATCCAGCACCCCAATGCAAGACTTCAAGAATTACCAGAGATGTGAGTGAGTAGTTCTGGAACTGTGTCAACAATTTTTTTTAGACCTCCAGAATCATTGTTTTCGATAATTTCTTTACAAGGACTGAGGAACCATGGCCTCTATAGATGTGGAACTCTAAAAGGAAAAAGGAGAGGGTTAACAGGAATATTAGCAAACGAAACAAGTGATCTCAAATGTGGAGAGTTTCAGTCTGCTGTAATGTGTGGTGTATGCTACGAAATGGCAGGACAACAAAACAGTTTGCCATCTTTTTACATACAATAATCCAAAACACGTCAAATTTATTGAAAGGAAACTGAAAGATGGCTCTAAGGTAACTGTATCATGTTCTGAAGTCATTACAACAACACAATGGCCAGAGTTGATCGATTTGCTCAGCTACATGAAAGAGATATGATAAGCAGACGATCTATAAAGTGATGGCATCGTTGATCTGGCTATTATCCTATTATCAACTATTATGTATTATGTCAAACACGATGGCAGAAGATCAGTTAACGTTTCGCCTCAGACTAGCAAGACAACTGATTAATGGGTATTCATCCAGGAAAAAGAGGAGTTCAGTGCCGACTTTCTTTCCAGCAAAGAGAGGAGTTTCTATTGTGCCAGATAGTGTCTGGCTCGTGAACGTAAGCAAACGTGTACCAAAAGACTGTGACACAAGGAAGCGATGCAGATTCTGCAGGACAAACTCTAAAGAGAAGAGAACAAAAGTTGTTTACACTGCTTTTGGCGTACCTCTTTGTGTCATACCATGTTTTTCTAAGTTCCATGGTATGTAAGGTTCTGTAAATTTTGATCATCTTTCATGAAAACTGAATTGTAATGAATATTTTCTTACACTTGCATTGAACAAAGAAAGGATTACATGCATGTATAATTTGTAGTTATTTTATTCCCTGTAAAAGTCTGTTGATGTCTAAAAAGGAAAATTACAAAATTACTCAGTCAACAGATGAGGTATCCCACGTTATTTCGTGGGACACATTTGTCCCACTTCCTATTGTGAAAAAAATGGAGAACTAAAAAATATTTTGGCGTTGAAAGTATAATAATGGGATTGAAAAGTAACTATTATCACCTTAATATTTTGAAAAATCTGTAAAAAATGCATTTTATCCATGAAAGAGGTATTTTCTGTTGAAAGGTGCACCTGTGGTCTAGGGATAGCCTCTTTGAACAGTTATCAAAACGTTCTGTGTCCTGGGTTTGGAACCCGCTACTGCTTGAATTTTGTGTGTATAGCATTGGTGGCCGAAGACTTTCGTCATAATAAGTCACCTCCAATCAGCAACCGACCTTGTGAAAGACGGATGAGGAGCGGACAGGGCTTCAGGGTACTCTTTTGTCCTAGGGATGGAAAATTGCCCCTAAAGCTAGACGAATCAGCAATGATCAAAGGCATGAGGATGTAGGAGGCAGTGGCAACCACTGCATTAAAGACACATAAAGTGTATCCACAGGATATGTGGCCTGTAATTGAAAAAGTGTCATGATGATCTCTCCATTGGCAAAAGATTCTGGAATAATCCCCCATTCATATCTCTTGGAGGGGACTGCCAATGGGGAGGTGACCATGAGAAAAACATTGAATAATTAACGAAAGGATAACGTTCTACAAGTTGGGACGTGGAATGTCAGAAGCTTGAATGTGGTAGGGAAGCTTAAGAATCTGAAAAGGCATATGCAAAGGCTAAATCTAGATACTCGTATAATGGGGGTAAGGGAAGTGAAGTGGAAAGAAGACAATGATTTTTGGTCAGATGAGTATAGGATAATTTTAACACCAGCAGGAAATGGTATAATGGGACTCGGATTCGTTATGAATAGAAAGGTAGGGCAGAGAGAATGTTACTGTAAACTGTTCAGTGATAGGGTTGTTCTTATCAGAATCGACAGCAAACCAACACAGACAACGATTGTTCAGGTATACCTGCCGATGTGGCAAGTTGTAGATGAACAGATACAGCAAATATATGAGGCTACTGAAATGGTAATACAGTACATAAAAGGAAATGAAAATCAGGTCGTCATGGGGGACTGGAATTCAGTTGCAGGGAAGGAGTAGAAGAAAAAGTTACAGGGCAATATGGGCTTGGGTCAAGGAATGAGGGAGGAGAAAGACTAATTGTTTTCCCTAATAAATTTCAGCTAGTAATAGTGAATACTTTCTTCAAGAATCACAAGAGGAGAAAGTATTCTTGGAAAAGTTCGGGGTGTACGGGAAGAATCCAGTTAGATTACATCATGAGTCAGGCAGTAGTAGCCGACCGAGACAGATGCAGCAACAGGGAAGTAACCTCTTTTGTGGCATTTACGAGTTCCTAACCAGGACCGAATTTTATTATGCCATCTGTGTGCTTTAATAGTTTAGTTTCTTGTGTTTATGCTTGTAAGTTTAATATCTAATAGCCACAGTTCTCGAGTTTTCGTTTGCTCCGGAAAGTAAACCGATTTTGTGACATATTACAAGCTCCTAATCAACGGCGAATTATTTAGTTTCACCTAAGTGCTTCGGTAGTTAGGTTTTTGAATATCTGCGTATTATTAGAAACAGTTCCTGCGTTTTCATCAGGGTCTACAGTACAGTTGCTCAGCATGTGCCGATAGTCCGTTTATCTGCATAGTTTAGTTTTCCACGGTCATTGGCATGGACAGGGACTGCAATTGTTGTGTGTGGATGCGAGCCGAGCTGGTGACACTTCGCTCTCAGCTTCAGGCTGTGATGGCTTCGGTTACATGGCTTGAGGTATGAGAAGTAGCAGAAATGAGAACAGCGAGAAACTTAACAGACGGTCGGAGCAAGAAAGATATCAAAAGCAGACTATCACTGGTGAAAAGGGCACTCCTGGACAAGAGAAGTCTACTACTATCAAACACAGGCCTTAATTTGAGGAAGAAATTTCTGAGATAGTACATCTGGAGTACTATCTGGAGTGACATGTTCTGAGGCATCAAGGGATCACCAATTTAGTATTGGAGGGCAGCGTGGAGGGTAAAAATCGTAGAGGGAGACCAAGAGATGAATACACTAAGCAGATTCAGAAGGATGTAGGTTGCAGTAGGTACTGGGAGATGAAAAAGCTTGCACAGGATAGAGTAGCATGGAGAGCTGCATCAAACCAGTCTCAGGACTGAAGACCACAACAACACAACAACATCTGGAGTAAAGCATTGCATGGTAGTGAAACATGGATTGTGGAAAAACCGGAACAGAAGGGAATGAAAGCTTTTGAGATGTGGTGTTACAGACCAATGTTGAAAATTAGGGGGACTGATAAGGTAAGGAATGAGGAGGTTCTGCACAGAATTGGGGAGGAAAGGAATATGTGGAAAACACTGACAGGGAGAAGGGACAGGATGATAGGACATCGGTTAAGACAGCAGGCAATTACTTTCATGGTATTAGAGGGATCCGCAGAGGGCTAAAACTGTACAGGAAGACAGAGACAGGAATACATCCAGCAAGTAACTGAGGACTTAGGTTGCAAGTGCTTCCCTGAGATGAAGAGGGCTGTCATAGGAGAGGAATTCGTGGTGGGCAGCAACAAATCAGTCTGAAGTATGATGAGCCCCCCCCCCCCCCCCCCGCCCCCAAAAAAAGGAAGTATAGGATGTTGGGTCTTGATGAAAAAACAGTTCAGACCTATGTGACTGGTGGTTTGCTTGCAAATTTGATTTTAACAAACATTTATTTTTCTCAGAAGTTTGTTGCTATGCTTTGGGCTCTTGTTGTTCTCAGTGTGTCAATTGCTCTGTAGCAGGGTAAGGATGGGCCAGTGTGTTGACCTCACTATGGGTTTTGATGTTGGTGCTCTGTGCTTGATGGCGCAGCAGGTATATAGGACCAGGTGTTCGGATATCACAGAGTTATACAGGCAGTGGGAGTATAACAATAATCTGATACAACAGCCAGTGGCATCAGCCTCTCAGAGGTGTGTGGTGGCCCCGTGTGGCAGTGTTTCCTTAGCTCAGTAAGCAGCTACAGGAGGTGGTCATGGCACACTGTCACCAGGCCCAAGACGTGGCTGCACTGAAGGAGCCAAGTCAGCACTCTGGTGTGTGCGGAGAGCTGTATCAGGCCCATACAGGTGGCAGACAAGCCACAGCAGTGAACTCTGATCGGAGCTGGTCACGCCATTTAGAGTAAATCCCTGACCACCAGCAGCCTGGCGTGGGCCCTGTGCAGGAGGCCTCAAAAAGAGTGCAGATCGTGAGCTAAGGACCTTAGGTAGGTGTCCTGTAGTTGGTTAAGTCAGCCAACTGTTGGCCCCCATCTGGAAGACACCAGTTCAACTCTCAGCTTAGCCCACAGTCCCCCAGCTAGCAGAGACTGTGTGATCCACGTCAGGCCGATGACTGGCGTGAGTTACTTCTAAATTGTCATTGCAGATGGTACAATACCATTAAGGAACTATGTAATTTTGTCACCAACTGATATTCATACACGTATCGACGTAAAATGCTAAATTATGAACTCTGGTGGCCAATGGATGAATGAGTGATGTTGCAGCGCAGTTTCACTGTGCTGCTGGCAAGAGTAATAAACGGGGGATATGTTGATACCAGGACATGAATTCTTTGCGAATTTCATTCTGTGTTCTCAGCTGGACAGTAAATATGCCTCGCAGCCAGGCACTTGAACATACGCAGATGTCGACACTTGAGAGAGGACGTGTAGTTGCGCTCAAAGATGTATGTTAGAGTAATCAGCAAATCGCTTGGCATTTGAATAAGAGCAATGCCACTATTCGAGGGATATTGACAAGAATGGGTGAACCATAGCCAAACACAGCATCAAGGTAGGACCTAGAGTCATGGCTGAATGTAAAGACCGAGCAATCGTCAGAGAGGCATTCAGAGCCCTGAGTTCGTCATTATCATCGATCTGATGGGTAACCATTGCTTCAGTGACCACAATGACCATTAATAGGCAGCTCACAGAAAGTGGGCTGAGGTAAAGGCGCCCCATGCGTCGACTACCAATGACGTCTACACTCCAACAAGGCTGTTTGCAACGCTGTTGGGCACATTTGGTCTGGAATATCACTGAGGAGGTACTATGTCTTCAGTGATAAGCTGCACTTCGAACTGAGTCCCGATGACCAGTGAAGTCGTTTCTGTAGACGCCCCAACAACGGAAGAGTGGTGGTGTGGGGTGCCACTTCTTTTCATAGCAGGACACCTTTGGTTGTCATCTGCTGTATTCTAACAGCAACACAGTACATCGACCGCTTCGTTGCAAGCCATCCAGGGCTTACATTTCAACTCAAGATAACGTCTGCCCACACACAACGACAGTTTCTACCCAAACCCCATCGTGGCCAGTAAGGTCATTGGATCTTTCCCCAACTCTGAACGTTTTGAGAATTTGGGCAAGGCCCTCCAACCAGCACGGATCTTTGACAGTCTAACACAACATTTGGACAGAATTTGTTCATAATATCCCTCAGGAGGAGATCAAACAACTCTGTCAATCAATGCTATGCCAAATAACTGCTTGGAAAGCGCCTGCCGAAGTGGCCGTGCGGTTAAAGGCGCTGCAGTCTGGAACCGCAAGAACGCTACGGTCGCAGGTTCGAATCCTGCTTTGTGCATGGATGTTTGTGATGTCCTTAGGTTAGTTAGGTTTAATTAGTTCTAAGTTCTAGGGGACTAATGGGTCCCATAGTGCTCAGAGCCATTTGAACCATTTTTGAAAGCGCCTGAGGGTGTGACTAGCTTGCTCAGTTTTTGAAACACTCCCTCTTGAATAAATCATCCAGTTTTTTTCTGAAATTGTAATTATTTGTTTGTCTGTAAATGTACGTCACATGTACTGATTTCCGTCCCATTCGGATAATTCCTGCGTAGTGCGTCATTTTTTTCTGTTAGAATGCATTATCAAGTTGTAATCCCGAGAATTTTACACTGTCAGTTTCGTCAGTCTCTTGTTCTGTTTTAGACAAATGCTGGATGTAAACCTTGTACAAGTTCTGAACTGCAAATAGTGTATCTTTTCAGGGTCTAGTGACAGAAAATTGGCTGGAAATCATTTGTTCATATCTATGTAAATTTCATTAAGAGCTGTTTCTAAAGCTATACCTGATTTGCTCTTTACTGCAATGTTTGTATCAGCTGCAAATAAAGGAAATGAGCAACTGGTAATGTTAATGACAGAAGGTCATTAGCATACACAAGAAAATGTAGATACCCATAGATTAAACCTTGTCAGGCACCACATGTTACCAATTGGACGCTGTAATGGAATGGGGCAAGTATGTAGCGTGACAGCCACTTTAATGTCAGGTGCTGTATAAACGTTGAAATTGTAATGCAGATGGAGGACTGTAGAAAGTGGTTCACCAGGCTTCGCTTGAATGAAGAGCCACAGTAGCCCTTTGTAAAACAATTAGGAAAGGAGGCGACTCACGAAGATACCATCGACAGGATGACGCCAGTAAAAGCCAGTGTCTTTGCACTGTGGCAGATTCAATGGCTGCCATGGTCCTTGTTGCATTTTCACCTAAACATCTGGTATCCGCCAGAAAACGAAGTCAACGAATCACAGTATAGCATTTGAGCTGTCTAAGCGCTATTTACCTAAAATATTAAAAAAAAATTCATGGCATATGAACAAAGGGGATCTGTCTCCCACCAAGTCATTTTGGGGGATTTTTATTTTTTCAAAGCTGCAGATGATAGGAAAATACTTTTGGAAGTTAAAATAGGGTGGAGGGAGGCACCAGCTCCCGAATGACTGACACAAAAACTAACTGTGTGATTCAGTGTGGAGACTGGATGACGCACCAAACTTCATCATTCACTTTCGTGATGCCTTGAGTATAGTGATGCGCAACATTTATGCGCTTCTTGTATCAGTTACTTTGTTCTTTTGGCGTTGGGTTTCCCTCTGCAGGACCATTTTATGGCATATTCATTTTATTGGAAATAAATAGAGTGGGATTTAACTTGTGCTTCCTGAAAACAAATCAATGCTGTCTTGTAAACTGTGTGTGATTATCGTAATAGGATCCATTCTTATCTTGTCTCAGCGTTGTTTCTTCGGGGTCCAGTGTCGACCTTGGCCTTTATTAATTCATGCTGATGTTGTTGCGCCTGTTTTATGCAGAGTATTGGTTGTATCCATTGGGCGAGGTTGCACAGAGGGGAAATTATACATTGGGAACAGGTGTACTGGAGCGTTACAAAGCAGATATTGGTCTACAGAATTTTCCAGGTAATGAAAACTGCATATACGAGCACAACTATATAAGAGCATATCGCACCCATTAATGCTGCTCACAACTCATTCCCTCACATTTGGTAACCTTGCCAGGATGTTCATACGTGATGGGAAAACAGCCACAGTCAGATATGACACACAGCACCCTGAGTTAAGTACTTAATGCCACATCGTCACGGCTAAAGGAAATGGAAAGTGAGTTATAATTGAGGAAGGCATACAGGTTAATTGGGGAGACCAAGGTCTTTAAAACTAATTGCCATTCCAGCCAGACTTTGACTAGTTCTGTAGCAGGTTGTTGCCTTGTGTGTGTGTCTGTGTGATTTATGAGCTTATGCCGTTTGGAGGAGAAATCATGTGAGATGAGCGATTTTTGTTTGTGTATTGTATAAAGAATAATTTTTAAGTATTGATGTGTTTGCATCTTTTGGAGAGAAAGTCATGCGAGATGTGTGATTATTTCTAGATGGGTTTTAGATGGGCAATTTTTATGTATGTAATAGGGATAATTTGTGAATATTTATGTATATGTTTTGTGCAGAGGAAATCGTGTAAAGCTAATCAGAAACAGAGGATAAGTTAGCATTTATCTGCGGTTTTTGGAAATCTCTTGGTTAATTTACAGTATAAAACTCCATTTTTGTAGAATCCCATATGGGTGATTCCATGGAAAATCTCAATGAGGAACAGCAGAGTATTCATTGCTGGGAAATAACTTGTACTCTAAAAGATTGCACAAGGAAGAGAATGGTAATAGTACTATGGAGAATGTTACATTACATGATACTGGCATTCCAAGATTTATTTGTGAAAATTGGTACAATGGTTGAACTTAAAGAAAAAAGACTTGTCGATCCATTAGCTAAGCAGGACAACACTGAGAGCAAAGGGAGACAGATAGAGAGACCAATCTGTGATTCTATGATTGCTGGATATAGAAACAAAATTTCAGAACCAGTTGGTTCATTTGTAGCTAACAGGGTGAGACGCTAGAGGTCACGTAACAGTGGTTGAACGTGAACAAGCTGGCTAACTTACAGAGCTGATTGAAAAATGGACTCATTTGCAACTGTCACCAACGGAAGGACAGAGAAAGTAGAACAAATCTCAACAGAGCAGCGAAGTGAGGTCTCTTTAGCTAATTATGAGTTGCAAGCAGCCCTTAAGGGGCTTGCAACAAAAGTGACTGAAATTCATGATACTGAAGAAGCAGTAGGAAGTGAAATGTTTGCAAATCAATGTAATTTGAGGAGAAGGATAACGGAAAATTTTCACGAAGAGCGCTCCTGTCTGATAGTATATTAGATTATGGTACTGAAGTGCCGTCTTCCAAAATAATTAGCGCCTTAATGAATCTTGAGTGTCAGGACGCAAATGGTTCCGATTATGTTCTTATCCCTGTGCACACGAATTCCTTACTGTCCATTGGGAAAAATGCACCCAGATATTTTCATCAGACGGTACGATGGACTGCTGCAAAATGAATAGAGTAAAAGGAGAAAAATCAGATATGTAATCAGTGCATTACAAAAAGGCGCGCTCTCGTGGAGTGTGAAGGTGGCAGATTTATTTCACTTACGAAAGAATTCGAGGAGAAGTATTTGAAAACTTTTGACTACTTCCACACAGAACGGCATCTAGCTTGACATACTGCAGGGACGGCCATTCACTATAGTCCCACAGTCAAGATTTTAAATGACTTCTTTCTTAAAGAACGGGAAACGAATCAGCATCTCAATCAACTGTTTGATGAAACTCCAGCAACGCTAAATAAACCTAAGGCTGGGGACGGAAGTAAGGGAACGGCTTATAGCTATCCTCATAGCTGATATAAAAGCAATGGTAAGTGCATTAGAGCAACTGAACTTACTCACTATGGTTCACTGCATCTCATGAAACTCACAAGATGACTGGAGAGATGGTCAGGCACAACACCTGCAAATCGTGAGTAGGGACAAGAAATGGAGGCTGAATAGCCACTCAAGGCACCAGCAAAGCAAGAGCAAATAGAATGATCCGTAAAATGAAGAAGCAGTACTGTATCTTCAGAGAGAGGATGAATGCGAGACAGAAAGAGGACAGGAAAGAGCATGTATAACCTGTAACAATACACATATTAACTGACACATAAATTTTTAAGATTAGTTTTCATTTCTTGTGTTGCATACATGTTTCAGTAGCGTGAGCATCTTCTCAAAGCAGACGCCTCTACGGATTAGTTTTGTTGAGTGACTGAAAACTGGAATTACGTCTGGCACTCGGCTGAAATCTGAGGCGGTCACGTGACGTCCCTCGCTCGTGTTGCAAGATCTTTTGCTTGACCGACAAATTTACAAAAGCATTGTTAAGGAATCGATCACAGCTAAATATTTATGACAAGCAAGACTAGAAATATGACTGCTGCTCGTTTCATTCACAGCAATTTAAATTTGCTCTTAGGTTCGTACCTAAAACCACAGCGTCGAAAATCGCGACGTAATCCGTACCAGCAACAAAATGTTAGTGACCATGAACAAGATTGCCTCTCGTTTTGCCTGCAGAAATTTGAACTGTACTCTTAGGTTCCTGCCTGACCACAAAATCGGAAATCGCGACATATCTGAAAATAAACAGCCAAATCTTTGCTGCTCGTTTTACTTGCAACACTTTAAGCTGTACTTATGGAATCCTGGCTAAACACACCCTTGGATACAGCGACATATTCGGAAATATGGTCAAATATTTGTGACTAGAAGAAATATGAATGTCACTGCTAGTTGTTTCACTAGCAGAAATTTCATCTTACGTTTTTTAATAAGAGTGAAGTCACAAAATCGAAGGAACTCATTACCGATAGAGCACGGCTATTACGTACACCGAGCCGCCAAAGAAACTCGTACAGGCACTCGTATTCAAATATAGATATGTGTAAACAGGCAGAATACGGTGCTGCGGTCGGCAACGCCTATATAAGACAACATTTGTCTGATGCAATTATTAGATCGGTTACTGCTGCTACAATGACTAGTTATAAAGATTTAAGTGAGTTTGAGCGTGGTCGGCGCACGAGTGATAGGACACTGCTTCTACAAGGCAGCGACGAAGTGGGGCTTTTTCGTACAACCATTTCACGAATGTACCGTGAATATCAGGGACCCGCTAAAACACCAAATTTTCGACATCACTGCGGCCGGAAAAAGATCCTGCAAGAACGGGACCAATGACGAATGTAGAGAATCGTTCAACGTGACAGAAGTCCAACCCTTCCGCAAATTGCTACATATTTCAGTGCTGGGCCTACAACAAGTGTCAGCGTGCGAACCATTCAACGAAACATCATCGATATGGGCTTTCGGAGCCGAAGACCCACTCGTGTACCCTTGATAACAGCACGACACAAAGTTTTAGGCCTCGCCTGGGCCCTTCTACACCGACATTGGATTGTTGATGACTGGAAACATATTGTCTGGTTGAAAGAGTCTCTTTTCAAATTGTATCGGGCGGATCGACGTTTACGGGTTTGGAGACAATCTCATGAATCCATGGACCCTGCATGTCAGCAGGGGACTGTTCAAGCTGGTGGAGGCTCTGTAATAGTATGGGGCGTGTGCTACTGGAGTGATATGAAACCCTTGTCGGATCACCTGCATCCGATCGTGTCCGCTGCGCATTCCGACGGACTTGGGCAATTCCAACAGGACAATGCAATACCCCACACGTCCAGAATTGCTACAGAGTGGCTCCAGAAACGCTCTTATGAGTGTTTAACACTTCCGCTAGCCACCAGACTCCCCAGACATGAACATTATTGTGCATAGGTGAAATGCCTGCTACGTGCTGTTCAGAAGAGGCATCTGTCCCCTCGTACTCTTAAGGATATAAGGACAGCCCTGAAGTATTCATGGTGTCAGTTCCTTTCAGTACTACTTCAGACATTAGTCGAGTCCATGCCACGTTGTCTTTCGGCACTTCTGCGTGTCGCGGGGACCCTACACAATATTATGCAGTGTACCACTTTCTTTGGCTCTTCAGTGTATAAATGACGTCAAATATTGCAGAACATACTTCTGTTACAGAATAAGGAAGTCCCAGAATATTACAAATGCAAAGATGAAAAAAAGAACCGTGTACTTAGGTTCCAATCACCTCCTTTGACTCCACAACAGGACGTTTATATCCAGACAACAGCATGAAGCGCAGCAAACACTTCGCTTTAAACCTGTTCATAACGAATTTGCTAGGACTTTTCACAGATCAAGTGACGTTTTATTATAATTAATGGCACCTAGAGCGACAAATTTTTATCATGCCTTTGCTTAAGACGACATACTGCAACTTATAATACGGCAACAACCGAAATATGATGTATCCAGTACGGCAGTTCAAAAGGAGAGAGGCCACTTCCGCCGGAGCTTCGAGTCCTCTTTCGGACATGGGTGTGTGTGTGTGTTGTTCCTAGCATAAGTTACTTGAAGTAGTGTGTAAGTTTAGGGACCGATGACCTCAGCAGTTTGGTCCCTTAGGAATTCACACACATTTGAACATTTGAAAAGGAGAGAGCTGGGGACATCACAGGACCGCTTTCCGATTTCAGCTGAGTCACAGATGTACTTCCGATTTTTAGTGACACGTTTAACACGTTTAGTTTTGTATTATGCTTACATAATCTAGCGGCAATAGGAAGATGTAACAGAAGACGGCTGACCGCAACTGAACGTTACTGTATGGAGCTATCATCTAGCGACAAAAATTATAGATACTTAGCTACTTAATTTCTTATGTCTCAAACAATATTTGTTCGTAATTAAAACGCTTAATACTTAAATTACATTCTGTATAAAATAAACAAGAAAAAGGACTTGTAAAATATATGTGTAAATAACCAGAGAGTAATGGATACAGGAAAAAGAACAATTACCTCAGATAGGAGAATTACCTATGGACAAAGAGCGAATTACTATACTAAGTTTTTCAGGCGTCTTTCTTTATGAGTCTTGGTATGAAGTCGTCTTTGTATTGTTGTGCAGTGCGCTCGTTCGTTAGCAAATATGGACTCAGCCCCCAACTGTAACTGTATTTAAAATGCTACCACTGAGTCTTCGAGTATATCACAGTTGCACGCAATCGAAATAGAATGTATTGACAATATTTTTACAGGTAATTAATGGCCATCTCATTTGATAATGAAATAAACATCGTAACTTGTTTTGTGGCTCTTGGATGCTTAGTTACACAAAGGAAACAGCAGCTTACAGGGAACGCAAATTGTTGAATGGAATCAAATATTTAATTTACAGTACTGCAACTTTGAAAATTATGTAGCATTTACAAGAGAGGCACGGAACAGCTCACTGTCATCACTACAGAACTTACGTATTTTCATTAGATGTGTTGTGCAAGCAGTGGACTCGTTCACAGGAAACTATTATGCAAAGTTAAATTTTCGTTTTGTGAAGCCAAGCTTTCTTAAGTGCGTAGTTTTTATTCAAATAAATGTCTGTTTAATAAATGTGATTTTTCCTACATGTTTCATTACATAATTAGTGAGTGTATCCTGTTTCTATGTCATATGTGTTTTAAACATTCCATGCTAAAGAGTTACAAATGTAGAAGGTGGTACAAGCTAGAATTGATGTATTGAACAGTCAACAAATACAGTTAATTCATTTAAGTAATACACCGGCTTGTGGTAGCAAATGTACAACATACTCTGAAAGACACAACAAAGCTGGCCTCAAAAGGTGAAGTAGCATTATATATCAGCAGATGCACCATGGTAAAAAGTCTAGTGAAAGCTGTACTTTCATTGCGTGTGACGAAACTAAAGTTTTATTAGGCACAGTGACATTTCAAAATCATTTTCTGTTAAATATTGCTTTTTACATTAACTGTTGAAAAGAAAATTACTACAGACTTTAATATGTAAAGTTAAATTTTTCTCACACTATTTCTTTAAATGAGCATCCACCACAGTGCGCATTGTGACTTCTGTGCAATGCAACATAGCTGTATATTTAACTGTTGGATGTTAATGTATGTATGTTCTTTATTATTGATTGTATTACATGATAATGTTGTGAGTGAGTGCAGATCCAGATAGAGTAAAATAATTCACTAAACATGTCCCATTTGTCATGTTTGTTCCCAGCTACTAGTCATCTCAGAATTAGGAAGCAATTATCGGTACAATTAGCAAATCCTTCTCTCTTCATATTAAGAATTCAATAAATTACTTCATGTGTGGTAGCTCGCTTGCACCACATTGTCGCTAAATGGATAGTGTAACAGTAATTATCAAGCAGCTGCTGCATGCAATTATTACCATTTCAGTCTCATGCCTCATGGTTAAACTGAGATTATTCCTTATTAGGAAAGGACTGATTAAGTGAAACAGAACGGTAATATCCCAAACCGATGCCCCATTGCAGGTGTGGATTCACACCTAGTCACCTAAGGAAACAATTATATTACTCTGACGAGACATAATTGGAGTGGCATGGGATAGAAGTGTCCTTTCGTATGAGATTGATATGATATGGTGACGAAGTGAGAGAAGCACTTTTGGAGGAAAATATCCTTGAACAAAAGGTAGCTAGCAACTGGTCTGTGGAGTAGAAATTCGTAAAAAAAGGTTCTGACTCAAGTAGTCAAACATTATTTAATTTCAATTAAGGAAACATATGTTTGAGCAATTGGATGGTCCACAAAAAATGCAGTTAGATTTATTAAAGAGACAGTGTGAGTTAGGCTTTGAATCCGACATGGTAGCTGTATTCTTACAAGTCTGGGCAGTGTATAGTAAAGATCATGACCCCAAGGTGTTATTTCAACACACCACATGGTATCAGCAAAGACAAGAATGCCCAGAATGCAGCGCTAACTAAGAGACAAATAGTCTATCGCCTGAGGAGTCATGTGATGTTAATCTGCATGAAGCAATATCAACTAAGAGCACTGAGATAGAAGAAATTGCTGAAGTCGACTGGCACAAACTTACAAATTTTCTACACCAGAGTGAAACAGTGTTGTCAGCTCACCCTGGAGAAATAAAGAGATTTACCTATGAGTTACATGTGAAACATTACACACAATCATGCCATGAATATGTGAAGAGGTAAGAAGAGAACATAATAGAATGTTGGAAGATGGAGTGATAGAGATAACAGTCAGCTGTTATTGTAGCCATTTAGTGGATGGATATGAAGGATGGATAAATATCTGTGGCTCTGGATGCTGGGAATTAAATAAAATTCTAGCAGAAGAGAGACATCAGTTCAAACTAATGGATGAGTTACAGTAAAGATTTGACAGGGTCCAAACTATTTGAGTCTGGACTTTGTGGCCAGGTGGTCGCAGATTAGGCTACTACCACACTGTCAGTATTTACAGTCTTCCTGTGTGTTGGAGGGATGTACCAGTTTACCTGACTCCCATTTGACCATAGTGTATCATTAGCTTATGTGAGAACTCTAGGTCAATTGCTGGGACATGACTTATCAAAACAACTGATTGTCAAGGAACACAATAAGACATTAGAGAAAATATTGCAAACCTTCTCCAACAATGGAGAGACTGTAAATCTGAGGAAGTCTATGTCTGGAGAGGGTCAGTTAAATTTTTCGGACATGTAATCAACCACACTGGAAAGATGCCTACCCTTGGAAAACTCAAAAGTACTTGGGAACTGTCTGAGATGAAGACCACTCATGAAGTGAAGGCTTCTATGTGAATGGCTAATTCTGACAGGAATTTTGTAAAGAAATAAGCTCTCAAAGCCCCTCACCTGTTAGCCATCACAAATCACCATCCTTTGTGGGGGTGGGGTGAGTAGAAGAATTCAAAAGTACGGTTGGAACTGTGTAATGTCTTACTGTATCATCCCGCCTTTATACAAACGTTTTATCATGAGATAGATAGCTCAATTTTGCTATGGAGTCAGAATTGGTTCATATGGTGGCGTATGAAGATGAAGAAACCTAAAGGAGCATGACTTTTGCCAGTAAAGTGCTTTAAAAGTGAGATTTGAATTATTCAATAACAGAACTAGACAGTAGTATGGGTGTTACAACATTTCCAACAAAACCTGCTTGGATGAAAACTGTGGTGTGGATTGTCCACAAGGGATTGGAA
This sequence comes from Schistocerca piceifrons, assembly GCF_021461385.2. NCBI lineage: Eukaryota > Metazoa > Arthropoda > Insecta > Orthoptera > Acrididae > Schistocerca > Schistocerca piceifrons. The sequence continues at coordinate 421,759,195 of NC_060140.1, read as the reverse complement.
TTATTATTCAGTACCAATCTCACAGATAGTAGCTTATGAGATGGGTAAGCACTGCATTAATGTGAGATCCAGCCAAAGAAAATGTAGTAACCGATGCTCTGTCTCCTTTACCAGCAACCTGCAAAAGGTACGATTTGAAAATTTCCAATGTTAACTGTATGAAGATACACCAATTGAAAAGAGGAAAGACCCCTATGTACAGCAGACAGTTTCTGTACAGGATGACATGGAGCAGGTAAAAACCTCGCAACACTAGCTTATAAGGAATGGTGTCCTACTTAAGTTGTTCCATGAGTGATAAAGGCCTCTAGAAAGTGATATAAACCTTTAATTTTGTAAAGAACACTTTGCAAAGAACAGAGATAATGTAAAAAAGAATCGACGAATTTTAATTGTGTCTGCATTTTCGTGCCCAGGTGGGAAACATTGTTTATACAGAAACTAAAGACTAGCCCAATGTTTGCTGCTGTTGTAGTGGTAGGTATATTATATGCATAAGAAGACTGAAGTATCAATGTGCAAAAAGAGTCCTATTCCTTGTGCCATAAGAGGCATGACAGTTACACATAAAAAGATATGTGTAAGAGAGTGGTAATCAGTGGATGTAGGTACATGAAAATGAAAGAAAGGTTCTTTTTACAATGCATACATCACACTCTTACTAAGTAAGTTTTAATAAACTTTTGTGTGTATATCTGATAATCAGGAGAAGAAAACAAGAAAGGCAAACATAATTTAACTGTCCATAGTTACAGTGTAAGTTTTTAGGTGATAAGAACACACACTATTACATAATTAGAAGTTCAGCCTAAAATGACTAAAGCCATAAGAGAAAATTCTTAGAAATGTCCCTTCCCACCCTATTTCATAATGAAACAAGCAAAAGTAAAAAAAAAAAAAAAAAAACGACATGAAAGAAATACTTCTAATAAGAGAAAGATATCGAATCAAAGTTGAAATGAGAAATAATCTAGGCTTTGGAAACCAAATCGATGATAATGATAAGATACTGACTCCCTAAGGGTATAGTTTTGAGTGGGACTTAGGCAAGGCCACTTGTGCTTGAATGAACTAGCTATGCAGGGATGCATTTTTTCGTTTTGCCAACGCCTATCTGGAATTGCCAATCATAGAGACAATTTCTCATGGAAGGATTTGTGCAATGCAATGGAGGAAGTAAGTAAGAAGACAGCCATTTTAATGTCAAGTGCTATGAGAAAGGCTGATAATAGTTTGTGGATGAAGGCTAACAGGATGTGACCCACAAGAATTGGCATGGGTGTAAAGTCACAAGAGCTCTTTGTAAAAAGGTGGAAAGAAGGCAAAGCACTGGTAGAAGCCAGTGGCTTCCAATGCTGCCAGCCACGCTGCCTTGTGTGCCTAATAAGCTGGTATCCACTGGCATACGAAATCAGTGGCTCACAAGAGATCTGTGTCCCCCCCCCCCCCAATCATATCGAGAGATTTATTACTTTTTCAAAGCTACAGTTACTACACTAGTAATATTGACAGCTAGAGTAGTGTAGAGGGAGCTACAAGCTCCTAATCGGATGACTTGGCTGACACTGCTACTTGTAGTGTAAGCCAGTATGGAGACAATACCACTCTTAAACGACACTTGTACTTGGACCGTGATGAGTGTAGATGTGACAGACTTCATCGTCCACACTTGTGTTGGCTTTGAGTACAGTGATGAGAAACAGTGGTAAGATGCTCTGTATCAGTTACCTTGCTTGACTGGGGTTGGATTTTGTACTCCAGCATCAGTTTGTGGCATAATCATTTCATTGTAAGTAATTGTTGTAGAATTTAACTTGTTCTTGCTAAAAGCAAATCAACATTGTGATGTAAATGGGATGTGATTACTGTAATTAAATCCACTCTCATCTTGGCTTTGCGTTGCTCATTCTGAGTTAGGACCCAGTGCTGACCAAGGTGTTTATTAACTCATGCTGATGTTGTTGTGTGTACTGTATGCAGAATTTTGGTTGTGTCCATTGGGCGACAGGCACAGGTTATGAAAGTGTAGATTGCAGAAAGATGTGCTAGAGCATTACAGAGCAGATCTTGGTCCGCTGGAATCACAGGTGCCAGAATCTGGACACACTACCATAATTCTTAACAGCATTTCACAATTGTTAATGATAACCATTAATTATACTATAACACTGATGATTCATAGCTTAATAGAGAGTTGTCATCCACGGAAATAAGCTACTGACGAAATAGAAAGTAGATTTATTTCCAGGTTCGTCTGCACAAATGGTCACTAGGGACCATAAGATATGAGTCCAACTTGTACAATGGCATGTATGTTGTCAACAACAAAATATGATATACCCTGTATAGTTCAGCGACAGTCATAACAATAAAAGATCCTGTGGCATCACATGGAATGTGTCACAAATTGTAAAGGGATAGAAAATCTTATCCAGTTAAAGTAAAATATTATTTCACTCATCAATAAAATCACAATAAAAGACACTATTAATTACTGTGTGACATCCATTTTTCAACATCAAGGAAAAATTGTACAAAAGATTTTCTGTATCGTCGATTTATTCCATTCAAAGGATCGTAGTACAGATATGTAGAAACATTTATCACACAAATGCTTTATACTCTCTTGGAGTGTCTATGTCATGAAGTAGACACTAAGTAAACGAGTTTCTCATCAACTATAATCTTGGCAATGGTTGCCCCATTGTTAGAACGTTAGCTGCCTGTCTACAAGTTTAAATACAACTCACTCTAATTCTCCCTTTATTATCTAGCTGATGAGTATACTGACACTGTGTCTCCATGTGGTTAAATCACTCATTATATGCTGAATCATTAATAGAGCTGACAACTAGTTCGATCATCCAATTGTAAAACAGAAACGTTGACAGATGTAATTATTTCTAAACCTGATCTAACAGCATATTTGATTTGGTAGCATTACTTGCAACCTTTATTAAAGAAAGAGTGACACACTGTTGCAGTTCCTCTTTCTGCATAGTCTGATAGCCATGAAACGTAAGTAGATAGCCACTTGTTGACTGCACTGTGTACATGTGCCTAGCATGACCAGAAACATTGTAAGTTTTGATGCTATAGTCTTCAGTCTTCTCTCTGTAATTGTTAATTTAATATAGTTAAGTATTCTTTCCAAAAATGTAACATGTACCTTCAATGCCTCTCAAAGCAGCATTGTCAATATGCAATAGACCTGGAATTGTAACCTGTATTAAGTACATCAAGCTTTCAACTATTCCTCATTAAAGTTCAGTATTATTCAAAGGTGGTCCTTCAGCTGCTGACCATTCAGTTTCAGTTAGTAAAGATTACTGTTTAATATCCATCATACCATATTCCTCTAAAATTATCTTCATGTTTGCAGACTGTACCATTTGAATACATTTGATAAATTTCTTGATTATTAAACCCAGATAGTAGTAAACATAATCTACAGTGATCTGTGACAACTAGCTAACTGTTAAGTAAATTAATTATTGAATTAGCACAATCCACAGTCAATGTGTCACCAACATGAAAAACAATATCATGCTTTAACTTTCGAACATTCATTGGTCAGCACAACTCCCCATAAATTATATGACCTGAGAACTTGAACAAGACTTTCTTACAAGCAATTTGAAACATGTTTTAAACCGTAGTTCCTCTTCAGCAATCATGTACAGTTTTAGCTCTTGACAAAAATAAATTTTCTTCTTAAAGCAGCACTGAGGAATACAGTCTTTACATCAAACTGTTTAATACCCTGATCATGATGAAATGTAATCTTCATAAAAGCTATCAGTACCTCAGATCTTGTACCTGTGCTAATATTTTGACTTAACCGATTCCAGATCGCTATGTGTACCATTTTTGCAACAGTTAACGCTTACATAAAACAACTTCATAATTTACATTAAATTTTGTGGTGAAAATCTATCAGTTTCAAACATCCTATTTGTTCTAGCTATGTAATGAATTTCTATGTTTTATTTTTCTTCAGAGTACATTTCTTCATACAATTTTTCCGATTTTTCGGTCTCTTGGCTGCATTGTTCGTGTATAATTCTTTGGTGCCTCGTGAAAGACTATCATCGTCTGTTGATGGTTTGAATCTTCAGTGTAACATAATGGTTTCTTCAAGTTTCATTGATCACACGAATTTCTTTTGCATTCATTAATTGTTTTTAATTTGGTTCACCCTATGCTTTAGTGTTATATAAATTGATTTTAACATAAATTGTAGGTTAAAAATTAATAATAACTGATTGCTAACATTTTCTTTGACTACATACTGGTTAACAAAATACTGTTTATTAATCTCTTTAAAATCAACAGTTTCGCTATCAGTTTTTGTTATGCCATAGTTTTCTTCTTTACATGATGATCATTTGACTGATGGGACAAAGACTGCGGTTAACTGGCTGAATATCACCCATGACCACTGCTCATAGAGGAATATGCTGCAGACATATCTGAGCTCTGTACTTACAGAGGTTGTATCGTTTAATGGTCGAAATGGCTGATGATGATGGCGATGACGAGAATGACATGATGGTATCAATATCCTTTCAGTAAAGTGAGAAGGAATGCAATGTAGATTTGAGATACAAATTGTTCTTTAATCTTGGTGATGTCAACATGCAGAGGCAGGAACAATGACCCTTAACCTTTGACCTTGTGTAAATTATGTAATCATACACCTCCCTTTCTCATTCTCCTCCCCTTCTGCTTCCACCTGTCTTACCATTCCTACGCCTTGCTTTCTTTCCTAAGCTAAACCTAACTTAATGAAAATAGGTCAATCAGAGGAGTGCCTCTAAGCCAACAAATATTCTGTCTGTTATGGAAATTTCAACAGTCATGACAAGTATAGGCCACAAGAAAAAACACTTAAGATATCCAGCTCAATTCTCAATTTTTTAAAATTTTTTTTTAAGTCATCAGTATTCTCCTTTGTCAGCCTCATCATCTCAGCATAGCACTTGCAACCCACATCCTCAATTATTCGCTGGTTGTATTTCTATACCTGTCTTCCTCTACAGATTTTGCCCTCTACAGCTCCCTCTAGTATCATGAAAGTCATTCCCTGATGCCATAACAGGTGTCCTATCATATTGTCCCTTATCCCTGTCAGCGTTATCTACATATTCCTTTCCTCTCCAATTCTGTGCAGAACCTCCTCGTTCCTTACCTTATTAGTCCACCTAATTATCAACATTCGTCTGTAGTCATCTCAAAAGCTTTGATTCTCTTCGGCTCTGGTTACCGCACAGTCCATGTTTCATACCAAACAATGCCATACTTCATACGTACATTCTCAGAAATTTCTTCCTCAAATTAAGGCCTATGTTTGATACTAGTAGGCCAGGAATGCCCATTCTGCCAGTGCTAGTATGATTTTGATACACTCTATGCGTTTTTAAAGCATTCTTTTCCATTGCCTCCTCCACCCTCATGCCGTTGATCACTGCTGATTCTTCTACCTTTAGGGGTAGTTTCCCACCCCAAGGACAAGAAAGTGCTGAACCTCTGTCCGATCCTCCGCCCTCTGGGACAAGGCCGTTGGTAGAATAAGGATGACTTCTTATGACCGAAAGTTTCGGCCGCCAGTCGTGATTATTAGTCAATATATAAGCGGTGGGGTGTTTCGAACCCAGGACTGAGGACGTTTTGCTTACTAATCGGAGACGCTACCCCTTGACCACGGGGATATTGCCAGATTACTCATACATATACAACAGACAGTGCAAGTTACAACCATTTCTTTAGGCAACTGATCAGTTGGAGTGTACCTCAGCCAACAAAAGTTCAAAGAAACATTCTAGGTACAGATCAAAGAAAAAACACACCAAGATAGCTGACAAAAATACACTGATCAATTACTATTTGATGTCTGACAGTAAAACGTTGCATACTATACAAGATTCATTATGGAATATGAGAATCAGTTTGGAACATACCACAAATAGTCAAAATGCAATGTCATCAATGCTATATTGTTAATGGATTAGAAATACATAGGCGCTAAAGGTGAGTTTTACTTAAAGTACATAACATACTTTCAGGTACCTAGTTTTTGCTACTTTCAGAGGTCACTGAACTACCCACTTTCGAGTATTTTGCAAGATCAGTGTCGAAAAGACACATGAATATAAGATTTCTTTTTGGGTTTTGGAGAGAGTAATGGATAGGAAAACAAGTATTCTAGTCAAAAAGTGTATTAATTGGAGCATATACATTTAGACCCAAAAGGACTTTTTATTTACGTTTGTGTGGTGTTGTTTTAATAACATCCATTATAATTTTCAACTCATAATTTAAATCTCCATCTAGACCATCTAATTCTTTTCCCCAACAGTAATTTGACCAAAATTGTGGAAGTTATGTTCTCAAACTCTAATATGTATCTAATTTTTTCCTATAAACTCTCTCTTGTATCCCCTCAACAATTAGCTCCATCACTGCTTTCAGTTCTTCTAACGAAGAGCATTCAGAAATTTTAATTTTGCCTTTCGTTTCCTGTGTTGCACTACTGTTGAAGCATTTCACATCTCGAGTGTACAATGCAAACTACCCTCTTCCACATTGTTGTGGAATTTCCACATAGAAGTGTATAACCTTCACAAAGAAATTACTGTGAAATATAGTTATTCCATCGGTTTTAAACCCTGTAAATGACTTATCTGATTGTTAGGTTCACGATATCCAGTCCACCACATCTAGATACAATGTAACTACTCTTTCTACGCAGAGCCAAGGGGGAATGAAGGTTCAGAAACAAATATTTTGTGTATCGTTTAATGTAGTAAATGTTATCGAAAACTTCACTTTTTGTGAATACTCCAACGTATGGCCACTCTCCACTGACGTTCACAGTAAATTCTGAAATCGTGTATTTCCCAGTCATGTCCATAGTTTCCCATGCACAGTGTTTAAAGCAATGTAAGCCCTGCTTGAACATCTGCAATGGTTTGCTTTTTTTCGAATCTCATTTACTATTTTTCTTTCGTGGCTTCTTTCATGACAATTGTTGTTGCCCAGTACTCCAGCTTTCTTTTTTGACTTTGATCTCCACCATTTAGTTCTCTTTTGCATACATAAATCACATTAACTACACTTAAACGGATAATTTCCTTAACAGAAAATGGTGTAAGTCTGTTTGATAAATTGTTCATGTGTTAGATCTGCAGAACAATAGTATTTTGGAAACCAGTCCTAATTCAGAAAACTATATATTTGATGGTGTCGTGGAGCACAACATTCTGGATCTACAAAAATAACTCTCTCCAGCTTTAAAATAATATTTTTGGGTAATATTTACCCCAATCTTTGTTGGGGGTCTGTATTTACAGTATTCTGATACTTCACAGGTAACTAATAAAAGCTATATGTAGGCAAAATATGGTTTATAATCTTTTCTTGGTCTTGACTGCCTCAAAGATTTTCTTGGACACCCATTAACCATTGTGTATTCTTACTGCCTCAGTAAACAAATTGGACCTGTTAAACACAACGCAGTAACTGCTCTGTAAGCTATCTGGTAGTTTTCACCAAACATTAGCGATTGGCGCAAAGAAGAGTGAAGTAAATTTAAACACTAGTATTTGGCATTTAATACAATTAGACAGTCTTCCACAGGTTTAAACTGACCATCCATTCTGTTGTTATACATCTTAGGTTCGAGTCTGCTAATAACATGTTCTTTAGCCAAGGAAAACCTAAAGGTTTCTTGTAGCTGCATATCAGACATCTCTATAAAATCGATAAGATGGTTACTGATTTCTTTGACACTTGGACTTATAAACTTATAGTATATCTTTAGTTTGCAACTGAAGCTTATCCATCTTAAACAGCCTTCTCCAACAGTGTTATCATTGTTTATAATCACATTGCTGTTTCCTTGGTAGTTTCCTTGTACAGAAAATTGTGGTTCAATGTTAGATAATCACACATCTCCGTTTTGTTAAAAATGTCGGCAAAACAAGTGTTATGTCATAGTCCATAACGTAATAGAAGTCTACATCGAGATGCTGCGGTATCACAGGCGGCTCATCTGTTAGTAAACATGTTTTAACATCAACCGTTTCCACTTTAAATGGATTCTGGTGCTTCATTAGAGATTTTTTCGATACTCCTCTTGTTATCATATTGTTGTTCACCTTGATGTCGTGTCTTGCAGAGAAGAATTTGGAGAATATACCAAGAAGAGAACTGTTAAAAGCACCACACGTTTCATTCTTTGACTTTACAGGTCATCCCTTCTTAACTATTCATGTCAGTTCACTTGATCACAGATTTTAACCACCATAATGCTATTACAAACAGATTCTATAATGGGCATAAGCACATTCAATTCTTTTTGCTAAGGAAAGTGCCTCTTTTGGTGGAATATATGTTATCAGTGTCAGCAACAACATTTTCCAGGTTTCCAGTAAAAACAAAAAACCAAACATTCGTCAGCTGGTTTCGTCTTCTTCTCTAATATCTGAGGGAAGTTTAGTACATTGGAGTACACCAAGTTGATTCTTTCTGCTACCGAAAAATTCTGATCAGCTTTTTATGCAGTTTACGGATGATAGATGGAGGCACTTCCTATCACATGATCGCGACTCCACTCTCAGTTATGCCTCATAATGCAGTATTACCAGACTGGAAGCTACGATTGGTAACTACAGAGTGGATGGTGTTGATGAGTGTCTAAGTGTATTACACACCTACAAACAGTATTTACAACATGCCCCATTGTAATCTGTGTCTGTCACTTCTATCTGGTGTAAATTATCACCAGCTTGATAACGGTTGCTGTGTTGAGTATAATTTCCTTTCAGCAAGCTACCACTTGATGGTTTACTTAGACCTTGGCTGCATGCTGGAAGCTCTGTCCTACAATTTGTTGACCACTGAGACTTGGTTTCAGCTTCGGAACAAAATTTAAGTAGTGGACTTGTTTATCAAACAACATTTTTTTATACTGCCACTCACGATTTTCTTTTTACATGTGGCGTACTTTGGGACTGGTAGACACACTCCGCATTAATGTCTACTAGTAGGTGACCAGCAGTTTTTGAGCAGATAGTGCATACACAGTGTAGATCCTGCAGTCCACCACAAGCAATAAAGAGAGGAACACAGTCTAAGTGGCAGGCAGTATAAACCACACCTAGCCAAAAACCACTGATGCAGGCGCTACATGGGATGAGGTCGCTACGTACAAAGTATGAAAATGAATACAAGAGACAAACTAAAGGGATGGATTCCTTACTAGAAATGAAGAAAAAAGGTGCAATGAACATGTCTATGGAAATGTATTATTGCCATGGTGGTAGTTTCTGACGAATGGAAGTTCCTCTGACCCTGTACCGTGTGTTTCCTGTGTGTTGCAGGCTGTGTGACTGTCACAGCATACTGTATGCAGCAGAAGGGTCCGGTATTCATGTTGGAAACAATCCAAGATGGAGTCTGTGTACTGCCAAGCTGATGGGAAATGTCGAGAGGTAGCATGGCTGTACCAAAAGGATACCTTCACAGACACTAACCACATTACACAACATTTCAAGCCATTTTTGGTTATTTATGTGGTCATGGGTCGTTTCAGTCAGACGAATGTGCAGAGAGGAGGGTACTTGCTTTGTATAGCTGTCCCTGCAGTTTGTCGGTTTTATTAACGTTCACCCTGCATGTCACACATTTTCTGCCATACATGCATGGTACAAAGCGCAAATTACTTGTGTGCTGTTTGGAACATGTGAGGAAAACGGTGTTAATACATTTGTTTCGCAAACTGTAACCTCCACCGCATAGCACCACCCATGTATGCTATTATTTAAAAAAAGTAATTATTGGTAACTTATGTAATAAGTAAGAGTGCCTTACAAAATTGTGATAATAGCAATAATTTTTAATAATAATTTTGTTTTGTAACTGAAACACAATTCAACTTTGTCGGTTTCTACTCCTTAGGAAATTTCATTTTACCTCTCAGGCGGTAACTACCTCAGGTTGAGAACCATTGGCTTCCAATCTATTACTGAACATGGACTTCAGTTTTGAACTCGTATCACAGATGATAAAATCATTATTGATTTCTATTAAAACTTTTGAATGACTGTATACACCAACTTCTACATATATATACTGTCAAACCACTGTGAAACGCATGGCAGAGGGTACTTCCCAATGTACTAAAAAAAAAGTTCAAATGTGTGTGAAATCTTATGGGACTTAACTGCTAAGGTCATCAGTCCCTAAGCTTACACACTACTTAACCTAAATTATCCTAAGGACAAACACACACACCCATGCCCGAGGGAGGACTCGAACCTCCGCCGGGACCAGCCGCACAGTCCATGACTGCAGCGCCTCAGACCGCTCGGCTAACCCCGCGCTGCCAATGTACTCATTCCATTGATGTATGGAGTGCAGAAAGAACGATCTCTCAATTGCATCTGTGAGAACTGTAATTAGTCTAACCTTGTCTTCGCGATTCCTGCGAGAACAAAACGTAAGAGGCTGCAGTATATTTTTATATTTCTCATTTGACGCTTCACAGGGTAGTCTATCTTCAAGCCTCTGTGAGTTAATTTTTTCAGTATCTCTCTGACACTCTTCCTTGAGTGAAACAAATCTGTGACTGTTTGTGCTGGTCTTCTTTGTGTACTTGCAATACCCCCTCTTAGTCCTGTCTAATGCTGATCCAACACCCTTGGGTTGTACGATTGTTTTGTAAGCAGTCTCCTTTGTAGATAGATTAAATTTTCCTAATATCCTGCCAGTTGCTTCAACTACGACTGAGTCTATGCGATCGTTGCATTTCGTATCCCCACAAATAGTTACACGTTGGTATTTACACTAGTTTATCAATTCCATTTATATCTCATTGAAATCATAGGTACAAAATACTACACTTTTTCGTGACATATAAAGAGGTTACATTTATGAACATTTCAAGCAAATCGCCAATCATTGCACCATTTTGAAATCTTATTAAGATCTGACTGAATATTTGTGCAGCTTTTGTCAGATACTACTCCATTATAGATGACTGTTCCATCCGAGAAAACGCTGAAATTATCTTTTAGGTCATTAATATAAAATATGAACAGAACGGGTCTCAAGGCACCTCCCTCGGGCACACGTGAAGTTACTTCAACACCTGTCGATAACTCTCTGTCAAAATAAATTGCTATGACCTCCCTACTGCGAGGGACCACTATTTGACTACTGTCTGCACACAGTATTATTTCACTTTCCTTTTTTCATACTAACAAGCTAATGTTTTCCTCCCCACTCGTAGGACCAGATCCAATATTCGAGTTTTCTCTTTCATTTAATGAAAATACGTGACTGACGCCAGAACGACGTTAAGGTTGAAAAAATGGGATGGTGCCTCGCGAGAATAAGCTGGGTCAACAGAGTGTAACCGTTGGCCGAAATACGGCAGTAGTTGACTGCGATGTTAAGTATGGGTATAAATAATAAGACATTAAACCACGGAGGTATAATAAGGGGAGTTGTCACGACGTCACAAATTTGAATCCGACGTCCACCATGTTAGTAGCCACAAAAATTAGCTTCTGGTGGAAGTGTTTTGATATATAATGCCAGCTTGCATGATTTATAAGTTTAATAGTAATACCGTTTATAATTTAAATTGTAACGGAATCACATTTCATTTGTAAGTGGAATCGTTCGTTTTTTTTTCTTTTATGTACTTGAATTTTTGTTAGTCTCGTTACTATTACTGTAGTTATTTTATTTCTGTTACTTACCTTTAGATTTGGTATCAGCATAACTCGAAGAGCGCCCCTGATTGAACGCTGCGAACAGGAAAGATACGAAACCGGCCCATCATAGCAATATACGTTCTCAGTATTTAGGGGAAGACATCAGTTTCGTCAGTTAGTAGTTAAGAAAAATACCGGATTACGAAATCAGGCTTTTCGTATCAAATATTTCTCTTCTTAGTTGTACTAAACGTGTAAGAAAAAGAAAGTAACATTGAAGAGGCCTTTAAGACGAGAAAAACACCCGAAAATGCGTTTTTGACACCGTGTTATGCACGAAAGCGCCGTAATATTTACTATTTAAGCCAAGTGTTGTGTGGACACGCCAGAAATTAAGAACAACAAACAACTGTAAACAGTTCTCTGCTACTGACATGGCGGCAGCAGATTGAAAGCAATGTGCAGGGTAAGTTTATACTGCAACCTGAAGTGTCAACTGTAATGTCTTAAAAACAACAACTTACCTTTGGTGATCATCATTCAGTAAATAAAAAGACTTTATAAAAATAGTGGAGATTGGACTTCTTATAAGAGGCTTTTTTTATCTGTTAACGCAGGAAGAATAATGTTTAGTGTTAAAGAGAACAAATGCTTCGCTTTTCATTGACTCTCCCATTTAATGTTATGTAATGAGGTACTGATATGTAACTGTATTAATTGTGTGTAGAGACAAATATAAAAGATGTTTCTTTTCAAATTATACGTCTTTGCATTACATAGTGTTTCTAAACTATATGAGTGTAAAACGTACTGAACTGAGGAGAAATTAAGTTTCTGAGGTACATTCGCAGTATTACTGTTTCTAGATAAAATTGTACGTTAGACCACTGTGGAAAACTAAATTGTGGCAATGTATAGTTTCTCTTGTCTTCATCGACAATGTAAACAAATACAAAAAACAGTTAAGTCTTTTCCACATTGCACATTCATGTCGAACAGGGTATTCTCATCGAAGAAAGAATTATCTCACTGGCAACATGTTTCTTTTCGTGCAACTGGATAAAGCTTCTCACGAAAAAATAAATGGTGGTGTTACTCATCCGACGCCCTGGCCATGAGCTGAGAAACAGATACAAAAAACTGCAGACTACTGTCTCGCAGAAGTAATAAATATATATATTTTTTTTTTTTTTTTTTTGCCAGTGGGCGACTATATGCGACAATTCTATAACACTAAATTGCGAATCTTCACAAAAGGACCCGCGCTACGAAGATATCCCCAACACATTCACAAATTTCGCTTGATACTCCACATGATCGTACTTTCGATAATAAGCGTAAATGTGGTACTTTTTGGAAACCAAGAAATAGCAATCTACCTGACTGCCTCGATCTACAGGTTTCAGGGTTTCCTTCTTCTGCCTCCCAGATCGACCAGCGACTTGTGTCGAATCGCGACCAGCACGGAACTTGGTGCACCATTCCACAATGGTGGTTTTCGACAGATGTGATGCCCCATACACATTCTTCATTCTCCGACGGATGCCTACCAGTGTTTCTCTTCCGGTAACCAAGAAAAGAATAGTGGCACATTAGTCCTGTTTGGAGGCATTTGCTAATAACGCCATCGTAGTTCACGTTTCAGCATTTATATCACGCACGCTGAAAAGACATCAGTGTCACTCTAATCCCTTACTTATATGTCTGTGCTTATATCAGGGTTATGTTAGATGCCTGCAACAAGGCCCTCAACCGGAAACTTTTTGATCGTCACTTATTATTATTCACTTCGGGCCCTTCTGGATCACGCTTTCCTTTGTGCTCATACCAAATTCTTTCTCTCAGAATGAGCTCTTTTCTACTCGTGAGACGAAATTATTCCAATCTTCTTCGGTTTTTATCCCAGACCAACTATCAAGTAGTGAATTTTTCGCCGAAAGATTTTCCTATCTTGTATAATAAGTTGTAATAGTGATATTTCTTTCAGGCCTTCTTTTACTGCCCCACTTCATTTTACTGTTTCGGTTTTTGCTTCATTACGAGTTTTGTAGAGTTTCACAACCTATCTAGTTTAATTTCATTCCTTTGATACATGTTCCCTCCTCTCGCCAATTGAGAGCATATAGTTCAACTAGGAACATTGCCAAACAGGATCGTTTTGATGGTCCAGGTGTTATGGTGTAAGGAAGCATAATGTTGCGTGGGGGTACTGATCTCTAAATTTTTGAACACAGTACAGTCGCGAATAGACTGATTTGCCTTTTCCCCCGACTTATATCCAATCGAGTATGCGTCGCATGCAATGGGGTATGTCGACAGGCACCCTCGACCATGCAGCTGTTATCAACTGCGCTGCTGGAGGAATGGAACGCCCTATCGAAAGAATTCCTTACCAACCTTGTGGCCAACATGGGAGCACTTTTCAGAGCGTGCATTGCCTTCCGTGGTGATCACACACCCTACTAAATTCCATGTCACGTCTATTATAACGTCCAGGGGACCTTCATAAATCGCGGTGACTTCAGTATAACCGTGGCCTTTGAATGAAAGTGTCATTTCTGTTGGTTTCATTGCGAATTTTTTTCAGTTACTTTCTGTATTGTACTGTAGCAGTTCTTTCTATGTGTGGTTCAAGTTTCATCAATCTATATAACTTGCCACTAACATATTATACAAAAATTACTTTCTATTTTAAGTTTTGCACACCAGTATAATTTTAAGCTGCCAGGTGTTTCACAACTTCACACCCATTGCTGTTCAATGAAGGATGTAATTATTATAATTATTTTCACTAAAATTTGAAAAAATTTTTCATGAGACTTCTTTAACGTGCAGAACGTGACTTGTAAACTCTACCAATCGAAAATACTGAATGGTTATAATTAAACAGGCAGTGTTCGGAGTGCTGCAGTGTGGACTATATACAGTGCAAGACACTGAAATATCGTAGGTACGTTCATTAATTGGTGTCCTCGTGGAGCATAAAGAAAGAATAATAGTTCCACTTTCTGCCACCAGGTGGTACTGTAAGCAGTCAAACAGTGAAATGTTTCCTGTTTTGACATCAGTATGCTGTTTGTCGCTTGGCAATGCTTGTAGATTTCTTTTGTGAAGCGACAGTTGGTGAAAAAGATTAACAGGGTTGAAGTTTTCAATAAGAAACGGAATGGCTGTTGAGCAGAAAGATCATGCACTACTGGTAAAGTTGTTTTATCAGAACGGTAGCAATAGCAGCGCTGCATTGCGACAATATCGCCGACAGAAACAGCTGCGAAGTGGCCCCAGGTCAATAAATGGTCTAAGGATCATGATCAAGAAATTTGAAGAAACAGGTAAACTAGGTGGTGCAGCACAGAGATGGAGGTGGCGCAAGTGATGATGTTGCTATAGCTATAGTCGACCGCGCAGCACATGCCTCAGATTTTGCAGTCAGTGCTCGTGCAATGTCATGGGAATTGTCTCTTCCCTGATCGACAGTACAACAGGTTTTGCGCCGCATTTCACACTCGTATCCATTCAAGATTCAGAATTTCCACAAAATGAAGCCCCAAGATAAGCTACAAGGCCGTGACTTTGCCCTTAGTTTTTTGTCACACATGGAAATGGATGACATGTGGCTGGGGAATATTCTTTGGACAGACGACTATGCACATTTTACTCTTCAAGGTGCCGCGAATGGGGTACTACTCTGCCCGTATTGTGCAGGAACATCCTCTGCACTCGGCTTATGTGCCGGTGTCGCGTAGTTTCACAAGCCCCTTCATTCTCGGTCCGTTTTTCTTCGAGGAGATGAGAAATCGTAGGCCTGTTAGGTGTGCGATAACAGCTACACGTTGTAAGTACCTTCTTGTGCAACACGTGATTCCAATTTTACAAGAATCTAACTGTGCCCACACCATTATTTTCATCCAAGGTGGGCCGACACCACATGCCGCTTACCAGATGGGAGATTTGCTACGAGAAACCTTCGGTAACGACCACATCATCTCTAGGTTTCAAGGTGTATGTCCTTCCAGATCCCCCAACGTAAAAGTAAGTGACTTCTGATTGCAGGGATACCAGGAAGATCGGATCTATCAGGGACGTATCAGGACTGTTCCTGATCTGAAGGACAGCATTCAGCCACATAACACTCTAATCACACAAGGTATACTCCGAGGAACTGTCGACCATACCGTGTTATAAATGCAGCGTGCTGCTCAGACGGGAGACTATATTGAACACATCTTGTAACTTGTGACCATATCCTAAGACTCGTGCCAGAACAACCGTTATCATATGTTTGATCGTTCTTCCTCTTGCCTTGCGCCTGCACCCCATTCTGACTGCTTACAGCGCCATATTTTCACCTTGTGGCAGAAAGTGGAACTATTATTTTTTTCAGCGCACAGTTGCGATGCATACAGCCTACACTGCAGCACTCCGTACACATTCAGTTTAATTATAGCCACGCCGTACATTTAGCTCTCCACAAGGCTTGTCAGTAATGAAGCCATTCTACCTTTGTTCTGAGAATATTGCACGGATATAGTGTATTGTATCACGAAAGAAAGTAATAATGTCTTATAACAGTGAAGGAAAGAACCTGTTGACCAGTACAGATGTAGTAGAATATGCTAATTTAGTTGGGTTTTATTTGAGTAACAAATAAAAAAAGTAATCTAACAAATAACAAAAAAATTACGTATTTTTGATTTTACACTTATGGGTTCAGAGCTACAAACAGGCTAATTTTAAGATTCTGGTATTGTTAGGTAGTTGGTCATACACATCTTTCCAGCCAAGTTCACGGTTTCATCTAATGTGAAATAAAGATACCGAAACTGAAGCTGGAAACGAGTACTTTGGTGTCGGGAACATTTGCTATGTAATCAAGTTTCAAGTAATTTTTACTATTACTCTGGGCTATGAATAAAAACCGTACTTGAAAGGAGCAGGAGGAAGGTCCAGCGGTGTCGTCCTGATGACTGTTGTAGATAGATATCCACCAACGTCGAGTGAACCGCTGACCTGCTAGCCTTCAGCGTCCTCGAAACTGTGACTCCTGAAGAATCACAAGCTCGAGCTCGGCTGCTTCTGGGCCTGCTTTGCCAGAGGACGACGGAACTGCGGAAGAAGAAAGCGAGCAAGTAACCCAGCTGTGATAGAAAATAATTTGTATCTTACCATGTACGCGCATTCCAGAATAAGTACAGAAATTAACCGTTGCTGTGATGAAGGTGAGTTCAATTTTTGTTTTTTGTGTGTGTTATTTGTGTAAAGTTAGAGACATTATGAAACTAACTCTTACACCCACGAGACTTAGGACTACTTTTTAGCGTCCTCTCTAAGATTATAATATCTTACTCTTAAACTAGTGCAAGATCCCCTTGTGATTCTAAACCCCCATGAAAGTTTCTTATTCTAGCTATGAATCCCTAGGAAGTGATGTAGGTGACATAAAGGAGAACTGGTGGTTCCTTCCCACTCGACACTGCGGAAGCTAAGTTAACTATTTCCTGGATCAATTTAGTGACTCGACATATGGAACTTCTCTCTACTTATTATGTTCAATTTTCTCCCTGATGTAGCACTATTGTCTTCTTTTGAAGATGACAATAGTCCATCTATATATAAGAGACAATCAAACAGATTACTTTCGAAGGCCGTACAATCCAGAATCGGTATAATAATTGGGCAAAATCGCCGTTCGCATTGAGGCATTCGTCCCACCGACTCGCCAGGTTGAAGATACCCATTGCGTGCTGCTGCGTGAAGAAGTGTGCAGCAGAGTGCTGCACATCCTCGTCGACCTTTCAAGGCCTTTTCTGGGGGGCTGAAGGCGTGGTATTCGAATGGGAAGTGATCAAGGCTACAGTTCGGGTGATCCACTACCTCCCACTTGAGTTGTCGTAATACGGCCTTCCCGATCGACCGGTGTCTTGTGTCGAATCGCAGCCGGCATGGAACTCGAGGCAACATTCCACAATGGTGGTTTCCGACTGACGTGCTACCGAATACACATTCTCGATTCTTTCAGTGGATGTCTACCAGTGTTTGTCTTTTGGCAGCCAAGAAAAGAATAACAACACGATGACCCTGTCTGAACGCATTTAGTATCTCCCCATAATTCAAGTTTCCACATTTACCCCAAGCACGTCAGAAAGACACGAATGGAACACTAATCCCTTACCTTCCTGTCGGTGCTCATATACTCTCATCGGCGTTCGCTGCTTTGCATATAATCTGTAGCAACTACCTCAAATGGGATTTTTTTGACAGGTCCTTATAGCTATAAAGTGATATGTGGGTAGGTAATCTAGTTTAAATAAATTCTGAGATGCCATTACAGTGCATTCACTGTCAGACACCGTAAAACAGTTAACAATCACACAGTTAAACACATATAATTTGGACTGCAACCTAATACTGACTGGCTAGTTTGGCGCGCAACCTACAAGTTCAGTACACGTTATATAGCTTCGGAACTATGTTCTTGGTTGTATATTTTGACTTGTTTCCAGATATAAATAGTCCACTGCGTATTGGTACTGTAGTAGCAGAGCTATAATGATGCTTAGGCTGCCCTAGCTTTTCATATGATCAAGATGGATTTTAATAATTTTTATTTGATAAAGAAATATCGTAGCATCGCGCTGAAATCTGGGTGGATCCCCAGCATTCGGAATCTTCGAGTAGGATTCAAAAAATGGTTCAAATGGCTCTGAGCACTATGGGACTTAACATCTGAGGTCATCAGTCCCCTAGAACTTAGAACTACTTAAACCTAACTAACCTAAGGACATCACACACATCCACGCCCGAGGCAGGATTCGAACCTGCGACCGTAGCGGTCGCGCGGTTCCAGACTGAAGCGCCTTTAACCGCGTGGCCACACTGGCCGGCAGGATTCAATCTCACTGTTCACTCGTGGTCCATCATACCACTGCCATATTCCAACGCCGTATGGCGAGGTCAGTATCGCTGCCTATGCTCCGATCGTGAAAACGTCTTTCTACCCGGTGCTATAGTATTCCACGTTGCCGTTTAAGAAAGCGAAGTTAATAATATCGAATAAAATGTGGTCCAAGTAAGAGCAACATCTTGCTAGTCACTATAGTTAAACAATCCTGGGACGTAAATATCGCCTAAATTATGTTTTGTCACTTTTATGTATATTTTTTTGGTTGGTTTGTGATCAAGTGGGTAAGTCACAAATGGGGGATCCAAACGTTTTGGGTTTATCCTCAGCCACTGCCATTTCTGTTAACGAATAACTGTATGATAATGAACTAAGAATGGATCTGTCTTCTTAGAGGGAAACAAATTATAATTTTGTTTTGCACCCCTAAAATGTTTCTACACAGTTGCAGCATCCTCAGTGGCTTTTTTAAAATTATTTTCTGAAATATATAGATGCAGGTTATGTTTACGTTAAAGAATATGATAGACAGATTTTGTTGTCACTTTCACTTGCACTTGCACTTTACCTATTACTTTACATTGTGTGTGTGCCGCGGCTACCAACCAAAAATCAGCCACATGTCTAAATCAGGACATCATGTTACATAGAAAGGTACAAAGTTCGCAGGCGTCAAGACAAAACAAAACAGTAAACAAATGGCAGTTGGAAGCTCATCAGAAAGATAAATTTCTTTCCATGAAACGTGTGAGCAAGTCACAGCAACATAACAGGACGCAGTATTTACAAACGAACAGGAGAAAAGTGAGTAAACACTATCACTGTCAAAATTCAAAACACAGTCCATGAATATACAAAGCACACGAAATAGTTCGCGATATATAAGCCTCACAAAACTTTTACCGATGTCCACAGGCCTAGCTCAACTTCACAAAAGCTCGTTTGATATATAAGACAAACTTGGACTAGGAAAATACAACAAAGGTAAGGACGAAAGCCGGCCGTGTGGCCGAGTGGTTCTAGGCGCTTCAGTCTGGAACCGGGCGACCGCTACGGTGGCAGGTTCGAATCCTGCCTCGGGCATGGATGTGTGTGATGTCCTTAGGTTAGTTAGGTTTAAGTAGTTCTAAGGTCTAGGGGACTGATGACCTCAGAAATTGTCCCATAGCGCTCAGAGTCATTTGAACCATTTAAGGACAAAAACAGGCATATTCGACGAATATTCAGTAAAGAACATTTTATAACAAACCTCACGTTGTCCTAATTCAGATCTGTGGCTGATTTTGGTTGGTAGCTGTAGGACCCACACAATGTAAAATAATAGGTAAACTGCACAAACAATTTAAATAACAACAAAGTCTGATGTAACATAGTCCTTAACGTAAAAATAGCCTGTCTGTTTATAGCTCAGTAGAATAATACTAGAGAAAACAACTGCGGAAGCCACAACTGTAGTGAAACATATTTGGGTGATAAAACAATACAATAATTTGTGTACTTGCAAAAAGGTGGACCTATCCTTAATTCACTATCATTTTTCTACAAGTATGGGAACCGAGCTAAGAATTCCAGCATGGTGATAACTGTATGAGTAGAAAATGCCAAGCATATGTTTCTGCGTAAAACTTTAGGTCGCCCAAAACTGGGTAGTTATTTTTTAAAGATAGACGCGAACAGGTTTCGTTATATTAAAAGAAAACTCATTGATGAGGACAGTGTCAATTTACGTCTTATTTATACTTAAACTTTGTACTATTAAACAGTCCTCTTGTTGGTTACTTGCTCACTTGCGATTAGCGTCGTCTTCATGGTGAAGCCATTGCTCTTATTCGGCTATTATGGAGGAAATAAGTGCTGAGAACTGTGCATATGGAGAGTCTCAGACTGAATGTATGTGCAATACTGCCACCCGGTTCCTGTCAGCGACGAGATTACTGTTTAGCTCTGCACCATGTGTGTGACCCACTGAAAGGTAAACAGCGAGGAAATATGTTACTTACACATTAGTTATAAACTTTATTTGGAACAAAACAAATGAACATGGGCCTCTAGCCTAAATAATATATTATAACAGACTATGATGAGAACACGACAGAATATTCTGAATTAAACAGAACTCTCAAGAAATGTCTTCGAGAGAATGTGGAAATTTGGGAATAGGAATAACTGAAAACAATGAAAGTATAAAGAAAACAAACAAAAATTTAAGTTGGATACATTAATTCATTTGTGACTGCATACGGAACGGTG
Organism: Schistocerca piceifrons; assembly: GCF_021461385.2. Taxonomy (NCBI): domain Eukaryota; kingdom Metazoa; phylum Arthropoda; class Insecta; order Orthoptera; family Acrididae; genus Schistocerca; species Schistocerca piceifrons. The sequence continues at coordinate 421,738,321 of NC_060140.1, read as the reverse complement.
ACTAACAACGGATAGAAGAATTGTGTAAGATTGCAGGATATCTTGAAAAGTTTGTGTATTTCAAGAGATGAATATGAAACACAGTTAATAAGGAAAAGAATGGCTCTTGATGTAATATCAGTTGACTTGTCTAAAGCCATTCTAAGAAAAAGGAAAGGGAAGGTATTAGGAGGAAAGTGTGTTCCAAAAGAAATGCACTGGCAGAAATGGAATGTGTTACACTATGAAGCGCCAGTAAGATATTCATCAAGCGCTGTGGAGATGTTCATCACATAATATGTATCTTTTTCTGTACTTTAAATAAGCTCACCTATGGCAATGAATGGCACGGGAATCCTAGAGCGTCCATTTTTATTTCTACAATGCACTTAAGGTTGGAGGAAACCGTTATTACTGGTGTTTGATATGCCGGATACTGGCAATTGCATGGAGTTGAGCTCCGATGTGGTCCCACACACGTTCTGTAGGGGATATATCTAAGGATCTTGCTGGCCGCGGAAATACTCAGAGACATGGACCATGTGTGGACCAGCTTTGTCCTGTTGAAAAGTTGCACCACGATTCTGTCTCGTTACATGATGCATGGTGTCGTTAATGTACTGTTGTGTCATGTGAGTTTCCTCAGTTACTACCAGCCAGCCATCATACACGATGGCTCCCCACGCCAAGGTGCCAAGAGTATGTATGGCTTCTACAAAACACTAGAAGAATGGTGTATAACTGCGATTCGTCGCTGAAGACAATGCGACGGTAGTGATCAACAGTCTGTGCATCCCTGTCACAGCACAACTCGAAACGCAGTCGTTTGTTACGTGGTGTTAACGGCAGCTCACGCATGATGGGACTGTAATTCGATATTTCAGCTGCTGCTAGTCTCTGTCCAAAGGTTCGGGATGGCCAGAATGTTACGGGGAAATCATTACTTGCTTTCCGACGGCAGGCACAGATATGAAGGAGTTACTATGTACCTGGCGCACAAAAGACGGTTCTGCTTTGTGGTGATCAGAGATGGTCGACCGGAACCTTGACGACGAGTATGGCTGACATCACATTCCCATACTGTCCAACTTCGGGCCACTGTCACATCCACTTGCCCCACAAATCTGCATACTGCACTACTGACTCAGCCGGCAAAATGTAGGCACCACAATCCGCCCGCTTTCAAACTCTGTCAGGTGGTTACTACGCTGTCTCACACAAATAAACGGCATCTCCGTGTTCTTTAAGTGTTTACTTAACACCTGATCCTGTTCACGCCCCTTACATACCCTACCAGGCTTGCTAACAACGTTAAACTCGAACAATATTAATGCACTCTCGTGGCCATTCTACCCGTCACAGAGAAATGCAACACTAATCAATTACATACCACCAAAGATGTGTATATCTACGAAGTAGACACTGACATCCGACCATGTTTTCTGGATGCTTCACATTTGACTGGCAGTGAAAGTTTCAAAAGAAGGTAATTCTCCAAAACTGAAATAACCATGTAATTGCCCTACTTCACAAAACGGGATACACATGACATAAAAAACTAATAACCATTTAGTCTTTTGCTCCTGATATTATAGAATGGCGGATTCAGTATGAAATGCTACTTTTTCTGAGATTCATGGGTTCTGAGAAAGCTTTTGAGTCAGTTTTAACCAAATCTATGCCGACATCAACTGAGAAATGTGCTACAGTCAGCTTGCCTTAACATGGAATAGATACATCAGTGCTACAGTCTCCATTACACTTCGTCAGGGGTAGCGAGGAAATAATACTAGCATAACGGTGATTTGAGGAGATTCCGTGTTATTAATACTATTCCTACCGGCCCTAGATGAAGTTTTTAGATACTCACTTCAGGAGACTGGAGCAATACAGAATGATGGAGAGTATCAGAATTTTCTTCCTTTTACCAATGAAAATGTACAGCAAATGGAAGACCTTAAAAGAGAAAGTTTAGAAGGAGCCTAAGAATAATATTACAATAACACTATAATAACAATGGACATCTCGAAAAGAAATAGTACAAATTAACAATAAATTCAAATAAGTATTTGATGAGTTTTCGTGTAAAGAAATTGAAAGCAACGACTACATAGTCAGTAAAAGAATTAACCAGAAGAATAAAAATGTCCAGCGTTTTCAAAACAAAACTGATATTTCTGAAACAAAAACTTATCGTGTGTGTAGCCAGTTTGATTTATACAAAGTAGGTGTTTAAAGCTCGGTGAATGGTCTCAGAAAATAAAGGAAACAACATTCACAAACAAAATAAATACCTTTACTCGTCTTCAAAGTAATTACCATCAACTAAAACACACTTCTGACGTCAGCTGTGAAGCTGTTGGGAACTGTCAGCAAACAATTCTCGTGGAAGCTCTTACAGCACTTTGGTCACTAGTTGTTGGGTGTCCGCAACGTCTGCGAATGTCCTCGAAAAATAGTGCTTATACTGTCTCTCCTTATCTTCAACACTTCTGCTCTCAATCGCAAAGATAGCTGCCGATCATCCGCAAGCACCCGTCGCAATTGTGTCATTGCAAAACGGAGCTTGAAATGGGGCATCACGTTAACATGAAGTTTTGCTTCAGATTAGGAAATACGGCGACGGACACTCATAGAATGTTAGTATACTCGTGCACATCTGAAGCATTGAGTAACAAGCATGTGTGTGATTGGTTTGAACGCTTTAGAGGCGGAAAGGACGTTGTCGAAGACGTTCTGCGTTCGGGTCAACACATACAATACTAGACAACATCGAACGAGATGCGACAGATGCTTCCGGACGATCGGTGGCTGTCTTTGAGAGCAGTAGAACTGAAGACAAGCAAAGGCAGTGTAAGCAGTAGCGGTTCTAGGCGCTCAGTCCGGAACCGCGCGACTGCTACGGTCGCAGGTTCGAATCCTGCCTCGGGCATGGATGTGTGTGATGTCCTTAGGTTAGTTAGGTTTAATTAGTTCTAAGTTCTAGGGGACTGATGACCACAGATGTTTAGTCCCATAGTGCTCAGAGCCATTTGAACCATTTTTGTAAGCAGTATTGTCCATGAGCATTCTCCGACGTTTCAGATATCCAACAGCTGGTGACTGCGGTGCGTCGAGGGATTTCACAAGAAGTGTTTGATTACACATTCCAACGGCTTTACAACCGATGTCAGAAGTGTGCTGTAATACTTTGAAAATCAGTAAACGTATTTTGTTTGTAACTCGTGTTTGCATTACGTTCTGAGATCATTCACCGAAAATTTTCAGACGCACCTTGCAGCAGTGTGAAGCAAGTAATCGAGAGAAGCACGTTGGGTGTTGTTAGGAGATACAAGGAAACAAAAAAGAATGTATCATGTAAAAGACCTAGTTGGTTGACTTAATTACGACTAACAATGAACTGGGACAACCAGGAGATTGAATAGAAGATGGCCACGGAAATTGTGGAGATAAGAAAAGTCCAAAATGTCAACCTAAAACCTGGCGGAATGACACTGGGACACTTGCAAGGGCAATGAGGATGAATGAAAATAAAGGCTATTTTCCGAGCAGTGGATGTCAAGTCGCTCTGATGAGTGACATCCAACGCCTAACACAGTCAATTTTCATGGGATGTATCTCCGAAAATACGTGGTTAATGTATTAAAAACACACAAACATGTAAGTGTAACTTCTCGCGTAATGTCCAAGGCACGTCCCAAAAGGCCACGAGATATGCTGATGTAGCCTGGAGGCGGATTACAGAATCTTGCATGAAGCGAAAGAGACAGAGAGTGTAGCAGATTCGCCTCATGGTGCTCAAACGTAGATCTGTCGGAGCGAGGATTTATTGTCGTCAGAGCATGTGACAGTTTTCCGATAATGAGCCATCCAGCGTCACTGAGCATGTGCCAGCAGCGACAGGGCAGCGGTCGCTAACGGACACGCATTTCGCTTTAATGTGTGGCGTCAAATGCACAATGAAGGGAGAGTTATGGAGATCGTAACTTTATCACATCAAAGAGTAGGTCGATTGCATTACGGATAATAACTGGTGTGTAAAACTTTAGGATGAAAGAAACTTTTGCATAATGTGTGCCAAGTAGCGGAGCTCGATGAAACTTGGACCGTACATAGAAAGAACTGCAACAGCATAGTTCAGGAGGTGTCTGAAAGAAATACTTGGTGAGACGAACAGAAATGATGCTTTTATTCAAGGACAATAATTACAATGAAAGCACTGAGATTCATGATGGCCCGCTAGACATTACGAAAGGCAGGACATGGTTCGTAATAGGATGTGCGATGGCCACGGATGGTAATGCACACTTTGCACGTACTCTCATGTTGGTCACAAAGCTGGTAATAAGTTCTTAAGGTTGGACGCTGCATTAGATTAGATTAGTACTTGTTCCATAGATCATGAATACGACACATCGTAATGATGTGGAACGTGTCAGGTTAATGAAAGGTGTCTATCCAAGATATTACGTTACACAAAATATTACATGACACTTAATATTTTTTAATTTTTTTGGGGTGGGGGGAGGGGAAATTACCCACTTACTATATCAAAAAATTCATCTAATGAGTAGGAGTTGCCATTGAGAAATTCTTTTAATTTCCTTTTAAATGTTATATGGGTATCTGTCAGACTTTTGATGCTATTAGGTAAGTGACCAAATACTTCTGTGGCAGCATAATTTACCCCCTTCTGAGCCAAAGTTAGATTTAACCTTGAGTAGTGAAGATCATCTTTATCCTAGTGTTGTAGCCATGTACACTGCTGTTACTTTTGAGTTCGTTCGGATTGTTAACAACAAATTTCATAAGTGAATATATATATTCTGAGTCTACAGTGAAAATCCCTAGGTCTTTAAGCAAGTGTCTGCAGGATGATCTTGGATGAGCTCCAGCAATAATTCTGATTACACGCTTTTGTGCAATGAACACTCTTTTACTCAATGATGAGTTACCCAGAATATGATGCCATACGAAAGCAGAGAATGAAAATAGGCGTGGTGAGCTAATTTGCTGAGATGTATATCGTCAAAATTTGCAATGACCCAAATAGCATAAGTAGCTGAACTCAAACGTTTCAGCAGATCTTCTGTGTGTGTTTTCCAGTTCAACCCCTCATCAATGCATACACCTAGAAATTTTGAATATTCTACCTTAGCTACCGATTTCTGATCGAATCTATATTTATTAATGGTGTCATTCCATTTACTGAGTGGAACTGTTTATACTGTGTTTTGTCAAAGTTTAATGAGAGACAATTTTCTGAAAAACATCGTTTACAATTTCATCAGTTAATTCTTGTCTGTTGGGTGTGATAGCTATACTTGTTTTATCGGCAAAAAAGTACCAGCTTTGCATCTTCGTGAATATAGAATGGCAAGTCATTAATACACTTTAAGAACAGCAGAGGACCCAAGACCGAACCTTGCGGCACCCCATTCTTGATTGGTCCCCAGTTTGAGAAATCACCAGTTTTTTGTATAGTATATGAACTGCTTATTTCAACTTTCTGCACTCTTCCAATTAGGTATGATTTAAACCATTTGAGCGCTGTCCCATTCATACCACAGTACTTGAGCGTATCTAGAAGTATTCCATGATTTACACAATCAAAAGCCTTTGACAGATCACCAAACGGGTGACTTTTTTGTGTTCTCTCAAAGGCTTTTGATTGTGTAAATCATGAAATACTTCTAGATAACCTCAAGTACTGTGGTATGAATGGGACAGCGTGGATGACCACTGCTGGACGGTCGTTGGTGCACGTGAGTGTGCTGAAATGTATCCCAACGTGCTCGATCTGCATTCACTTTGTAATTCACATTTAAGAGCCTGGCTTTGGGTTCATCAAACCCCATTCACACTAACGTTCCTCTCCCGAATAGCGAGGTAGAAACCATCACTTAAATGTCTCCATGCGAGCTCTGATTTCTCTTATTTTATTGCGTTCATCGTTGTTCCTTGTGTAGGTGGATGACGACAAAATATTTTAGCATTCGGAGGAGAATGTTGGGACTTATACGATATTGCAGTGCTCGAGCTGTTCAGAAGTACCATACGAAGTTCCTTCGTTCATGCACGTATGTCCATAGGAACAGGCACTCCGGCAACTACAGCTGTCATGAAATAGATGAAATGCATTCGCAGTTGCGAATATGGAGGACCATCAGAGGCATTAGGGAATGATGACAATGAAAATCTGTGCTGGACAGGTGCTCGAACTCGGATTTCCCGCTTATCACGAGCGGTCGCCTTACCATTAGGCTATCCGAGTACAGCTCACAGCCAGACCCAGATTTCCATATGCCGTTAGCCTGCACTCGTACATCCTTTGTGTGTATTCCCGTTCAGGGCAGACACTTTAATTGAAAGTCGCTTGCCTAGTTTCGGAGGATAAATACGATACTGCAGTGCCTACGTCCAAATTACCTTGCATGGTACTTCTGAACAACACTGACACCGCAATATCTTTTTTGTTCGCCGACACCGGGCAAGCGACTTTCAATTAAAGTGTCTCCCCTGTGCAGGAATATACATGAAGGATGTACGAGTGCAGGCTCACGACATATGGAAAATTTTCTTGATATCTTTATCCGTTTCAGAAATACAGAGATTCAAATGTACCCTAGTTGTACACTTGAAATATGCAAAATCTAGTGTGAGACGAAAACATAGTTTCTACAGTGACGTAGCACTGAGAAATATGCTATGAATTGTCTCCGTTATTATCAGAAGGTTCGTGGGAACTACATGTTATAATTCTGAAGAACGTGCACGTGAAATCTGCTAGTACGTGTAAAATTATTTTTGCGTTATTTCAATTTCACATAAGGTATCAACATTTTAGTAACCCATAAAGTTCCTTTCATGTGAGTGATATGCCCTGCTGTAGCAAGCAAAGGAAAAGAACCAACGCAACATGTTTTCTTTAAAAGAATCTGACTGAAAAGCGTGGTACCAGCTGCCTCATCTCCCTTTCGCACCTCTTTTAAAATTTTTCCCAAAAGTTTTGTCATGAGAAAATATTCGTGCTTTTTATGCCGAGAGAGAAAAACCAGTGATAGTGGGAAAGAGACGGTAACGTAATAAACACTGGAAGATAGTGGTTGTGGTATAGAAAGAGCGAAGGAGACAATGGCAGTGTGTGAGAGAGAGTGACAGAGTGGCAGTGGAACATAGTTGATCCAGACAGAACTGTGCTAGAAAAGGATGAAGGAGACAGTGTCAGTGGAGGAAGAATAAAGAGAAGGAGAAAGTGGAAGTGGATGAGAGCCAAATGGTTCAAATGGCTCTGAGCACTATGGGACTTAACATCTATGGTCATCAGTCCCCTAGAACTTAGAACTACTTAAATCTAACTAACCTAAGGATATCACACAACACCCAGTCATCACGAGGCAGCGAAGATGAGAGCCAATGATAATGAGTCGTACGAACGTCGAAATAACCGTTGATCTGCCACGGAATAGAAAAATAACTACAATCACTTAGCAGTGGAAAGGCGTCAGGACCAGATGAGACACCTATAAGGTTCTACAAAGATTATTCGAGAAAACTTGCTCCCCCTCTAGCAGTAATTTATCGTAAATCGCTTAAACAACGAAGGGGACTTAGCGACTGGAAGAAAGCGTATGTCATTCCCATTTTTAAAAAGGCCCGTAGGACAGATGCAACCTACATCGTTGACGTCAGTCAGTGGTAGAATTATGGAACATGTTTTGTTCTCAAATTATGACGTTCTTGGAGAAGGAAAATCTCCTCTATAAAAATCAACATGGATTCCACAAACACAGATCCTGAGAAACCCAGCTCGTTATTTTCCTCCATGAGATCCACAGCGCCGTAGAAACTGGCGCTCAGGTTGATGTCGTGTTTCTTCACTTCAGGAAGGCATCTGACGCCGTCCAGCACTGTCATTTAGTGAAAGAAAATACAAGCTTATTGAGTATCGGAGCAGATTTGCGACTGGATTCAAGACTCCCTTGCAGATAGAAGTCAATACGTCGCTCTTAACGGAACAGAATCGACAGATGTAAAGATAATTTCCGGAGTATCCCAAGGAAGTGTGATAGGTCCGTTACTGTTTACAATATATGTAAATGATCTAGCAGAAAGAGTCGGATGTTCTCTAAGGCTGTTCGCAGATGATGTCGTTGTCTGTAACAAAGTAGCAACGCCAGAATATAGTAACGATTTGTAGAATGACCTCCAGGGAATTGATGAATGGTGCAGGCTCTGGCAGTTGACCGTGAAAGAAAACAAATATAACATATTGCGCATACATAGGAAAAGAAATCCACTACTGTATAGCTACACTATCGATGACAAACCGCTGGAAACAGTATCTGCCATAAAATATCTAGGAGTAACTATCCAGAGTGACCTTAAGTGGAATGACCACATAAAACAAATACTCGGGAAAGGAGACGGCAGACTCAGATACGTAGGAAGAATCTTAAGGAAATGTAGCTCATCTACGAAGGAAGTGATTTGTCAGGTGCTTGTTCTACCGTTTCCTGAGTATTATTCATTTGTCTGGGATCTCTGCCAGATAGGACTGATAGCAGAGATAGAAAAGATCCAGCGGAGATCGTCACGTTGCGTCACGGGGTCATTTAGTCGACACGAGAGCGTTAATGAGATGCTCAGTAAACTATATTGGCAGACGTTATAAGAGAAGCGTTGTGCATCACGTAGAGATTTGCTATTGAAATTTCGAGAGAGCACTTTCAGGGAAGAGTTGGACAACATATTATTCCCCCCCCTCCCCCAATAAGTCTCGCGCAATGACTATGAGGAGAAAATTCGAGAAATTAGAACCAATACAGAGGCTTAACGACAATTATTCTTCCCACGCGCTATTCGGGAGTGGAACAGGGTTGGAGGGCTCAGTTGGTGATACAAAAAGTACCCTCCGCCACACACCATCAGGTGGCTTGCGGAGTATGTTGTAGACAGAGTCTATAACAATGACACCGAAGAAGAGAGAGCTAGTGACAATGAGAAAAGACAGCAGCAATGAGAAGGAATGAATAAGACGGTAGCAGTAAGTGACGGCAAGAAGTAGATAGTAACAGTGAGAGAAGACAGTAGTAGTAGTAGTAGTAGTAGTAGTAGGGCATAACGAAGGAGACTGTGGCTGTGAGACAGCAGATAGTGATAGTTACAGAGACACAAAGAGATAGTGACAGTTAACTGGGCTGAATGAGTGAGTCAGAATGGGCGTATGGGAGTGAATGGGTATGAGTGAAATGGCTCTGAGCACTACGGGACTTAACATCTGAGGTCATCAGTAGCCAAGAACTTAGAACTACTTAAACCTAACTAGCCTAAGGACATCACACACATCCATGCCCGAGGCTGGATTCGAACCTGCGACCGTAGCAGTCGCGCGGTTCCAGACTGAAGCGCCTAGAACCACTCGGCCACACTGGCCGGCGGTATGAGTGACTTAACAGGGATGAACTAGTGGGTATGAGCGAGTTGTAGTTAAGAGGAGCTTGTGGGAGTATGAGATGAGTTACATGTTAAAAAGAGCGCGAATATGTTCGCATGCCAAAGTTTTTGGGAACATTTTAAAGGTGCTGAGGAAGGTAGAATGAGGCAACTAGTACCCCACTTTTCAGTCAGATCCTTTTAAACAAGAGCAGATTCTCCTTCTTCGTGCTCCCATGGGATCATTTTTCGCTTGTATAGTATTACTGAGCAACCAAAAACGTTTGAAATAACTCCCATAGCAGTTAAAACCGATCAGCTATTACGAATTAGGTAACGATCATTAAAATGAAAGGCTGGGCTCTTAATTATTCGATCACCAACAGTAGCAAATTTAATCGAGGGTATTCATCAGGTACCCTCTATCTTATCTGCCTCGTAGTCACTAACAACATGACACTACAGTCAACGCATACTCATTGCAGTCACGTACACGAAGTAGTTACACTTGAAGGACAACCCTCACGCTTTGCTGATCAAAGATGACATCGACTATGTGTAAGTAAAACCATTGTCTTTGAGGTGACCAAGCTTCAGAGCCACCAGTGCGCTACATCGTGAAATGAATTATATTTTAGCCTTGCGTAAATAAGTTACGTAGTTACGGTTACAGCAAGGGTCACAACACACTTCCCTGGGACACACCCAATGAGTCTCCATCCAAGACAACATGCTTTGACTTCGCTACCATTTTCAATCCAATAACAAACTTCTCTTGATATTCCGTAAGATCGTACTTTCGATAACCATCGTTTGTGAGGTAAACCGTGTTGGTTAACATGGAGGAAGCCTTTCTGTTCTACGTACCTCATTACAGTTGAGTTCAGAATATGTTTTAAAATTCTACAACAAATGGATGTCAATGATATTGAAAGATAGTTATGTGCATCACTTCTCCTAGTCTCCTTATATGCGAGTGTGACCTGTGCTTTCTTCTAACTGCTGGGCACTATTTATTTCTTCGAGGGATCGACAACAAATTATGGTCATCAGTGGAGGAAAGCTGCAAACTGTGTGAAGAATCTGATATGGATTTGAAAGGGCCCTGCTTTAAAATAAGATCCGATGATGACAGCGTAGCTCTGTCGAAACCGGTCGATCTTGGCTTGTAAAGTTTACTTCAGTTATCGTATATTGCAGATCACCCGCAGACTGACTACATCAGGAATATATTTCCCTAAGAGGTACTATTACCCGCCGTACGTTTGAACTGCCGACGATTAATAGACTCCTGTCCTTTTGTGCACTTGACATTGCCACAAAGCACGTTTCGCTACAGGTGAGGTCAGTCTCACTGGCTTCAGTAGAAGTAGAATGGAAGTTATCCTGACATGGGATGCCACAATGAAAGTTAACTCGTGGTGCTGACTATATAAAATGATTGAGAATGTAGCAAAATTTACTAACAACATTTATTTTTTAAAAGAAAAAACAGACATATATTATAGTTATTGACTTAATACTGTAAACAACTAACAGTTAGGTTAAGAGAACAATGGACAAGAATCCTGGGCCGGCCGGTGTGGCCGTGCGGTTAAAGGCGCTTCAGTCTGGAACCGCGTGACCGCTACGGTCGCAGGTTCGAATCCTGCCTCGGGCATGGATGTGTGTGATGTCCTTAGGTTAGTTAGGTTTAATTAGTTCTAAGTTCTAGGCGACTGATGACCTCAGCAGTTAAGTCGCATAGTGCTCAGAGCCAAGAATCCTGGGAGGCAGAAGTAAGTCAAGTACTCTGACCCTAAAAGTGTGGATAACGCAATCTGAACTGATCTGACGCTGAGCAGACTGAGTGATAATCTACAGAAGTTTCTCAATATAGGTGAAGATGAGAGCAAATGGCGATTGAGATCTGTACGCTCTGAAAAGGCCGGAGCAGCAGTACGTTACCCTGTTTGTTTCGTGCGGCAAAGTAAATTGCAACTGGCGAGAAGTGCGCGGCGGTGGTGAGACGTGGAGGTGGCACCCGTGAATCGACCGCGGCCACGAAATACATGTGTATGTCACAATCTAGCGACCAGGCAGACGGATCGATATTCACTCTCTACCAGAGCCCTGAAATCATGGTAGATTTCAGTGTGTGACTCACCTGTTCGCTGGTCGTACCAAGGACCGATTTGGCTCCACTTATGCAAAAGAACGCACAAGGTTACCAAATGTCGATACTGGTAAACCAAAAACGAATAATTGTGCCCTCGGCAAACAAGTAGTCCGAGGGCACTGTACAGTCGTGGACAAAACGAGCGAGACCCCTCCCTTTTTCGTTATGCTGATCCGCACAGCTTTAAAGTCTGCTACACAGCATAACAGTCAAGGAGACGAAGTGCTTGCTACCAACATACTATGCACAGGCGTGAAATTGACAAACTATCCGAACTTTGTCAGACTGTTTTCAATCATGCGTATGACTATATTAATGCTGATTAGTGTGTTAAACACAACACGTAAATATAAGATGTAAATGTAAGAAGAAACGCTAATTAATGAACTGTACTAATAAAAATGAATTTTGAGCTTATCGAGATAACATAACTGCTATAGTAAGACAAAGTACCCCAGATCGTTACGAATTAGCAAAACATTATGCGCATTCGGCTGCGAAACGGTCTGTGTCAACGTTCAGACCAGTCATACTGGATTACCGTTGCTGACCTACCATGAAAGTGTGCAAATTTAGCAATGCGTGAAGATTCATAACGAAATTCACTTGAAAATCATTCAGTGCCACACATAAGTTAAATCAGTTATTGACAGAAGCGGAAAAAGTCATCAGTAACAAGTATGGAATTCTACAAGATCTTCATATTTACATTCACAGGGCGCCGGTACAGAATAAAGGTAGTAATAAAAAGCATAGGGGAGCGAGAATTTCTTAAAATTGCTTTACTGATAGTTTATCTGCCTCCATCGAGATTAGAACCGAAAACAAAGCAGATTTCCCTTGCAGTAGCAAACATCTTTCACTACGCTAACAGACAACCCAGGCAAACAGCCCTTTATTATTACCCCAGACTTGAATAATCCGGCAATTTCGCAATGAAAATGGCAAAATGATCTGCAGTTTCTGTTGGATAGAGCTTTCTGGACTCAAAACAAGAATTTTCTACCTTTATGTCACCGCTTATGTGACAATCATTCGGGATGTTTACCGAAATTAAGTGAGTAAATTTAGTAGGATAATTCTGCACCACCACAAGAAATAAACGGCTACATAGCTGCCAAACGTATTCTACAATGTTTCGAATTCTCCATTAGACTCGCCACAGCCCGAAAACGTTCATTAGCCGAAGTGTTTCTTAAGCTACCTAGCAATGGGAATGCTCGCACTTCTAAAACGCGGTGGCATTAATACTGGGATCTGAATTACCACGTGTATAGGAAAATGGATTTTATTTGCATTCCTGTAAACGTGATTTGGATCGAAAGCATATCTACGAGTAATATGCTGATGTATCGACTGCAACTAGAACATTTCCAATGAAGAGTAGGGGGAATTATTTATACTGCCCTCATCTCCTCATCTTCAGTAACTGTCGTAGCTATTTTAGTTGTTAGGATTTCGTCGCCTAAATCGGTAAACATGGAACCCTACTAGTCTCACTTTCTTCACCGTCTATCTGTCTACCCAGCCCTTAAAACCCGTTTTGCTAATTCGCAACGGTCTGGGGTACTTTGTCTTACTAAAACAATTATGTTCTCTCGATAAGCTCAAATTCATTTTTATTAGTGCAGTTCATACTAATTAGCGTTTCTTCTTTCATTTATATCTTATATTTACGTGTTGTGTTTAACACACTAATTAGCATTAATATAGTCACACACATGATTGACAACAGTCTGAGAAAATTCGGATAGTTTGTCAATTTCACGCCTGTGCATAGTATGTTGGTAGCACTTCGTCGCCTTGCCTGTTATGCTGTGTAGCCGACTTTAAAGCTGGGAGGATCAGCATAACGAAAAGGCGAGGGGTCTCGCTCGTTTTGTCCACGACTGTACATGTACATCACACTTATCAGTTTCCGTCCCATTTTGGATAATTTCTTCGTGGTGTGTCTTAGAGAAATGTAGTTGCTACAATGCAATGGTTGCAATGATTTTTGACTGTGCAGCTAAAGTTTAAAAAGTTAAAGGTGCGGCGCTACTCTACTGAATGTCTCCTATCCACAAGTGTCGGAAGAGATACAGACTATACTTGCTGTCAAGTAAAAGGAAATATCACGCTGTAGTTACAACAAAAACGTTGTATTTAATACAAGCGCTTCGAGTATGAACTTAATAAATTTAAGGCAATGTAAATGCTTATCCTACTGTCAATATAATAGTAATTAAGTTTCGGGATATTCGCAGTAAAATATCGCAGCTCAATCTCGTAGTAAGCAGCCGCCCTCGCACCATACCAGGAAGTGCGTGTTGGAACAATCGGAAAATTTGGAAGACAACTCGAATGTATATCGGAAAGATACATTAGATTCTCTAAGAGTGTTTATTGTGACAAGCGGTAGCATTAGGTATAATGAGATCCAAATGAATCCGACTTCGAGCTAATTTGGACAAGAGTAACTGTATCGGTGAATTTAATAATCGAGTGTTTCGGCCAATCTTCAGATTCAGACACATCAGTCGTAGATATTAGTGGATGGTGACATTAATCTGCCCTGTATCGACTGGAAAGACAACATACGTTATCGGCATTATGGACAAACAGTTTTGTGAAGTGATACTGAAAAGTTCGTTTGACAGTTGCCTCGAACAACTAGTCCGACAACTCGTACAGGAAAGAAATTTAGACCTCCTATTTACAGCCCCGATCTTTTCCAGGGTGTTGCCAATGAGGGAAGTGTTAGTTACCATGATGCTATTCAGGAACAGTGGTCGCCAAAGACAAGAAGGTAATTAAGAAAGCTGGGACAGTACTTGTGTTTGGTCGAACTGACAGACAGTCATTACAAACTTATTTAAATGACTACCTGAAAACACTTAGTTCAGATCTGTCAAATGTACAGTTTGAAGACAATATAAAACGCGACCTATATTCCAAGTAGGGTAACAAAATGTAGCAAAGGTACACCCTGGTTTAATGGTTATTATTCGTAGAATGTTTCGAAAATAGAAACTATTACATTCACGTTCTAAAAGCGCTTGCAGGAAAACCGCTGGATAAAACTGGATAGCAAGTCATACATTTGTAAGAAGCGCCATGCGTGAAGCTTTGCAATAATTTTCACCGTCAGATCACTGCGAATGATTTATCAGAAAATCCCAGGAAGTTCTAGTCTTAAACGGCGTCAGCAGACACATCCAAATCTACCGTCTGTCGTGGATTTGTCTGATGTCGAAAATGAAGACAGCAGATAGAAAGCACAAGTGTTAAATTCCGCATTAAAAAATTTGATAACTGAAGCACCAACTTGACCATCGCACATACCCGTAAAAGAGCGACGCCTATATTAGCAAGCACCAGTACTGAAAAACAGTTAAAACTTCTCAAAACGAATAACGCAGGAGGTTCTGAAGGAATTCCTGTCAGATTTTGCATTGAATTTACCATGGAATCAGCTCCTTTCCCAGATCATATTTATAATTTATGCGACTGGAAAAGAGCATGGTCACTCTTATTTATGAAAACGATAATAGACCGGACACACAGGATTATAGAGCAATTCGCTGTCTGTTGCAGCACCGATTCAAATTAAAGCCACTTATTTTAAACAGGGCGCACTTTATTCTTGCAAAAATAGATGTAGGTGGACATGCAGATTTTGTCTTCCTAGATTTCCGTAAAGCGTTCGACACTGTATCACATCTTCGAGTACGAACTACGATACAATCACACGAAGTATTATCGCGGACATGTGACTGGCTCGAGAAATATCTGATGAAGTTTTCATGGAAACTAAAGTGACATTGGGTTAGCCTGAAGGAAGCGCAATAGAACCTTCGCTGTTTTCAGTATTTTCGATAACTGAATATTCCACAACGGAACACTGTCACGAAATATGGCAGAAAATTCAAACAGATTCTGTTCGTGTGAAGACACAGACAATACCTTCACTGCACGACAGTGATGTTAATGCCACCGACAAAAGTGCTATTAGAGTGGAGTTACTAAATATGGTCTTCCGAAATTCCTTCACCAAAGACGACGAAGTAAATATTACAGAATTCGAATGAAAAACTGTCGCCAGTGTGGATGTAGATACATGTGTAGAAACTATTATCAGTTGGCGTCAGAAGCCCTATAAATTTGTTCGTTGACGATCCAGGTGCGTACAGGAAAGTATCGTTGCTGGATGATCGTAATTAATTTCAAGCGTTGAGCACAGTTTCCGCTTGTTGTAACGAATGGCAGCTCTCTTTAGATGTCGATAGCTGTAAGAACCGTATAGTATATGATTGCAATATTAGAGGTGAATGTCTTGCGCATGTCACATCTCGTAAGTATTTAGTGGTGCTACTAAGAAGCGATATGAAATGCGACAACCGCGTGAAGTTAGTGTTAGCGAAAGATTTACAGATAGATTTGTTGGAAGGGCTCTGGCGAAGTGTGAAGCAACTGGAAGGAAATCGCATTTAAGACGCTAGTGCGACTAATTCTAGAGTACCGTTCCATGTTTGGAGTCCTCATCAAGTAGGCATGACAACAGACATCGAACGAGTGCACAGATGCTCTGCTTGGGTCATAATTGATCCGTATAGTGGTAGATACCGTAAACTGTTGACCTGTAGTTTCAGAGCCACCCACACCTAACAGTAGTTTATATCTGGTTTTATATCGTTTTCTAATTCGTGGATTTTTTACTAAATATTCGTATTTACATGGTGACTATCTTTTTCACCGTCCGATGGGTCTTGAAATTAAAACCACAGCGAAAATACGCTGAAACTGTGGGCATATATTTTGCGCGGTGTCTTTAGTATATCCGTTGATCGCATCACGTCGCATTTACCTGTTTTCACTGCACTGTTGAACACGATAAAGATCCTACAACAATACTCTCCGGCCAAGTGTCATGTGGGTGCTGTGACTCGATTTCTTCATGCCGAGTGTTTCTCCTTGATTTCCACGCAGCCCATATATCTTAACTGTTATGCATGTCAGAAGAGTGCGGCAATGATGCAGGAACTTTGAAGCAGGAGTACAAAAGTTCACGATGCAGCCGATCAGGGAAGGAAGTGAGTGTCGACCGATGACCTCCTACAGTGAGTGGATCAGGTGATTCGAGAAAATCGTCTACGAAGGGTAATTCAGAAGAAGCGAAGAGGAATATTGTTATCAGGCATTGTCCTTCTTCACGACAAGGCTCGGCCGCATACCGCAGCTGCATCAAAAACTCTCCTGCAGCGTTGTCGATAGAAAGTGTTTGACCGCCCATCATACAGCTCGGACTTGGCTCTTTCTGATTTAGATCTCGTTGCTCACATGAATCGCTGGCTATGAGGACGACATTTTGGCACAGACAACAAGTGTAGAGAATTAACGGAAAGCACTGGTGGCTGCCTTCTATGACCGGGGCATTGGAAAGTTGGTACCACGCTACGACAAATGTCTAAGTCGGAGCATCGGCAATGCTAGGAAGTATCTAGAGAGTGTAGCTAAATGTTGAAAATGAAACATTTTTGATTTGCATTGGAAAGTTGGTACCACGCTACGACAAATGTCTAAGTCGGAGCATCGGCAATGCTAGGAAGTATCTAGAGAGTGTAGCTAAATGTTGAAAATGAAACATTTTTGATATTCAGTGCAGTTTCCTATTCTCGACCAATGTTGTTGTCGTCATCTTCAGTCCAAAGTCTGGTTTGATGCAGTTATCCAAGATACTCAATCTCTTGCAAGCCTCTTCATCTCCAAGAATCTACTGCAACCTACATCTTTCTGAATCTGCTTAGTGTATTCATCCCTTGGTCTCCCTCAACGATTTTTACCCTCCACGCTTCCCTCCAGTACTAAATTGGTGATCCCTCGATGCCTCAGAATGTGTCCTACCAAACGATCCCTTCGTCTAGTCAAGTTGTGCCACAAATTCCTCTTCTCCCCAATTCCATTCAGTACCTCCTCATTAGTTACGTGATCTACTCATCTAATCTTCAGAATTCTTCTGTAGTACCACATTTCAAAAGCTTCTATTCTCTTCTTGTCTAAACTGTTTACTGTCCATTTGTCACATCCATACACGACTACATTGCGTACTAATAAATACTTTCAGAAAGACTTCCTGACTCTTAAATCAATGCTCGATGTTAACAAATTTCTCTTCTTCGGAAACGTTTTCCCTGCCATCGCCAGTCTACTTTTGTATCCTCTCTACTTCGGCCATCCTCAGTTATTTTGTTGCCCGAGTAGCAAAAGTCATCTACTACTTTAAGTGTCTCATTTTCGTATCTAATTCCCTCAGCATCACCTGATTTAATTCGACTACAATCCATTACCCTCGTTTTGCTTTTTTTGATGTTCATCTTAGATCCGCCTTTCAAGACACTGTCCATTCCGTTCAACTGTTCTTCCAAGTCCTTTGCTGTCTATGACAGAATTATAAAGTCATCGTCAAACATGAGGATTTTTATTTCTTCTCCATGTATTTTAATCCTTATTTGAAATTTTTCTTTGGTTTCCTGTACTGCTTTTTAAATGTACAGCTTGAATAACATTGGGGACAGGCTACAACCCTGTCTCACTCTCTTCTCATCCACTGCTTCCCTTTCGTGCCCCTCGACTTTTATAATTGCCATTTGGTTTCTGTACAAATTCTTTACTCCCTGTATTTGACCCCTACCACCTTCAGAATTTAAGAGTATTCCAGTCAACGTTGTCAAAAGCTTTCTATAAGTCTACATATGCTATAAACGTCCGTTTGCCTTTCCTCAATCTATCTTCTAAGATAAGTCGTAGGGTCAGTATTGCCTCGCGTGTTCCTACATTCCTACGGAATCCAAATCTTATGTCCCCCAAGGTCCACTGCTACCAGTTTTTATATTTGTCTGTAAAGAATTAGTGTTAGTATTTTGCACATGTGACTTATTAAGCTGGTGTTTAGGTAATTTTCACACCTGTCAGCATTTGCTTTCTTTGGAATTTTTCTTGAAGTCTGATGATATTTCTCCTTTCTCATACATCTTGCTCACCCATATTCGCCAATTTATTTATGGAGGACTTCGAGGATATGGCATTGAGGAATTCGGTTTTGCAAACAACGTGCTTCTGGAGATATGTGGATGATACCTTTTTCGTCTGGCCACATGGACGTGATGCTCTTAATAGATTTTTGGACCGCTTCATCCCCGCATTAAATTTACAATGGAGGTTGAAAGTGATGGGACGCTTCCACTTTTATATGTTATGGTTTATAAAAAATCAGATGGGACATAGTGTTCACCGAAAGCCGACGCACACGGATCGGTATCTGCATTCTAGTTGTCATCCACCACACCAACGCAGTTTCGTCCTTAGGACTTTGGTACCCAGAGCATATGCCATTTCCGACGCGGACAGCTTAACACAAGAACTTGCGCATTTGAAGGCTATTTTTAAGAAAAACAGATACTCTGAGAAGCAGATTCGTCGGACTATGGAGACCATTACTGGAGATGCATGAAGAGGAACGTAGATCGGTGACCTTTATCCCTTATGCTGGGGGCATATCGTTTAAAATAGTAAGAATTTTAAGGAATTTTATCATTAAGCGTGTTTCCCGTCCACCTTCTAAGGTTTGGGCACTACTGGGATCTGTGAAAGATGGTTTGGGTCTTAAGAAACCCGGTCCGTGTCAGTGTGGGAAGGCTTATATCGGCCGTCTGATTCGCACAGTTCATGACACGTGTGTGGAACATCGCCGTGATACGAGGATACAACAGCCGGAAAAATCGGCAATAGCAGAACACTGCTTAAATGAGAGACATGGTATGAAATTTGACGAAACTGTGATAGTTGACAACATTTCCGGTTTTTGGAACAGTGCCTACAAAGAAGCAATTGTAATTAGGTTGGCGGATAATTTAATTAACAGAGACAATTGGTTTCCTCTTAGCAGGACGTGGAATACCGTACTATCCCGCATCAAAACAGAACTTTCTTCGGTGCGGCCAGTCCGAGTATTTGAATATCGTCCCTGAGTGCGATTTATCGTTGCCGCCAGTGTTCTATTAAGGGCGGCGCCACATGCCCAGTCTTGGAGGGCAGCAACTGTGATGGGCGGCGCATGCGCCGTGTACTGTACGGTCGACAGGCAGCCTTGCGTCAGTTCTCAGCGGGACTCATCAGCAGAAGCAGTATTATCCTGAAGATGACCTGTTGGATCGCCGAAACATCGAATCGAGTTCACCGGATGGATGAGATTGGTCGTGGCTGGCTCTCCCAAGGCTATCAGTAGTTCTGACGGAATTTTGTCTACTTTCGGGGTCTTGTTAGCCAACTGAACCTCGAAAAAAAGATTGCCTTGCTTTTTCAATAGATAATTCTCTTTCAGTGTGTTTGGTAGAGTACTGTATGGGACATGAGGTGTAGTCCCACACATCAGTTCAACTTTCAAAGCTTGGTACTTGACTCTGCATAAACTGTTCTAATAAATTTTTATTAGTTTTTCGTTTTGTGTTGCCCGCATCACTTGTTGCAGACATAATGTCCTGTGAGCATATCTGTTGCTAGCGCTCAAGTCAGCTACCTCATAGAGCCACAAGTTTCCTGCATTGGGAAATTCGTTTGCTGCTACCTTGGATGATGGACATCAGAGCAGATTTGATGATTTCGACACTATGACTGCGGTCCTCTGGTGCCCTGAGCCTGAGATTTTGGGAGGTGTGGTGGCTGCACTGACCTGGTGGCGGCGTTAGTGCCTCCTGAGGAGGCGGGCGACGCGCCGGCGGCCGTCCGGCGGCGGAGAGGGCGGCTCTTCCTCTGCGAAGTCGACGGAGGGCCGACGGCCGGGCACGGCGCGCAGGCCCACCTCGCCCAGCGACGACTGCCGCTGCAGGCCCGCCGCCAGCTGCGCCGGGAACGACCGCCGGCGCTGCAGGGGCGCGCGAGCCGGGCCGCCCGCACCTGCTGTCACACGTCACACAGTCACCGCTGCGGTCAGACACGCGAGTTTTTGTATTACCTCTCGCTTTGACGTTACTGTACTAAACTATTCGTAATGTGAAATGATCTGTGTACTGCCTGTGTTGCCCGTTACCTTGCATCGGTTTCCTCCGGGATTTATCCAACAGGAGGCGCGATTCTAAAATTCTCATTTTGATATGATTCTGTGAGTCAGAGATCCAAATATGGTGGGAAGTACACGAGAAACTCTTTGTATTTTGAACCTCCAAGAGTCATTAGTCATCCAGTTAACATTATTTTTGAGGTAAATTAGTGTGACAGCTAAAAGACAAGCACATTTCATTATATTGTAAGAATTACGTCGTTTTACTCGTATATTGTTAACTAGCTGTCTTCAACAAGCACTGCAACGCCTCTCTTCTTTTTTAGTAGTTACCCGTACATATATACAAAGCAGACATACTTACATGTACAAAATAAATGAAAGACAATGATTATTTGTGCATTTAATTAAATTTGAAGAAGTTTATTCATGTGTTTTGGGATATACAATATTTTTGGTTGTTACCCCCCCCCCCCCTGCAAAAACAAATACTTTTCTCCTCTCTCACACACGTGTTGCAAATAAGAGACACAGTGCACTTCATATTTTTAATGTATTCGAAGTCAACCATTTACAGGAAACAAATATCAGCAGGTGCACTACCAAAGCTACGTTTCGATAGTTTTACTACAGTACATAAAAGACTTAGTAAATGGTAGGATTACCGGTAGTATTCATAGCGTTGGTAGGGAAAGTAATATAAATAAATGTCTGAGGGAGAGTCCGGAAGCCGATGACTACTCTTTGTTTTTGTTTGTTTAGCACTTACTTGGAGCCGCACATAGTTCAATGTTAGTCCATTCTAAATTTTATATTCTTTCAAAACATAAATTGCATTTTGTAAGTAACAAAAATTAATTGATCCCGTAACTTATGCGCTGTTAAGCAACCAAAGCAACTACTTTTGATGCAGCTGCACAAACATAAAAAATCTATATAATTATTTTTATTTTGTACTCAAATTACAGTTCTTGGCAAGAGTTCCCTGTTATTATTAATAATAGCCAAAGCTGTTTACCAGTAAGAGGAACATGTATTGTATAAGATCGACGAAAGTACTGGAGCAATATTCGATATGTCTTTGTTTCGTTCTTATTTTTAATTTACCTTTCTCTGAGGAAATTGCGTTTTCTAGCGCTATAAGATTAATGTGTGTGATTTTTTTTAAATTTTTTACTGTTTCACGTTACAAATCAACCATTTTAATAAAATCTGAATGAAACATTGACAGGTTCAATTTTGCTATAAATAATGTTTGCTTTTAGGAAACAGACAGGATAATAATTATGTAGAACACAAATGTTCTGTAGCTTACTCTGGCCTTGATACTGCCTCACCCAGTTTCTAAAAAGTTAACCGTTCTGGTTTCCACCGGAATCTAGAGAGACACTGATTGCATACAGAAACTGAGAGATCGAAATGAGGTAACGCCCGATAGGTATCCAACACACCTGACGTACAGCTAACACGGTTACGACCTTAACTGACCAAGATTATTAGGAAAACTACCATAGCCTACAGTTACTTGCACTATGAGATCAGAAGTATTCGGACACCCTCAAAAGCCGGCCGGTGTGGTCTTGCGGTTCTAGGCGCTACAGTCTGGAACCGCGTGACCGCTACGGTCGTAGGTTCGAATCCTGCCTCGGGCATTGATGTGTGTGATGTCCGTAGGTTAGTTAGGTTTAAGTAGTTCTAAGTTCTAGGGGACTGATGACCACAGATGTTAAGTCCCATAGTGCTCAGAGCCATTTGAACCATTTGAACACCCCCAAAAACATACGTTTATCATATTAGTGCATTTTATTGCCATTAATTGCCAGGTGTTCCATATCAGCGACCTCAGTAGTCATCAGACATCGCGAGAAAGAATTGGGCGCTCTGCGGAGCTCACGGACTTCGAACGTGGTCAGGTGATTGGGTATCACTTGTGTCATACGTCTGTATGCGAGATTTTCACACTCCTAAACATCCCTAGGTCCACTGTTTCCGATGTGATAGTGAAGTGGCAACGTGAAGGGACACTTACAGCACAAAAGCGTACTGGCCGACCTCGTCTGTTCAGTGACAGAGACCGCCGACAGCTGAAGAGGGTCGTAATGTGTAATAGACACACATCTATCCATACCATCACACAGGAATTCCTAACTTCATCAGGATCCACTGCAAGTACTATGAGAGTTTGGCGGGAGGTGAGAAAACTTGGATATCATGGTCGAGCGGCTGCTCATAAGCCACACATCACGCCAGTAAATGCCAAATGACGCTTCGTTTGGTGTAAGGAGCGTAAAAATTAGACGATTGATTAGTGGAAAAACGTTGTGTGGAGTGACGAATCACGGTACGCAATGTGGCAATCCGATAGCATGGTGTGGGTATGGCGAATGCTCGGTGAACGTCATCTGCCAGCGTGTGTAGTGCCAATAGTGAAATTCGGAGGCGGTTGTGTTATGATGTTGTCGTGTTTTTCATGGAGGCGACTTGCACCCCTTGTTGGTTTGCATGGCACTACCGTAACATAGGCCTACATTGATGTTTTAAGCACCTTCTTGCTTCCCAGTGTTGAAGAGCAATTTGGGGATGGCGATTGCATCTTTCAACACGATCGAGTACCTGTTGATAATGCACGGCCTGTGGCGGAGTGGTTGCACAACAATAACATCTCTGTAATGGACTGACCTGCACAGAGTCCTGACCTGAATCCTATATAACACCTCTGGGATGTTTTGGAACGCCGACTTCGTGCCTGGCCTCACCGACCGACATCGACACCTCTTCTCAGTGCAGCACCCCGTGAAGAATGGGCTGCCCATCCCCAAGAAACGTTATAGCATCTGATTGAACGTATGCCTACGATAGTAGAAGCTATCAAGGCTAAGGGTGGGCCAACACCGTATTGAATTCCAGCGTTTCCGATGGAGGGCGCCACGAACTTATAAGTCATTTTCAGCCAGGTGTCCAGATACTTTTGATCACATAGTGTATCACAGTCTACGGTAGCCAACAGTAGTTTTGCAACTCTGGCCGGCCGAAGTGGCCGCGCGGTTCTGGCGCTGCAGTCTGGAACCGCGAGACCGCTACGGTCGCAGGTTCGAATCCTGCCTCGGGCATGGATGTGTGTGATGTCCTTAGGTTGGTTAGGTTTAACTAGTTCTAAGTTGTAGGGGACTAATGACCTCAGCAGTTGAGTCCCATAGTGCTCAGAGCCATTATTTTTGCAACTCTGCCAACACGTTATATTCGGAAGTTTCAACTTGCTATGTCGGCGCTCATAGCTCTTCGGCGTAATAGCGCTGCACCACGGGTGGCCTATCCCAAAAGCGGCAGGGATCACAACGGCAAAGATCACATCCGCAGCTCCGAGTACACGTCTGCCGACAGGTGGCAGCAGCATCGCTCCAAGCGGGTACAGTCAGTGTGGAACCACTCATTTCTTTAGAATCATGTGCTCTAAAATAAGTCTGACAGTATCCTGGGTCCTCAAGAGTATTTATGCCGGCACACACGGTTTTCCACAACGAGCTCTCTGGGCGTTATGCCAACTACTGCCGCGGTCCCTCGATCCGAAGCTCTCCTGGATTCTTTCCGTGACATGTTATCCGATGGCAGTCTACCTGTCTAAGATCTTTGCCACTGACTCTGCGTATAGCCACCAGCTGTGGCCCTCAATCTACTGTGAGACTTGGCCTCTACAGCGCAGACTTTCGGGACTGGTATTTTGGACCGACGCAGTGTTTGTGTAATTAGAGACAATCAGTTCCTCTTGAACTCTATTAATTGTGATTCACTTTCCAGTGGCTGCCAGTTGACTAAGCTTATACATTTCACCCACTTCAGAGACAAAGACTTAGTTGTGAACGATTTCTTGTGTTGTGTAATTTCGCTCTGAAGAAGGGGAATTGGAGTTTGATGTTCATTTCAATGAAATCGCTTCATTGTCAACCTGCGCTTTAGTTTCTCTTAGTCGAACCTGGCGTGAGCCACTTCAACTAGACATACTTTTTTTCTGTGAACCCACTCTGCACGCTTCTTCACGTGTTTTCCACGTATCATTCTACTCTGTCTACGTCACCACTGCTTCTACTAAACATGCAATAGGCTCAGGAGAAGATGGCTGTCATCATCACCACGCCACTACAAAACCCCAAACGAATGTTCCCCATCGACTCATTGGTAAAGATATTCCAGACGGTGCCCACGGTATTCCAGGCACTTGACAAAAAAGTGCAGCTGTTGACCAACTACGTTGCCACCCTTGAACAGCATCACTCACAAGATCTCAGGTGATGTCCAGCAGCACACATTTTTTCACTCTGTGCAAGAGCAGAAATCTATCACGGCTTGCAGGAGCCCAACAATGAGGTCGAACCATTAAAATTCTGTTTGTTGAACTATTATGAAACACAAGCGCACGTGCTGGCCATCCGCCACAAGCATTTTAGCTGCCATAAACAAACAGACAGTCGTACAGTGAGTGGGTAATTCATTTATAATTCGTTTATAAGGCTTTTGCAGTTTCCAGTGTTCTAATGATCAGTGTAAATAGTCTTACGCAGACTGATTGGTTGGGGATATGATATTGGTCCACTCTCAAGATACAGGAATCCAAAACGACCTCTTAAGGCTCAATGACCCATCTTCACTTACCTACATATGCGCTTTTGAGCAGTCCATAAGGTCCTTGGCAGATCTGCCCACCCATTGCTACCCACTCAAGTCGCTGGACCCAGACTCAGCTCTTTCCCTAAAGCCAGTCTGCTTTGTTAGCCAATTCCTCCTCTGGTTAAGATTCTCTGGGTGGACGGCACATCCAGCAGTCACCTTCGCGCAGTAATTGTTTTGTAGCACATTAGTGCCAGTAGTGCTACTTTCGCAGGGCAAAATGCAGAGCTGTAGTGTGCTCATTGTTCGTGAGGGTGAATATCAGTCGTGACCAAGTGGACTCCAGGGATTCCGACTCAGACGATATTGACTGTGTCTAAGGTCCTGCTGTCCTCCGGATACACGCCATCCTCCTCGTCTCTGATAAGTCAAGATTTTAAGTGGCCATCGTCATCCCAGTTGTTTTTCAAATTGATACAGGATCTTCAACTACTAATGCCGATCGGAAGACATATCACTGCCTGGGTTCTAGGGAGTTGAAAAGCTCTAGTGATGACATCATCAAGATAAAGGGTCAGTTCAGAATTCTGGTTCAGAACAAAACAGCGTCCATATCAGTCCGAATCATTGCGATTGATGCGACGTGGATCATGAACATTTTGGTTTTGGATATGTTCGGAGTCCATGCTATAGAAATCCACAATTCAATGAATCACATTCAACAACTCATTCTAAGTTCCAACCTGCAGGATCTCTCTTCAAAATGTGCCTCAGTTTTTTCACTTTGATCAGCTGGTGTCACCAGCTTTGAAGCACACATCTCTTTACTGCCTTCTGTGACACCGAGAATGTTCCTTTTGTTCTGCATGACAAGCTTTGTCGTGCTTACAAGAAGAAGGAATTCTGACCCCTATTACAAACAGTCAGTGGGTCACACCTATTACGATCACTGAAAAATCAAATGGTTGTTGAGGATTTGTGGGGACTTTTACTCAGAACTCAATTCCCAGTCCGTAATTGACACATACACTATTCCTGAAATGGAGAATCATGAAAAGCATTGCTGGAGGCAAAGTTTTTGCAAAAATTGGCATGGGGGATGCTTACTTGTACGTCATCAACGAGCCATTTGGTCTTTGTTGATATAATGGTCTGCCCTTCAGCACTGCCAGCACACTGCCCATATTCCAATGTTATTTCTAACATCTCAGATCAGATCAGATGGGACGTTCCAGGGACGGCCAATTATCTGGACGATATCTTTGTCACACTCAAAAATGCAAAGAACCTTTTTGTTCAGTGTGCTCTAATGGCATAATTTGAAATGCAATAAGGAAAATGTAGTTTGTTTCACTACAAGTGGAATATGTGGAACATATTTTTAGTGCATCATGGATAGACCCCTCTCCACATCATATCTAGGCCATACAAAGCGTACCAGCCTCCAGAGATGCCAATAACTAAAATCTATTTTAGATTAACTGAGGTATTACAGAAAAACTCAATCCTCATGCGACAGCTATTGCTAAACCACTACATCAGCTCCTTCACAAGAATGTTAAGTGGTAATGGCTACCCACATGAGACAAAGCTTTTTGAGACCACAAACAGGCTCTACTCTGCCCAAGGTACCTCACGGCTTACGATCTTTGAAGGCCCTGCTGATGGCGGCAGATGCATCTGACTTCAGGTTAGAGGCCATTTTTTTCTCGCAAAGTCGATGGAGTCGAATGCCTAATTGCGTTTGTTTCCAAGACTTTAGTACAAACAGAAAAAACTACAGTCAAGTCGAAAAGGAATCCTTAGCTATCATTCTCGCAGTCAAGGAATTTCATGATTATGCATATGGACGCAATTTATCCTGTCAACAGATCATATGGCTTTGTTACTTGCCAATGCTAATATTGCAGGCAGGACCACCCATTGCCTGCAGAGGTGGGCACTGTTCCTCACGGGGTATCACTATGACACCCGTTATTGGTCAACAGTAGACTATGCCATTGCGGACATCCTGTCACTTCTCCCAGCAAAACTTGGAATTTTAATGTGACTCCTGATGTCTAGTTTCATACTGACACAGAAACCGAAGTAGCAGTGGCCAGCTTACCCACTGACAACCCAGTCACTGCCTTCTGGCCGCTGCAGGACCCAATCCTCCAAGAAGTCATGTGACTGTTAACGAGTGGTTCGCCAGCAGTTCAAAAGATCCTTGAACACCCAAACATTCAGGACTATTGGTACTGCCAACGTGAGATGTACACTCTCTATAGCGTCATAGTCGTCAGTTGTCTCACTTGGCCCACTACGAATTTCTCTCCTGCGCTAACCTTTTCATCTCAGAGTAGGAACTGCAGCACATGTCATCCATTATTTGCTGGATGTATTCCAGCCTCTGTCTTCCTCTGCAGTTTTTACCCTCTATAGTCCCTATAGCACCATCACCTTCTGGGATGCTGAGATGTGCTACAGTCTCACGTAGATGAAGGGTTGCTGCGTGGGGGTCCATAGCGTTCCAGCGTGTTACTGCTGGAGCCACAGATGGCCGGTGCCAAAAGCCTAAGGGGCTACAACCGCGAACACTACCACTGCAGTTCCGAGTGCACACCTTGTCAACAGGCGGCGGTGGCATCACTCCAAGAGAGCGCAGCCAATGTGGACCTACTCTCTTCCGCAGGATCACGTGCACGAAAATAGGTCCCTCCGTGTCCTGGTGCCTGGACAGTATTTAGGCTGGTGTGCAGCAAGAGATAGTCAGTTCTCGACGGACGAGCTCTCTGAGGGTTATGCGGACCGCTGTCGCAGTTCCTCAATCAGAAGCTCACCGGGAAATCCTCCCGCGACCTATCGTCCGACGCCAGTCTACCTGTCTTGGATGTTCACCTCCGATGATATGTGGAGCCACCAGTAGTCATGCTGGAGCTGCATCGAGACTTGGTATCTACAATGTGGACTTCTGGGACTTTGGTATTTTGGGCTGACACAATGTTTGTGTAGTTAGGGACAGTTGCCTGTGAAACAGTGCTTTGACTTTAATAACTGTGATTCAGTTTTCACTGGATGATCTGTTGACATGTGCAGAGATTAATAATGATGATGTACTCTTCTTTCTCGTTTCCTGCTTGATTACAGGTGCATGTTATTTTTGTCGTACCAGCAGCTCCCTTATGTCTCAGTCATACCTGTTACATTTGCAATAACATATCTCATATTGTAACCGAAACCTGTCACAACACCACCTGAAGGCTTCTATGGAGCACTCCATCTATTTGAAATTTCGAATTATTATCTGACTCATATTGCCTATCAGTTCCCACAAATATAATCTTTGGTGTAAGATCTGTGACTCTAATTACTTTCCTTTTAAAATACTTGCGGATATACAAGGTAACACACAATGCAACACTTATTACACTGAAAAGGGGGTACGTTAACTTGATTCAATACAACGGTTAATTGCATTTGATAAATAAACTACGTGAAATCCATGGGCTAGCAAGACAGAGTGGATGCGGTTATATTTGTGGAAAGGGGCCAAAATAAGTTACTGTCAGCTGGACTCAACATATAAACTTTATTTCTTAAACACACAATCACACAAGCAAGAATCAAAACTCTCAAGGTTTCAACGAAAGACCTCCTTTGATTTAATTTAGATTGGCTGAAGGCCACATCGAAAATCCAAGGCACAAGGCTTAAGCAAGGAATTGAGGTACAGGAGTTCTTCTGGAAGTTTCACTTCTTTAGGAAAATATAAATAAGCTGAAAGCCTCAGCTTAAATTTTTCCCATAGAACTCGGCTGAAGGCCTCACAGTAATCAAGAACAGGGTTACGGCTCAAGGCCGGCTTGAGGCCGAGACAAGATTTTCAAAGTTTAATCTAAACAGGCTGAAAACTCGGCTGAAAGCCGCATATCAACAAAACAATTTAACGATTTAAGGCCTAGGAAGAGGAGCTTTCAATTTGAAATCGCTGAAGGCCTTATCTTAAAATAGTAACGATACAGGATACGATGGTCTTTGTTGTCAACGAGCCAATTGATGACAAGCAAGCAGAGATACACATGTGGCACCAACCGATTTTTTGAACCTTCCCCATTGCATGCAAAAGTCGCACGACGGTGGAATGATCACAGTTCATCATATTTGCCAGCTCTCGAGTAAACTGACTTGGATCATTACAGATTAATGCGTTTAAACGATCTTCATCAAACCACAAAGATATCCCTGAACATGGAGAGTCACTAATGTCAAAACTATCCTCCTCAAAACGAGAAAACCATTTTCTTGCTGTACTCTGTCCAGTGGCATTACCCCCATACAGGGTGCAAATGTTTCTGGCTGTCTCCGCTGCTGTTACCCCCATATTGAACTCAAAAGGAAGAGTACATCGGAAATATTCCGATTTCCCCAGAAGGCACTCCACTTTCTAACGTCCACAGCTCCACTGACTATCTCCAGAGAACAAAATGCCAACATGTAAACTCAAGTAGCAACAGTGAACTACAGATAAAAAATGACAATCGATAAATAAACACATAGCAAACGGAATATCAACATGCAAAACAAAAATGCTACCGACTAATGCAGCAACCTAATGTAACAAGAGTTGCGGTGGGCAGGGATCTTACATGATCACATTATGAAAGAAGAAACTTCGTGGGCAACAGAGTTTCTATCCAAATACTTAGAAGAAGACATGCAGGATGTCAATTAAAGAGAAGAAGATACGAGTAGCTCACAGAAAGGTAATTCGAACATCGAAGGCTAATGTTAAAGGTCACAGAAAAAACCTGCTGACACAACGTGGTCGATAGTTCACAGAAACATAACTTTAAAAAATTCAGTGTCAGGATATGCAGACAGCGAATGAAAAACCAGGATGTAAGGAATAAAATGAGTGTTAGCCTCAGGTTTGTGATGTCAGAGCAGTGGGCTTGAGACGGCGTTGCGTTCTGTGGGGCAAGCTGCTCCTAGCCGCACAAGCCACAGCAGGTACCGAGGAAACCAAGCCACGCAATTAGTGGTGGCCCAATTAGCGTCCGGCTCTCCAGCTCCGCGCCTTGTCGGGTGTCAGCTGAGTGGTTGGGGGGAGGGGGGGGGGGGGGGGGCACCACGGGACCTACTGCGCACCACAGAGCGTGGCTTCGGTGCGCCATTGAGGACTACAGTCGGCCAAAACGTCCAGCGTCCTCAGTTGCGCAAAACGTCCTGCCGATGCGTCTGTCAATAGAGGTGCCTATCGCCTGCATTTGGAGTCTACGTGATTAAGAGAAATGAGATCCGCAAGTGCCTCAGCTACAGTCAAATGGCTTTTATCCACGTCGACGTCTTCATTTACAGCTACGTCCATGCTCGTTAGACCATTGTGAAGTAGATGCCAGAGGGTTCTTCCTACTGTGCCAATTATTAGGGCTTTTTCCTGTTCCATTCACGTATGAGGCACAAGCAACAGTGACTGCTTAAACCCCTGTGTGCGCACTGTATTTAGTCTAACCTTGTTTTAGCGATTCGTATGGAAGCGATATCTGGCGGTTGTAGTATTTTCCTAGATTCATTACTTAAAATTGATTCTCGAAACTTATTAAGCAGACTGTTACGTCTGGTTCAGATCTCACGCAACTGACCTATATAGTATGGGTCCAGCAAAACTGAACGTTATTCTAAGAGGGGTTATGGAGCCCCTCAGGAAAATAGCGGGTAGGTCGGGGAAGAATGCCAGTGTGCACTCGGTGTGCTTGCCGGGGGGTCTCGCCCGTAATGTGGAGGAGGCCCTTCCGGCAGCTATTGAACGCACTGGGTGTGACCGGCTGCAGATAGTAGCACATGTCGGAACGAATGACGCCTGCCGCTTGGGTTCTGAGGCCATCCTTGGTTCCTTCCGGCGGCTGGCTGATTTGGTGAAGACAACCAGCATCGCACGCGGAGTGCAAGCTGAGCTTAATATCTGCAGCATAGTGCCCAGAGTCGATCGCGGTCCTCTGGTTTGGAGCCGTGTGGAGGGTCTAAACCAGAGGCTCAGACGACTCTGCGACTATAATGGTTGCAAATTCATCGACCTCCGTTATTGGGTGGAGAACTGTAGGGCCCCCCTAGACAGGTCAGGCGTGCACTACACACCGGAAGCAGCTACTAGGGTAGCAGAGTACGTGTGGCGTGCACACGGGGTTTTTTTTAGGTTAGAGGGACCCCCCCTTGGGCGAAACGATAAAATACCTGACGGCTTACCAGAGAGGACATTATCATCGTTGATAAAGAACGTCCGTCCTCAGAGACCAAAAACAGGAAAAGTTAACGTAATATTGGTAAACTGCAGGAGTATCCAGGGCAAGGTTCCTGAATTAGTATCTCTTATTGAAGGAAATAGTGCGCATATAGTATTAGGAACGGAAAGTTGGTTAAAACCGGAAGTGAACAGTAACGAAATCCTAGACACAGAATGGAATATATACCGCAAGGATAGGATAAACGCCAATGGTGGAGGAGTATT
The DNA here is from genome assembly GCF_021461385.2 of Schistocerca piceifrons. NCBI lineage: Eukaryota > Metazoa > Arthropoda > Insecta > Orthoptera > Acrididae > Schistocerca > Schistocerca piceifrons. Next base: position 421,706,626 of record NC_060140.1, on the reverse strand, counting down.
TATAGCAGTAAAGAATTCAATAATATCCAGTGAAGTTATTAGCGAATGCGAATGTGAAATAATCTGGGTTAAGCTAAGTATCAAAGGTGGGTCAGATATGATAGTCGGATGCTTCTATAGACCACCTGCATCAGCAACCGTAGTAGTTGAGCGCCTCAGAGAGAACCTGCAGAACGTCGTGAAGAAGTTTCGTGATCATACTATTGTAATAGGGGGAGACTTCAATCTACCAGGTGTAGAATGGGATAGTCACACAATCAGAACTTGAGCCAGGGACAGAGACTCTTGTGACATTATCCTGACTGCCTTGTCCGAGAATTTCTTCGAGCAGATAGTTAGAGAACCAACTCGTGAAGCTAACGTTTTAGACCTCATAGAAACAAATAGACCGGAACTTTTCGACTCCGTGAATGTAGAAGAGGGTATCAGTGATCATAAGTCAGTGGTTGCATCAATGACTACAAGTGTAATAAGAAATGCCAAGAAAGGAAGGAAAATATATTTGCTTAACAAGAGTGATAGGGCACAAATCGCAGAATATCTGAGTGACCACCATCAAACGTTCATTTCTGAGGAAGAGGATGTGGAACAAAAATGGAAAAAATTCAGAAACATCGTCCAGTACGCCTTAGATAAGTTCGTACCGACTAAGGTCCAAAGCGAGGGGAAAGATCCACCGTGGTATAACAATCATGTACGAAAGGTACTACGGAAACAAAGAAAGCTTCATCATAGGTTTAAGAGTAGTCGAACCATAGCTGATAAGGAAAAGCTGAACGAAGCGAAAAAGAGCGTAAAGAGAGCAATGAGAGAAGCATTCAACGAATTCGAACATAAAACATTGGCAAACAATCTAAACAAGAACCCTAAAAAGTTTTGGTCATATGTAAAATCGGTAAGCGGATCTAAATCCCCTATTCAGTCACTCGTTGATCACGATGGCACCGAAACAGAGGACGACCGAAGAAAGGCAGAAATACTGAATTCAGTGTTCCGAAACTGTTTCACTGCGGAAAATCGTAACACGGTCCCTGACTTCAGCCGTCGCACGGACGCCAAAATGGAAAATATTGAAATAAACGATATCGGAATTGAAAAACAACTGCTATCACTTAGTAGCGGAAAAGCATCCGGACCAGACGAGATACCCTTAAGATTCTACAGTGATTATGCTAAAGAACTTGCCCCCTTTCTATCAGCAATTTATCGTAGATCGCTGGAAGAACGTAAAGTACCTAGTGACTGGAAGAAAGCGCAGGTCGTTCCCATTTTCAAGAAGGGTCATAAATCAGATGCGAATAATTATAGGCCTATTTCGCTTACGTCAATCTGTTGTAGAATAATGGAACATGTTTTGTGTTCTCGTATTATGACGTTCTTAGATAATACAAATCTCCTTCATCATAACCAACATGAATTCCGCAAACAGAGATCATGTGAAACTCAGCTCGCCCTATTTGCCCAAGAAATTCACAGTGCCGTAGACACTGGCGAGCAGATTGATGCCGTATTCCTGGACTTCAGGAAGGCATTTGATACGGTTCCGCACTTACGTTTAGTGAAAAAAATACGAGCTTACGGAATATCGGACCAGGTTTGTGATTGGATTCAGGATTTCCTAGAAGAAAGAACACAACATGTCATTCTTAACGGTTCAAAATCTGCAGATGTAGAGGTAATTTCGGGAGTACCGCAAGGAAGCGTGATAGGACCTTTATTGTTTACAATATACATAAATGAATTAGTTGACAACATCGGTAGCTCCGTGAGGCTATTTGCAGATGACACGGTTGTCTACAAGAAAGTAGCAACATCAGAAGACTCGTACGTACTCCAGGAAGACCTGCAGAGGATTAATGCATGGTGCGACAGCTGGCAGCTTTCCCTAAACGTAGATAAATGTAATATAATGCGCATACATAGGGGCAGAAATCCATTCCAGTACGATTATGCCATAGGTGGTAAATCATTGGAAGCGGTAACGACCGTAAAATACTTAGGAGTTACTATCCGGAGCGATCTGAAGTGGAATGATCACATAAAACAAATAGTGGGAAAAGCAGGCGCCAGGTTGAGATTCATAGGAAGAATTCTAAGAAAATGTGACTCATCGACGAAAGAAGTAGCTTACAAAACGCTTGTTCGTCCGATTCTTGAGTATTGCTCATCAGTATGGGACCCTTACCAGGTTGGATTAATAGAAGAGATAGACATGATCCAGCGAAAAGCAGCGCGATTCGTCATGGGGACATTTAGTCAGCGCGAGAGCGTTACAGAGATGCTGAACAAGCTCCAGTGGCGGACACTTCAAGAAAGGCGTTACGCAATACGGAGAGGTTTATTATCGAAATTACGAGAGAGCACATTCCGGGAAGAGATGGGCAACACATTACTACCGCCCACATATATCTCGCGTAATGATCACAACGAAAAGATCCGAGAAATTAGAGCAAATACGGAGACTTACAAGCAGTCGTTCTTCCCACGCACAATTCGTGAATGGAACAGGGAAGGGGGGATCAGATAGTGGTACAATAAGTACCCTCCGCCACACACCGTAAGGTGGCTCGCGGAGTATAGATGTAGATGTAGATGTACAAGTTCTTTGTAAGCAATCCCCTTTGTAGAATGATTGCATTTCCGTAGTATTTTACCAATGAACTGAAACCTGCCACTGCGACAGCATATACCCAGGTATTTGTATATTATAGCTGTGACTCACTGATATTGTAGTCATGGGATACATTTATGAAACTTTAAACGATGTTGCCAATCTTTGCCCCAATTTCACATTTTCTCGAGATCTGACTGATCACAGATTCATTATAAATAACTGTAACATCTGCGAAAATTCTGACGTTGCTATTAATATTGTCTGCAAGGCCATTAATGTAGAATATAAATAACAAGGTTACCAATATGCTTCTCTGGGACACAACTGAAGTAAGTTCTACACATGTCGATGACTCTCCATCCAAGATAACATGCTTTGTCCTCCTTACCAAAAAATTGTGGATGCAGTCACAAACTTCCCTTGATATGCCGTTAGGTCGTACTTTCGATAATGAGTGTATGTGTGGTAGTGAATCAAATGATTTTTGGAGATCAAAAAGTAATGCGTGTATCTGACTGCCCCGATCCATGGCTCTCATGCTGTCATATGAGACAAGCGCGAGTTGGTCTTCATGTAATCGATGCTTTCGGAAGTTATAGTGTTTGGCATTGTTGATGTCATTGTGTTCGAAATATCTCATTATATTTGAGTATAGAATATAAGACCCTACAACAAATGAATGCAAGAATATTGGAACGTAGTTTTGTTGATCACTTCTGCTGACCTTCTTGTGTACGTGTATGACCTGCTCGTTCTTCGAATGAGTGGTCATGGCTTTTTGACCGAGGAATGTACGATATATATTCTTGGTTAACAGAAGGGCCAACTCACAGCAGATTCGTTATAGACTCCGACAATTATTTCATTGGGCTCTGGTTCAAATGGTTCAGATGCTCTGAGCACTATGGGACTTAACATCTCAGGTGGTTCAAAATGGTTCAAATGGCTCTGAGCACTATACGACTTAACTTCTGAGGTCATCAGTCGCCTAGAACTTAGAATTAATTAAACCTAACTAACCTAAAGACATCACACACATCCATGCTCGAGGCAGGATTCGAACCTGCGACCGTAGCGGTCGCTCGGCTCCAGACTGTAGCGCCTAGAACCGCTCGGCCACTCCTGCCCGCTTGGGCTCTGGAGATTTGCTCAAGTTTAGCGATTTTTGCTGTTTCTCAGTGCTTCTGACACTAATATCTATTTCACTCATCTTTAAAATGGCCCGAAAACTAAAGTGGGCGTTGTTGCTGATTGCTCTTTATAAAGAAAGGTTTGGAAACGGAATTTTGCTTTGCTACCCTCAGTTTCAGTTCCTGTCTTTTCCGTGAGTTCATGGACACCAACTTTAGTGTCACTAACAGTCTTTGCACACTAACGGAATTACTTCGGGTTTCGTGGGAGATCTTCCGATAATCGCGCATATCAAGATTTTGTACGCCGTTTTCACGCGTCCTGTACACCAGAGCTGTGACAACAGGATTGCTAAAGTCAGATCTTGTAATTTACATAGTGGTCGATTATGATTGCGTTTTAACACAAGTTAGCCTGTCATTTTTTGCTACGTTTCGTAAGTTACAGTTTCCTGCCGAAAATAATGAAATAGATTTTGTGACTTTTCTGTGGAGCTTTTCTGCAATACTGGGAAATCAAGTGCAACCGCGTTTATGTTGTCGTCAAGTACTGCATACTGTTTAAAGGTACTTGTAGTGAGCCGGGCGCAGCTCGTGTTCATGCCATTTATTGTTTCTTCAAATGGCTCTGAGCACTATGGGACTTAACTTCTGAGATCTTCAGTCCCCTAGAACTAGAACTACTTAAACCTTACTAACCTAAGGACATCACACACATTCATGCCAGTGGCAGGATTCAAACCTGCGACCGTAGCGGTCGCGCGGTTCCAGACTGCAGCGCCTAGAACCGCTCGGTCTCTCCGGCCGGCTTATTATTTGTCATCTCCTTTTACGGTACTACCGCCTCATTTTCTTATTCCATTTTCTACCGTTACTAACTTTTGCCTTACTTGCCCTTGATTGGCAGCAGCAGTGCTTATCGATAAGTGCACTGTCGTACCATCTCTGGAGCGACCGATAGTATTTCCGGATCGTCGTGTGTCTGAAAGTCAGTTGGAGCCGGACCAGCAGTGCAACCGGGTACGGAGCAGAGGTCGGCGACGAAGGAGCGTCGGGGACGGAGCACCAGTGAGATGCGGACAGCCAGTACTTGCCGACAGCTGGCGACACACATGCACTGTCCGACTGAAGGAGACTGGAGCGGGCACGACCGTTGTTTGGTCGTTCGGTCGGTCGTCCCATCAGCCAACGTCTGTTTGGTCCTTTGACCGTTTCCGTGTGTGACAGTCGGTCGGTTGGGACAGAGCAGCGAGGAAGTCAGGCCGGAGCCGCTCGCGGCGTGCACGCGCGGTTGGAGTCATGAGGCGTTTCTTGGGAGGGCTACGAAGTTCGTCGCCCATCGATCCTGGACACTAAAGTTGAGTGCTCACTTAATCTACTATCAAGCCTCAACTGCTACCACATCTCTTCGTTTGATCCTGGTTGTCGCTTTCTGGGAGAATCCCACAAGCAACAAAGTGTATGTGCATCGAAGTCGGGTAGAATTGCAACTGTCTTCCTGTGTGTTGTTTAACTTAATTTAATTCAGTTCTTCATTAATGAAGTGTACCAGCGGTACCTCCTACCTTGTGACCATTGACGTTCCGGTGACCTGCCCTAGTTGTTGACGTAGTTTTTGGCAGTGTATTTTCCTCGTCGTGTTGATGCTGTCCAGCACGGCGTGTAGTTCGACAGCTGAGTAGTTGTTGGTAGTTTTGGGCGTGTATTCTGACTTGGTTGGATTGGGCACCAGTATCCAGAACGTTGTGCTATTGACATCTTGTTGTCGTTTTGCTGGTCGGGTGGAGCAGAACTGATCTTGTTGCTTGGTTCATTAGCTGGCTTGCGGTTGGGTTGCCTTCCGATTAAGAGGTTGTCGATCTGGCTGCCTGTCTCACCTACTCGTGCGTTAATGTTACCTTCCCTGGCCGATCCTTAGAACCTTCTGAGCGCTGCTCCTTGTGTTTTACATAGTGATTTCCTTTTTTGTCTTAAGTACTCTGTGTGGCCTTCAGCCGAGTTTTAGCTTATTAAAAATGCAAGGCTTTTCTTCTTAGGCCTTGAGCTGTTATAAAAGTTGTTTCTTGTTTGGTACGTGGCCTTCAGCCGAGTTTCAGACTTTCAAAATTAAAACTGAAAATTCCTTATGCCTAGGCCTTAAGCCGTAAATTGGTTTCAAGTTGGTATGTGGTCTGCAGCTGAGTTTTCCAGCTTAAATTAAAATTGGAAATTTCTTTGTCTGGCTTTAAGCCGTGAGATTGTTTGGGTTTCATATGTGGCCTTCAGCTGAGAGTTATGTGAAGCATTTTAGGATAAAGCCTTTAGCGTACTTTAGTTTAAATTTAGAAGCTGTTCCACTTAGGCCTTAAGCTGTAAAATTGTTTTCTGCATGGTGTTTGGCCTTCAGCCGAGTTTTAACATCTCTTAAATTAAAAATTCAAAATCCTTGTCTTGCCCTTAAGTCATAAGATTGTTATTCTTTAATATAAGGCCTTCATCGCTGCTGACAATTATTGTCAACAACTGACACGTCTCCAGATGCAGTCCAAGAACAACGACCAGGAACACTGTATGAAGTGATGCTACTTAATAACGCCCACGGCATTCTGGTGGACTGACAAAAAGACACTATACAGGAGTTGGGTTGGGAAGTCATTCCGCACCCACGTTATTCACCTGATTTTGCGCACTCTAATTTTCACCTTTTCCACTCTCTATTGAACAATCTTCAAATGAGTTCCGTACACGGTTTGACGAGTTCTTCGCCGTAAAACCACGTGATTTCTACAGTCACAGAATCGGAAACTTACTCCAGGGTTGGCAGACTGTTGTAAATAGTGAAGGAGAATATATTAGTAGTGGGGCTAGGCGAGTTTCCAGGACAGCTTGCGTTGTTGTTAAACTTATCCAAGATGGTGGATCCAAGATGGCGGTTGTAGAAGTGGCAATGTTGCACTGACATCATGGTGGAAAAGTCAAATTTTGGTGAGAAAGAGGACATGTGGGGTACTTCCACAAACCTAACTCCAAGATGGTGGCTGTAGAAATGGAAATGTCGCATTGACATCATGATGGGAAACTCAAATTTTGTCGGGAAACAGGACAACTGGAATACCTCCACTAAACTAATTCCCCCACCCCTCCCCACTCCTATGATCCCCACCCCAACTATTATACCACCCCTGAAAATGGTGGCAAACCATCAGTCTGTGCTGAGCTGCAAGAGGGGAAGGACATAAGGTATTTATTGATTTATTGCAGCGGGAAATGTGCTCTTGGTTGTGTTATCCTGCTGGTGGATTGTCCTCCCCATTCCGCCACCCCCTGCCCCCACTTTCTGCTTCCCTCTGCCCCAACTTTTTCAAACTGTGCATGTCTATGTACATCTCGAAGTTTGAAGACAGACTGCCCCAGTCCACAATACCGCCACCAAAGGTTACTTGAACCTGTCCTACAGCCATCCCCACTTTCCAACTCCCTCTCACCTCCCCCACTCCGTCCTCTCACTTTTCGAGTTTCATCTTTTTGTTTGGAGGCACTGTCAGAGAGAAAAAAATTTCAGTGTTCTACAGCTATTGTGGTGTTCATTACTTTTCTGAAGCAGTGAGGTGGGGGCTAGTTTATATTTTCTGCTGAAATCAGGCATGTTAAGGCTCTAATTTTTTATTTTCATCGTTTTTTGAAACACAGTTCTATAATGGGAAACCCACACTGCTGCCTAAGCACAGACGGGAAAATCAGAACAGTAATTCCCTTGATAGGGAATGGTTTAAGCCTGTTTGACTTACTGTATTTTTTCGTCTTAAGACTTGCAGAATAACACTGTGTGTGTGTGGGAACCAGGCCTCAACTGGGAATATCTATATTTAACGGTATTGTAGAGATCAATGTTCTACACGGAGAAAAATTTGTTTCTCCTGTTTTCATATAACATTTCTATATAAAGCTTACATTGTCTGTGATGGGTACAAAACAGTCAATTGGTTGCAACAATATTTTCCTTTTACCAGGTTTTCACAACGACTAAGGGCGTCTTCATCAGAAAAGTCACTATTACATTAGTAAAACTGAAGAACGAATTTAAGAGTAATAATGCTCTTGTCACATAAAATACATAATTAAGAAGTTAATATTAAAACCACAAAAAAATTAAAGACACTGAAACTGACATAGAGCTGGTAAATGGCAGTAAAATTGTAGCTACATGGAGCAGCATTGTTTACAACGGTAAGGGCTGCAAGAGACAACAGTCACTGGAGGTGGTATCAGATTAGTGTTAAGAAATATGAGCACTTGTTCATCTTCGCCACTGAGAAACACAGCTTTTATAGTGATCAAAACCTCACGTATCTTAACGTATGCTATTTAGAGCCCGTGTTTACTAGACAGTTTTTTCTTGTTTTGGTCCATATTATCTCCTCCCAAAATATGGAAAGCAAGGACCTAGAATAGATTCGTTTCATAGTAGCGAAGATGAATAAGTTCTCATTCATGGCTCTTAAAGTACGCATCTTAGAGCTCATGTTAATTACTCTTTTTTATTTGGAATGATCGTTCCTGTCATATCCCTGAATACGACTTTGTCCTATGGGCGAAGACTACTGAATCACCAATGCAGACTTTGTCCTGCGGGACATGACATTTAAATCACCCTATATAACTTGTAAGCTGACTGGGAACACATACAAGGAAAACGTGGAACGGTTCCTGCCTGAGGCAGAGATAGCTTTACGTCAAAGATTTGTTTCTTAGTTAATACATGCTGCACCACAACGTAAATCTGGTAGCAGCTTGATTTGTACCATGATGATGTTTATGTGATCTTTAAAAAGTAATCGTACTGTGCGTAAGGGTTCAAATAAGTTGTCCAAAAAGATTTGTGTACTGTCTGCAGTCTGCGAATATACATAATCTTAGATTCAAAAGGAGAAGTGAACAAAACAATAACTTGATGAAACTAAATAAAATTTCAGCTTCTGTGTATAAAACGAAGTAGTAACCAAAAGAAAGGCAGTTCAAAAGTGCACATCGTCGAAGTCAGAAATTGCTACTGGGTAACATTCAATAAATGTTGCTCCACCCTGTGTATTGTATCACGCCTAGATCCTCCTTGGCATGCCGTGCACAAGGTGGTCGAGACGCTATTGTTCAAGCTTCACGACACCTTGGCATCTTCCCGCCATTCAATGTGTGTGTGTGTGTGTGTGTGTGTGTGTGTGTGTGTTTTAGTGTGTGTGTATGTATGCATGTCATGTAGGGGGGAGGGGGAGGGGGAGAAGTCCTGCGATGAGGCACAGCAAGTTTCATCTGGTAATAAGCGTGCTCAATCGGGCCTATATCAGCATGTACCTGTACATGTAGTCTATACTTAGCAACCCACCTTAAAGTGTGTGTCGCCCAGAGTACTCCTGATATCGCTGTCTGGTGCCCCTTCTTCCCTGTGTTATTCGCGAATGGCGTTGGGAAAACGGTTGTCCGCAAACTTCCGTATTAACTACAATTCCTTGTATTTTTCCATTGTGGTCGTTTCGCGATACGTATATGGGAGGAAGTAATATGTTTCCCGACTCCTCTTGGAATACACTCTCTCGGAATTTCAATAGTTAACCTATCTATAATGCTCTTGCGCACAGGAATGCGTACTGGCGGCATCTCTGCTATTCCTTTGCCTGCCCCTGAAGTTCGTTGTCGGATATCTCTTTCCTCTGACGAAGAAGAAGTAGGAGATATCCGATAGAGAACCGACTTCAGGCCGCCTGCAGGAGCGGCAGAGGCGTCGCCAGCACGCGTACCTGCTTGCGAACCTAGGCTGGGGCAACGTGTTGGCGGGAGGAGTGGGGAGGAGATGCTGGGCGCGTACGGCATTCAGACAGGCAGATCAGAGGCTGGCAGGGGGCGATGGTCGGGAGGGGGCAGAAGAGATATAAGAGCCGCGCCGACCCCTAAGCAGTTAGTTCATTGTCGCACGTCATGATAGCAATATGGGCGTTTGCCGAAATATTGTTCACATTTGACACCGACAGTCAGAGGTTCGCCTTATTTCCTCAAACATTTACGTTTCCGAACTTTTGAAGCAAACTGCTGATCTTCGCACCACTTCAGTACCTTGTCAAGAGCTGACTGAATGTTTTTGTGGCTTTCTTCACACAGTACCTCTACATCATCTACAAAAAGTATGAGGTTAACATTAAAACTGTCTGCCACGCAATTAAATACAAAGTGAACAGCAAGGGCCAGCACACTTCCCTAGGGCATGTCTGACGTTACTTCTACAACTGTAGTTCATTCACCATCGGACATAACATTTTCAATCTTCTGTACCAAGATATCCTCAATCCAGTCCCAAATTTCGTTTGATGCTCGATACGAATATAGTTTCAAAATTTGTTGTAGTCCTGAGTCCAATGCTTTTCCATACTCATGAAATTCTGCCACTACCTGAATGCCTTGATCCATAGCTTTTGGGACACCATGCGAGACACACGTGAGTTGGGTTTCTCATGTCCGATCTTTTCGCAATTCATGCTGGTTCGCATGGAGGAGCTCATTCTGTTCGAGGTAGCTCATTATTTTTTAGCACTTCTGCCATCCTTCTTGTAAACTGGTGTGACTCGTGATTCCATCCAAACACTGGGCACAGATTTCTGTAGAAGAATCTACGGTATATTGTGGCTAAAAGAGGTGCTAACTTAGATGAAGATTCATTAGAGTATCTGATAGGAATTCCATCAGACTCTGGAGTTTTTTTCGCAGTTTAGCGATTTCAGCTGTTTCTCAACTGCACTGACGCTGTGGTACTAGTTGAGCCGTGGTACAAATTGCTGTTTTGAAGAGCGCACCGCAGCGCGTAGTGTGAAGCAGTCGCACCCCGTTTCTGGCGGTGGCGCCGCTGTGGCAGTCGCAGCGTTGGTGTCTCCCTCCGGTGGGAAAGGTTGCCTGTCTCGCGTCCGAATTTGTGGCGCAGTGAGAGAACTCAACGAGTGGTCGCCCGGTCGGGGGCTTAGTTCCTGTATCTGAGTCTGCGCCTTAGGCCGCCAGTCTGCTCGAGCTGCTCAGGCAACGGTCATTGGCGGTTGGATCGATTGGTTGGTCGGTCGCGCACTGAGACACAAGATGACTTGTCCGCCTTGAGCGTCGGCGCATGTGAGGTCGCCACGTGAGTCCAGTGAGCCGCGCCGTATAGGGGTAGTGGCTTCACGGCCGACACGAGAGCAACAGGAGTCAACCCACGGCATCGGTCTGGCCGCTGCGAGCTGCGACGCCGTGAGGTGGGAGATCGGCGCGCCTTCCTGCGTCCGTTGAAGCGGCTGGCAGCGGACGGTTCGGGAGAGCGTTTTGGGGGTGCTGCGACAGGTCTTCGCCAGAAATCGCAATTTATTAGAAGTTAAGTGATTGGTGATATGTTGTTTCATTTACTTGATAAATTCTACTTGTTTTCTTGGTGAGGTCACCAGCCGCTTTGTTTTGGGGTCGTCCCACCATTCTTCTCCGTTTGCCCAGTCGCGGGAAGGTGGTTATTTATGAATTGGGTGGCCCGTTTTTTCCTTGTGGAGTAGGGGCGGATTAGAGCAACCTGCGGTTCGGATTGTTCGGTAATCTCCCTATCAATCTGCCATACGTTAATAGCTGTATCTGTCATGTTTGTCGGATTCGGTGTGTTAATGAATTTATTCCTTGAAGTGTAACGGTCTAATTCCTGAAATACGTTTTTATCTTGCCTATCATCTTGAGAGGCGGTATATGTGTATTGTAGAGCATATTTGGCCAACCTTGTATAATTTTATGTAAGATTGCATTTCATGGGCTTTTACTTAAATGGTCATTTTAGTACATAAAGTTGCCACCCTTCCACCGCAAGACTTTTCTTAGAAGTTAAAATCAAGTTGCACCTTCGGTGGCAAGTTAATCTTTTAATTTTAGTGTTTTGTACCATTTCCATCCCTCCTACGGGGTGCATGGTTTGTGTGCTTGTGTGAATTGTTAAAACTTTTACCTTAAGGTAATCTGGTGTGTTGCAGATTTGCACCTGTGTAGTCTTTCAGAGGTTGTTGTGAGCGGTCGTGACTACGGCCGTGTCAAAAGGGAGCAACAAGGTTCTCATCCCGAAAGCTCATACACTCAAAAATTTGTTTCTTTCTGTCTCTGAATTAATTGTGACTTGATATTTAGAGGGTGCATATCTGCTTATAATTTTAAATCTGTTTCTTCAAAAAAAAGGCTTTTAGGAATAAAATTCCCATTAGTTAAAAGCAATTTCATTTTGATTTCATTAGTTATTCCCTGGCAAATACTTCCACGCTCACATAGTGTGATTAAATGTGTTAACGTTCTTGATGAATCGCTAGTAAATAAAGTAAATTCTTAAGAAAAGGTTTTGAAAGTAAAACCACGGTTCACTAGTACTCCTAGGTATTTTTCGCTGGGAAATTTTCCGTTGTCTGGGCACTCATTTTGGTAGATTTAGTGGGAGGTCTTTCAACAATATTCTGCGACACTAATCGTTAAAAGCTTTATTTATCGTCCTTTTTGATAGGCAAACGCGTTTCATTTAGTATTTACCTATAGACCCGTTCTTGGTTTCGCGCTTATTGCTCAGAAGTTGTCTTTTCTTTAGATTTTTTTGCTATAGAGACTGTGTACCACAGAGAGTCCTTCTCTCTTGAACTTTTCTACTACTCTGTCCAGCCACATTAATGTGACCACCTGTCAAAAGTCTGAATACCCACCTTATGCAGTGCAAACCACTGTGGAATATGCAGCAAGAGAGTCCCGAAGGTATTAACAACGATGTGGTGCTGTGACATTGCCAGCTACGCTACGTTTCTCGGTTGAAAATCCATGTTTGCGAATTGCCTGATCAAAATGGTCTCACAAGTTCGCCGGCCGTTGCGGCCGAGCGGTTCTAGGTGCTTCAGTCTGGAACCGCGCTACCGCTGCGGTCGCAGGTTCGAATCCTGCCTCAGGCATGGATGTGTATGATGTCCTTAGGTTAGTTAGGTTTAAGTAGTTCTAAGTTCTAGGGGACCGATCACCTCAGATGTTAAGTCCCATAGTTCTCAGAGCCATCTGAACTATTTGAGCCCACAAGTTCTCCATTGGGTTTAAGTCTGAGGCGTTTGGTGGCTGGAAAAATATGTTAACTCAAGCTGGTGCTCTTCAAACCATGCACATACACTGTGAGCTGTGTGACACTGCTGGTAGGTGCCATCATGCTGAGGAAAAACAGACTGCATGCAAAGATGGGCACATTCCCATAGGACAGATCCATTGTTGTGTTGATCCACTGTGTCTTGCAGATCATCCAGAAAATGCCACGAAAATATTCCCCAGTCCATACCACTCACTCCTGCTACCTGGATCCTGACTATTTGCTGAGGATTTTCTTTCAGTACTAAATGAATCTCTTAAATTTCGATTGCACGATAAATCATACAAATCTAAAGGCTGTCAGCTCTTCTAAGTACCTAGGAATTACAATTATGAACACCTTATTCTGGAACGATCACACGGATAATGTTATGGGGAAAGAAAACCAGAGAGTGCGTTTTATTGACAGAGGACATAGAAGATACAACAGGTCTACTAAAGAGACTGCCTACACTACGCTTCACCATCCTCTGCTGCACTATTGCAATGCAATACAGCATCCTTACCAGATACGATTGACGGAGGACATCGAAAAAGTTCTCTGTAGGGCAGGTCGTTTTGTATAATCACGAAATAGGGGAGAAAGTCTCACGGATATGATACACGAGTTAGGGTGGCAGTCGTTAAAACAAAGACGGTTTTCGTTGAAGCGAGATCTCTCCACAAAATTTCAACCTCCAACGCGCTCCGTAGAACGCGAAAAATTTTTGACATTCACCTACATAGGTAGGAATGATCATTGTTACGAAATAAGACAAATAAGAGCTCATATGGAAAGATTTAACTGTCAGGACAAGGATATTAACGTTAAACTTTTTCTAGAGAGAAATAATTTTGAGTAATTATGTATTTCGCAATCCATACTAGTTTATGAAAGAGGGCGTGCTGAAAAGTAATGCGTCCGAATTTATTATGCGAAAACTCGTAAAGTTTTAAAATAAAGCAAACGTTATTCACATTCTACATCTTTATTCTTCATGTCTACATATTTAATTCTCATCATAATCACCCTGCCGACGAAAGCATTTCTCCCAGCGACAGAGAAGTTTGTTATTACCGTCACTATAGAGTGCTTCACTTTTTTGATAGAGTCACCTCTGCTTGCTCGACTTTATCAGCATCAAAGGAAAGTCGTCAAATGTGTTCTAAGTTTTGGGAATCAGGTGAAAATCGGACGGAGCTACGTCGGGATTGTATGAAGAATGATCGACGCCAGTGAATCCAAGGCATCGGCTTATTGCAGCTGTCGCTCCAGTTCTGTGCGGTGTGGCCTTGTCATTCTGACGCAGAAAGTGCTCCATGTTCTAATTCTAAACTCTACTACACAATGCTGTTTCTTACGCACTGACATAGTTACGTTACACACTACCGAGTTACACGCTACAATTCGGAGCCCTCTACGTCAGAGAAGAATAAAAATTTAGACTGCTAATGAATTTTGTTTTATTTAAGAAACTTTAAGAAATTTGACATAAAAAAAATTCGGAGGCACTACTTTCCAGCACGCTTCCGCATTTTGCTTTTCTCCGTTTTGCCGCTTGCAAACTGGCGATTACTGAGATTATATTGACAGTGTTCAACCAAGTACTGTTTTATAATATTATGAACAGGATTTTGTCTGTCGTAGACGAAGTGGATTTATTGGAATGTCAAACAGTGTTATCTGGCAGAACAGATCTGAAAATTGCCAGCGCCTTGGGGAAATTTACTAGAGTTACGAATCCTAGGAAATCAGGTATAACTAATTCTGTATCGGATAACCACACTGCATTTACGAGGTTCCGATATAAATGTTTTTAGATTGCTGCGTGGCTTGGCATCGTTCCTTACACATTAGGGGAGGTAGTGATGGAGAGGTTTATAGGGGCTGTGACTATAACTGTGGCCTTGGTTGTACACCATTCTTTCTCGGCTGGGGGAAAGAGTGTGCTTCTTGGTGTATCTTTTCTGAACAGAATATCTGCTCCGTTCCAGTAATCTGTTTACTTGTGGAAGTGATTGCCTCTTAGTGAATGGCACTAGAGGTACAAACAATTTGATCTTGTGTGTATACTAAGAAACTTACTGGACAGAAGAGTGTTTCTTTCTTAAGCCACAACGGCGACGCCTTTTCGAACTTATTCCTTGTAAAATAAGAAACTCGATTTTTTTTCTCAGTTCTGATCCTTTCACGGCAGTTTCAACTTAAAGGAGTTTATCAGGTCTTTCTATTACTTTCTGTCTACTTCGGGTACAGATCTATTTGCCACCTGAACCTTGGCAGTTCTAGTGTTTAATTAAACTACTGATGTTAAGTTTGCTAGATGGTCGAAGTCCGACTGTGCGCTGCTGCCCTTACAGCGTTATAAAACGTTCCATTACAGTGTGCACAAGCAAATGAAAGTTGACGGGTTCTGTTATTATGAGAATAGACAAAGCATTTCCTGTATGGCGGTCAACCTGATTGTACCTGTCGGGTATCTTCTTGTGGGGTCGTATGAAAAGTCTTGTGTACTATACTGAAGATGGTACCCTGGAAGTATTATCAGTGGTTGCGACGTTGTTCGAATGACACCAAAGTTGTCCGAATGGATACAACAGAATATTACACAACAGCTTCTATCATGGTTAACAGACTAACAGTAGATTTGCAGTTTTCCTATTCTCGCTTATAGCGTTCTACTCGGTCATTTACGGATCAGAGTTCCTTTGTGGTGGTGATCGATTCGGGGGAAGGGAAAAAACAGCGAGGTCATCAGTGCCCTTTCAAAGGCATCATCCCGGCATTTGCCTGAAGCGATTTAGGGAAATAACGGAAAAACTAAATCAGGATGGCCGGACGCGGGCTTGAACTGTCGGCCTCCCGAATAGGAGTCCAGTGTGCTAACCACTGCGCCAACTCGCTCGGTAGTGTTCCTTTTCCGAACTGGATATGATCTGACCTTCTCCATCAGCCCATATATACACTCCTGGAAATTGAAATAAGAATACCGTGAATTCATTGTCCCAGGAAGGGGAAACTTTATTGACACATTCCTGGGTCAGATACATCACATGATCACACTGACAGAACCACAGGCACATAGACACAGGCAACAGAGCATGCACAATGTCGGCACTAGTACAGTGTATATCCACCTTTCGCAGCAATGCAGGCTGCTATTCTCCCATGGAGACGATCGTAGAGATGCTGGATGTAGTCCTGTGGAACGGCTTCCCATGCCATTTCCACCTGGCGCCTCAGTTGGACTAGCGTTCGTGCTGGACGTGCAGACCGCGTGAGACGACGCTTCATCCAGTCCCAAACATGCTCAATGGGGGACAGATCCGGAGATCTTGCTGGCCAGGGTAGTTGACTTACACCTTCTAGAGCACGTTGGGTGGCACGGGATACATGCGGACGTGCATTGTCCTGTTGGAACAGCAAGTTCCCTTGCCGGTCTAGGAATGGTAGAACGATGGGTTCGATGACGGTTTGGATGTACCGTGCACTATTCAGTGTCCCCTCGACGATCACCAGTGGTGTACGGCCAGTGTAGGAGATCGCTCCCCACACCATGATGCCGGGTGTTGGCCCTGTGTGCCTCGGTCGTATGCAGTCCTGATTGTGGCGCTCACCTGCACGGCGCCAAACACGCATACGACCATCATTGGCACCAAGGCAGAAGCGACTCTCATCGCTGAAGACGACACGTCTCCATTCGTCCCTCCATTCACGCCTGTCGCGACACCACTGGAGGCGGGCTGCACGATGTTGGGGCGTGAGCGGAAGACGGCCTAACGGTGTGCGGGACCGTAGCCCAGCTTCATGGAGACGGTTGCGAATGGTCCTCGCCGATACCCCAGGAGCAACAGTGTCCCTACTTTGCTGGGAAGTAGCGGTGCGGTCCCCTACGGCACTGCGTAGGATCCTATGGTCTTGGCGTGCATCCGTGCGTCGCTGCGGTCCGGTCCCAGGTCGACGGGCACGTGCACCTTCCGCCGACCACTGGCGACAACATCGATGTACTGTGGAGACCTCACGCCCCACGTGTTGAGCAATTCGGCGGTACGTCCACCCGGCCTCCCGCATGCCCACTATACGCCCTCGCTCAAAGTCCGTCAACTGCACATACGGTTGACGTCCACGCTGTCGCGGCATGCTACCAGTGTTAAAGACTGCGATGGAGCTCCGTATGCCACGGCAAACTGGCTGACACTGACGGCGGCGGTGCACAAATGCTGCGCAGCTAGCGCCTTTCGACGCCCAACACCGCGGTTCCTGGTGTGTCCGCTGTGCCGTGCGTGTGATCATTGCTTGTACAGCCCTCTCGCAGTTTCCGGAGCAAGTATGGTGGGTCTGACACACCGGTGTCAATGTGTTCTTTTTTCCATTTCCAGGAGTATATATATATATATATATATATATATATATATATATATATATTTGTTGTTGTTGTGGTCTTCAGTCCTGAGACTGGTTTGATGCAGCTCTCCATGCTACTCTATCCTGTGCAAGCTTTTTCATCTCCCAGTACCTACTGCAACCTACATCCTTCTGAATCTGCTTAGTGTATTCATCTCTTGGTCTCCCTCTACGATTTTTACCCTCCACGCTGTCCTCTAATACTAAATTGGTGATCCCTTGATGCCTCAGAACATGTCCTACCAACCGATCCCTTCTTCTGGTCAAGTTGTGCCACAAACTTCTCTTCTCCCCAATCCTATTCAATACTTCCTCATTAGTTATGTGATCTACCCATCTAATCTTCAGCATTCTTCTGTAGCACCACATTTCGAAAGCTTCTATTCTCTTCTTGTCCAAACTATTTATCGTCCATGTTTCACTTCCATACATGGCTACACTCCATACGAATACTTTCAGAAATGACTTCCTGACACCCAAATCAATACTGGATGTTAACAAATTTCTCTTCTTCAGAAACACTTTCCTTGCCATTGCCAGCCTACATTTTATATCCTCTCTACTTCGACCATCATCAGTTATTTTGCTCCCCAAATAGCAAAACTCCTTTACTACTTTAAGTGCCTCATTTCCTAATCTAATTCCCTCAGCATCACCCGACTTAATTAGACTACATTCCATTATCCTTGTTTTGCTTTTGTTGATGTTCATCTTAAATCCTCCTTTCAAGACACTGTCCATTCCATTCAACTGCTCTTCCAAGTCCTTTGCTGTCTCTGACAGAATTACAATGTCATCGGCGAACCTCAAAGTTTTTATTTCTTCTCCCTGAATTTTAATACCTACTCCGAATTTTTCTTTTGTTTCCTTTACTGCTTGCTCAATATACAGATTGAACAACATCGGGGAGAGGCTACAATCCTGTCTTACTCCCTTCCCAACCACTGCTTCCCTTTCATGTCCCTCGACTCTTATAACTGCCATCTGGTTTCTGTACAAATTGTAAATAGCCTTTCGCTCCCTGTATTTTACCCCTGCCACCTTTAGAATTTGAAAGAGAGTATTCCAGTCAACATTGTCAAAAGCTTTCTCTAAGTCTACAAATGCTAGAAACGTAGGTTTGCCTTTCTTTAATCTTTCTTCTAAGATAAGTCGTAAGGTCAGTATTGCCTCACGTGTTCCAGTGTTTCTACGGAATCCAAACTGATCTTCCCCGAGGTTGGCTTCTACTAGTTTTTCCATTCGTCTGTAAAGAATTCGTGTTAGTATTTTGCAGCTGTGACTTATTAAGCTGATAGTTCGGTAATTTTCACATCTGTCAACACCTGCTTTCTTTGGGATTGGAATTATTATATTCTTCTTGAAGTCTGAGGGTATTTCGCCTGTTTCATACATCTTGCTCACCAGATGGTAGAGTTTTGTCAGGACTGGCTCTCCCACAGCCGTCAGTAGTTCCAATGGAATATTGTCTACTCCGGGGGCCTTGTTTCGACTCAGGTCTTTCAGTGCTCTGTCAAACTCTTCACGCAGTATCATATCTCCCATTTCATCTTCATCTACATTCTCTTCCATTTCCATAATATTGTCCTCAAGTACATCGCCCTTGTATAGACCCTCTATATACTCCTTCCACCTTTCTGCTTTCCCTTCTTTGCTTAGAACTGGGTTTCCATCTGAGCTCTTGATATTCATACAAGTCGTTCTCTTATGTCCAAAGGTCTCTTTAATTTTCCTGTAGGCGATATCTATCTTGCCCCTAGTGAGATAGGCCTCTACATCCTTACATTTGTCCTCTAGCCATCCCTGCTTAGCCATTTTGCACTTCCTGTCGATCTCATTTTTGAGACGTTTGTATTCCTTTTTGCCTGTTTCACTTACTGCATTTTTATATTTTCTCCCTTCATCAATTAAATTCAATATTTCTTCTGTTACCCAAGGATTTCTACTAGCCCTCGTCTTTTTACCTACTTGATCCTCTGCTGCCTTCACTACTTCATCCCTCAAAGCTACCCATTCTTCTTCTACTGTATTTGTTTCCCCCATTCCTGTCAATTGCTCCCTTATGCTCTCCCTGAATCTCTGTACAATCTCTGGTTCTTTCAGTTTATCCAGGTCCCATCTCCTTAAATTCCCACCTTTTTGCAGTTTCTTCAGTTTTAATCTACAGGTCATAACCAATAGATTGTGGTCAGAGTCCATATCTGCCCCTGGAAATGTCTTACAATTTAAAACCTGGTTCCTAAATCTCTGTCTTACCATTATATAATCTATCTGATACCTTTTAGTATCTCCAGGGTTCTTCCATGTATACAACCTTCTTTCATGATTCTTAAACCAAGTGTTAGTTATGATTATGTTGTGCTCTGTGCAAAATTCTACCAGGCGGCTTCCTCTTTCATTTCTGTCCCCCAATACCATTACCATGGAAACATCCTTCAGAATACGTTCCTTCCATTCGTGGGTGGATGCGTGCTGTTGTTAGTCTTACGTGATCTTTAAGACCATGAGGGAGTGATGCCTTAATACACTGAATAATAGGTGTATATTTTGTCGTAATCAGAAATGACTAGAGGTCAAATGTAAGGATTTAAAAGCGTATATCACTAGGGGAAAGATAGATACGGCCTACAGGAAAATTAAAGAAGCCTTTGGAGACAAGAGAAGCAGCGGTATGAATATCAAGAGCTCGGAAGGAAAATCAAACAAGGGGGAGCTGAAAGGTGGAAGGAGTATATAAAGCGTCTATAGAAGGCAGATGAACTTGCAGGAAATATTATAGAAATGGAAGAGGACGTAAACGAAGATGCGATGGGAGACATGATACTGCGAGAAAAATTTGACAGAGAATTGAAAGATCTAAGTCGAAACAAGGCTCCAGGAGTAGATGACGTACCGTCAGACCTACTGATAGCCCTGGGAGCGCCAGCCGTGACCGAACTCTTCCATATATGAGACAGGCGACATACGCCGAACTCCAAGAAGAATACAGTCATTCCAGTTCCACAGAAAGCTGGTGGTAACAGTCGTGACTATTACCGAACTATCCGTTTAATGAGCAATGGTTGCAAAATACTATCATGAATTCTTCACAGAAAAATGGGAAAACTGGTAGAAGCCGACCTTGAGGAAGATCAGTTTGCATTCGGGAGAAATGTGGGCACACGCGAGGCGATACTGATAGTAAGACTTATCATAGAACATAGGTTTTAGACTAAGAGGAAGCTTTTGATAATGTTGAAATTCTAAAGATAGCAGAGTAAATACAGGAAGTGAAAGGCCACTTACAAGTACAGAAGCCAGAGGGGGATGGAAAGGAAGCAGTGATTGAGAAGGGAGTCGGGCGGAGTTGTTTCTTGTCCCTGATGTCAATCAGGCTGTACGCTGAGCAAGCAGTAAAGGTATCAAAGAAAAATCTGGAAAAGAAATTACAGTTTGAGGTTTACCGATTATATTGTAATTCCGTCAGAGGCAGCAAAGGACTTGGAAGAGTTGAGTGGCACGGACAGTGTCTTGAATTGTGGATGTAAGATGAACATCAACAAAAGAAAAACAAGGATTATGGAATGTAATCGAACTAAATCAGGTGAAGCTGAACTGCGAACATTTTCAGAATTAATACACTGTCGGAATGAAACATAGCTACGCACTATTAATAAATTTATAGTTCATAAAACACCTAATCTTGACTGATGTGACCAAGTGCTGTCAGAACTGAAATATAACAGACATTTTTATTTAAGCTGGTCTATCTGACCCTGTTAAGATATTCATCTACAGTCTAGAAGGAGTTGCCTACCAGAAAGTCTTTCAAACTATATTTAAACTGTGCTTTATCTGATACCAAGTTTTTAATGGCTGCTGGGAATTTATTGAAAATGTGTATTTCTGAATATTGGACCCCTATTTGGACCAAGATAAATCATTTTAGGTCTTCATGTAGATTTTTCTTATTCCTAGTATTGATACTATGTACTGAGCCATTGGTTGGAAATAGAGATATATTACTTGCAACAAATTTCATTAATGGGGTTGGGTGGTCGGGGAAGGAGACCAGACAGCGAGGTCATAGGTCTCATCGGTTTAGGGAAGGACGGGGGAGGAAGTCGGCTGTGCCCTTTGAAAGGAACCATCCCGGCATTTGCCTGGAGCGATTTAGGGAAATCACGGAAAACCTAAATCAGGATGGCCGGACGCGGGATTGAACCGTCGTCCTTCCGAATGCGAGTCCAGTGTCTAACCACTGCGCCATCTCGCTCGGTTTTCATTAATGGATAAATATACTGACTGTAACAGAAGTGGGTTCCAGCCAGAGAGCTGTCATTGAGTTTCTTTTGGCGTGAAACTAGAGATATTCATAGGTATTTACAGGATGTCTAGGACACCTGAAAGTGCACGAAAACGCGTTTAGTCGTTGAGTGAGGCATCTATCATCATCCCAACGAGGTCGCGCAGACCTGTCCGATTTTCACCGTAACGGTCCGCCGCACATACGTGTGACTTCTGCAGTGGTGAATATGCGAATACCCTCATTAGATGTGTTCGAAGGATCACAAAAACATCGTTGCACAACTGGACGTCTTCATTGGTAATGCTCGTAATGCCTGTTGGGGTTTTCAGAGTTGCGTGCCCGCTGGTTTCCTCGACGCCTAACAGGATACCATAAAGAGCAACGTAGGTCCATATGTGCAGAGTTGCCTGCGCGTTAAGAGGCTGACCAGACAAGTTTTTGTCGAACGAAATCGCAGTGCATGGAGCGGTGCCACACCACCTCTCCTCCGAAGACGAAGCTCAAAGCCGCGCGCTCATCCGGTAAAGACACGGTGACGATCTTATGGGACTCTGCAGGGGTTATTCTGTTTGATGCCCTCCTTCATAGTGCAACAATCAAAAGTTTGTTGCACCACCGTAAGGATACTGAAGAAACGACTTAACCGTGTTCGTGGTCACAAAAATGCAAACGAACTTTTCCTCCTCCGTGACAACGCAAGGCCTGACACAAGGCTGCGCACCCGAGAGTAGCTTACAGAACTTTGTTGGACTGTTCTTCCTCATCCATTCTACAGCCTGGATCTTGCATCTTCCGACTTCCTTGTGTTTGACCCAATGAAGGGTGCAGTCCGCGAGAAGCAGTACGTGAGTGAATGGGAGGTTATTGATGCAAAAAGGCGTTGCCTACGACGTCGTCCAGTAGAGTGGTACAATGCGGGCGTACAGGCCCTCCCAGTACGGTGGCGGAAGGCCGTCGCATTGAACAGAGATTAAGTTGAAAAATAAAGTTTTGTAGCCAAAAGAGTGATGAGTAATATGGTGAACTGAAATCCTGAATGGAACCAATGTGTCTTGTTACTTATTGAACGCCCGTAGTATTTATACAACTGAACAGAGACGTTTTTATACAAAAATAAGAGGACCACGGAGGAACAGATACTTCGGAAGAGTTTGAGGTGAATCAAAGTGCTGAGATGGGTATAACAAACGATCTAACTAGAAACTCTGGAAACAGTTTGGAAAATAAATAGGAAAGAATTGAATGAATTTGTGTAACGTGCAACTTGTCACTGGAACGTTTCCTGATTGGCTGAAATAAGTTGAACATCAGCTTGTAATGATCATTACAGTATGGACTGTCAACGAATTTTATGTAATTGACATATAAATAAATAATTATAATCGTTTCCGTTATGAAGTCAGCTCCAGAAAGTCATATTCTCAGTATTTATCTTTGAAACCTGCGAGAGGGGACTGGAGTGCTGTATTTACGTGATGGAGCATGAAACTGGAATTGCACGCCCACGCAAGCTTGGATGCAGCGCGTCACAGGCGCGTCGATACAGGCTAATCTCTGTTAGCTCGCCGTTCGGCGGCTTATCGTCACCTGCTGTCGCGTTGCGTTGCCTGTATGCCGCGCTCATACCCGTCAACATCGCGTCCCCTCGTGCGAACGTCGTGCGCAAAGGGGTATGACCAGTTTTGTCATCATAACGTTGGCAGAAAATTGTGCAGTCAGATATTACAGTAATTGACAGACTTTGTGCTATGATCAAGGCGAAGCTGTGCTTCTGGCTTGGTGACTACACATGTGTACCGCATTCACAGATGAAAGTATGCGATAGTAGAAACACAAGAGTGCCATCATACAAGAGTCTAGAAACAACTTGTTTGCGTGATCATTGAGAACATGTGTCTGCGAACTGCCGCTGTCCTAAGTGTAAAATATTCTTCTAGCTAGGACAAATGTAGCTGTAATGCGAACATTTCAATTAAGTTGCCAGCTAATTGGGCTTATATTTAAATCTTGGCCTACCTTATCTAGAATAAATGAGTGACTGATCCTATGGCGCTATTGTTCGGGAGACTCCGTCCATGCACGATTTTCTGCACTGCTCTGCAAAATTTAACGGCGAGATAGGTAAAGTAATATAACATATTAACCAGTGGTTGGAAATGAATTTGAGTGCATGAGCATGTTGACAGAGGTCTCTCAGCCGCGCACGGGAATTTAGACGTCACTTGGCGAGAGGTCAGCTTGACTACAGCTCCAATTGGGGCTGGCCCCGCAACGCGAGGCAGTTCAAGGAACGGCAAAAGTTAGGGTGTGTTAATCAGCGAGCAGTTACGGAGAACTCTGCTGATGTTCTTGGTAACAACATACCTCGCCGACAAAATTTGTATGACAGACAAAGTGTGAACATTGTAGCAGCCCAGGAATTTGGTACTGCCCATACGTGGGTAGGGAGCGTTCCGAACCACAGGAACTTCTGCCAGAAGGTGAGGAGGTCGTCGACCATGGTCACTACAACAGCAGATGTGCAACTGGCAAGAAGGGACTCACGCCTAACAGCGGGAGCAGTTACAACCACACTTAACAGGACTACAGGCATGCACTCTCATGCTCGACACTGGCATAGCCACTGCATGGGGGTGGTCCCTTCGGCCGATGACCAGTACTCTGAGGTTACGGTGACAGCCGTCCATGGACGGCGCCGTTGGCGATAGTGTGAAGAGCGTACGAACTGTACCAGTGAGGAGTGTGATCGCGTGCTCTTCTCGGAAGAGAGCAGATTAAATCTGAACAGCTATTATAGAAGTGTATTCTATGGCGAGATGTGAGAATACGAGGGCGTACTCAAAACAACCGGAAATATTTTTAAAATGTAGATATTTTCGAGTTATTTTTTACAAATCAACCTTATTCCTTTTCAAAATACTCTCCATTACAACAAATACATTTCTCCCACCGGTGCTTCCCCTGTTTGAAACACTTTCTGCAGTCATCTTTAAAAATGGCTCGTTTTATCCTTGACTTCTTCAATGTTGTCAGATCGGTGTCCTTTCATGTCCCTTTTCATGTGTGGAAATACGAAAAAGTCGCGAGGAGCCAGGTCGGCCGAGTAAGGTGCGTGTAGCAGGAGAACCATACCATTTTTAGCCAAAAACTGTCTAACAGTGATGGCTGTGTGTACGCCCGTTGTCGTGGTGGAAAAACCGTTTCCTGTCTGCCGCAAATCGCTGAACCGAGCTGCAAGATAACCCACTAATCCCTGACAGCTGATCAATTGTCTGTCGACGGTTTGTGAGCTTTCGAATTTTTTTAATACTTCTTTGATTCTGGCATTTGATGGATGTCCAGAAAGAAGTTTGTCATTAATCTACTTGTTGCTATATTTAAATACAGCAAACCATTCATACACTTGAGTTTCTCACATTGCGTTGTCTTGTCAAACTGTTTTCAACATTAAAGCTGTTTCAGCACCATTTTCACTAAGAACGAAACAAAATTTCAAAGCTGCACGTTGTTCACTTAAACTTTTCATAATAAAAAACAGCGCTAGCAAAAGCAATCAAGTCGACAACAGAGGCGGCACTGAACTGTCAATTAGTTGCGCTATATACGCCTAGCGGCAGAAATGCCTTCGACACAAGTTCCGCCCACGGCAATGTTATTCCGGTTTTTTTTGGGGGTACCCCCTCGTACTCAGTGCAACCCGGAACACTTCGAACATGATCGCTTTGGTGGGCCAAGTGTTATCGTGTGGGGAAACATATAATATTGCTTGGACGTACTGACCTACAAATCTTTGAAAAGGGTGCACTAAAGAGTCAATGTGAGGTGTAGTGCCTTGCATCGCGCCTATATATGTCGGGAGATAGCAGACAGCATCATACAGACGATGAGTCACAGCCTTTGTAACAGATGTGCACTGCGGTCCGGTAACAGTTCCTAATAGTCACAGCTGTGGCCAAAAAGTACCATTGTCTTATGTATAGTGAAATCTTTTCATGACGATAGCACGTGTGTGTTACGTGTTCTGAATATATGTAATAATTTGGCGGGATTATGAAATAAATTTGACCTTGCCGCAAAGTAATCGCTTAAAAGAGAGACGAGCTTCTCTGTGTAAGCTGTGACCGCGAACTGAATATTCGAAGTGATCTATTTGTGTAACATCAGAGAGATCATTCTGGCACAGACAATCCGCTTTTTAATATTTCCAGTAACAGGTTCGGTCAAATGCCATAAATGCCTATTATAAGTGACCGTGACTGACACTGTAACTTAAGATTAGCACGGCTTGTTGGTGTTTTTCTATCAAACAAATAACAATGTATTGACGTTTTCAGTCACAAACTATTTATTCGTTACTAGTTCAGTAATCCCGAAACTGGAATAATTTAATCAGACCCTTAGACACAATTAGTGCAGCTCGTTCTGCTACAACTTGACCAGTCGAGCTACACTGGTTTGTTTTCTAGTAAAGAGGGCGTGTGTTTGAGCTGCAGAAGACGAAAAGATCACCAAAAATCTAGTGTAACTATTTTCTGTATGTGAAACAATAAACCGTGCCATTGCAGACACTGTGCTCCTTTCCCACGTGCATCTTTTCAGTGGTGCATTAGGCTCTGATTTTATTTCTATGGATAACAATGCGTGATCGCATCGAGCAGTTCAGGTGGAGGAGCAATTGGAACGAGAGGCCATCGACGAAAGTACTATCCTGCCCGTTCTCCGACGTAAATCCTTTCAAGTATGTTTGGGATGCATTGGGGAGACGTATCGCAGCTCATCCACAGGTAGCACCGACCATCCAGCAACTGTCAACAGCGCTGGTGGAAGAATGGAACGGCCTAGAACTCTTTAATACCATTGTGGTCAGCATGGGTGCACATTGTGGAGCATGCATTGCCACCCTTGGTGGTCACATACCTACATACCGTATAAAAAAACCATGTCACGTCGTTTGTAATGTCATCACAAATGGCGGTGACTCCAGCGTAATTATTGCATTTGAATAAAAGTGTCATTTCTGCACGTTTCGCCGCGCGGGGTAGCCACGTGGTCTGGGGCGCCTTGCACGGTCCGTGCGGCTCCCCTCGTCGGAGGTTCGAGTCCTCCCTCGGTCATGGGTGTGTGTGTTGTCCACAGCGTAAGTTAGTTTAAGTTGGATTAAGTAGTGTGTAGGCTTAGGGACCGATGTCCTCAGCAGTTTGGTCCCATAAGACCTTACCACAAATTTCCAAGTTTTATTTTAGCTACTTTCTAAACTATGCTATGGCAGTTCGTTTTGTATATGGCCGAAGTTTCATTGATAGTTACACATCAGGCGAAAGTTACTTTCGTCCCTCAGTTTTGCACGGCAGTGTATTAGACGCCATTGCGGGCTTGGCTGCCGGTGATGATGAGATGAAATGATGAAGACGGCACATACACCCAGTGCTCGCGCGTAGAAAAAACCCGACTCTTCCGGACTCAGGAATAAAATAATAGCTTACCACACACTGGGTAGATGTGACCCTAATATACCACTTCATTTTTGGATGGACTCTCAGTCGTTTACAGTATAAATAGCAAGAAAACAAAAATACTTCACAATACATGTAAAACAGAGCGTAAGATTATAGGCAGAGAGACGCTGAATGAAACGCTTTTGACTGTGAAAAGAGCAATGCGTGAAGCCTTCAGTGACTGCCGTAGCAGAATCTTATTGAAGACATCACTCACCAAACTCAAAGAAATCCATTTCATTTGTCATGGCTGTCAGTGGCACTATAGTTAGTCACCAGACACTCGTGGATGCTACAGGAACTTATACTGATCGTAGCAAAACAAAAGCAGGAGGTGCTAAACTCAATTGACAAATATTCCTATACAGAGGAAGATACACGAGAACTATCTCAGTTTAATTCTTTGTCCACTGCAAAGATGAGTGAACCAGATATTAGTGTCAGTGGCGTTGAGGAACACCTGAAATCACTATAACCAAACGAAGGTCATGGGCCTGATGGAGTCCCAGTCATTCTATATCTTAAAATAGGATGAATAGAAACTGTGGTGTGAACAGAAACGAAACTTCCAAAAGAGTTCTATACTGCCATGCTGGAAGACAAATGGGAATATCATTCAAAGATTTGTTTGACTAGATTGGTAATGTATCAAACTAACAGGGAAATTGCGAATATCAAAGTTGGCGACACTGTCAGTACATGTTTGTTGACTGTATGATAGACATCGGATGTGCTGTTGAATTTGCTTACATCGAACTTCATTTGTAAGTACCAGTCTGAATCGTGTTGTTTTGAGTACATAACAGATAGCGGTCCAACGGTACCGACAGACCACACCCTTAGCTGATAGGAGCCATTGGATGTGGATATGGAGGGGCATGTGCTCAGCACTTCGTTCATTGCCAGTTTCCGTGACCGGTTTCGGCATGTCTCAATCAAGAACCTCCTCAAGTGGCCTCACAAGAACTGAGTGCATCCCGCTTGCCAACTGAATGTATGTGGTGTAGTGACAATCCATTTTTCCTCAAGAGCAAAAACTATAGAAAGTTGGATGTCGGGATGTGAGTGACTTCGAAGTTCTGAATGCCACAGATGTTCCACTGGGTTCAGGCCGGTACTCTCGGGGGGGGGGGGGGGGGTAGTGGGGGGGGGGATAGTTCATTTTAAGAATATTATTGTCCACAAACCGTGGCCTTATAATGCTGCTTCATGACAGGTTGCACTGTCATCGTCTCCAAACTGTCCCTCTAGCGTGCGCAGTACACTACGCTGTAAAATGTGCTCTTTCCACATTTAGCATTTTGTTAAACACAAGAAGGGGAACACATATTAACCACGAAAATCACCAGATACCTTGACATTATCTCCTCCGTTCGTCAGTGTTGCCGCTACACATAATGGCAGCCTCTACACGTGATGGCAGGTAACGGTCTCCAGGTATACGCCAAATCCAAACCCTTCCATAGGATTACCGTAGGGTATAGCGTTACTCATCACTTCAAATCACTCGCCTTCTGTCGTCCGCTGTCCATTGGGACTGGCTGCAGAAATGTGTGGCTTATGAGGAGCTGTTCGACCACTGTACTCCATTATTTTTAACCCCCTACGACCAGTCATTCTGGTGAGAGGACTGCTGGTAGCATTCTGCAACTCACGAGTCATTCCTTCCGCTAATTTCGTGCGTTTTTGTGCAACAGCCCACAGCAATGCTCAGCAGCCCCTGGCCGTCAGACCATAGGTCAGGCTGATCTTGATATAGCTGTGGTTGCTCCTTCGTGTTTCCACTTGACGGTCATACCATCAAGAGTCGAATTCGGCAGCTGTAGAGGTACTGAAATGTTCCTGATGTATTTGTTGCACAGGTGTCATGCAATGACTAGTCCACGTTTGAAGTCATTGAGCTCTCCTGATCAATCCACTCTGTTATTACTGCTTGTTTACTGAGCACACAATAATACCCGCCTCAATTTATAATTAGGGCTCCGCCTCTCATTGCGTTTAGTGGTCAACTATACATTACATAGGGGTGTCCAGATACTTTTAATCAGAGAGTGTTTGTTTACAGTCGTCCATGCTCCACTATTATTGCCTTTTTGGTTTTATAGTGGGGACAACTTCTTGTACAAGATTGAATCTCTTCAAGCATCTTTCTGCCTAATATATATGCGATTCATGACACCGCAGTCTTTCAGTAAAGCACTGATATTCAGCATGAACTCCTGTCTCATAATGAAGCAATTCTTATCTACGATTCTGAATACGCTTCGGCAGTCTCAGTCTTTTACCATCGTCCATTGATCGCTATAGCGACAGCGAGTGGGGCGGTATGTTTTCCACAGATGGCAAACACAAAGTGCGGATCGATACGCTTGTGAAACACGCCAGTTATTCCATTTACCGGCATTTTCTTCCCATGGTAAGGAAACACACCACAAAGCAATTTGACACCTTTTTCCCCACGATGAGTGATACAGGCTTTGCACTGAGCCACGCCCATGGAAACTCTTGAACATTACTCCCCACCTATAAAGTAATGGCCGCCTCCAGTGCAACGCTCTACACCAGTTGCAGGCGTCTGACCTCCCCTTTAGCATCGACATGGAAGCTGATTGATTTTTTGCCCCATAGTCTAAGAAACGGACAGAATAACGTACGCTCGTTTTACTTTTACTCGAAGAAATATGACAACTCCTTTACTTTTTGATCGACGAATGTGATACAAGGGAAGCTTTTGAAGGAATGCGCATATCACATGCACAACAGTGCGTGATAAAATGAAACACCTGCAGCCGTCGTTTTCGATGTCATTTATTATGTAGAAATCAATTTCGGTGACTCAATACACCATCTTCAGGCCTGAAGATGGTGCATTGAGTCATCGGAACTGGTTACTGCACAATAAATGACATCATAAGGACGGCTGCAGCAGTTTCATTTTATCACGCAAATGAAGGGCCGAAGTCCCACACCTTCAGTCAGAAAGATGGACATACATGTAGCATATTGTTCTATACCGTAGTTAGTACAATGTATCTCATTATATCTATCCTTTGATAATAGATACATATTTCTCCAGAAGATAATTTAATGTCCCTTCTTATTAGCATGAACTATGGGAAGTTTACCTTCCAATCAAAAAGAATTTATTAAAAACTTACATATAAAAAAATATTGAAAAATACGATCTAATGTTTTGCGGAATAGATTGTCTTAAAACAGGAAATGAAACTGATTAGAAAAACATTTGAGACACCTTTGAATGATGAAAGAAATAATGTACAGCTGCTGAGATGCTCATACGTTGGTGACGTAAGGAGATACGACCACACAAACATCCTCAAGCATTCTTTAAAATTCTAAGATTCTAATTTTAAACGTCGAACTTCATATTATCAATCGGCAAACCATCTGGTGTACCTATTTTCGAGCATCATTCAAAGGTTTGTCAAACGTTTATCTAATCTATTTTATTTCTTACTTGTAGACAAATCATTTCACAAACTGTTTGACCAGTTTCATACAAAAATTTTTGTTTTATTGTAAAATTTTCTTCAGAAAGTAGGAAATATATTTCAATATTGGTCGGTATTCTAATATTATTAAGCGTATATAGGTCGAGAGAAAGCAGAGAAGTGTCAGTTTATGGTGTGATTTGAGGTTTTTTGTGACTCATTTTTCATAATTATCATTACTGACATTTATTAATTTTTGCAAAACTAGGCGTCACGCTAGTCACTTTGATGCCCTATTTGTCCATTTATCACTCTTTCGTTTGGCTATCAAAATTCGAAAAAAAATTAATTGTTTATGGTTTCCTTAAACCACAAAGTTTTTTGTTAATTACCCTAACTACTTTCAAGAAATTAAATTTTTTTTGCAAAAATAGAACTCCCACTGGTAAGTTTCATATTCCACTTGTCCATTTCCCACCCTTAGTTTGGCAATGATAGGTCGCGTAAAACTCCATTGTGTAATTTCTAGGGGATATTGTTACGGCTGAAATGTTTAATGCTGTGGAAGCATGTACAACGCTATTTCTTATATTTTGGAGGATTCATGTCATTATATTATTTCAAGTGCACATAACTCTATTTTTGTTTTTATCGTCATTTCGAGTAATTTCCATATTATTCACACAAAATTTTCGGTTTTACTTTATGTTGTTGAAAATTGTATTCGGTCTCTTATTACGTTGTTATTTTTAAACATTTTTTAAGAAAAAAGAATCCCAGGAGAGTCCACATAGTTTCATCACGGAATTCTTTCATAAAAGCACTCGTTTTTTTTGGGCAAAATTTGGTTCTGTTGTAGAGTCTCAATTAATTTAGCTCCCTAGATCATCTTAATGTTTGCTAGTTGAAGGAAGGTTTCAAGTTACGTCGACGTCTAGGCGATTAGAGATAGCGTAGCAGCTCGAATATGACGAGGATGGTGAAGGAAATCAGCCATATGCTCTTCAATTTATTCCTGTTCATTTGTATTCGTTGGTTTAAGGAAATTGCTCTAAACCTAACTGGATCGTCTATGTATTCCTTAGTTTTAAATCAATCGTATGCTTTGTAAGCGCTTCCATGGGAAATACTCCATGAAACTTAACTGTAATGATTTATAAAAGCTGAAATTAGAAGTTCGTCCTCATAGCTTTGTAACCAGCGTGACTGATTGTTGTTCAGAAAGCCCAGGCTTGGTTCGCAGTGTCGTCAAGGATACACCCTTGACGAAAGACCACATACCGTGAGTATTCATCTCAAACGGATTCTTGAAAAGGCAACTCGAGGAAAAGTAGTGTCTCTGGTTTTGGAAGCCGATATTAACAGACGGTAATTTACAAACCTTTGCAGGTAATGTGATATTTACGTAATTTCAAGAGAATTTCGAATAAAGAAAGTGTGATCACTATCTACCATTTCAGCAGAATAATTTCTTCACTCATATTTTTCTTGAATATCGCATGAAACAAAAATGAAATTTCTGGTAACGTGTCTGGCACTATTAGTCGCTCCGTGGCGGTGGTTGTGGCGTGTCTTCCTAAATTATGTGAATCAAATCAGCGTGCAAATGATGACGTAACTATTTCAATCAAACAGTTACTCGAGATTATTTCGTTATAATTATTGTGACCTCTAAATCATGATTATCTCGTTGACGTCGAGTATCAGAACTCCATATAAAATTATAGCGCCGGCCGATGTAGCCGAGCGGTTCTAGGCGCTTCAGTCTGGAACCGCGCGACTGCTACGGTCGCAGGTTCGAATCTTGCCTCGGGCATGGATGTGTGTGATGTCCTTAGGTTAGTTAGGTTCTAAGTCTAGGCGACTGATGACCTCAGATGTTAAGTCACATAGTGTTTAGAGCCATTTTTAAAAATTATCGATTTCTGAATGTCCATACAGTCTACCGACCTCAATTCGCGATTCACCATCCCATGTTCAACGTGACATTTAAAACACGAACTACATTTATTCTGACATCTTGGATATTCGGGAATCCAGCCGGATGTTCGCGTCGTTCTCGCACGATATTTCAACAGCGTTCCTCGCTGTCTTCTTCAGGTAGCACGCTGTTGAAATATCGTGCGAGAACGACGCGAACATCCGGCTGGATTCCCGAATATCCAAGATGTCAACAGATCGCCGGAAAAGCAGGAAGACTTACATTTATTCTTCTTAATGTACAGAGTTATTCATTTCTACAAATAAATTATAGATAACGACTGAATTAAGAAAGCATAAAATTATCATCACTTTCCAGATAGGACTACTCATTTTTATACGGCTCTACGAAAAATAGACGTTATCAATGAGAATCACTGAAGGGCTTGTCTTTGATATTATCGTTGGAGCAACTCTCGCGTTCTCGTAGGTGATTCTTCAGATCGTACAAAACGTTCTGTAATTATATTTGTGATGTTTTTCGCTAAAATTGTAATTAGGACCAGAGTGCGAACTCCGATTTAATGCGAAATGTCGCGTTTTACCAGATAAAGTTGTAGGAATCCACGGGAACTAATAAAACTACTATAATGCAATAATTTCGTCTGCATTATTAACACTGGAGGTTAAGTGTAAATGCCGACTAAATTGAAATTCTCCGTAGAAACGAAATAAAAGTGTACAAAGGTCGTGAGGAATACGAAATACTGTAGCAGTGCCGGACATCTTAAGAAGTACGATGCAATGTATCTTCGGACATGCAAGCGATTGGTCTTTCTTAATGAACAGGAGTATAGTTCATCACAGAAAATGCTGGAAACAGTGATTTCGAAGCAACATTCGGTTGCTGTCACATGTCTGCACATTCCAGTCTTGCGCGCGTTCTGCCCCGAGCACTTCGCTGCCTAAGTACCCTTGAGCGAGTGAGAAGAGCAGGGGTGTTTGGTGGCAAATTGGGGAATAAATACGAAATACCAGTGCCTGTGTTGTCAGTAAGTACGATGCAATGTTCGTCGGCACTTGCTTGCATGTCCGAAGGAACATTGCATCGTACTTCTTAATAATACAGGCACTGCTATTCCGTACTTATTCTAGAATACCGGGCCCTTAAGTTTCAATAAATATGCCCTTTCCGGACAGAAATACACGTAACGTACGATTGCATGTTGTTACACACGGACGACGACATACGGAACATAGTGTTTACTACCGGACCACAGTGTTACTGCACTTGGCCTCAAAAATGGTTCAAATGGCTCCAAGCACTATGGGACATAACATCTGAGGTCATCAGTCCCCTAGACTTAGAACTACTTAAACCTAACTAACCTAAGGACATCACAGAGGCAGGATTAGAACCTGCGACAGTAGCAGCAGCGCGGATGCGGACTGAAGCTCCTAGAACCGCTCGGTCACAGCGGCCGGACACTGGGCCTCCCGTGGCCGTTACTGGAAACACGCTGTGACATTACAGTAAACATGGCATTGAAACAGAGGATGACACGCGTAAAGCTGAAATACTGAACACCTTTTTCCAAAGCTGTTTCACAGAGGAAGACCGCACTGCAGTTCCTCGCACAAACGAAAAAATGGCTGACATCGAAATAAGTGTCCAAGGAATAGAAAAGCAACTGGAATCACTCGACAGAGGAAAGTCCACTGGACCTGACGGGATACCAATTCGATTCTACACAGAGTACGCGAAAGAACTTGCCCCCCTTCTAACAGCCGTGTACCGCAAGTCTCTAGAGGAACGGAAGGTTCCAAATGATTGGAAAAGAGCACAGGTAGTCCCAGTCTTCAAGAAGGGTCGTCGAGCAGATGCGCAAAACTATAGACCTATATCTCTGACGTCGATCTGTTGTAGAATTTTAGAACATGTTTTTTGCTCGAGTATCATGTCGTTTTTGGAAACCCAGAATCTACTATGTAGGAATCAACATGGATTCCGGAAACAGCGATCGTGTGAGACCCAACTCGCTTTATTTGTTCGTGAGACCCAGAAAATATTAGATACAGGCTCCCCGGTAGATGCTATTTTTCCTCCGGAAGGCGTTCGATACAGTTCCGCACTGTCGCCTGATAAACAAAGTAAGAGCCTACGGAATATCAGACCAGCTGTGTGGCTGGATTGAAGAGTTTTTAGCAAACAGAACACAGTATGTTGTTATCAATGGAGAGACGTCTATAGACGTTAAAGTAACCTCTGGCGTGCCACAGGGGAGTGTTATGGGACCACTGCTTTTCACAGTATGTATAAATGACCTAGTAGATAGTGTCGGAAGTCCCATGCGGCTTTTCGCGGATGATGCTGTAGTATACAGAGAAGTTGCAGCATTAGAAAAGTGTAGCGAAATGCAGGAAGATCTGCAGCGGATAAGCACTTGGTGCAGGGAGTGGCAACTGACCCTTAACATAGACAAATGTAATGTATTGCGAATACATAGAAAGAAGGATCCTTTATTGTATGATTATATGATAGCGGAACAAACACTGGTAGCAGTTACTTCTGTAAAATATCTGGGAGTATGCGTGCGGAAAGATTTGAAGTGGAATGATCACATAAAATTAATTGTTTGGTAAGGCGGGTACCAGGTTGAGATTCATTGGGAGAGTCCTTAGAAAATGTAGTCCATCAACAAAGGAGGTGGCTTACAAAACACTCGTTCGACCTATACTTGAGTATTGCTCATCAGTGTGGGATCCGTACCAGATCGGGTTGACGAAGGAGATAGAGAAGATCCAAAGAAGAGCGGCGCGTTTCGTCACAGGGTTATTTGGTAACCGTGATAGCGTTACGGAGATGTTTAACAAACTCAAGTGGCAGACTCTGCAAGAGAGGCGCTCTGCATCGCGGTGTAGCTTGCTCGCCAGGTTTCGAGAGGGTGCGTTTCTGGATGAGGTATCGAATATATTGCTTCCCCCTACTTATACCTCCCGAGGAGATCACGAATGTAAAATTAGAGAGATTAGAGCGCGCACGGAGGCTTTCAGACAGTCGTTCTTCCCGCGAACCATACGCGACTGGAACAGGAAAGGGAGGTAATGACAGTGGCACGTAAAGTGCCCTCCGCCACACACCGTTGGGTGGCTTGCGGAGTATAAATGTAGATGTAGATGTAGAAGTGCAGTGGTGACTGTGGAAAACCCACCCCGCTGTCAATGTTTTCTGGTCAGTTGTTCTTATATTATCAACCACGATTGCGGGCTGACTCACGATAAGGCGACCGAAGGGCCGTCACTCCCAAGTGCAATAATACTGTAGTCAACTAATACACAGTTACACACTTAGCAAAAACACCTGGCATGCCACACAAGCGGCAGGTACACTAGTCGACCACAGTGTTATTGCATCTGGGAGCGATGGCGCTTCGGTATGCTTACAGTGAGCTTTCATCGTGATATTTCACGAGGACACACTGAAATACTTGATGTTACGTGCACAAATTTCGTGAAATCATTCAGAATGCTATGCGTTTTTCTTAGTGTCCACTGTATTTTATTATTGTAACGTCACTTCATGATTCCGAGAATGGCCTAGGGAGGCCAGTCAATATCATTGTGGTAAGGTAGTAAACCCTGTCCTCCGAATGTCGTCGTCCACGTGTCAAAACCTGGACTGTCCAGGAAGGGGATATCTGTTGAGAGCCTGTATTATTAAAAAGTACAACACAGTGTTCTTTCGGACATACAAGCAGGTGCCAAGGAACACTGCATCGTACTTCCTAATAACACAGACTCTGCTATTCCGTATTTATTTCCTAATACTGGGCTCTCGGCTCAATGAATATGTCATTCAAGGACGGAAATATTCGTAACGTACGAGTGCAGGTTGTGAAACACTGCCGACGCAATATGGAAGTCTGGGTCTTGCCGTGATTCGTGCTAGGATAGCCGAAACGATTAAGGCGACCACTGGGGTAAAGCGGGACATCCGGATTCGAATCCCGAACCAGCACAAATTTTTGTTGTCGCCGTTCCAGCATACAGCCGAAGGTGGTTCATATTCGCAAATGTGAATACATTTTCTGTATTTCTTGATGGCTGTAGTCATACAGTGTCCGTTCCTTCGCTCATGACTGGCCGAGTGGTTCTAGGCGCTACAGTCTGGAACCGCGCGACCGCTACGGTCGCAGGTTCGATTCCTGCCACGGGAATGGATGTGTGTGATGTCCTTTGGTTAGTTAGGTTTAAGTAGTTCTAAGTTCTAGGGGAATGATGACCACAGATGTTAAGTCCCATAGTGCTCAGAGCCATTTGAACCATTTGAATGTCTGAAGGAACTGTGCGTCACAATTCGGAATAACATAGGCACTGCAATATCGTGGAATTATTACATTCTTCTCGGCATCTGAAGGTATTTAATCTGTCATGTACTATGCAGATACTTGGAATAACTGTTGTGAAGCCCTAGTGCAACTGTATCCAATCTACATCCACGTAACTACTTTCCAATTTACACTTAAGTGCTTCGCAGATGTTTCATAGACCCAATTTTAGATTACGTTTCAACAGTTCCACTCTCAAATAGCACATGGAAAAAAATAACTTCTAAATTTTTCTCTGTGACTTCTGAATTCTCCTGCCAGGGTGGAAGGGGAAGGGGGCTGATTCAACAACGTATTTTTACATTCAGAGGAGATAGTTGGTGTCTGAAATTTCATGAAAAGATATCGCCTCAACGACAAACTCCTTTGTTGTAACGAGTGCCTCCACAACTCTCGTATTCGTGAGACTCTCTTCGCCATATCATGACAAAACAAAACAAGCTCTCATTCTTTGACTTTTTTCGATATCCTCCGTCAATCCTATCTGGTATGGGATTTTTATCACGCAACAATTCTCTAGAAGAGGACGGACAAGCGTAGACAATCTACTAGATTTACTGCATTTTCTGAGTGTACTCTGAATAAAACGCAGTTTGTGATTCACCTTCCCCATAAATGTTCTGTGATCGTTCCAATTTAAGTAATTTGTAATTGTGATTGCTAGGTATTTAGCTGAATCGACAATTTTTAGGTTTATGATTCATGGTGTAACTGAAATTTAACGGATTCCATTTAGTACTCGTGTGGAGGATCTTACACTCCTTATTAGTTACGAACAATTGTCAAATTTTGCTCGATGCCATCTTGTCTATGTCATTTTGTAACTTGCTCTTCCGTAAACAGGTTAGGCACGAGGTGAGAGCATTCCAGTCGACGGAATTAAAACCTACGTGCATTTGGCGACATGCGGGTGGCACCTTTGTAATCCGGCCCCACGATACTGTATCGCAGGATATATTTCTACAGTAGCTAAATTCTTATCATTCGAACATCGAGCCATCGCTGGATATGGCGAAAAATTGCGAATTATCGCTCCTGGCCGTGTAGATGTGCAGAAAAGAAGGCGGTACCTTGGATCATCTTGCGCACCGTAAACCAACACAGACTAACTTGTAATTACAGGCTACCAGTTGTCACCATCCTTCGCAACGTGTGCTTAGGACGTGTTAGTCCACGAGCACGCGCCATATTGTATTCAGATAGCTTATCCGATGAGCTACTTCACGTCCGTATGGTATTCCTGTAAAATAGACATTCAAAACCGGAGATTCGCCGTGCTTCACATACAGCGCATGTTAGACAATTTGAGGGTCTGGAAGAAAGTGAAGAACAAAGAGGAATGGTCGTCTTGCAATACGTCGTCGGTGTTACTTCAAAAATAGGCTTAGAAAAGAGGGGGTTATACCCGCCTTCTACACACCGCATAAGGTCGGGCACCTATTGAAGCACCATGAAACCAGGGAAGACAATCGCTACGCACAAACTGGCCGCTCCTTTAACATACGGTTCAGAGAGCATCAGGATCTTAGCAATTCCAAATCTGCTCTCACTAACCACCTGAAGGATTGTAACCATTCCATTTCATATAAAAACACAAATTGTAGCATTCTACATATTCAACGAAAGGACCAGGTTTTAAACATTTTAGAAGAAATAGAAATCAACCGCAGCATTTGCCGTGATCCGTCTGACGTTTTGAATGAGCAAGCCGTGCTTAAGCAAGCAGTCCTGCTGAACAATTTTTCTTTTTTGAAGCAGTGTCCAGCCACAGTTCCTTCTCTTACTGGTCACATTACTGTACGCCATTCATGTATACTTCTTAATTGGGACAGTGTTTTCTTTTTTTTGCCATATTTTTTGTGGCCTTCAATAGGCTTAACGAACGTACGGCCTCTTTCCTATAGTGAGGTCCGCAAGGTCCACCTAGTTCATTTTACATGGATGTGTAATTGACCTGTCTTCATAAAAGTTTTCATGTTTTCATTTTATCCTGTGCCCATGGCGCATTATAGGACTGAGGCATTATCTGCGCCCTCACTAATTTCAAAAATTTACCTGTATGTTATGATGTAAAATGCGTCTCTGGTTTTATCTCATGTAAGACTCGATTAGCAGTCGACTGTTGGTTAGCAGGTGTTAAATTGACTCCACTTTTAATCTATCCTTTTAGTGCTATTGCTGTTAGCTATTAATTGGCATATTACTTTCTGATAGCATAGACTGTAAGGTTTTGCTACTTTCCCTGTTGATCAGTAACGAGAGCTTGTAAATAGGAGTGGCCCATTTGTAGGTTTTTAACTGATGACTGTGGCGCTTTGTTGCACGTTGCCACTTATATATCCCCACAAAATTTAAAATTTGTTTTCCACTCAAGTAAAAGAAAAGTTTCATTGCGCTTTACGGTTTACATAATAATCTTTCTTTGTTTTTTCTTCGTTTCAAATGTAAACCACTAATTCAAATTGTGAACGGCCGGGCTAGTGGCCCCGGGTTCTTCTCTACGTCAATAGATAGCAGCACTTTTGCCACTCTGGTTTACCAATTTGCTTCCTCGTTCGCATTCGCTACTCCCTGTTCTGCGCTCATACGTAGCAAACCGCGCCAGGACATGTCCACCGCGGCGCTCGGGGGCCACAGCACAATGTAAGTGTTCTGGTTTTATCTGTATATTTCCCTACCCAGGCAGTCATCCGTAGTACTGCCTGGTGTCACTTTCGCATTGACATAGGTTCCACAGCACCTAGCGGTTTCGAAACGTTTTTTAAACTTTTTATGAAATTTTATGATTTTTATGTCTTGCGGCGTGTAAAAA
This sequence comes from Schistocerca piceifrons, assembly GCF_021461385.2. Taxonomy (NCBI): domain Eukaryota; kingdom Metazoa; phylum Arthropoda; class Insecta; order Orthoptera; family Acrididae; genus Schistocerca; species Schistocerca piceifrons. Next base: position 421,667,017 of record NC_060140.1, on the reverse strand, counting down.
TTATCTCCCGCCACTTGCTATTTTCAGTGTGACACCTGAGGATGGGCTTATGAGAGCCCCAAACCGGTAGTGATAATAAAACAAATTTACCACTGAAGCGGTGTTCTCAATCTCTAGTATAATGCTAAGTTGCGGATGTTCGTCCAACAGGATTGTTTGTAAAAATAGGAAGATTACTGAAGAAACATAAAGGGAAATGCATCACCCATCCACCACCGAAATTCTTGGCACTTCTAGCTTCAGTAAAGGACAGTATTGGTGCCGGCCGCTGTGGCCGAGCTGTTCTAGGCGCTTCAGTACGGAACCGCGCTGCTGCTACGGTCGCAAGTTCGAATCCTGCCTCGGGCATGGATGTGTGTGATGTCCTTAGGTTAGTTAGGTTTAAGTAGTTTTAAGTCTAGGGGACTGATGACCTCAGATGTTAAGTCCCATAGTGCTTAGAGCCATTTGAACGGTATTGGTTTGAGAAGGCTGGGTGATTTTAAAGGTCCTTACAGCCGCAAAGTAATAAATTGGGCAAACTTGTCGATCCGTGGAAGACAAATGCGACGAACGCACATGTCTGCACCAACCAGATAAATCTGCCATTGCCGAACATTGTTTCAGTACGGGGCACTATATGGGAAAAAAAACCTGGAAAACCCTGGTCAGCTTAATTAAAGAAGCGATGGAATTTCACAGCTCGAAAAATCTTGTGAACAAATATACTGGGTTCCTACTTAGCATAGCAATGGATCCAGCGCTGGCTATGTAAAAGTAACAGCGAGTACAAAGGGGAACTAGTTGTCGTACAAGGGATGCTGCTTCTGTGGCGTTACTCAGATGATAGCTGCGAGGACGGTCACACGACAGCGAGGACGCCTATTTCGGCAGGCAGCTCCAGGCAGTGACGCTAGAGGTCCTCATCGGCGGCGCACAGTAGGAACGACATTCTTCGCCCGAGCGCCGAAGTCCATGGTTCGTCGTTCGACAGTTGACGTAGCTGTTCTTCCAGTTATTGATAGGAAATTTTCGCTATTCGCCGCCGAATTTGACGCCTTGACGCCTGATTGTTTCCTACTTATACCAGCTTAAATGAGTTTCTCCAGTCATAGCTCAGCAGTTGTTCATCATATCTGAAGATATTGGTCAGCTGCACCAATTAAATGTTGTACGTTTTCACAAAGACATCTGACATCTCGCTCGAGAACCATTTCTACGACCTCTGATTTAGTAAGCCTATGCCGACACCTCTCCTCCATACGTCACAGCCAAAACGATCTGCTACCTATACGGTCGCAAGCTGTCGGAGCCTCTGATCCAGACTCCCAGTCGGCTCTGCACGTCAGTCGGTCATGTTAATGACGATACATATGGTGAGCTCCGCCTTCATCTTGCAGGCAAGGCTTGATGTCTTTATCACTTCAGGTAGCTACCGGAAACCAGAGAGAATCCCTTTCGATCCGAAGTAATACACATCACTACCTGTTAGCTGCACCCTGTGCTTTTCGTGGCATCCCGAAGGACGTGTTCCTCGTCTGGCACGACTGCCTACGGTGTCCACAGAAAGTACACACTGAATTTCTGCCCCTCCTTGGCAGCCATATTCCTAACAGCGGCATTACGCGCCTAACACTGGCGCTCCCAACCACCAATAATCCCACCATCTCTGAACACACGGACCCTGAAGGCCGAGATGCTTTCACTAAAGCAGAGCAAACGACTGTAATTGGCTCAGGCTATTTATCAGCCAACGGTTTCGACAATCGAGAAGGTGACTCAGGTTACAGGTACACCAAAGGAAAGTAAAAAGATAGTCGCATGTATGCTTGACTATACAGATGAATTTCAGGAAACTTACAAAACAAAGGTTTTTGCAGTAACAGGATGAAATAACCAACGTCTGCAAAACTGTTAATTAAATGTAAAATATGATTTACGTATATAATTTCTTCACACACCTAGCGGGCACCACATAAGAAATCTTGGTGTTCATATTACATATCTTACACGTAGTATGCCAGAAAGTACGCTCTTTACTTAGGTGCCTAATAGGATCTAATGCGCTGTCTCATATCTATGCAGTTCTACGATGTAAGTACGAAGATTATACCGCACCAGTTCTTCAGATGTATGGTTTATTTTATTTTGCAAGCATTACACATTTCGGGAAGGCATTATCACATTATCAGGTTCTACAAACAACGAAAACATGACTCACTATCTGACATTAAATCGAGATTCAACATACACTATCTGCTCAAAAGCATCTGGACGCTAGCTGGTGGACATTAATGGCGCGTGTCAATCCTTAGCCCTTATTACAGCTTGAACTCTGCTGGATCCACTTTCAGTGAGGTGTCAATGTATGTAGAGGAATTTCAGGTCATTCTTCCTCAAGAAACCAGAAGATGCAGTGATATTAGACAATGGTATTTGGAATGAGGTGGACATTCTAATCCATACCAAAGATATTCCAGTGGGTTCAGGTCATACCTCTAGGCAAGTAAATCTATTTCAGGAATGTCGCTGTTCATAAACCATTACCTCACAGAAAGTGTGCACTGTCATGCTGATACAAAAGTAAAAGGACAAGACTGATATCAGGGCGTTTTGTTACTGTAGGTTGTCTACATCTGGGGTAAGTATGAATTCGGAGGCAAATCGAATGTACTATCTTGATTGCCTAAGAGGATTATGACCCCTAGGGATAATCTCTCCGGCTGAGAAACCTCCCCCAACCTTCTTCCTCCTCCTCAGAGCCTCTGAGGAAACCTCCAACCCCCCCCCCCCCAACTGATACAGGAACACTTTTAGGCCTCATTTATTCGAATTTCCCATCCCATTCTATCAATTCTATCATTCTATCAATTGTGCAAGGAATACAATCATCATAGGTAATTACACTGTTAAAAATCTTTCGCTCATGAAGGATGCACCATCACCCATCCGTTGACCTGCACAGAACACCAGTTTGTGCAACCGCATACAGAGGCTGCTCGGGGTCCCACAAAGCGGTGTATGTGTCAGCGGCCCGCCACATGCTGGTATCCGAGAGCTGTCCACTTGTGCTCCGCGACTGATATACCAGATGCCGCGCTATGCACAAGCAAAAGCGTCAGGTGGCGGCATCCCTCTGATGCTCTCTCTCGTCCTATAGGTGCCACTTGCCAGTAGAATTGAACTGCAAACAAAGCAGCGTTTACCTGGTAAACCCCAGCTGTGGATGTATCGGAAATATTGCCCCACTCTATCAGACTGATTGACTAATTAATTAAATCGATATCCTTTGTGGGGGCAATTTTTCCTTGCTATCTATTGGTGGATACCAGGATTGGGATACTTGGTGGGATTCGATCCTGCAACGACTCGTTTTCCAAACCCTATTGGATTTTTCCCTCTTGCTTCCTGTCATTGGATACCAGCACAGTTAGATCATTTGGTAGGAAGTCCATCATGTTGGAGGCAGCTGAAAATTTCAAATTTCAGCTCAGCTGCGTGCTATGTTCTTAAGAAAATTGCGGGACGGTCTGGACAGATGCGTGATCACAATACAACTACTGGAAACAATAAATTGATCAATAGGGAATTTGATGTTGCGAGTGGGTTTTTAAAGCACTATAGAATTCCTAAATTGGCCCTCTCCACAACGTTTGGAAGGAGGAATAAGGGTCTACCATGTGATGGAATAGTATCAACAACAAAAAATACCTCTGCAAGAAAGAGTCCACTGCGATGTATTGAGAAGCACTAAACATGGCACATTTAAACCAAGATCCACTATGTAATAATAGTAGTCGGCATGTGTGGATGTCAGAGATCGCTATCAGTCGGGAATTTGACATTGTTATTGGGTTTTTCAAGCACTATACAATTCCTAAATTAGTTCTCTGCGCTACATTTGTGAGGATGAGGAAGGGTCTACCACGTGATGGAAAAGAGGCAACAGCAAATGCCACTGCAAGACAGACACCACTGCGATGTGTTGAGAAGCAATAAACATGACACATTTAAACTGCGATTCAGTCCATAGCAGCAGTTGTCATGGCTAGACGTCGGATATCACTGAAAACATTCACACGTCCCGTGCACTCACCTCCCAGACTTCCACACACAGCATGCCCGTCCCCTCATACACCTCCAAGGCCGATGTTCAGAGGTCAGTGAAGACTACCGCCAAAGCCGCAGCCACAGTCATGGACGCACATGTGTGCCAGAGTGCACCACCACCCCTGGCTATGGACGACATCTGGGGATGATTGGAGAGGTACGAATTCAGATGTTATCAATACGCCCAGTGCAAACACCCATCATTTAGAATCTTCTCTCATGCAACACACAGACAGGTCACTTCGTCAGCCCTTGCTGCTTTGGGCAAGATGAGACGGGTCAGCATATTCTTTGTACCCATCACTGGCTGGGCTAATCCTTTACTTCTGGTTGCTGACCCTTTGTGACCGCTGCTGCTGCCAGCCACGGTGCACCAGGGAGATGACGTCAAGGCGAAACGGCAATATTATCCCGCACATGAGCAATACAGCCTGACATCATACTATGACTTCTGTGTGCAAAAGGAAGGTTACCAGTGGCAGTGCTATACTATGGCAAGACCGTTACATCTCCTCTGGCTACTGATCGTGATGTTTATTTCCTCGTAAGACGTTTGTTTCTATGCATTTTCGGTTGTCAACGATCATTTTTAGCGCTCTTGTGAACATATAATTTTCGAATCATAATCAGGATTGAACTTCGTAAACAGCAGGCATCATACACTTCTGGAGACCTATGTACAGTGTGTGTTACAAAGAATCGCTGGTTTCTTGCAAGGTAGTAGTTTTAAGACTTTACAGTTTGTCACCATAGTTTATCGTAGAGAAACTTGCATGGAAAATGCATATCATGCGCTGGGAATATATTTCTTACATTTGAATATTAACAGCATTGCATTCTGCACGATTAATAGGTCGTAGACCGCACCATTCTAGCATTATAGTGTGTTTCAAGTGCAGAACCATGTAGTCTTAGGAATGCTTATGTTTATGTTCCACATCATTTCTCTCTTACCAACACCTTCTTGGTACTGACGCCAGACAGTAGAACAATACCACTGAATTGATAGCGCAGTTGATTTACGTAAAATGTTTCAAATTACGTCCGTCTGGAGCTCCATAATGCATAAACTATATGTTTCTTTTTCATAGGCATCTGTTACATCATCTCAACACTTTCATATCCACTATACACCGATAAGAGGTGCTAACCTCCTAGATATGCGTGAGAAAGTACGATAGTAGCTGAAAAGTTTGTGGGACAAATGTTGCATGGGACAACGGGGGCCATAACATGACGTTGGTTTTTTGTTGATAGGTGGGGTCGCGTCTGTGATATGAAGGTCAAATTTGGTACTTCTATTCTGATGGTGACTATCGAGACGAATCCATTGATGTGGAGCATTAAGGTCTTTGGAGGTCAACGACGATCTCAAAGGTGGCATGAACGTCCTTTTGCAGAAGGTGTTCGAAATGATGGCAGTGCTGCAATCTTCTTATCATGGATTGAGTGGTACTCCTTATCACTTCGGCACAAATCGAAGCACATTTTCTTACATTTCTCCCTCGTATATCGTGCAAATAGTAAATATTCGCCCAATACAGCGTATCCATCTCACGTGCCATTGACATGTAAACGCCATTCGACGGTTTCGCAATACAACATTAATAGGAACGGTAAGACTAGTATCGTCGAATCAAGATAATGTGAATGATGTATTCCTTCGAAGAACAAGTCGATATACTTCTCATTCACGGAGAATGCCAACGAAATTCTGTGAGAAGCAGCATTCCATCATCAGGCCACAAGTGGCCCATCGGGACCATCCGACCGCCATGTCATCCTGAGCCAAGGATGCGGGTAGGAGGGGCGTGTGGTTAGCACACCGCTCTCCCTGTCGTTGTGATGGTTTTGTTTGACCGGAGCCGCTACTATTCGGTCGAGTAGCTCCTCAATTGTCATCACGAGGCTGGGTGCACCCCGAAAAATGGCAACAGCGCATGGCGGCCCGATGGTACCCATCCAAGTGCCGGCCACGCCCGACAATGCTTAACTTCGGTGATCTGACGGGAACCGGCGTATTGATTGCCGCAAGGCCGTTGCCAAATTCTGTGAGAGCTAGAGAGTTATATGCTGAAAGATATCCTCAACGTTCTTACCCTACACGTCGTACATTTAAATATGTGTGTCACAAATTGAGAACAACTGGATCTTTAACGCGTCGGAAACATATCCGGCAAAGGAAAGTTACTAATGAAGAAACGGAAATTGGTACTCTTGCCACTGTGGTTCGAGATCCTTGTGTTACTTCACATCAAATCGCAAGGCAATCTGGCATGAGCCGGAGTACTGTAGTTCATGTTCTGCATTTGCCATAAATATCATCCTTACCATATCAGTCTCCACCAAGAATTAACTGGTACGTATTGTATGTGTCGCATTGAATTCTACCGATGGGCTCAGCTTCAGATTCAGAGCGATGACACATTTATTAATTTTATTTACTGACGAGGCTACATTCACGATTCATGGAAATGTTAATTGGCGTAACTTGCATTATTGGGCAACTGAAAATCCATGTTGGCTGCGGAAAAAGGAACAGAATGTGGTATCAACACGATGGGTGTCCAGCACATTTTTTGCTGATGGCTAGAAATGATTTTCAGAGACAATTCCCAAATCTTTGGGCTGGACATTGACGGAAACAGACCAGAATTTCTTCGAATTCTCGAGATTCCTTCAAAGGATTTGGCTACAAGTTCTATTTATGGAGAAATTCGATTTCCCGAGGTTCTAATTAGCAAGAGTCAACAGTATCTACATTTACACTGCCTGACAAAAAAGTGAAGTATCCTGAATGATAGCAGGAAGAAAAATGAATCTTCAGGGATGGAGAGGGCATCTTGTGTTATTTCACTCACTTCAAAATCGCCTCAAATCAACAAAGAACTTGGAAGTATTAGCTCACTTACCAGTATGACGTTGCGCTCTCTCTGGCTCCATGCATGCTGTGATTCTGTTGGGGAAGGTGATATAAAGCCGTTGTATTCTCTCCTGGGGCAAAGTAGTGCGTAGTTGTTGTAAATGGTCCTTAATATCGTACATTCTGACACTGCGACGGAATTAACATTCGAGCTGGTCTCACAAGTATTCAGTCAGGGACAAATATGGGGATCCTGCTGGCTAGGGGCAATTTATAGATAACTTGCGTATGTGGACAACCATTGCCTCTTTGAAAAACATCACCACGATACTGTCGCCTGAGAGGAAACATACGAGGACGTAGGATACACGTGAAGTACCATTGTGCCGTCAGAGTGCCCTCAATCACTATCAGTCATGGTCTGAAGTCATACCCGATGGCTCACCACACCACGATGCCACGAGTAACACAAATCATTGGAAGAATGGGGCCTCCCCACGTTGCCGTACTCGCCACGATGGTCAACCAGGGAGTGTAGAATCATGATTCATCGAAGGAACGCAATGCGTCGCCATTCATCAGCATCTATTCTTCTCGGTCACGCCACCATTGAATCTGCAGCTGTTTGGATTGTGGTGTTGACGGCAGTCCACGCATGGGAAGGTGCACTATGTAATCAAAAGATCCGGATATCTGGCTGAAAATGACTTACAAGTTCGTGGCGGCCTCCATCGGTAAGGTTGGAATTCAGTATGGTGTTGGCCCGCCTTTAGCCTTGATGACAGCTTCCACTCTCGCAGGCATACTTTCAATCAGGTGCTGGAAGGTTTCTTGCGGAATGGCAACCCATTCTTCAAGGAGTGCTGCACTAAGGAAAGGTAAGCCTGTACGGCCTGGCACGAAGTCGGCGTTCTAAAACATCCCAAAGGTGTGCTATAGGATTCAGGTCAGGACTCCGAGCAGGCCAGACCATTACAGAGATGTTATTGTCGTGTAACCACTCCGCCACAGGCCCTGCATTCGGAACAGCTGCTCGATCGCGTTGAAAGATGCAGTCGCCATTCCCGAATTGCTCTTCAACAGTGGTGAGCAAGAAGGTGCTTAAAACATCAATGTAGGCCGGTGCTGTAATAGTGCCACGCAAAACAACAAAGGGTGCAAGCCCACTCCATGAAAAACACAACCACACCATAACACCACCGCCTCCGAATTTTACTGTTGGCACCACAAACGCTGGCAGGTGACGTTCACCGAACATTACCCGTACTCACACCCTGCCAGTGGATCACCACATTGTGTACCATGATTCGTCACTCCACAAAACGCTTTTCTACTGTTCAATCGTCGAATTTTTACGCTCCTTACACCAAGCGAGGCGTCGTTTGGCATTTACCGGCGTGATGTGTGGCTTATGAGCAGCCGCTCGACCATTAAATCCAAATTTTTTCACCTCCCGCCTAACTGTCACAGTACTTGCAGTGGATCCTGATGCAGTTTGGAATTCTGTGTGATGGTCTGAATAGATGTCTGGGGAACCTCTTCAACTGTCGACAGTCTCTGTCAGTCAACAGCCGTGTCGGCCTATACACTTCTGTGCTGTACGTCTCCCTTCACGTTTCCACTTGACTATCACATGGGAAACAATGGACCTAGGGATGTTTAGGAGTGTGGAAATTTCGCGTAGAGACGTATGACGCCGTGACACCTAATCACCTGAACACCGCGAGTTCCACGGAGGGCCCCATTCTGCTCTCTCACGTCGTCTAATGACTACTGAGGTCGCTAATATGGAGTACCTGGTGGTAGGTGGCAGCACAATGCACCTAATATGAAAAACGAATGTTTTTATGGGTGTCCGGATACTTGTGATCATATAGTGTAATTCCCTTGTTCGACTGCTGCTAGTCTCCAACCAGTGGTTCGGGATGATACAGAATGTTGCAGGAAGTCCATTACCAGTAATCAGATGGCAGTTGTAGATGTATGTAGAGCACAATGCGGTGATGCTCCCTTGTGGTCATCAGATGGTTTGACTGGAACTCTGACGACCAATACGCCTGCACTCACACCCCTGTGCAGTCCAGCATCGGGTACTGTCAGATCTGGATATTGGACCTGTGTATTGCACGTTCGACCAGCTGGCCAAATGGAGATCCACAATGAGGCCCTTTTCAATCTCTATCAGGTGCTGATAATGCTGTCTCTCATTAGTACGCAGCTTCTCTGTGCGCTTCACAGTAATCACTCAATATCTTATGCTGTAAAGTAATCAATAAATATCTTGTTCTGTAAGCGCCTCTTGTACAGGATATTGTAACGGGCCTGGTAACAGCACTAAACACGAACAACACTGGCTCTAGTGGCCGTTCTACCTGTCACAGAGAATCGCAACCCTAATCAGTTACGTACTCACCGATGGTGTGTGCGCGTACATTCATTTGCACCAGATCCTTTCTTCTCATTGCTCCACTTTTTTTGTCAGTCAGTCTCCAGGCATTTTATGAAGTCATTTCTAAATTTTGTCAATTGTGTTAACGTTTTGTTATTATCCGAATGGGAGATGTAACACGAATTGCCCTCGTATATGACCGTCCGTCGGCAGGTGTGAAGCAGCGGAGATGGGAGGGCGCAGCAGCAGCATTAGCGAGCACGTACAGCTTACCAGGCAGACGCAGCGGCGACCGGGAAGCGGCGGCGACGGGCTCTGGCGGCTGCAGTTGCAGCTGCTGGTGCAGCTGGACGGACTCCCGGCGTGCGTGCCGGCTCACCGTCAGGTCGGCCAGAGAGCAGCGCCTGCCCGGGCGGCCGTCGTCGCTCTCCTCGCCTCCTGTTGCCGCCTGCGAATAAGTGGAAAACAATGGTAAGTCATTACAGTCGCTCTATCGCTGGGACAGATGGCGGAAGTATCGCGTACAAAAGGGCACTGCACTGGCGGAGCTGTCATTTGTACTCAGTTGATTCATGTGAAAATCCGCCGTGATTACGGCCCCAGGACGGGAAGTAACAGACTCTGAACGCGGAATGGTAATTGGACCCAGACGAATGGGACATTACATTTCAGGAAATCTTTATTCCAAGATCCACAGTGTTCCGAGAACACCAAATTTCGGTCATTACCTCACACTATGGACAGTGCAGTGGCCGACGGCCTTCACTAAAAGACCGAGAGCAGCGGCGTAGAGTTGTCAGCGCTAACAGACAAGCAACACTGCTTCATATAACCGCAGAAATCAATGTGGGACGTACTACGACCGTGTCAGTTAAGATAGTGCGGCGAAATCTAGCGTCAGTGGGCTATGACAGCAGACGACCGAGGCGAGTGCCTTAGCTAACAGCACGACATCGCCTGCAGCTCCTCTCCTCGTGACCATATCGGTTGGATCCTAGACGACTGGAAAACCGGGGCCCTGTCAGGTGATTTCCAGTTTCAGTTGGTAAGAGCTGATCGTAGGTTTCGAGTGTGGCCCAGACTACACAAAGCCATGGACCCAAGTTGCCAAGAAGGCATTGTGCAAGCTGGTGGTGACTCCATAATGGTGTATGCTGTGGTAACATTGAATATTCTGGTCCAATGGAACCGATCGTTGGTTATGTTTGACTACGTTCATAGACTTCATATTCCCAAACACCGATGAAATTTTTATGGCTTACAATGTGCCATGTCACAAGGCCACAATCGTTCACTACCGGTTTGACCATTCCGGACAGTTTGAACGAATAATTTGGCCACGTTCCGAACATTTATGAGACGTAAGAGAAAGATAACTTCCTGCACAGAATCCTGCCCCGGCAACATTTTCATAGTTATGAACGGCTGTAGAGGCAGCATGGCTCAATTTTCCTGCAGGGAACTTCGACGCCACGTCTAGTTGTTGCACTATACTGGACAAAAGGACATTTGACACTATGTTAGTAGGTATCCCATCACATTTGTCACCTCTGTGTAATCATGCCCTTAATGTACTGGGTACCTCGACACAATTGTCCGTACCCTCTCACCTTCAAGAAATTCAGGATGGTGGATGTCATTTGAGTATCCTCAGATCTACAATCAGGTACTTCAGGCAATGGCGAATTTAACAGAATCACTCAGGTCCTCACTCCTTCCTGTAGAAATTCAAGATATGTGTCACAAGGTCTATAATCATGTCCTGAAAGTAATGGGGACCTGGATACAATCACTCGTACATTCGCCCTGTCTTCTGAAGTAATTCTAAATGGTGAATGTTGCTCAAATGTCCCCATGACTACAATCACGTCTGCAAGTAATGGGAATTCTGACGTAATCACGCGTGTCCTCGCCCCTCCGCTGTAGAAATTCAAAATGATGATGTAGCTGGTCCATAATCTCGTACTGAAAGTAGAGGGGATCTTGACACAATCACCCGTGCCCTCGCTCCTTCCCCTGAAGAAACTGAGGATTGTGTATGTAGCTCAAGTGTCGCCAGGTGACAATCAAGCCCTGCAGGTAGTGGTGACCTTGACATAATTACCACTGTCCTCACAACTTCTCTGAAGAAATTGAAGATCGTGATATAGCTCTGCCGAGATAGTGGGCAGGATACTGCATCGCATAAGCAAGTAATCCAAACTTTTACCTTCTATTTGAACAGGCAACTATTTTACCGTATAATTCCAAGCTGCCGGCCGCGGTGGCGGTTCTAGGCGCTTCAGTCCGGAACCGCGTGACTGCTACGGTCGCAGGTTCGAATCCTGCCTCGGGCATGGACGTGTGTGATGTCCTTAGGTTAGTTAGGTTTAAGTAGTTCTAAGTTCTAGGGGACTGATGACCTCAGCTGTTAAGTCCCATAGTGCTCAGAGCCAATTCCAAGCTGAATTTAAACAAAAACTTTCGTCTCTGTATATGAGATCACTCGATTGCTGCTGTTTAATAATATTACCCTGGTAAATGTACATTAATGCAATATCTTTTTGTTGTCATAATCTGTCACATGACTGCTGCCATGGTAATGTCAAGCAATCGCAGGTTTGATCGGCTGTTGTTAGTGAGTGTGAGTTTTCGCGGTAGACACCGGTTCTTCAGATGGTATGGTCGACGTAAGGGATACGGTCGACACCCACGTTACGCAAACCAAGAGTTTTTTTTTTACAGCCACTAACAGGACCGTAAACTTAGGCCTAACAAATAAAACCGAAATAGCGGCTGTTGATATTTTGTTATTGGAAATCGACCAGCCGAAGTCACGCACTCCGGACATAGGATGGAGTTACATTTATTGATTAAGATTGGTCGATAACGGAAAGAGCATCTGATCTGCCCGGCGAAGGTAACTTCAAGGTGTACTAACTCAGCTTAAGAACTTCCAGGGGCTGACATGAGCCCATGAACCCCAAGGTACGACGATCCCTTCACGCTGAGCTACATAGTAGCAACAATAAGCTTGAAGATACAAAACCATGTTAGTTGGCTATCTATAAACGCCATGTCCAAACTTACCATTATCCTTCCTCATAACCAACACGTCAAGGAAGGAAGGGAGCGATACTGAAGCCAATATTTGGCTGGATCGAATTGATGCGTGAGATGTTCTAAAAACTTTTCAAATCTTACTGTCAGGAGGCCAAACAATAGAAGTATCGGCTACATATTGAAAGCCTTATACTTCATTTTAAACTTAAACTACCTGACATTACCTCATTGTTGATGCCCTGAAAATATACCTCTTCGTATTTACAATGTGGTTCATGAATAAATATTAACGTGATCTGGCTTCCTTTTATGAGATATTCGAAAGTAGGGAAGTATGAAGGACTTCCATAGAGCAACGATAAGTGTAGGGGATCTTGAACATGTGTTTAAATAATGGAAAATTACAGGCTGTGCACAGAAAACTGTTAACACAACCTGAAAGGGTACTGCTTGCTCTATCATAGAGAGAGTACGTTCAATGGAGATGAAGTCTCTGCGGTACACAGCCTTATAGCCTCATACTTTCTAAAAAGCGGCATTTCTCCTTCTCAACATATTCAGGTTCAGCACGTGTCATGAAGTACTTAGTAGCTCAGAAATACCTTATATTTGTTGCAACATGCATGCAAAGAAACAAATATATCAAATGTCGAATACAGTTTATTTAAATAATGACTCCACTGAAGGCAGAACGACTTTAGTGAGGTTGGTTAGCCTTTCACTTAGAAAAAGTATAAGTAAGCAGACGGGAGCTGACCATTGAAACATAATGGACTGTAAGTGGCTTCAGGATGAAAAATAACTGAAGAAAATGCGAAATAACGTTTGATTATTATTCAAGAAATAAACACTAAAGTTATATATGTCATCCACGAGATCACTTAGAATGCAAGACCCACAAATCATCAAAAAATAGAACAAAAAGGAACTCCATATAAACTATAATTCCTATAGTAATATTAAATGAGTGGGATGGTAATGTTAGCCATGATCTATATTCACAGATGAGTTAATGGAAGACGTATTGATTCTTGAGCATGAAACAGACTCTCATTCTGAATAGCGGATTTAATTTTGGTCTCAAAGAAACCACGCCATAAAACTGAAAATAATTTACAACGAAGTATTACGCCAAAATGTGATAACAAGCAAAGTTCTTACCATAAATCCCTGTATGTTGCTCTCACCATAAATTCCTCTACGTTGCGGCATAGAAGTGTCCACCGAAATAAACATTAGACAAATTCACCGAATAAAAATAGAACTACAAAATTGCAGTCAGCATCCGCGCAAATAATTACCCCAGCCGTCAACCAAAACACAAATGTGCTTTATTCTGCGTCCATATGGGCTTACTAATTTAAATCACAACCGCCCTGTTCCCAGGTTGGTCAGTAAGGTATGGCTCCAGAGTACTGCATGCAGATATGACTTCGTTTTGCTGCCTAAGATTCTGACTTTCCTAGGAGACGAAAACGGTACTTAGAGGGTCTTCGCACCTGGCCAATGATACTGTTTACGTAAAGATAAAAGATATGAAAGAGTTCTGATAACATGCGGCTTTCAGTACCTTAAAAAGTCATGCACATTCAATGCCACTGAAATATTATATAAAAGATAGGCAACAATACGTGACAAAGGGTTTCAGATCGCTATTAAGGAAGCTGTTGAGATGGAACTAGCAAATGAGCTTATACATAGACAAAAAATAAATTCTTTTTGGAATCCTGATAGCTCCAACGGTAAAGAGTGAGAGCTACTTGCTCACCCATTGTTGATTAATGTTTCAGTATCGACAACATGTGACGCTAGATGTCAGTCATCTTTGGTTGTGTGGTGACACTCGTTATTGATGAGATTAGATTAGATTAGATTCAGTTTTCGTTCCACAGACCCAAAAAATGACATGATTCTCGTGGGTGTGGAACATGTCAGAAAGTATGACATAAAAACATAAAACATTTGAATATAATACCTACTACTCTAATCATTTGCCAGGAGATAGTCGAAAATAAGCTAATACAATGCAGTAAACTGTGACAGCTAATATTTACAGAATCAACACTCCGTCAGAATGAAACACTGTTATCCACTATTAATAAATTTATCATACCCAAAATACCTAATCTCGACTGTTGTGACGAAGTGTTGTCAAAACTGAAATCTAACAGATATTTTTACTTAAGCTGACTTAACAGTCTCTGTTAAGATATTCATCTATGGAGTAGGAGGAGTTACTTACCAAAAAGTCTTTCACTCTGTTTAAACTGTGCTTTATCTGAAACAAAGTTTTTAATGGTTGCTGGCAACTTATTAACAATGTATGTTCCTGAATATTGGACCTCTTTTTGGACCAAGGTAAGTGATTTTAGGCCTTTATGTAGATTCTAGTATTCCTAGTATTGATACTGTGTACTGAGCTATTAGTTGGAAATAGAGATGTATTACTTGCAACATATTTCATTAAGGAATAAATATACTGAGAAGCAGTGGTTAGAAAACGAAGTTCCTTGAACAGGTTTCTACAAGATGTTCTTGAATTTACACCACTAATGATTCTTATCACACGCTTTTGCACCCTAAAAACTTTTGCTCGGTTTGATGAGTTGCCCCAGAATATGATAACATACGACATAATAGAATGAAAGTAAGCAAAGTATGCAAGGTTTTTTTTTATAGTTATATCTCCTGCATCTGACTTCATTCTCACGGCAAATACAGACTTGTTTAGGGGCTTAAGCAATTCTGTGGTATGCCCTTTCCAACTGAATTTATTATCGAGTTGTAATCCCAGAAATTTAACACTGTCAACCTCTTCGATCTGCATATCTTCGTACATTATACTCATGCTGGAAGGAAATCTATTACAGGTTCTGGACTTCATATAGTGGGTATCTCAAAGTTTAATGATTGCATACATCGTGATTTGCATCCTGGCCGCTGCAGTGTCACCCATCGAAGTCTTAAGTTGTCATAGATAGCGATCTTTCGTTATATTTGTGCCTTTAACATGGTGAGGTTTCCACCAGTCGAAATGTTAGCGGTTTTCTATGACGTTACCCGGCGGCATTCCGATAAGTTCTTCGAACATTCGATAAGCTAGGAGAATTTCAAGGTTCACATTGACTTTATTTCATGAATGTGATAGTTATGTACCTTGCGTCACGCGACAACTTTATTGTATTAACTGCTTGTTACGTTTGCGATTGTCTTCTTAGTAATAAATCCACTCATCGTGTCACTGCCATTTCGTCAGACCATAAGTAATTCATGACAACCACAAATAGGTCTCCCCAGCAACTGCACGTGAGGCAGAGATCTCTCACTTGTTTCGTCTGCTGCATGAGTGTTTATGCACAATGGATGATGCGGAGGGTAATGAACCGTGCGCCCGTTTCTACCGATACCTGATAAGGGTAGTCAAGGACCGTTTTGCTGCGCTAAAGGGCGAATAGAAGACGCACGAGGAGAAAAACTGAGGATTTAACGCCGCACGGAGGAAGGTGAGAGAGGTCTTCTTCGTTGGATGTGTTTTAGTACGCCGCCTGGGGTGGCAGAGTGTGACCAGGTCACATTGTGGTGATGCGGGACTGTCAGAGAAACTGTGATGCGGGACTATCAGAGAACTTGTGGAAGAAGTGAGCATCAGCATTTTTTCGGCACACTCCATTGTGCGAAATTCATGTCGAAGCTGATGACAGCAGAGCAAAAGAAAATTCGTGCTGAAGGCTCGCAGGAAATGCTGGACTGTACAGTGACCCCATCTTCGTGAACTCCACAATCATTGGATCATGGTACACGTACTCCTTAAGCATTGTTGTATGATTCATTTGTCATTTGCAGTCGACCACTATTAAATTATGGAAAAATTTGGAAATTTGTGTTAAGTTCCTATGGGAACAAGGGTAGCGGAGTACGTGTGGAGTGCACATGTGGGTTTTTTAGGTTAGAGAATTCCCTCCCTAGGCCCGACAAGACGCCTCCTGAGACGCGGCAAGGTAGGAGTAGGCAAAATGCAACAGGGAATAACAATATTAATGTGCTAATAGTAAACTGCAGAAGTGTCTATAGAAAGGTCCCAGAACTGCTCTCATTAATAAACCATCACAATGCCCACATAGTACTAGGGACAGAAAGCTGGTTGAAACCAGACGTAAACAGTAATGAAATCCTAAACTCAGATTGGAATGTATACCGCAGAGACAGGCTGGACAGTGAAGGGGGAGGCGTGTTTATAGCGATAAGAAGTGCAATAGTATCGAAGGAAATTGACGGAAATCCGAAATGTGAAATAATTTGGGTGAAGGTCACGGTTAAAACAGGTTCAGACATGGAAATTGGATGTCTCTATAGGCCCCCTGGCTCAGCAGCTGTTGTGGCTGAGCACCTGAAGGATAATTTGAAAAATATTTCGAGTAGATTTCCCCACCATGTTATAGTTCTGGGTGGAGATTTTAATTTGCCGGATATAGACTGCGAGACTCAAACGTTCATAACGGGTGGCAGGGACAAAGAATCCAGTAAAATTTTTTTAAGTGCTTTATCTGAAAACTACCTTGAGCAGTTAAACAGAGAACCGACTCGTGGCGATAACATATTAGACCTTCTGGTGACAAACAGACCCGAACTATTTGAAACAGTTAACGCAGAATAGGGAATCAGCGATCATAAAGCGGTTACTGCATCGATGATTTCAGCCGTAAATAGAAATATTAAAACAGGTAGGAAGATTTTTTTGTTTAGCAAAAGTGACAAAAAGCAGATTACAGAGTACCTGACGGCTCAACACAAAAGTTTTGCCTCAAGTACAAATAGTGTTGAGGATCAGTGGACAAAGTTCAAAACCATCGTACAATATGCGTTAGATGAGTATGTGCCAAGCAAGATCGAAAGAGATGGAAAAGAGCCACCGTGGTACAACAACCGAGTTAGAAAACTGCTGCGGAAGCAAAGGAAACTTCACAGCAAACATAAACATAGCCAAAGCCTTGCAGACAAACAAAACTTACGCGAAGCGAAATGTAGTGTGAGGAGGGCTATGCGAGAGGCGTTCAATAAATTCGAAAGTAAAGTTCTATGTACTGACTTGGCAGAAAATCCTAAGAAAAATTTTCATCTTATATCAAAGTGGTAGGTGGATCAAAACAAAATGTCCAGACACTCTGTGACTAAAATGGTACTGAAACAGAGGATGACAGACTAAAGGTCGAAATACTAAATGTCTTTTTCCAAAGCTGTTTCACAGAGGAAGACTGCACTGTAGTTCCTTCTCTAGATTGTAGCGCAGATGACAAAATGGTAGATATCGAAATAGACGACAGAGGGATAGAGAAACAATTAAAATTGCTCAAAAGAGGAAAGGCCGCTGGACCTGATGGAATACCAGTTCGATTTTACACAGAGTACGCGAAGAAACTTGCCCCCCCCCCCCCTTCTTGCAGCGGTGTACCGTAGGTCTCTAGGTCTCTAGAAGAGCGTAGCGTTCCAAAGGAAAAGGGCACAGGTCATCCCTGTTTTCAAGAAGGGACGTCGAACAGATGTGCAGAACTATAGACCTATATCTCTAACGTCGATCAGTTGTAGAAATTTGGAACAAGTATTATGTTCGAGTATAATGACTTTTCTGGAGACTAGAAATCTACTATGTAGGAATCAGCATGAGCTTCGAAAAAGACGGTCGTGTGAAACCCAGCTCGCGCTGTTCGTCCACGAGACTCAGAGAGCCATAGACACGGGTTCACAGGTAGATGCCGTGTTTCTTTACTTCCGCAAGGCGTTCGATGCAGTTCCCCACAGTCGTTTAATGAACAAAGTAAGAGCATATGGACTATCAGACAAATTGTGTAATTGGATTGAAGAGTTCCTAGATAACAGAACGCAGCATGTCATTCTCAATGGAGAGAAGTCTTCCGAAGTAAGAGTAATTTCAGGCGTGCCGCAGGGGAGTGTCATAGGACCGTTGCTATTCACAATATACATAAATGACCTTGTGGATGATATTAGAAGTTCACTGAGGCTTTTTACGGATGATGCTGTGGTATATCGAGAGGTTGTAACAATGGAAAATTGTACTGAAATGCAGGAGGATCTGCAGCGAATTGACGCATGGTGCAGGGAATGGCAATTGAATATCAATGTAGACAAGTGTAATGTGCTGCGAATACATAGAAAGATAGATCCCTTATCATTTAGCTACAATATAGCAGGTCAGCAATTGGAAGCAGTTAATTCCATAAATTATCTGGGAGTAGGCATTAGGAGTGATTTAAAATGGAATGATCATATAAAGTTGATCGTTGGTAAAGTAGATGCCAGACTGAGATTCATTGGAAGAATCCTAAGGAAATGCAATTCGAAAACAAAGGAAGTAGGTTAAAGTACGCTTGTTCGCCCACTGCTTGAATACTGCTCAGTGGTGTGGGATCCGTACCAGACAGGGTTGATAGAAGAGATAGAGAAGATCCAACGGAGAGCAGCGCGCTTCGTTACAGGATCATTTAGTAATCGCGAAAGCGTTACGGAGATGATAGATGAACTCCAGTGGAAGACTCTGGAGGAGAGACGCTTAGTAGCTAGGTACGGGCTTTTGTTGAAGTTTCGAGAACATACCTTCACCTTCACCGAAGAGTCAAGCAGTATATTGCTCCCTCCTACGTATATCTCGCGAAGAGACCATGAGGATAAAATCAGAGAGATTAGAGCCCACACAGAGGCATACCGACAATCCTTCTTTCCACGAACAATTCGAGACTGGAATAGAAGGGAGAACCGATAGAGGTACTCAAGGTACCCCCCGCCACACACCGTCAGGTGGCTTGCGGAGTATGGATGTAGATGTAGATGTAGACCAAATTGCTGAGGTTATCAGTCTCTAGGCTTACACACTACTTAATCTAAGTTGAACTAATTTACGCTAAGAACAACACACAACGATGCCCGAGGGAGGACTCGATCCTCCGACAGGGGGCGAGGGGGGGGGGGGGGGGGAAGGGGGGAGCCGTGCGAACCGTGACTAGACGCCCTAGATGCACGGCTACCACACGCGGCTATTAAATTATGATACTTACTATTGCCACATTTTGTAGCTACTTATTTTTCTTCTGCTATACGTTTCCCCCCTTCTCTGATAATATTTCTTTGCAATTTAACGTTATTCTGACCAGTGATGTTATTTCTACAGCCTACCTCTATATTAAGAACAATAAGGGATCCAAGATTGAACCTTGTGGAACCCCATTCTTGATACCTCCTAATATGAGGTAGCTCCTGATTTTTGTGCATTGTGTGAACTATTTATTTCAACCTTCTGTTCTCTTGCAGTTAAATATAGTTAAGCCGTTTGTGCTCTGTCCCTCTCATACCACTCTGTTTTTTAATCCCATGATAGTCTGATGCAATATACTAATATTAGTTTTCACTTTATATTTACAAGAAGCTTATGTAGAAGAATTACATGATTTAAGAGATAACAGAAAATCCCAATTCGTGACGTTCGATTTTTCAGAGCATTTAATATTTGATACATGAAAGTATACATAGCATTTTCTGTTGAAAAGCCTTTCTGAAAACCAAACTGGTATTTTGTTAGTACTTTATTGTTACAAATATATGAAGCTGCTTTTGAATACATTACTTTTTCAAGAATTTTGGACAAAGCTGTCAGGACTGAGACTGGGCTGTAGTTGTTGGCATCAGACATATCCCTCTTTTTATGTAATGGTTTAACAACATCACTCTATCAGGAAAAATTCCCTGTTTCAGGAAGCTACTACATATGTGGCTGAGAATCCTACTTACGTGTTGGAAACAAAGTTTTAGTACTTTGTTGGAGATGATATCAATTCCTTGCAAGCTTTAACTTTTGAGTGAGTTTATTACTTTCGTAACTTTATAAGGAGAGGTGGGTAGAAGATCAATTTTATCAAATTGCATACCTATAGCCTCATCTTATATAGCTTTGCATTTTCTAATGGACATCTGGGCCCTGTTTTCTCCACAACGTTTAAAGGTGATTACTAAAAATATTTTCAGTCTCAGACTTTTTGTTAGTAAACTTTTCATTCAGTTTGATGATAATACAGTCTTCCTGTGCTCTTGGTTACCCTGTTTCCCTTTCAACAGTATTCCAAATTGTTTTGATTTTATTTCCAGAGTTGCTAATCTGAGACATAATACAAGTACTTCTGGATTTTTAATAACTTTCCTTCATATAGTGCACTATTGTTTGACTGTTTCTGTGTCATTACTCTTTCTTGCTATTAGATATACTTCCCTTTTCCAGTTACATGTGCTGAAAGCCTATATCCACTTACACATACGTTTTTCTTATATAAGATTTACAAATAGGCATAGTAAATCTATTGTATTTTCTATTTCCATATCTCCCAAATAAACAAAAAGTTCATCTAGTCTGTTTTTTAATCCCATGATAGTCTGATGCAATATACTAATATTAGTTTTCACTTTATATTTACAAGAATCTTGTGATATTTTAACATCATTAGCACATACCTCTCTGAGCTTCTCATAATGCTTGATTCGTTTCAGTGTTGTATCACTGGTCACTGGATACTGATCTCAGCTTAAAAAAGAGGAACTCCGATGTGTTTCAGTGCCCCCCCCCCCCCCGCCCCAGTAAAGATTTTGCTATGAACCCATTGAATTTTGAATTTATCCTTCTCTTTCCTACTGAGATGGAGGCCATGCCTAATGAAGTCCCACCTACTAATAGCATCAACAGGAACAAAACGCACGTCTGTCCAGTAGCTGCCCGAAGCAGCCGATCCAACTCCATAGTGACCCTCCTTAAAGAGCTGTTCAACTGGGCCCAATCATATCGCGTGTAAGGAGGCACAAACACACCATCCTTATGGTTCGTTGCAGAAAGAGCGTGACTCTTGGGACATTGGCATGAGGAAGTCACTTGGCAGCTGGCGGCTTATCGAGAAGATAACAGAGAAAGTGCTGTCAACTGCATAGAGAACGGACCAGTCGGTGTTGTTCTGGGTGCCTGGGAAGTCTGTAGTTGGAGAGCAGTGCAATGTCAAGGCCTTATTCTATCTGCCCTTTACTCAACACTCACCCACTGAAACAGTCCTGTGATACTGACAGTCCTTTGCTTTGTCGTTTTCAGATTTAACTATCTGAATATAACCTCCAGCGGTGCATAATATGGAATTTTTATGTCCTTAGTTCACTTGTTGCATTTCATTTGGCTGTTGGCCGGATTTCCTGTTGTGCTTACCGAACACGTTGCTCCCACTAGGTTATTGTTTTCATCGTCCGAATTTTAGCCTGTATGCATATCTTATTCTTCTTTTATTGTTGTTTCTTTATACCAAGCGCATTTCTTGTGTACAAACGAATTTGAGCTAGATGTCAATTTTGTTTGGAATTAAAGTTGTGTTAATTAATGAAAGGCACTCGCATTTGCGTCACCACAACTCTCAGCCACTTCCACTCCTCAGCCTATTGCTGCTCTAAAATTTCCCAAATCATCCTATCCAAATGTTCTGGAATCGTGCGAAGAATAAGATTCATATTAAACGTACAACATCTGGATCCTGAAGCTGAAAAAAGAAAGCGGCTGTAACTTTTGCTGCTAATAAATGAACATCGTGTGTCATCTAGCCCGTGGAAGTCTCTCGACATGGCGTCACCTCGCAGATTTGGTTGTAAATGTTGATGCTTTTACAAAAGCAGACTCCCATGAGGCCTCACTAGGCTGAAATGACCTCATTCCAGATCCTTACCTCGAACAAAATAACAATGTAATTGACTGTTACGCGTGAAAGGTAGTTAGCGTTTAACAGCGCTCATAATATGGCTGCAGCACACGCCCCGTCAACGAGCAATATTAAAGTTTGGTTAGCGAAATGGTAACAGCCTTACTAATTTCCTACTAATTTTCATAATTAGTTTCAGTCATTCTGTCTCGTAAAGAAACAGTACAAACAAGGAATACGACTGACATTGTAATGTTACCTGAGGAACCATAGCGGCGTGACATAAGCAGATGGCATGACTAAACGCATTACACATAACTATGCCTAATACTGGTTGGCATTCAAAATAGCTTCCAGTATCTCGGTATCGATATACATAGGTTCCGCATGGTTCTGAAGGGAAACTTGTGCCGTTCTTCCTGTAAAATCGTGACAAGTTCATATAACAGTGATGGAGGGGATCGTGATCACCCACCCTTCTTTCCTAAGTAGACCACAAAAGCTCAATAATACTAAGCACCGGTGATTGTCGTGGCCAGGGGAGATGCGACAATTAATCCCCATGCTCACAAAACCTGTCTCGGACAATGCGAGCTGTGCGAAAAGGGGCCCTGTCGTCCTGGAACACATCACCATTTGGAACATAGTACATGGGATGGACCTGGTCAGCCAAAACCATCACATAATCCTCGGAGACCTAGCAGAGTAACCATAGAGCCCATGGAATACCACGATTTAGCTAACCAAATCATCACCGAGCCTCGCCATATTTCACTATTGGATCGTAAACCAGCTTTCTTCCATTGCTCCATAGTCCAGGATTTATAGCTCCGAAACCAGGTTTCCCCGTTACTGGCATTTGCATCACTAACGAGTGGTTTGGGAATTCCAGCTCGCCCTGCAATTCCCTGCTTATGCTTCTGGTCGTTTTGGTGCTAGCAGAATTCACGAGTGCGACATTAAGTTCTGCAGCAACTTTTGCAGCTCTCGTTCTCTTACTTTTTCGTCACATTTCTCTTAAATAACCGTCCTTCACGATAGCTGCCTTCGCGGATGACATTTTTCCGCTTTCATTGTATGCGGTGTAAATCTTAGATACAGTGCTCTTGTAACATTAAACACATTAGCTGCCTTAGTTATGGAAGCACCAAGAATTTTCCAATGGTCAAATTCACTTGGCTCCGACGTAAAGCACTCAGCTGCACACAACACTGTTCTGACCACTTCTGACACTTGCAACGTATTGAGCATACTGCACAGGTGCGGTTCATGGTCAAATGAAGCAACACAACCTGCAGTCTTGCCAACATCTGCAATGGTGTTCAAGCATGCACTTTTCATTGTGTTTGCATATTTTTGTTGAACCTCTGTAGCTTAACCAATAGCTGCAAGTCACTTTGTTATTTTGATCCAGGTATATACAGAAAAGTCGAAGGTGTTCTGTGGGAGTCGGATTCGGGACCTCCATATCATTAACCCAAAATGATAATCTTTAGACTATAAGAATAATGGTTATAACACAAAATTTTGCTGACGTTAAAGGACTGTACAAAAGCACCATAGCGCGTCAAAAAAGCATGTGTTGACGAGTGAAGGAGATATACTTCGAAGGACGAGGAAACTGAAAAACGTAATAAAAGCAGTCGGCATGGATGTGAAAAAGAATTGTCATTGTTGTCCGTGATTCAAACAGCAGACGGTAAATCGGCAGGCAAAGCTGAGGAAGATAGTTTCATGGTACTATCAACGAGCCGTTGTGACAGAAAAAGAGAGATACGTGGGGTGTTCAGAAAGTAAGAACCACTCGGTCGCGAAATGGAAACGACTGTGAAAATCCGATAAAGCTTTGCACAGACGTGTTGGGCAGTGTTTCTAGTATGACCCTAGACAGCATCACGTCGTGTTTCTCGTTTCTGCGCTCACAGTGAGCGCGTAAAGATGCCCAGAAAATAGTGTCTCCCGCCAAGCACGAGGGCCTGATGACAAAATTCGCCTGAAGCTATGCAGCCAACATTACATAAGTGTCGTGCGGTTTCTTCTTCAACACAATTTTCAGTCGTATTGTGCAGGGGCAATAAAGATGCTCCTGCATAGTTTTCAAATGGAAATGTTTGATTACTCACAATACAACCCATAATTGTCTCCCTCTGAGTTTCATCTCTACTCACCTGAACCACTGGCTATGAACACAACATTTTGGAATAGACAAACGAGCTGTAGGCCAGCGCAGAGAATTGGTAGAAAGCACTGGCGGCTGCCTTCTATAACGAGGGTATTGGAAAGTTGGTACAACGCTACGACAAATGTCTAAGTCAGGACGGCGACTACGTAGAGCAGTAGCTGTAAGGTGTAGCTAACTGATACAAATAAAACATTTCTGATTTTCGTTGTGGTTTCCATTTCGCGATCAATCGGAACTTAATTTCTGCACAGCCCTCGTATATGGTACATTCTTTTCCTGTTCCTTGTGATATTCCTGGCTGTGACCACCAGTATTTTATTTTGCTAGAAACTCGCCTCGATGGAGCTCGATACATATGAAGTAGTGTATGGCACGAAAGTGGAGTGGGGTACAAGCGACGGATGGTACAGTATGTACCATCCCGTCCGAGAGACCGCCAGTTGTAATGAATTTGCTTCTGATTGGTCGGCACGTTCGGGTGCTAGGCGCCAAGACTCCTAACTCCTCTTATTAATTATTTACATACTTTTCATTATGTTTAACCCAGTTTTTAGTATGACAGTCTTTCATGGTTACCCTACGAGTCTATAGTTTTTCTTTATTAAATTTCACTAGCTTTGAGAAACATAAGAGTGAAGATATTGCGAACGAAGTGCTTTGAACACATTCGGGTCGCTTTGGCGCGCCTGGGAGCCGACGTACTCGGGTGTTCTGGAGAGCCTGATACTTACCTCTGTTTCGGACGTTCTGGAGGGCAGGACACGTATCTCAGTACCGTGCGTTACTTAGATGTGAATATGTTATACTCACTCTGCCTAGTGTGTACTGGGGAGCCGGACATGTGTATTACATTTCGGAAGTTGGATGGAAATATTACCATACAATTAAGAAAGCTATGTTGAGTGTTGTAAAAGACAGTATAAATGTGTGAATATTTGAATAATAACCAAACAGGATACATTAATGAGAAGTGTCGCCTACCATCACTGTCAGTACTACGGATCTTGCCCTTTGTAGATACAGAGACTAACCTGGGCAAGTAGCATCCCACAAAAAGCACAATCACAGGTTCGAATTGACAGCGTAGCAGTCTCTGACGAAGAAGATCCCACGACAGACGAGCTGTATTCTGTAAAGCGGACACAACTTTAGAAGACGACAGGTTGGTGGACAGAACGGCCATTTGATTCATCTCTCCAGATTTCTCCAGCTTCCCGATCTGACTTCCAAAGGGATACATAATTTATATTTTGATCAAAATGGGCACTTTATTTAGAGGCGCATACAGCCGTCTACTGTGCGATAGTATTTCCGAGGCCCTCAAAATGTGATATGAATTTCATATCAATATTTATACTCACAATATAAAATGTAATGCTAAGACTCCAGCTGATGAAACTGTGCTGTTTTTATAGTTACTTCAAAACTTTATTATCGTGTTTATAGCATTTATCAAGTGACATATATCGGTCGAGCGGTTCTAGGCGCTACAGTCTGGAACCGCGCGACCGCTACGGTCGCAGGTTCGAATCCTGCCTCGGGCATGGATGTGTGTGATGTCCTTAGGTTAGTTAGGTTTACATTGTTCTAAGTTCTAGGGGACTGATGACCAAAGAAGTTAAGTCCTATAGTGCTCAGAGCCATTTGAACAATTTGGACATATATCGGCAGCAGTAAACGTGACACTTACTGATAGAGTTTGCAGCAACAGTACTATAGTGTCTCTTGCAGTAAATGACTTTGTGTTAACTGATGCTTACGCAGGTAATACTTTACTATGCTAATATTGTTTTTTCCAGAATTATGTTAAATGCAATCGTGTGGTTAGTCTAAAGCAAATTCACACTGATATCCAGGAAGTAGTGTTTTCGAAACACTTCTTGAGTCACTCACGTCTTTAGGTCACAGATGACAGTCAAAGTCTTAGTTTAGTTGTGGTTGCTCCTTCAGATTTCTATCTCAAAGTCACCTCAACAGTTGACTTGGACAGCTTTAGAAGGGTCGAAATCCAGTGACTAGGCCACGTTCGATGACACTGACCTCTCCTGACTGACTGTCCGGTTCTACTGTCGCTGCTTCTCTACTGAGAACACAATACTCCATGCCTCCTTTCATACTGGTGTATGCACCTCTCGTGACATTTAGACACTACTGTATTTCATGGTGACTCTAAATGCAGTATTTACCATCGATATATTCCATGTCCTCAACGTTAAGAAGAGAACCACAAAGTGGCGAGTGCCAGCCCCATCACTGGAACGCAACACAATAATCAGTCCAAGGCGCTTGAGAAAAGCGCTTTATACCCTGATTGTCCTTCTCATAATTTCCGATACTCTTGAAATGCTTTCCATGTTTTCCAGTAGCACTGTTCGACAGGCGATGCCCTGCAGTTGCTATGTACATTACAACCAAAAATTTAGTTTTAATTTTATTACATCAGAATCCAATTTTATTTCTGAGGCAGCTTTTCCGTGACAGTGTTTTGCGAACAACAGAAATGCACCAAAATTTTATGGTGTAACAAACCATCTCTCACTGTTTTCATTGCACTGCTGTTTCAGTCTTGGTATTATATCGGACAGGTCTTCTCGTAAATTTCTCAGCCCATAGGCGTCATTGGATGCGGATGTGGAGGTGCATGTGATCAGCACACAGCTCTCCGGGCCATATGACAGTTTACGAGACGTTTAAGCAATCTTGAAGTAATAAATATTATATGAGCTGTTCATCGTCGCATATTGACAGTCTCTGCAACTTATTGGAAGTATACATTGTACCCTGTTTCACAGTTTCTTGTACCTTAGTGAGATACTACGAAATGATTACACATTAAAAATGATTAAGGAAAGGAATATTACATATTCGTCTGGTAGCAGCTTATCTATTAAATTCACAGTAACTGTAAGTTTCCGTACAATATTTCTCCTTTTTCATAAGGGTGTCTGGAACAGGTTAATTAAGACGTGAAATAAACCGTTATCGCAGGGGTACTTTATCTGTATCATTTTGCGATGTGGTTTGATAAGTGCTAGAAATATAGTACTGACCTAATAAAACAAAAAAGTATGATTGGAGCTTTTCTTCCACTGGACTGTTAGCGGAGAAGTATTTCGACACAGTGGACAGCAACCCAGCCTTATCTGCTAGCCGGAAGAATGTCCCTGTACACAGAATAGCTCTTGACTGAATCCATTACCCGCAACGAAGTTATTCGGAGCTCAGCAACGAGACTTTGGCAAGCGCTTCAACCGCTTTTGTGCCACAGGTACGCTTTCGAGCTGAAGTAACTACTTCATGGGGACCGTATGATTAACTCAGGGCAACGTAACGTCGAGTGACTCTGTCTAATCTCAATATGATGGGATATATCTGATAATTGAACTGCCCGCATCTCGTGGTCGTGCGGTAGCGTTCTCGCTTCCCACGCCCGGGTTCCCGGGTTCGATTCCCGGCGGGGTCAGGGATTTTCTCTGCCTCGTGATGGCTGGGTGTTGTGTGATGTCCTTAGGTTAGTTAGGTTTAAGTAATTCTAAGTTCTAGGGGACTGATGACTTAAGATGTTAAGTCCCATAGTGCTCAGAGCCATTTGAACCATTTTGATAATTGAACTGGTTAGTAAATATTTAAATTATATGCAGTGTGACCGGTAGAGATCAGCTTCATTGTGCTGTGTAAGTGTGACTCGCTGTTAACGAAGTCCTCTGGAAGTAATTAAAAGTCATTCACATTGTCTGGCTGCGTTTGGGAAGAGCTCTCGAGTTTTCTCACAGCCACATGGATGCAAGCAGTTGGTAACTATATCAGGACAGGAGCCTTGCTCTTTTAATATGTCGTATAACGCTCCTTAGTTACCTCTGTGGCCTAGTACAAAGTTCATTAGGTGTTATATACTTTACGATTTTACATTAGTAGTGGCCACAATATTACTGATATCCTCTTCTTTGATTCGGATACACAAAAATATTTAGAAAGAAATGCCCAATAAAAATGTAAACATAGGGTTGACTTTTAAAACACGAAGGGCGTTCAATTAGTAATGCAACATATTTCTTTCAGAAAGCAGGTTATTTTTACTCAGGATTCCAATACACCATATTATTCCCACTCTTTTGGCTACAAAACCCTATTGTTCAAAGCGACGGATTTACGCCACCTTTCTGGGAGGGCTGTATGCCCGCATGCTGGTATTCTACTGGTCGACGACGGACCCAACGACTCACTGCATCGATAACCAGTCCATTATCCGCGAACTGCTTCCCCACGGAGTGCGTCTTTCATTGGGCCAAACAGATGGCAGTGCAAAGGTGCGAGATTCGGAGAATAGGATAGATGAAGAAGAGACCTTCTTGTGATGATGATAGACACCTTGCCCAACGACTTGCCGTGATTTTGTCCACTACCAGGTCTCCATAGACATTCTACAAATGGCAATTAATATCTGCGATGCTCTGGTTTTCTGCCAAAAGAAACTCAAGGACAGCTCTGTGCTTAGGAAGCACCTCCGTTAGAGAAGCCATTTTGAAGGTTACGTATAGCGCCGCCACCTGTCGGAACTACATGAAACTATGGTGGGTCTGGAGCGGGAATGCTCTGCAATGTCCCAAAATAAATTCCACATTTTTTCATCCAAAATTGGTCGAGAAATGTTTATCATTTGTTATTGAACACCCCTCGCATTTACGGAAATGATACTAAGGAATTTGTAGATAACAGTTTTTGTCTTCGTGTATTACTTGTTTATTTATTGTTCATTTACTTTGATATTAAACTTATGCATGCCATAGAAAAACATTGAGGTTCAACGTCCCGTCGACGACGACTTAAGTAGAGGCGTAGCACAAAATCTGATTCGGAAAGGACAGGGAAGAAAATCGGTCTTGCTCTTTCAAGGGAACCATTTCGGGACTCGCATTAAGCATTTTAGCGAAAACATGAGAAAGTAACTTCCTTCTTTTTCTTGAGTAGCACAACTGAGATTAGCGATAACCTTAAAATCAAAAATGGGGACCGTGAAGTAGATGACAGAATTCTGCTTCCTTCCGAAGCAACATAGTACATTACGGACGAAACAAGAAAAACATAAAAATCTGACTACCACAGGCAGAGAGGGCATTCACAGCCAAAAGAAAATTACTGGTATGAAACAAGGGCCTTAATCTGAGGAAGAAATTTTTGAGAATGTACGTTCGGAACACAGGATTGTATTGGAAGTTAATGGTGGATAATGGTAAAACCGGAAAAGAAGTAGTGTCGTACAAGGATGCAGAAAATTAGGTTGACTGATAAGACAAGAAAAGTGGAGGCTATCCCTAGAACTGGCGAGGATAGGAACATGTGGAAACCACTAACAAGAAGAAAGAGCAGGATAACAGGACGTGTGTTAAGAAATGGTACTTGAAAGAAAGAAAAAGACAACTTACAATTATTTTGCTACAAATCACAGTAGTAAAAACAAGCTCATGGAGCACCAAAGGCAGGAAACTGTTGGACGCCAAAGATAGCTCTCCTCCGTGTTAAAAAGCCCGTATATCCATCGTAGACGATATTACTCAGCGGAAAGGCTACATCGGCATGAAAGTGGCTGCAATCGGAAGCTGCAATTCCTGAATTTGTCCGACTGTTCTCAATAGCAACAGGCAGGAAAATGTCTCGTCCGTTAGATCGGAAACGAACTGTCGTTTACGACGTACGGACTGGTTGGTTAGAAAAACTTGCAACAGATGAACGTGAAAAGTTTATTACGATCAACAAACACACCCTTCTCCCGTTATATTACTCGTATATAACAGTGATTATGTTCCATGGAACAGTTAAACGGGATTTCGTTAAACATTCCGTGGTGAGCTCCGTTGCTTGGGATTTAGTTTCACAAGAATTGAGACTTTCAGTATTTCACTACCTTCAAAACTTTCAGATAAAAGTCACTTACGAAAGTAAAGTCACTTATATGATTGAAAGAGAGGATTCTAGAAAAGTTCCTACTCGAAATTCGCGGTAATGTGGACGTGCATTATCGTGAATGAAGGCAATGCTAAATCGCAAGCTCTGTAGTCGTTCTTTCTAAATAGGGCCACAGCTTTCGTCGCAAAACACGGATAAATACTTTATTTATTTGAATTCTTTTCGCTGTGGGGAATTTGAACGATACCACTGCACAGCCTTCGCTAGATGGCCAACATTATTATCTTTTTTCTCCTTCTCCCATACAGTCACTTGGTCCATAGTGAATTTCAGGATCACTACGGCGTCTACACAAAAATAAGTCTGTCCTGTACAAGTCTCTTCATGTCTACACAACTACTACTACGTACGTCCATTTGATTTTTCTTACTGCATTTAAGCCTTGGTCTACCTCTAAAATTTCTACCCGACGCTCTTCCATCCATTACCAAATTGCCGGATCCTTGATACCCCAGAATGTGTCCTAACGTACTCCAGTTAATATTCGCCGCAGCAGGGTACAAATCGAAATTAAAAAAGAGTGAAAAGAACCCCCGCAGAAACTGGAATAACTAAATTCAGACAACGCCTTGCTAAAGTCTGGCTTTACAGCACCCCAAATGACTTTAATTAGATAACAGTGAAAAACATCTAGGCTCATCATGTTTCACAGCAGGGAAAAATCTGTTAACGAACCAGGCTCATGTAGCCTTACATCCATACAGCCAGTAATACCGAACTGTTTTGAAGCCACAATGAATGAGAGAATACAAAATTTTCTCGAGACAGCTGGGAGTATTCCCTGCTATTTAAGCAGGCTTCAAGAAAAGATGCAATAGCACGCGTCACCAGCAGCGTCGCAGAAAGGTATCGGTAGTACTGCCTCTAATTATTTCTGAGTCTTAGAACAAGTAGTTGCTAAAACGTATAGTAAAACCGCAGAGCAGAGAGCCTAATGATAAATACTGCAGCTTCTGTCCTATTCTGTTCCCACCAGACGATCCCATGACATAAGACGTGAACTAAATCAATCGAAATCCCACAGGTAACGGCGCTACAGAGAGCTTCGAAGACTTTACACCGGCGACGTATTCGGCGAATCACGTGGACCTTTACTTGGTCTCTGAACGGACGCTATTAATTTGCTGCTTTCAGGCACTCGCGAGGCAGATACTTTACAATACATTTCGAGCATGTTATTCGACTTTGGCACAGCAAAGGCCGGAACAAGTAACTCCCTGCAAAATATTTACAGTTGTGTGCGGACATTTTGCACTGCAGGCTCGCAGATATTTAGGGATATGTACTGTAACCCTCCCTGCCCGCTTGGGAAGAAATGTGTAGCCTACGTATATACCTACTCAACTGGGGGGGGGGGGGGGGGGGGGGTTGATCTGGGGGAGGGGACCAAACAGTGAGGTCATCTGTCCCATCGGATTAGGGAAGGATGGAGAAGTAAGTCGGCCGTGCCCTTTCAAAGGAACCACTCCGGCATTTGCCTGAAGCGATTTAGGGAAATCGCGTGAAATCTAAATCAGGATGGCCGGACCCAGATTTGAAACGTCGTCCTCCCGAATGCGAGTCTAGTGTGCTAACCACTGCGCCACCTCGGTACTCATCTGAGCTCAACTTGTTTACCTCTTCTTTTCATCGTGGCCAGTGGTGTACTGCTCATTTCGGACACAGTTGTGGCCCCCTATCACTACCCCAGCTGTGCTCGTTATATGTCCACAGCACTCTCATAGTGCTCTTTACGCACCTTCGTTTCCGAGATCGCTAGCGCCCACCCGGTCAGTAGCGCTTGACTCGAAAGTAGCTGTTCGAATTCAAGTATTTGGGTGTCAGGGGGAGGACAGATGATGGTGTAAGGTTATTGAACACCAGACTTCACAGCAATGCTTTAGATTAAATTCGAAAGGTCTCCCCACTGTTTCATGGTGTTGGTGCAAGTGACACTGTTGATAATGATCTGTCCGTCCGTGCTATCCGAGAGGAGTAGGCTGTGTGCCGGCACTGGGTTCAAAAATGGCTCTGAGCACTATGGGACTTAACTTTTGAGGTCATCAGTCCCTTAGAACTTAGAACTACTTAAACCTAACTAACCTAAGGATATCACACATATCCATGCCCGAGGCAGGATTCGAACCTGCGACCGTAGCGGTCGCGCGGTTCCAGACTGTAGCGTCTAGAACCGCTCGGCCACTTCGGCCGGCGCCGGCACTGGGTTTTACCCTCATTCTTCTGTCGTCATCACGCAACACAGACTTAACATGACACTTTGCACACATCCATTATAGTCACCTCTTTACCAGACCTAAGTGCAATAGTATGAGAAGGAAGAAAAGTGTTTCGAATTACGCTGCTGAACCTGCCCCTCGTGGTCTCCCCGTCAAACATGCCATGGCATTATTTTTTTTTGTTATTCTCTAGATTTAGTACATTTTCTTTTATGTTGTATCGCATTGTAGGGCCCATGTTTCAATCTGCCAAATCGTCTTTCCGTTCTTTTTGAAAGTTTCCGCCAAACTGAATCAAATATCAAAACAGGTTCTACAAAAGCTTCGTGTATCGTCAGTTTTGTACTTTATTCGTTTGGGTTATAAGAAAAAAAAATTCGGTATTGTTTCGTGCTGAATGGTACATCTACATCTATATCTGCATCAGTATTCTGCAACCACTGTGAAGCGCATGGCGGTGTTCTTCCAGAGTACCACGTATTAAGTTCTTTCAGTTCCATTCGCCTATAGAGCACAGGAAGAGTGACTGCTTAAACGACTCTGTGAGCATTACAAGTGGAGTTGCGTTGATGTCAGCTGTTGCGCCGAACCGGGAATCGAACCAAGATTTTCCGCATATCGCGACTTTACCACAGTTTTCTTTTCCTTCATTTTGTTCGTCATTGTTCTTGGTATTTGGTCTGGGCGGACGTCACATGGCACCACTGCAAGTTCATCGTTGAATATGTCATTCAATTTTAAAAAAAAAATCACAGACGGCAGCCAGCAGTATGACCGACCACTTCTGCTGTCCGAGCACGTCTCCAAGACCTATTCAAACTTCCATATGTCACGGAGTACGCAACCCTTAAGCTCGCACATTTCGTGATTGCTGCACAGGCAAATAAAAATATTTTTAACGTCATTTTAGTCCATCGAGGCATGGCTGCATTATGGATGGTTACAATGTCAAGATACAGACACTGTACAAACACAGACAGTAGAAACATCAATAACGACTGTGCCGGCTGTGATTAGCCCCCGCGGTCCATATGGGCGTGATAGTAACAGTTTGTGGAACATCCCTAGATTCTTCACTGAAAGCTGGTTCTTAAACCTTTGTAAGAAGGCTTCATAGGATATTGGGCGTCAGTTTTCAAAAGTCTGTCACTTTAGTTTCTTCAGTATGTCTGTAGAGTTATTCCATGGGTCAATCAAGCCTGGAGCCTTTCGAACTTCCCTTCTTTGTATATATACGATAGCACTTGTTAGTCTCTTGGTACGGGTCCCACAATTGAACACTATTCCAGCATGGGTCAAACGAGCGTTTTGTAACGAAACTCTCCTATAGATTGATGGCATTTTCTTAGTATCCTGGCAATGATCGGAAGTATGCCACTTGCTTCACCAGCTTTACATCTGCTTGGTGGATCGATATATTGATGTTATGCACCCCAAATATCTTTATTTGTTCTATTCTACTATTTTATTTATAGTTGTGCCTCACTTTCTCCTTGTTCGTTAGTGTCTACTTTATCTCAATTCAACGTCGGTCCCTAGTGATCGAACTGCACTCTCAATTTTCTGACCTTAAATATGTAAATACCTCCCTCATTGTTATAGTGACTTGTCTTCGCAATCAGTCGTTAGATCCTGTAAGGGGCTGTTTCGGATGTGAATAATCTGCAATTCAGATAAAAGTTGTTGCGATACTAAGACTCAACATGTGCATGGAATAAAGGAATGGCATGAGCTATAATGTAGCTAGATGAAAACTTATTCATTTCATATTTGCAGCATTTAAAATAGATACATAGTACTATCATTGGTCAAGGGTAGAACACGAGCAGGGTGGTCGTTGTGCTAAGGAAGCGGCAAGGAAAGATGAATTCGGCTTGAAAAGTCTTTTATTTTGACTTTACCCGTCAGATTTATGGGAAGTTGAACATTCGAGCGACCGTGTCCCGTTAACAATGAATCCTCAGCACATTCCATCATATAACAAAGAATAAAGTATGTTCGTGAAAATATCACGTGGTAGTATGCGTGTACAACAAGCCTTTCTACAAGGGCATGCCGAAAAGTAACGCCTTCGTATTTTTTATGTGAAAACTCTTAATGGCTCTTTAAATAAAACAAAGGTAATTAACATTCTGCATATTTAGTCTTCATCTCTACATGTTTATTACTGAACATATTCGCCCTCGCGATGAACGCATTTCTTCCAGCCCGTCAATGACGCCCGGAGTAGTGCAGCAACTCGACGTGGCATGGACTCAACAAGTCGCTGGAAGTCCCCTGCAGAAATTCTGAGCCACGCTGTCAGTACGACCGTCCATAATTGAGAAAGCTTTGCAACTGCGGGGTTTTGTGTTTGAACTAACCTCTGGATTAGGTTCCGTAAATGTTCGACTGGATTCATGTCGGAAGAATTGGGTAGCCAAATCATTCGCTCGAATTGTCCCGAATGTTCTTCAGATCAATCGGACACTACCATCAGCTCTTACTAACTAAACTCGAGATTCATCTGACAAAGGCACCGTTTTCCAGTCATCTAGGACTCAACCGACATGGTCACGAACCCCAAGAAAAGCGCTGCAGACGACGTCGTTAGCAAAGGTACTCGCATTGGTCGTTTGCTGCAACATTAACGACATATTTCGCTACACTTTCGTAACAGATACGTTCGTCGTACGTCCCACATTGATTTCTACGGTTATTCCACGCAGTGTCGCTTGTCTGTTGGCACCTACAACTCTACGCAGGTCGTTAGGTGAAATCCGTCCTTGGCGGGAGGTAACGCCCGAAATGGGATATTTTCGGCACATTCTTGACGCCTGGATCTCGGAATATTGAATTCCCTAACGATTTTCGAAGCGGAATGTCTCGTGCGTCTAGCTCCTTCTACCGTCCCGCGATCAAAAATCATTAATTTCCATCTCACGGCCATAATAACATTGGAAATCTTTTCGCTTGAGTCATCTGAGTACAAATGACAGCTCCGAAACGCAGTGCTCTTCTAGATCTTGTGTACCCCATAATACCATGTAGAGCGAAATGCGCAGCGCGCTAGCTTTCGAGACAGAGAGGTGAGC
Source organism: Schistocerca piceifrons (assembly GCF_021461385.2). Taxonomy (NCBI): domain Eukaryota; kingdom Metazoa; phylum Arthropoda; class Insecta; order Orthoptera; family Acrididae; genus Schistocerca; species Schistocerca piceifrons. The sequence goes on along the minus strand of NC_060140.1, from coordinate 421,631,473 downwards.
CTGACTATCGTGGCGACGGTCTGGTAAACAGATCTGATCTGGTGAACGGACCAGCCTTGGGGAGCTTTTAGGCTGTTTTCTACCCTCTCTTAAGCGAATGCTGGGCTGATTCCTAATCCCCGCGTCAGAAATGCGATATACGCTTGCAAACAGTTAAAATACAATTAACAAATAGAGACGCAGCTGATATCCTTGCCGTAGGTTAAATGACGGGTGTGGTCGCAGGATGGGAATCCGACCACTGAGAGTAAACTAAAAATAAATTTGCCACATCATGAAAACAGCGCACTCCTTACGGCGGAATAAAGACGAGGAAGAGACAGACGCCTCAGGAAATTCTGTGTGACTCTTTCGTGATTTCGTAATAGTTAGTGGCTGGAAACAACCATCGACGTATAGGTTGCATAACGATGATATCTGTAACAAACTAATGCGGAGAACCGAAGAATAAACATTACGTCTGGCAGTACAGGACTAAGAAGAGAAACTGTGCGCAGAAACAATTTCCATCTCTTTTGCATATACAACCAAGGTAGCCAGAAAGAGTCTGAAAAGCTTGTAGGTGTGTTGAAGGGTACTTTGGGCTGAGAAATAATTGTTATGAAAAAATTCCGATGCGGCGTGCCGTTTCCAAATTATTTATAGTTGAAGTTAGACATTAAGTCGTTGCGTGCGCATATTCAAGCAGTCTGCCAGAAACAGTGTCGCCGAACGTGTTCTTCTCTTGGTTTCCACAAACGTAACAAATGTAGCTTTTGCTAACCTAGCTTAAATTTGTCACTTCCGAAAAAACGCACATTTTAACTGTTAATGAGCATCTGAACAAGTGGTAACTCACGGGCCCACAGATGTCTGTGCATCACGGCATTTTAGGGCATGCTGGTGCTTGACTTTGCTTTTCAGGTTGTTTCTGACCACACTGTATGTCTAGTGTAAGGTTTGGTGCCAGGAACCTACAATCATCCATTCTCAAGCCGCGTTCTGTAACTCCCATCTTAAGGAGACACTTCAGGAATGTGGGACAACTCCACTAAATGGCAGAAGGAGACTCTGCAGGCTACTAGACTACTTTCTTATTTTGTGTGTTTTAGTAGAAAAGCAATGCCTCTGCGAAAAAAAACACTGTTTTTATATTACTTAGCAAGCGTTTTCATCTGCTACTTCTTTCCAAGCGATTATGTGTTTTCTTATTTTAGAGATCGCTATCAACTGTCTGTTTACTGGAAAAGGTATAACCGGTTTTTGGCTTGCAAGGCCATCATCACACTCTAACTATCGTCGTCAAAGAATTTACGTTTGTAAACAACTTCGAAAAAGATGTTATCCGTCTAGACTGAAACACGAGCACAAAATAAATGCCATCTTCGGCAGTACATCGGCAATGCAATTAAAAAAGTAAAAAGCTGAACAGCAAATAAATATAAAGGGAGCAAACAAGGAAAAACATTAACACTGAACTCGAAAAACAATACCTACATAACAGTTTAAATTAACAGTCCGAATAAAATAAATTTGGTACTTGGCAAGAGTACTGAAGAATGACTTGAAGAGATACTACATGTGAAAAGCGATGCATCAATAAAGTGAAAGACAGGATTTACAATTCTAAGAACAGAATATTTTAAGTACATAGACCAAAAAAAGTGGTTCAAATGGCTCTGAGCTCTATAGGACTTAACTGCTGAGGTCATCAGTCCCCTAGAACTTAGAACTACTTAAACCTAACTAACCTAAGGACATCACACACATCCATGCCCAAGCCAGGATGCGAACCTGCGACCGTAGTGGTCGCGCGGTTCCAGACTGTAGCGCCTAGAACCGCTCGGCCACTCCGACCGGCAAGTACATAGACAATTACAGTAAAATAAATAAATACAGGAACGTAGAGAACAGAAAAGAACACTCAGAATGGGAAGCATTTGGCAAACTGTAGGGATTAAGTGAAGTATAGGGGAGGGGAAGTCTTGAGCTGTATTTGGTCATTTAATGTTAAATGAGGACTATGAGAGAGATGTTTTTTTGATTTCTAGGGCTTCCAACAGGCAGAGTTTTTGTAAGTTAAAAACATAAGACTGTATTTGGTAGCTGTGGCCCTCATTCAGTACATGCTGAGCAACTGTGGAGTCAAAATTCTGCAATCTAAAGCGGCATTCATGTTCAGCCAAGTCACCCTAGTTGCTTTATCTCTGCCTGACTGGCATCGAAATTCATTACAACATACATAATGAGATTTTCACTCTGTAGCGAAGTGTGCCCTGATATGAAACTTCCTGGCAGATTAAAACTGTATGCCGGACCGATACTCAAACTCGAGACCTTTGCCTTTCGCGGGAAAGCGCTCTACTAACATGAAAAAAAAAAAATTATTTCTTCAACCCGGCTGGGAATTGAAACTGGGCCCGCTGCATGGTAGGAAAACACGCTACCACCTTTTTTTGATTTTTTTAAGGGATAGTGGACCGGTGGGCACTCAAGGGGCAAAGAAGGCAGGGGTCGAAACCCGAGGCCTGGCCACAGTGTCCCGATCACCACCATTGTGCCTGTATGGCATGGGGAAGTGGGAGACACAGCAATCAACAGAAGTGGAAGGGGTGGTTGTTGTTTATTTATTTGCATTTGGTTTTTGTAATAATCACTATTATTGTGAAATTATGTGGAACATACATCAGCTACAGAGAAGAAAATATAAATGCTGGGTAAAGAAAAAGAAAAGGAAAAGGAAAAAGAAATGAAATCCGCGCAATCTACGACGCTCACTCCCATCCGTGGAGGCCAGCGGTAGAAGCGGTCATAGGCGGCTTAAACTCAGACACCACCGGGTGGAGGAGGGGTTGGTGCCCTCAGCTCCAGGCACCCCTCCCCCCCCCCCCCCCCCCCCCCCGCCCAACTTAGTGTAGGTTCAAATGATTCAAATGGCTCTGAGCACTATGGGACTCAACTGCTGAGGTCATTAGCCCCCTAGAACTTAGAACTAGTTAAACCTAAATAACCTAAGGACATCACAAACATCCATGCCCGAGGCAGGATTCGAACCTGCGACCGTAGCGGTCTTGCGGTTCCAGACTGCAGCGCCTTTAACCGCACGGCCACTTCGGCCGGCTTAGTGTAGGTCTAAAAAAGACTCCTCGAAGATAGTCAGTAAATAATGTTTGGTAACTTGGCATGTTTTCGAGAGCTGCACGGGCTGTTCGTAAATACATCTAGGAGGCGTGATTTACATCCTTCATGAAAGAGATATGCGACCATCCACCCCTTGACCCACGTAATTGAATGACATTTGGCGGCGGGAAAATGTTTGCCCTCCGGGTACAGGAACATTCGCGGATCGATTGTGTCTGGTGGCACTAGGAGATAGCAGGCAATGACTTTCTGCACGAGGCGCCAGACGTCTTGCGAAGAGGCGCATGTCAGATGGTGGTCATCAGTGTTCAGTTGCCGGAAAGGAGACAAAGAGGGGAATCTGACAAACCAATGTCGTTCAGTCGCTGTTTCGTTGCAAATTTCCTGTTGACTATGTGATACCACAGTGGTCGTACATCCGTAAGGTGGAAGGGCTGGTGGATGGTAGTCCACACATTACAAGAACTAAGTATTAGACATCGTCACTCCGTGGAGATTGCCACCCAACTGAGCTATCCAAGCACGACTCACGATCCTTCCACACAGCTTTACTTCCGCCAGTTTCAATTTTGTATACGTTTCTATCACCAGGTCCGCTCTATCTTGTAATCCTCCCTCTACAACCGAATCAAAATCCCCCATGATTATAAGATTTTCATATCTCTTCACATACAGAGGTACCCTTGAATATCGTCATATACTTTCTCTGTCTTTTCAGCTTCTGCTTGCGACGGCGGTATCTGTACGTGAACTATTGTTTTCTGCGTTGTTTTGCTGTCGAACCTGATGAGAACTACCCTACTATTGTACTGTTCGCAGTAATGCACTCTCTGCCATGCTTTCCTACTCAGGACGAATCCTAGTCCGGTTATACCATTTTCTGCTGCTGTTGATACTCATCGGATCAGAAATCCTTGTTTTCTTTCCATTTCCCTTCACTGACGATCGCTATACCTAGATTGATCCTCTGTGTTTCCCTTTTCGAATTTCTAGCTTCCCTACCACGTCCAAACTTCTGACATTCCACCCCCCGACTCGTAGAACTTTACCCGTCTTTTTCACATGGTCACCTTCCCATTGGCAGTCCCCCGAAATCTTTTGTCTATGGAGAGGTCATCACGACACTGTTGCAGTTGCAAGCGGCATATCCTGTCGATACATATCATGTGTTCTAAACGAAGCAATTTCCAGTGCCTTCTGCATCCTCGTACCGTTGACCTTTGCCGATTCTCCTATTTTTAAGGGCAGTTTCCTACCCTTAGGCCGAGAGAGTGCCATGAACCTCTGTCCGCCCCTTCGACCTCTTTGACAAGGCCGTTAGTAGAACGAAGATGACCTCATATGCCGGATACCACCATTGATGATTTTTCTTTTTTTAAATTTGAGCTGTGGCTAGATTCGAACAGGGGACCTTGGACGTTTTCATTACTACTCAAAGACGATGCAGCTAGACCATTCTTTTGCCTCACGTCATGCTCTTCAACATTCGTTTAATAAGGCACTTATTACTAACTTCCACAAAAAAAACTTGTGATTAATGCAGACCAGACAAGTTTCCAATACCAGTCAACTTACGACAGAACTCTCGCTGAAAGAAATTAAGAAATTGTGTTTGTTAAAAGGCGCGATATGAACAAAAAAGGTGACTCACCCATACACAGCGCAATACGCGCTAACGATGCCTGGTGAATTATTACTGCAAGTGTTTTTGTATTTGCAAGAGGCCATCGGAAAGTTTGGACTAAAAGTTCAACAAACTGTTGATAGATTAACGATAGACTTTCCATTACATTACGTAACTTGTTAGAAGTCTGGGAAACTTACCACACAGGTCTACAGTTCGTTTTTAATCAGCGTCATGCTTCCTTCGTGGGAAACGAATCGTTCCTCCTAATAACGGATTCTTGGACCGGGGGGGGGGGGGGGGGGGGTTAAACGAATCCTGATTCACCGATGACTTGCACAGTTAAAGTCGAATCCCCAAAATGTAATCCGATATGCCAACCATGCGACGTTTTCTTTCCTATCGGCAAGTAAAAAAAAAAAAAAAAACACTTTATCAAGCACCTTCAGAACTGTTCATTTCTGACTGACAACGAACGAGATATTGCTTCTCGTGAATATGCTATTAAATCGCACATCACCAACTGTCAACACCTGTATTTGCCAAAACGTTGCGTTACGCATGATTCGCATCCAAACTATTGGAAGAAACAGAAATTTTTCAAAATGTCAACGAGATGAGTTTTCCCTTATAAACTATGAACATTTCCTGTAAATGCGGGAAAACTGCATTCATTCGACGTAGTAGATACCATTTCAGTTTGTTTTCCATGTCTGTAAGCCGGCCGCGGTGGTCTCGCGGTTCTAGGCGCTCAGTCCGGTGCCGCGCGACTACTACGGTCGCGGGTTCGAATCCTGCCTCGGGCATGGATGTGTGTGATGTCCTTAGGTTAGCTAGGTTTAAGTAGTTCTAAGTTCTAGGGGACTGATGACCACAGATGTTAAGTCCCATAGTACTCAGAGCCATTTGAACCATTTGAACCATGTCTGTACGACAAACACCAGCCTGCAACGTGTGATGTCGTGAGCACATCCGATGAGTAATTGTCCATTACTCTTGCGGTCTGGCACATAATGACTTACTACATAACTAATTGTGAATAACGTCATTGGCATCATTATTTATCGAGAGTTGACTTGAGCTTTCCAAACTTGTCTCTCGTACTTGAAAATTTAATTAAACATAATATAATCAAATAACATATGGAATTCACTACAACTTCATGGAAATGTACGTGTTTTTCTTCATTATATTACCTTTCAAATGTCATATAAATTAAATAATGTGACCAATGATGTGGGGTTCGAAGCGTCAAATTGTCCACGACCGTCTTGCAAGGCGCGAACACTAAACACTTGACGACAATGACTTCGTACGGCCAGCACCTTCGCACAGGTTCATCAGTTACATACTATACTTGTAAAACCCCTCTTGCGGTCTTCTTGGAATTGCTAGAGTAGTGCCCTTTACTACTTGCACATTACGTTGTTTTAATGGCCTGCTAAAGGTGTACAAAGTGACCCCAACGTCGTCGCCTGCCCCATGTGTTTTAAGGTGTTTTAAGGTGCCACTAACATCTTACAGAACGGCCAGTAGTAGATGCTCTGAAGGTCTTAAGATATGCTAAGCATCTGCTTGAATTGTTCTAGCAACTGTTTTCTAAAGATAACTGAAGTGCCTAAAATTTGTCTAGAGAATCTGGTTAGCCTAGAACCATTATATAGCAACGGTTAAGGTGCTTGGTGGCTTGTGGAGGTTGTTTTCTGAATTTTACATTTGTTAAAGTGGTTTTAATATTTTTATGTTTACTGCTTTAAAAATTTTTGAATTTTACTGTACCCACATTTGTATTTGCCCTGAATGTGGTACCCTTGAGGAGGGCCGGGTCAAATGTTTGTTGTTGTGTCCCTGCAAAGTCTTAGAGAGCGTTTCTGTGTGTGTTGTAGTTACATCACTACTTTATTTGTGTCACTGGTGCCGGGGATTGGTGCCTGAGGTCTACCTCTGAATTTTTTGTGTCGTCTGCCCGCTTGCATCCCGATCCGACATCGACCAAACCAGTCGTAATTTATTCTTGTTTGACACGCTTCCTTCTTGTGATAGGAAAATCGTGCAACATGGTTAAACATTAAAATGAGGTTCGATTAAAATTTATTCCTTAAAGTTTGTTGGTTCTAAGGAAAAGAGACGTTTATGCGTGGAGTTCTTTAAGGTTCTAAAAAAAGACATTTATGCTCTGGGTTCTTTAAAAGCTTGTGTTGTTCTAAAGAAAAGAGGCATTTATGTTTGGACTTTGTAACATGTTAGGAAAGAGTTTTGTTGCTCAATAAATTAGTTAGAAAGACTGCTAAGTAGCAAGTGATGTTCAATAAGTTTCCGTCCTTTCCTCTAGGACAAGCCTGTTGTTATCCTTTTTATCTTGGTGTAAGTTCTTCCTGGTCATATCAAAATGGCAGCAGATCATGCTTATGTTCTGGTCTATTTTTCTTTTACTGTACGTCGTTCGTCTTCTTGTAAGCCATACATATACAAATATTTCTTTTGGTAGGGGGAGGGGTTGTTGTAACATTTATACCGCTTATAAACTTTTGATATCTGTTGCAGGTGCCCTTTCCAGCCTGGAAGCTCGTTCTGTGATCAGGGTGGGGGCCCTAAAGAAAGATGGAATTGAAATATAAATTACGGGACGAGCTCCAAGCTAAGAAGGTGACATAGGTGAGTTATGCTTACGCCTCCGTGAAGCAGTCGTGTTTCCTGCGTGTGCCATTGTGGACCGTGTAGGTCAGGTACGTACCATTCTTTCCTAGTAGATTTAGACAAGAATGTTGACTTCCTGGCCGTTCTAGTCCCTCTCACGTGCTAATTTACTGGCAGCAGGCGCAGATCGCACGTTTATCCAAAAGATGCTCCCTCTAGGGCTAAAGTAAATGAACTACAAAGTGGGGTAATCCTAAGTGGCTTAGGATGGGATCGTGCATCGCTGGATGGTGAAAGGAGTAGTGCGACAGAAGAGCGTCCAGGCGAAAATCACAGACCTGTAAAACAGAATATGTCTAACGAGGCAGCCTGTTTTGCCACACTTCCGAACCTGTTTTTTAGCATGATTAAGGGCCTCGATTATCTTGCCTTAAATACCGTTCATCAGTTGGTGAAATTTTTGCTGCTCTTTGTAAACCTGGAGAAAGATATTGCGGTTTTTAGGGCTGCTTGGGATTTGTAAGTGTTTTTCAATTGAAATGGCGACAGTGTCCCGCAACGTAAGGGCGATTTGCAAAAGCTATTCTCTATGTTATTTAAGCGAAGGCTCTCTGCTTGGATCAGAAGCGAGCTAATTAATCAGTATTTCTTTCACGTATGGCAGGTTGGGGAACTCCTTACTGATTGTAGGAAATGCATATTACCACACTTGTGTTCGATGTGCGTCTTTCGAAGGCAGAGGTAGTCGCTACTGTCGTGCAGGGTATCAACCAAGAGGATCACTCCTAAGTCTTATTTTCAAACAGACCTACCACGTTTCAAGACGTAGAGCATCTGGTTTCTCATGTCATCGGGATTGCTCAAGGAAATGCCAGATGTGAGCACCCCAGGGGAGTCGTACATCCACTGGGTGAGAGGACTATTCTTTGTAGTGATGTCACCTGTGGTAATGGACGATATTTTCACTATTGGGAGCTGACGCATTTTTCCCGCTTAAATCGGCGCAGAACAGCTCATTCCAAAGGTCAAATAGACGCTCTGGCACTTCCTTAATGCCTTGCGTCTAAATCATCTGAGTGCGACTGTTTTTTACCCCTACGTTATGCTAGCACAAGCACTAATTACGCGCCAGTGTGCGGAGTTTTAGACTGTCGAAGTTCAGTGTCCTTGGTTGGTTATGAATGGTATGTTTAATATTAAGCCATTTGCAAGTCTACTAATTTATGGGAGCAGCTCGCCATTCTTAGCTCGTTGCGTGTCCATTGACTGACTGTTGATTTACTACTGGGCTGTGATTTTTATTAGTAAGACCGGACTCGTCTCGGATTATGATCAAGGAAGCTTTTATTTTAAGTTCCTTTTGCCTTTTTGAGCACAGGGAGAGGAGAATCGCCCCACTGCACATGAGTTACGTGTTTTAATGACCGCAGTGGCCAAATATTCGACCGATGAGCTCAAGGTCTTCACAGTCCTATTTATGACAGAGAAGTTTAAGTTTTACACAGAGCATCATCATTTTACCTTATAAACAGACAATCAGGCGCTCTCAGGGATCCTAGCGCGCCCCTGTAAAATGGTGCACATTGCGGGTGGGCGGTGCATATTTCGGCATTCAGATTTGCTGTAAAGCATAAAATGGAAGGAAAAATGTCGTCACGAACGTACTAAGTTATTTGTTTGAGTATGGTGATGATGAAAATTTAGCTCTATGCGTGTCCAGTCAGGGAACCGCTATTGGAGCAATCTTGGCAGAGGTGCCTGAATCATTTGATGGTTTTGCTCAACAAAAAGATCCCGAACCTGAGTTGTCCCACATGAAACAACGTCTTCAATCAGGGCTGAAAATTTCCAGGTACCAGCTTAATAAAGGCATTTTGTGCTTACATATCAAGGGGGATGGTCAGTTGAAGATCTGTTTACCCAGAAATCTTATTCCCAAAATTTTTAGATATTACCATCAGTATTTACTGGGTGGACATTTAGGTATTTATAAAACTATTCACAAAACCAAGCAGCATGTCATTTGGTCCTCGCTCTGCAAAGACGTAAGGAGGATGGTTGGGCAGTGGTATGAATGTAAGTTGGCAAAGCGTATTTCAGGTAGTAAGGTCGTATTGTTGCGTTGCATCCACGCCAAGCGTCCTACACAGCTGCTTTTCATTGATTATGTTGGTCCTCTTTCCCGAACTCAGACGATTTACCGATATATATTTGTTGCGGTGGACGCCTTTTCACTTTTTATGTGGTTGGTGCTGAGCCGGGGAGGGGGTAACTATGGGACCAGTATTAAACATCTTAGTAAAATAATTTCACTCTTTGCTCCTCTTGTCACTCTTGTTGGTGATAATGCCCCAGCTTTTAGCCCTCAGGAATTCTGCAGGTTTTCTTTCGGGCGTCCATTATGCAAGTACCACCAACTATTACCCTCGACCTTCTTTTGTGGAGAAGGTTAACAGGAAATTGAAAGCAGCATTTATAACTTTCCCGTCGGAGGCGCAGTTGGCTGTCTTTAACACGCGAGGCCGAAGCTCGCCAAGCTGTACTAGCGTTCTTAATGTTCACCCATTCTCTAAATTCGCCACTGTCCAAGTTGTGGGAAACAGCAGATTTGCTTCGTGATCAGACACGGCCGAGGTTCTTAGAGGGCAAAAGCAAACATCGCCAGGGTCCATCAAAGGGAAGCAGCGCGCAGCGATCGGGGTGTTGGCCTACCTTAAGTAGGTGACGTGGTGTATTTCCACAACTTTGGAGGCCGTGACAAAGGGTAGAAGACATCACGTAAATTAAGCCACGTTTTGGGGGTCAGTAGCACATCCTGGAAGTCACTGCCCCGGTCACACGGCTAGTGAAGGACGAGGCCTCTGACTATATGCAAAGGGCGCATATTAGCCACGTCAAACATGCTAGCATTCATTAATGCATTTGTGCCCTAACTGATCTCCCTCTGAGCTGTGCGGTGTGGTCGATACTTCATGCCTTGTGAGTTGTACACTGTCATTGCTCATGACAGGATCTTTGGTTTTCAGATTCTGGGCAAGAGAGATGGGTTACGTTTTGCAGCTATCTGCGGTTGCTTGCAGATGATGCGTCGTATTCGGTAAGGTATCGAAGTCGAGTGACTGTAGGAAGATACAAGATGACTTCAATAAAATTTCCAGTTGGTGTGATGAATGGCAGATAGCCCTAAATGTGGAAGAATTTAAGTTAATGCGGACGAGTAGGAAGATAAATCTGTAATGTTCTGATACGGTATTACTAGTGTCCTGCTTCACACAGTCAAGTCGTTTAAATATCTGAGCGTAACGTTGCAAAGTGATATGAGATGGAACGAGCATGTGAGAATTGTGGCAAGGAAGGCGAATGGTCGACTTCGGTTTATTGGGAGAATTTTAGGAATGAGTGGTTCACCTGTAAAGGAGACTGAGTGTAAGACGCCGGTGCGACCTATTCTTGAGTACTGCTTGAATGTTTGGGATCCGCACCAACTCGGATTAAAAGAAGGCTTCGAAGCAATTCAGAGGTGAGCTGCTAGATTTGTTACCGGTAGGTTCGAACAGCACGCAAGTGTTCGGAGACGCTTCGGAAACTCAAATTGGAATCGCTGGAGGGAAGGCGACATTCTTTTCGAGAAACACTGTCGAGAAAATTTAGAGAATCGGTATCTGAAGCTGACTGCCAAACGATTCTACTGCCACCAACATACATTGTACGTAAGGACCACGAAAATAAGATACGAGGCGTTAGGGCTCATACAGAGGCATATAGATAGTCGTTTTTCTCTCGCTCTATTTGTGAGTGCAACAGGAAACGAAGTGACAGGATATCCTCCGCCACGCACCTTACGATGTTTTTCGGAGTATCTGTGTACATGTAGATGAAGGACGGGAAGCCGAAACTGAGCGGTCTGTGTGAACAGACTTGCAAGGGCCAATGTACTGTTTCTTAGGGAGACATTGCCAGTACCTCCGGCGCTGGCAGTTTTCTAGTAGAGTGCTGGGAGCCGGCCTTGCGGGATGGAGCGGTGTGGCTGTTATCGCAGCGTGCTTGTTGGTGTCGTAGACTGCATCAGGCCTGCATCTTCTTTGGATTTCCTGCCTCGAGATTGTCGCCTGCTACACCACGGTAAGTATCGTTTGTGATAATTCTCGAAAAACCCATCTCTGTCGTCGGCAGCTTGTTGTGTTGGAACAACTTGGTGCCCGCTTCCCAGGTGGTTTGAAGTTTGTAGTCATACAGCTGCATGGTGATCGATTGGTTCTTTGTCAAATCAACCACTAACATGTGATCACCTTTCTCCCATAGAGCAACTGGTTTGCCTATTAGAGTTTATTACCCTTAAAAAAAACTGTGGGTGCCCTTTTTTAATTTGAGATTTAATGACTGACTTCTTGTGGCGTCCACCCCATTTGTACTTAGTGGGACCTTCGTGTGACAGCCACCTTACAGGAGGGCCAGTCTTAGATTTTGTTTAATGCTCCGAAGGTCTTAACATTGGTACATTCCTGGTTGAATTGTTCTTGCAGCTGCGTTCTATAGATAATTGAGTGCCTAAAACATGTCTAGGCAATTCGGTTAGTGTAAAACCGTTATCTCGCGAAGGTTAAGGTGCTTGATGGTTTTTGGAGGTTATTTTCTGAAGGCTACTTTTACATTTGTTAAGGTGGTTTTAATGTTTTCTATGTTTAATGGCTCTGAGCACTATGGGACTTAACTGCTGAGGTCATCAGTCCCCTAGAACTTAGAACTACTTAAACCTAACTAACCTAAGGACATCACACACATCCATGCCCGAGGCAGGATTCGAACCTGCGACCGTAGCGGTCGCGCGGTTCCAGACTGTAGCGCCGAGTCGCTCGTCCACTCCTGTCGGCTATGTTTAATGCTTTAATAGTTTTTTAATGTAGCTGCATTTAATACTTTCTGTGTTTAATGCTTTAATGATTTTTAAACTTTGCCCCACCCGCAATTACATTTTCCTTGAGTGTGGCATCCATCAGGCGGTCCAAATGTTTTCTGTTGTTACCTTGCATAGTCTAAGAGAGCTTTGCTACGTGTGTTATAGTTACACCACTGATTTGCTCGTTTCGTTGTGACCGGGGACTGTGCCACCTGCGGACTTGCGCCACAATCCGACGTCGGCGTGACAAACTGTAAATTATTCATGTTTGATATACTCCCTTCTTGTGACAGGAAAATCTTGGACATGGCTAAAGATTGAAGTGAGGCTCGAGCAAAACTGTATTCTTTAAAGTCTGTTGGCTCGAAAGAAAAGAAACGTTTATGTTTTGTGTTCTTTAAAGTTTGTGTTGTTATAAAGAAAAGAGATATTTATGCTTTGAATTCTTTAAAATTTCTATTTTTCTAAATAAGAGATGTTTATGCTTGGACCCTGTAACAGGTTACTAAGGAGTCTTCAAGGTCGATAAATTGGCTATAAGGATCGCAAAGTAACAAGCGATGTTCAATAAGATTCGCAGCCCTTCCTGTAGAGCCTGCTTGTTGGTGCCCTTTGTCCTGGTATACGTCCTTGGTGACCGCATCACAAGTGAAGCATGCTGACAGAAATAGTTTCGCATCTTGCTGGGCAGTAGTTGTCATCCAGAAGGAATCAACAAGTGGCCAGAGTGCGCCACCTCCTATCCGTCTGACAATGATCCTGGAACTCAGCTATCAAAATGCTCTCATGTTCCAGAATCTTCGTGACAGCCTCTCCCATGGGTCAAAAAAACCTGTACCATTCGTGCTGTACTTCTATGTATTCGTTTAATATTCTCAATTAGTCATATTTGGTACGGGTCCCACAGACATGAGCAATATTCTGGAATGGGGCGGACTAGTATTCTATTCGCAGTCTTCTTTGTAGGCTGGTTCCATTTCCTCAGTGTTTTACCAATGAACCGCATTCTGACATCTGTTTGCCTACGACCGAGCCTATGAGATCGTTCCATTTCATATTCGTGCAGATTCTCACACCCATATACTTGGATGAAATGACCGAATGAAACTTGTGTCTCATTGAAATTATAGTCACCGGACGATAAGTTTTCTCGTTTTGTGAAGTGCACAGCTTTAAATTTCTGAACATTTAAAGCAAATTTTTGCACCACTTTGAAAACTTATCAAGATCTGACTGAATATTTGTGCAGCCCCTTTCAGACAGTACTTCGTCATAGAAAGCTGCATCATCTGCGAACATATGAAGTTACTATCAATATTGTCTGCAAGGACATTAGTATGTCACATGAACATCAAAGGTCCCAAGACAGTTCCCTGGTTCGAATCCTGCCTCGAGCATGGATGTGTGTGATGTCTTTAGGTTAGTTAGGTTTAAGTAGTTCTAAGTTCTAGAGGACTGATGACCTCAGAAGTTAAGTTCCATAGTGCTCAGAGCCATTTGAACCATTTTGAACAGTTCCCTGTTCCGATAGATGTCAAGGATATTGGTCGGTAATTATGTGGGTCAATCCTGCTGCCCTTTGTGTAGACGGTAATAGCATGTGGATTCTTGCAGGTACTGGCAACAGTCTTTTGTTCGAGGGATCTACGGTAGGTTATACTTAAAAGAGGGGTGAACTCCGGCGCGAATTGAGTGCAGAATCTGATGGGTATTCCGCTGCGCCTTGGAGCTTTGTTCAGTTTTAACGATTTAAGCTGTTTCTCAATGCTGTTGACACTAAAGTATATTTAATTCGTCATTTAACTGGTTGCAATACTCCAGGGTTTTCCTTTGTAAAGAAGTTAAGCATTTTTGCCTTGATTTGATACCCACAATTTCAGTTCCTTTCTCGTCCACGAGCGTCGGGACACTAGTTTGGCTGCCATTACAGCTTTAGGTTTGCTGAAAAATCTTTCGGTAGTATTCTGCTATCTGAGTCACTGAAGGCCTCACGCATTGCTTTCTTGACAGCTAAGCGCATTTTATCTAGCACCTTCCTACCTATACCCCTACGCTTTGTTTTTCACTTATTATGCAGTAGTCTCTGTTTCTTTATCAAGGCAATGTATGTAGTAAACAATTACATAAAGAGAAGTACGGAGAAGATTTTCTTCTTGAAGGAGGCCTTTGTGACAGGTAATCCCTTTCCGAGTTAGTAGGTTTGGTAGACGTAACATCTGGATTCACATTATGACAATGGAATCATCTTCATCGGTATAGTCGAATCACTTGAAAATATTCTCACCTTGCGCATCTTTATACGTCTAATGATGTCACTATCATTGGAATCGTCCTAAGAGACATGAAAATAATCTTTCATACAGTCATCCGGATCTTCATTCTCAGTGGAGCATCTGAATAATCATCGTCAAAGACTTACGAAAGTATTTCATTCCTTCCGTTTTATGACTAGGGCCATTTCTAAAAGCAGGATGAACTTAAGACGAAAATAGCAGCTATCTGAAATATCACAATACGATCAAAAAACTAAATAAGCAAAAAGTACATGAAGCAATGAAGTTTTTATTGTTTACTTGTGTAAACACCTAAATAGACGAATTCGATAAAATATATCACAGCAGATGAAAAGATGGCAGCTTCATGTAACGTGTAGAAAACACGAGTGATCTCGAGACCCGGATGGCGCGCGAAACAGGAGTAAACTCGGGATCCGGTCACAATGCGTTAACATTTCTGTGGCACTGCGGGCTACTTTTCGTTAGCCAACCAATTAATTTTATACTTTCGTGAGCGCCCTCAGTGATACCCGGTAAGCGATACAGGTGAAGAAGACTTACAGGAAGGCAATAGCAGCAGCGGGTGCGCCGCGCCGTCGTGAATGGTCGCAGCTAGTGACCGTTAACCACTTCACTGTCATCGGAGCAGTTTAACAGCGCTGAATGGTCCCCTAATTGAGCGCTTAACTCCTCGCAATAGTCTATAAAACTGGATGTGTAGACGCGGCCACTTGACTGCCTATTTCCGCAACCGGATACCATGTAGGCTGTTTGCGCAGGACGGTGGCGGTTATCTTGAGTCAGATCTTAACATCCCTTGCCCTTATTTAGCCTAAACGAGAGATACGGCGTTGTGTTGACCAAATGAGTGCTGAAAATCGTTTTTTTATTTCATATGCTATATTTATGCTGTTCTAAATTTGTTTCTTGATTTTATTATTAATTAACTAATGGGAATACACTAGTATCAAGATCATAGCAGCCGTATACGGTTTTTCAAAAGAGTTACAATCAATGTAGATAAAAGGGAAACATTAGAATGGGATTAGCGACGAACTAAACATAAAGACTTGGGACAATGTCCTAGACGATACGAAGCAATCCACCTTGTAAAGAAATCAACGTACGATAGACAAAGCAAGAAGGACATAAGAAGCAAATACAACTAAAAGAGGTTCATCACAAAGAGAAGTCTGCTAAAAGACAGACCATAATTTGGGAAATATGTCCGAGAATAGTCCTCTGGAGCACAGTACTGTTTTTTTTTTTTTTTTTTTTTTTTCCAGTCGTCCGACTGGTTTGATACGAACTACCACGAATACCTCTTCTGTCTTAGAGTAGCAGTTACAACTTACGTCCTTAATTATTTTCTCGATTTATTCCGATCTCTGTCTTCTACAGTTTTTACCCTCTACATCAGAGGTGTGCAACACGCCGCCCGCATGCTGCCCGAAGCAAGTTTCAAGGCAGCCCAAGAAGTGAGTATCTATAAAACGCTCGGTAAATAAAGTTCATGTAAAGTTATGATAAACTGAATATTTTCAATCTGAAACTCTCGCCAAATGATGCTCTTCTCTCATTGGTCCACGCCTCCCCCCTTTTTTTTACTCGGCAGTTATTGTTAATGTTAAGTACATTATGTGTACCCAACAGATAGTCGTCTTTTTCCAATGTGCTCCAGGTAAGCTAAATGACTGGATGCCCCTGCTCTATAGTATTGTACGAAAGTTAATAACGGACTGTGGGAAAACCGCAAAACAGGAGAACCGAATCATTTGTGATGTTGTGTTACGTAAGGGGGGAGAACTTCCATGGTACTAGAGGGAGACACAGAAGGCGAAAAATGTCGATTGGGACGTACAGAACAAATAATTGGCGACGCTGGATGTAAACGCTGCTCTGACATCAAGAAACTGGCACGCGCGAGGAAATTGTGGTGGAACGCATCGAAGTAGTCAAAAGACTGAGGGAAAAAAACCACCTGCGGAGAATCTCCTACAAGAACTGAAGAGAAGCTATTCGGATGAACACGCTTCGCCTCCTAAGAAGTGCATAAGAGAATCTCTCCACCGTTCACCATCACTAACAACCTTTGTGCCTCCATTTCCCTCTGCTTCCGTTACCCTGATGTGATCCGCTGCTTAGCGGCGCCAGTCATATCAGATTTCGAATAAACCCGCCTCATGAATTAAGGCACCTACGGAAGATTTTGAGGGTAGATGGTTACAGCAACTTCCAGATACTGTCAGTCTTCTCGTCTGCTGCGATAAGTCGAAGGGCAATCGTTATTTCATGATTCACTAAAGACAATGTCTTGTCGGCAATCTTCTCTGTGTCTCGATATCTGTAGCACGCCAAGCAGCTGTATCCTTTACTGCCTATTTCATTGATTGTCAACAGTATGAATGTTATGAGACTCAATTTTGATTAACTGTTTCCTACGAGATTTTTCTTTAATAGATATACTTTGGGAAATCATTATGCACAATTACATTTCAAATTAGTCTACTTTTTGCTTTCGTGTTTGATGTTATCAAATGTCCTATTATATTTGATTTCCTTTAGTTTCCTACTGAATTTTCATTGAGTTAATGATTATTTTGGTTTCTCCATACTCTTTTCTCGACTGGAAAGTATCAGAAACAAAATTGTACGGGTGGTGTCTTTCCCTGTTTGCAGTAGAATAGCCGGCCGGTGTGGCCAAGCGGTTCTAGGCGCTTCAGTCTGGAACCGCGCGACCGCTACGGTCGCAGGTTCGAATCCTGCCTCGGGCATAGATGTGTGTGCTGTCCTTACGTTAGTTAGGTTTAAGTAGTTCTATGTTCTACGGGGACTGATGACCTCAGATGTTAAGTTCCATAGTGCTCAGAGCCATTTTTTGCAGTAGAATCGTGGGAGAGGTGATACAGTTTGTAGAGAAGTTTCGTAGGATGCCTGTCAGTCGATCTCTGCCAAATATCGTCAGCTCTTGCGATTTGACATATATGACTCTGACATGTGTGCTCTTAGCGTCTACAAAGTCCTCGCTAGTGTAAGAAAGAGCTATAGTAGAACAAAGATAATCTACAGTAGGACAAAATTATGATCAGCTTGAAATGTGTTATCGCCCTCGCTATCCCAAATAACAGATCGTGGAAGAACCAGAAACACAAAATTCTGATTGAGGAATCAGTCATTATAAGCATTACGTACACTTTTCGCGAGATTATACAACAAAAGAGGCTACCGAAATAAAAATATTATACCATACTGAATTGTGATAGTGGCATGGCGATGGTGACGACATTATTGACATCACGGTGGAGTCACCCAGAGGGCTGCGAGGTTAGGGCGCCATGTCAGGGATTGCGCGGTCCTTCCCGCCAGAGGTTCGAGTCCTCCCTTGGGCATGGGTGTGTGTGTGTGATGTTCTTAGCATAAGTTAGTTTAAATAGTGTGTAACTCTAGGGGCCGATGACCTAAGCAATTTGGTCCCTTATGAATTCACACACACACACACACACACACACACACACACACACACACACAAATGGCTCTGAGCACTATGGGACTTAACATCTGAGGTCATCAGTCCCCTAGAACTCAGAACTACTGAAACCTAACTAACCTAAGGACATCACACACACCCATGCCCGAAGCAGGATTTGAACCTACGACTGTAGCAGCAGCGCGGTTCCAGACTGAAGCGCCTAGAACAGCACGGCCACAGCGGCCGGCCACACACACACACACACACACACACACACACACACACACACACACACACACACACACACACACACGGTGGATGGCACTACATGGCACTTAGTCACTTGGCGATGGAAAGAAGGGCTCTGTCGAAAGGTCGTGCGTTTTAATTGATCTGACGCTTTTCGAAACGATAGAATAATTCTATGAATGTCTCAGTTTGTTAACACAAATACTCAAATGACTGCAGCGAAATATTGACTCTATCATTGTTGTTGAACGAGAGGACTCTCAGAATGTTCGTTGAATATTAGTCCTTGCGTTTATGACGTGGTTCACAAGCATCTTTGATTCAAGCTGATTAGAAACAACATGTGAGGGTGGTACACTGAGCAGTCTCATTACTGTAACCACCTCTCAAAAGCCTGAATAACCACCGTTTGCAGCGCGGACCGCTGTGAAACGTGCAGGAAGAAAATCAGTGAGAATCAGGAAAGTACCGACATGGATGTGGAGCCATGCCGACTCCAATGACGTGATCTTCTGCACCATGTTTTTCGTTTGAGGATCCATGGTGCGAACAGCCCGATCGAGGGGATCCGACAGATTATCGATTGGATTCCAATCCGGGGACTGTGGCGCCCAGGGGAGTAGGAGAGTCTCGTACTGTTTTTCAAACCACGCACGTACACTGCGAGCTGTGTGACACGTTGCGTTGTACTACTGGTAGACGTCATTGTGCGAGGAAAATCAGTCTGCATGTAGAGGTAGGCACGGTCCCAAGGATAGATGCATACTTGTGTTTATCCTTTATGCCCTCCAGAATGAGGAGATCGCTCAGGGAATATCACGAAAACATTTCTCAGGCCATAAAGCTCTCTCCTCCAGCCTGGACCCTTCCGACAATCGTTGCTGGGTGTTTGTTTTCAGACGTTTAAGACCTACTCGCCAACGACCTGTAGTAGCACAAAGCCGGCGTCACCCTACTCTCGATTGTTGCGGAATGTATTCAAGATGGTGGATCGAAGATGATGGCGATAAATATGGCAACGTTGCAGTGACGTGATGGCGGGAAGTTCAAATTTTGGTGGGAAGATAGGAAAATTGGGCTACCTCCACTAACCTAACCCCTTCCCCTTCCCCCTCCCCTCCCCCCTCCCCTCCCCCAGAAAATGGCGTGAAGTTCAAATTCCATCAGGACAACGCAACACACCACAGCTACCTCCACTAAACCGAGAAAACGGCAAAAAATAGGTACATTTGGCTACCTCCACTAACCTAAGTCATCTGACCACCACCTCTTCCTAGGAGTTGGAGGAAAAAGGACTCAGCCTGTGCTGGATAGGATTGATGTATGTCTGTATTTTCAGTCTTTACTTAAACAATTAGAGGCAGTATCACTATCAAGTGTGTTCACCCCGAGGTCTGGAGCCCAACTTACCTAGTACACAGTGCCGCCACCAGAGGCACTGTCGTCCCTCCCATGATGTAATCTAAGATGGTGGTCTGGAGGGGAAAAGTGGCGGGAAAAATGACTGCCTGCTCTGGGCTGCTGAATAGGACGGATATAAATCTTTATTTTGCAGGCAAACAATCTGAGGCAGTACCACCAACACTGCGTCCACCACGATGTCTGGAGTCCAACTGACCTAGTACACTGTACTGCAACCAGAGAGCGCTGTTGTCTCTCCAAGTGACATAATCCAAGATGGGGGTCTGGGGGGGGGGGGGGAGGAATGGCGGGAAAAGGAACCAGCCTCTTCTGGGCTGCTGGAGAGAGGAAGGAGTGTACTTTATTGATTTTTGTAACAATTTATTTAGGGAGGGATCTGTTTATTATACTGATACAAAACACCGACTCTGACATGCTTGTGGGCCAAGCAGTTCTAGGCGCTTCAGCCTGGAACCATTCTGCTGCTACAGTCGCAGGATCGAATCCTGCCTCGGGCATGGATGTGTGTGATGTCCTTAGGTTAGTTAGGTTTAAGTAGTTCTAAGTCTAGGGGATTGATGACCTCAGATGTTAAGTCCCACAGTGCTTAGAGCCATTTGAACCATTTTTGACGTTCTTGGGGTCACACTGCACAGCACACAGAGCTGCAAACTGCTTGTTAATCACCGCAATAATGCAGTACACTGATGTACAGACACACAAACAACTTGTATATTATCGAAATAATGCAGTACACAGCATACAGACCTGCAAAATACTCCCAAATCACTGAAATAATGCAGTACATTGATGTGCAGAGAGGCAAACAACTCGTAAATTGTCAAAATAATTCATCTAAAAGGCTCTGTAAACATACTTGCTAATCGTCAACTGTCGAAATCATGTACTGCACACCTGTTCACAAAATAATGCAACAGAAACCAAAACAACTCGTAAATTGCCAAAAGATAATGCATGTGTAGCACTATGCAAACACACTCACAACGCTTAAACATCAGAAAATAATTCAGTGAACAAACACTCAGTGCACGTAGAAAACGCTTTCGAACTATAATCAACCACAACTATCAGAGACTCCAACACGCCCACGCGCTTTGCAGCGCCAGCCAGATGCAAGCCAGATGGTAGGTGAAAGTCGCATCTACAGTTACAGTTCTTCGAGTGTTATACTGATATCGCATCTCTATGTAGATAAGCATCAAGTCACCCTCTGGACTGTGCGCATGTGTTCGCCACTACTGGTCTAACATTCTGCGTGGTTTCTGTTTGTTCTAAGTCGTGTCTCCCTACCACTTTCGCGCAACGACGCTCTGAGCGTTGTTTTTGGGGGAATTGACTAGTTTGAACCTGGGACCTGTTGCTGGTAAGGAGACGCCAGACCACACATGACATGTAGAGTTCAGAAGAGTTCAGTGAGACTAGCGATGATATAACTAAATACTTAATGATTTCAGCGTCAGCTCCACTGCACTCCCTGTAAAAGAATCTTAATACTAACTAAATTTAGTGGAAGGGGTTCAAGGCTTTCCTATTTTTAGTTAGCTGGTGAAATAACGTCGAAAAAGCAGTTAAGTTTACCGTTGGAAATTTTATTCTACTCACAAAACATTGTTTATAAATTGCACTATTGATAAAAGGAAATGTTTTAATACAGGATGATAAAAACCAACAGCGTTCAACAAAAATGTGAACGAATATTCCCTGAATGGGTTTCCAAGTTCTACAATGGATTGAAGGATGACCTATGCCATATCACATCAACAATCTAGGTTTAAATTAAGTTTCAAAAAAGAGAAAACTATCAAAATGGTCTACAGTGACCCTCAATTATCTTTAATTACTTATCTAACTTGTCGTAAATTACAGTGGCTGATGTGGCTTCTCAATAATTATATAACAGAAAAATCATCGCGTTTCAGATTTTAACTTACATAGCAAATGTGAATACCATGAGCTTCAATTGACGATCGACACTAGTATTACGTAAAAAGGGGATGTAACAGATGACACTTCTGCAGTTCTGAGTGAAGCCTTATGCGCTCAAAAATGAGGCATCGCGTGCGTTCATTACTTTGTCAGTGTTCGTCAGGGGGCGGCGGCCGGCGCAGCTCCATCCAGCTCGCCGTCTCAGAAGCAACTCCTTCCTAACTTCTCCTTACTACCATTTACCGAAGTTGGTTTAAAAAAAACTATCTGGCTGTGTTTTCATCTGACCAATCAGGGTCTCAATGTTAACCTTAAGCTCCGCCTACAAAAATTCTGTCTATCCAATAAGAAACGTTATACTTTTCGTGATGGGGCAATGTTTTTTAACGTTTGCAACGTAACAGAGACTCGAAAAAGTCTCACGCTAAAACTTGCGGCTGGTGTGACCCTTTTAGTGTTATCGTAAGATCTATACTGTTCTTCTGGAGGGCTCTATCTTTTAACATGGGCTGGGGGGTGGTCCTGCCGGTTAGCTGGCAACGTGGATGTCCGTCCCTTATCGTAGGGCCTTCTAGCTTAACACGGTCCTGCTCTCGGCTTCTGTTCTCGTTTCTCCCCTCGGAACTGCGTCTGTCTCACGGTGGGAAGGTATGACATGCATTTAGGCATTCTTGTGTTAGTCTGTGGTATTCCATTTGCTCACTCGTTACTCGTATTACTTTGGTTAATTTAATGTCAAGATTTATTCGGAGCTGTGTGACATACTATTGGATTTGCTTATCATGTCAGGGTTTTCATGGAAGGTGTTGGATTTGCCTGACACCTTACACTGGTGTGATCCCTTCCTCTACCTGCGGTCCAATGAAGACTTAATTGCCTTGCGACTCACCCTCGCAGACACTGCAGAAATCCGTTCCATTGCTTCCCAGAATAACATCGACTGCTTTGTCCAGCACAGTCCTAACGGTACGCGTTGTTGCATCTAGCCAAGCAAGCAAGGAATTCTTGACTAACATAAACTCACCACATCCAGTTTCAAAGGTGGCTAACGACGACGACATAAACTCACCATGTCCAAGACCGTTAGAGCGTGTATTTAAAGCAGATATGATTTGCGTGTATTTAAAGAAGGTCTGATTTGCATACTGGTAGTGGAGCTACTACCGCCAAGCAACTGGTGAGACATTTGAATAGGCATCATCTTTCAGAGGCAGAAAGACGCCTACCAACTTTCGTTTATGTGCACAACTCTTTTGTGGTGGTGCAATTTTTTTGTCAGTGTATTATAGTGTATATCCTGCTGGCTCTGTACGCAGTCCTTGAGAGTGCTGCAGTGTATTTAGCAATATGATTGTTAATAATTCAGTTTATAGTACTTCTTTGCACTCTCCAAATGTATTGGTTCGGTTATGTTCCTCCTTTCTTACCTCCATCTATTCTCATGCCCACATTTGCTACAACTTCTGTTACATCATTGTTTTTATTAATTTATTTTCACAGCTTTGAAGTATATGTTTGCTATAGTGTAACTATCTATTCTTATTGTACTTGCAGGGCATGTCAATTTTCAGGCTCTGCGACTACGTGAAGACACAATTTGACATATAGCGTTATATCTCAGTCTGTCCATTACCTGTAAATTATTTTCTAGTATGTGGCAGAGGACACGTTAGATTGATCTCTGCATCTCGATACCGTTGCATTCACGTATGGAACATGGTAAGTCTGACTGCCCACTCTACTCCGTGAACTGTTACTAGATATTTTATTGGACTGTAAAGGAGTAAGGCGTGAAGAGTTAAAAAAATATTTTTAGCTTTTTTTTAACGTTACCTTTATATTTAGGGGTAGGTGTCCTGTACCGTGATTGTGCACCCAATTCAACAGTTGGCGGCGAGGCATATGATGTGTTGTCGGCGCTGCAGGAGGCGTGTGGGGCATCGAAGGAGCCGAGCGCACGCCACTGCGAGTCGACGGGTGGGCGAGCGCGGCAGCGGGAATTAGTGTGGCGTGCGACAGCGAACCAGCCGGAAATTGAAGTCGGCACGGAGCCGTGGGCAGCAGCGGACTGTCAGCACATCGTGTATGGCGCCGGATGCGTGGGGGACGCGCCGTCCGGTGTGTCTGTTCCTGAGCAATCGGTTGGTTTGTTGTTGGTGTGGAGCCGTCGAGTCATGGAAGTGCGTCTTGGGAGGTAAGTCGCAGTTGGAGGCTGACGACACAAGTGACCGTCCCTTCTTGCATGGAGCAGAGCAGCAGCCGCTGTTTGATGTCCAGATAAAAAAAGTTGGGGGCCAGCGGAGTGAGCGCCTAGGACAGGGCGTGCCAAACTTCATGCGTGCACGGTGTGCGGCCCTTATGCGGGCTAAGGTCCAGTCCTTCTCAGAAGTACCCGGAACGGAGCGACATTCCATTGAGCATTGCGGTGTGGCATTTTTCAGTCAGCACAATTATCTTCAGTTCGGAAGAATGGTGGTGTCAGCGCTGTTTATTCTTCGCTGTTTGTTCATCGTACGAACGGTGTTCACAGGCCCTTGTTTTCTTTTCTTTTTTCGTCATCAGTCTTCGACTTTTTTGATGCGACCCGCCACGAATTCCTCTCCTGTGCTAACCTCTTCATCTCAGAGTAGCACTTGCAACCTATGGCCTCAATTATTTGCTGGATGTTTTCCAATCTCTGTCTTTCTTTACAGTTTTTGCTCTCTACGGCTCCCTCTAGTACCATGGAAGTCATTCCCTGATGTCTTAACAGATGTCCTATTATACTATCCCTTCTCCTTATCAGCGTTTTCCACATTTCCTTTCTTCTCCGATTCTGCGCAGAACCTCCTCATTCCTTGCCTTATCAATCCACCTAATTTTCAACATTCGTCTGTAGCACCACATCTCAGATGCTTCGATTCTGTTTTGTTTCGGTTTTCTCACCGTCCATGTTTCACCACCATACAATGCTGTACTCCAGACATACATTCTCAGAAATTTCTTCCTCAAATTAAGGCCGATATTTGACAGTAGTAGATTTTTCTTAACCAGGAATGCCCTTTTTGCCATTGCTAGTCTGCTTTTGATGTCCTTCTTGCTCCGTCCTCCATTGGTTATTTTACTGCCTAGGTAGCAGACTTCTTTAACTTCATCTACTTCGTAGGCATCAAGCCTGTTGCTAAGTTTCTCGGTGTTCTCATTTCTACTATTTCTCATTACCTACGTCTTTCTTCGATTTACTCTCAGTCCTTACTCTGTATTCATTAAACTGTTCATGCCATTCAGCAGATCATGTAATTATTCTTCACTTTTAACTCAGGATAGCAATGTCATCAGCGAATCGTATCACTGATATCCTTTCACTTTGAATTTTAATTCCACTCCTGAACCTTTCTTTTATTTCCATCGTTGCTTCCTCGATGTTCAGATTGAACAGTAGGGACAAAATGCTACGTCCTTGTCTTACACCCTTTTTAATACGAGCACTTCGCTCTTGGTCGTCCACTCTTATTATTCCCTCTTGACTGTTGTACGTATTGAATATTACCTGTCTCTCCCTATAGCTTACTCCTACTTTTTTCAGAATTTCGAACATCTTGCACTATTTTACATTGTCGAACACTTTTTCGGGGTCAACAAATCCTATCAACGTGTCTTGATTTTCTTTTAGCCTTGCTTCGATTATTAACCGCAATGTCAGAATTGCCTTCCTCGTGCCTTTACCTTCCCTAAAGCAAAACTGATCGTCATCTAGCGCATCCTCAGTTTTCTTTTCCATTCTTCTGTATGTTATTCTTGTAAGCAACTTGGATGCGTGAGCTGTTAGATGATCGTGAGATAATTCTCACACCTGTCGCTCCAGTGGCACTTGGCAGTCCAGTGGCACGAAAAGAAGCAGTCTAGCGACCTATAGTCACGAGCTTTTAAGAATGAATGGGAAGAAGAGAGGAATGAGAATTCTTAACATGTATCACGCAGCCGCATAAGAGACGGGTTCAGCAGATTTTCTGTGAAACTTCATAACAGTACCATGTAGAAGGAATTTAAAAATTTAATTGACAATGAAAGGGCAAAAAATTATAACGACTGGCAGACGTGACTCATTTTTCAGTTAATCAGGAAGCACTCCATCCTAAATTTTCAAGCATAGACCGGGTGAAGAAATGGTAAAAAACCGGAAGTCGCAAGCATTATTCCAATGTCAGTTGTAACAGTTTTCGATGAAACTGAACGAAGAGTCTGCTTTATACACTGAAGAGCCAAAGAAACTGGTACACCTGACTAATATCGTGCAGGGCCCCCGCGAACTCGTAGAAGTGTCGCAATACGACGTAGCATGCACTTGATTACTGTCTGAAGTAGTGCTGGAGGGAACTGTCACCATGAATCCTTCAGGACTGTCCATTTGTCCGTAAGGGTACGGGTAGGGGGGCGGGGGGGGGGGGGGGGGCGGGGGGCGGGGGTCGAGAACTCTTCTGGACAAGACGTTGCAAGGCATCTCAATGCTCAATAATGTTCATGTCTGGGGAGTTTGGTGGCCAGCGTGTTTAAACTCAGAAGAGTGTTCCTGGAGCCGCTCTGTGGCAATTATGGGCGTGTGTGTTGTCACATTGTCCTGCTGGAATTGTCCAAATCCGGCGGAATGCACAATGAACTTGAATGGATGCAGGTGATCAGACAGGATGGTTACGTACGTGTCACCTGTCAGAGTCGTATCTAGACATATCAGGGGTCCCATGTAGCTCCAACTGCACATGCGCCACACCATTACACAGTCTCCATCAGCTTGAACAGTCCACTGCTGACATGCAGGGTCCATGGATTCATGAGGTTTTCTCTATACCCGTACACGTCCATCCGCTCGATATAATTTGAAACGAGGATCGGCCAAAATGTTTCCAATTATCAACAGTCCATTGTCCGTGTTAACGGGCCGAGGCGAGGCGTAAAACTTTATGTCGTGCAGTCATCAAGTGTACACGAGTGGGCCCTCGGCTCCGAAAGCCCATATCGTCGATGTTTCGTTGAATGGTTTGCACGCTGACTCTTGTTGATGGCCTAGTATTGTAATCTGCAGCAGTTTGCATAAGGGCTGTACTTCCGTCACGTGGCACTATTCTCTTCGGTCGCCGTGGTCATGTTTTTCCAGGATCTTTTTCCGGCCGCAGCGTTGCCGAAGATTTGATGTTTTATCGGATTCCTCATATTCACGGTGCACTCGTAAAATGGTTGTACGGGAAAATCCCCACTTTACGGGTACCTCGGAAATGGTGTGTTCCAACGCTCGTGCACCGACTATATCCGCACGTTGAAACATACTTAAATCTTGAGAACCTGCCACTGTAGCAGCAGTGACCGATCTAACAACTGTATCATACACTTGTTGTCTTACATAGGCATTGCCGACCGCAGCGCTGTATTCTGCCAGTTTTCAAATCTCTATCTGAATATGCATGCATATACCAATTTGGCGCTTCAGTATTATTGCTGCAACATAATTTGATTAAGTCAAGGAGAATAGCTGCAACGATTTTTCGATTTAAAACTCACTGATGCTGAATTTATGAAGGAAGTAGGAGTGCAGGAACGAAACTCAGAACACCCGGAGTAGATCGCAGACATCGAATTTTAAGTGAAATTGACTGCACATTGCCCACAGTAAGACATTGCAAGATGAGGAACAACTTCTTTCTGATTTGATGGGGATAATTTTTTTTAAATAGCGTTGTAGAAGGGAGGCATTCGGATAAACACAGTTCACTTCCCTAAGCTCACTGGCCTTGAAGGAAATATGAGGTCTGAAGAATTCATTGTGTCCTAGACAGAGTTATAAGGATAATTTCATAAACTTTTTGACCATACTGTCATTCTTACATCTGTTCTCGAACTGTCCTCGAGACAGTTTGCAGTTTCAGTTGAAGGCGCTTGTATAACTGATTGCTGCAATTTAATCGTCATATTAATGACAAATCTTTTTACGTTAAAACTGTCGAGAACGTCTACATTGCTTTCCTGAGACTTAACATGCCTGCAGAAAGAGGCTGCAGAAGTGCTAAGTATTCCGACCAACATAAGTGTGTGAAAGACGTTGTTTAAATTATGAAACAGAATAAGTCACGTTGGCATGGCACTTTGAGTGCGAATATCTGTGAAAATGTCTGCATCTGTCAGTGTTTCGAAAGATTGTGCTAGACAAAAGTATGTTATGTCTTAAGCACCTCAAAAATAAATAATACTGAAAATTTATTTTGTTTGTGATTTATTTATAAAACGAAGTTTTATGTGGTGCTACTGCACTGCCATTTAAATGCGGTGTAATCGCAGTTTCCCCATCAGCGCCTCAGACAACGTGGCTTGGCTGTGGGGGAAGTCTGCCAGCCAGGCTGAACACTGACATTCGTGGCAGGAAACGGCTCACGAGGCGAATTCTTGGTCACCCCTGACTCGGGAGACGAGTGGCAGTTGTCTGATAGCAACTTGTGGTGCTGGCCGCATATACTAGAAGGATGATGTGGCCGGTGTGATCTTGGTGTTCTGACTCTGCCGGGAGCAGCAGTGCAGCATAGCCTGGAAAGGTACAGCTAAGGAGCTGAGTGGCAGCTGGCGGCTGTCGACGCAGGAGGATTGCCACCAAACACAGGAGGAGTGGGCCAGACGGTATTTTGTTGGTCTCTGGCTAGTTTCAACCTGGAATGCACGGATGTGGCGTATGCCCTACTCCGGACTGTTCAAAGAAGCTTTAAAGAACAGCAGCGTGAATTAAGAATCCTTGATACTTGTTAAGAATTTCGCGGCTTAGCTGTATGCATGGTGTATTTTGAAATTGAGCGGTTGGTTGCTCATTATCTATTACAGGTAATTGTAGCATGATATCTTTAGTACGGCGGCCATGCCCACCTTGTTCAATCTCACTGTCAATTTTTGTGGAAAGCCTTTAGACCAGATTCGAGTTTAAGTTGTTCAAACGTTGTTCTTAAATCTTCAAGTTTTGAGTCTGGTATCAGGCTACCTCTGAGGACTGAGATTTGGCTATGTTTAGAACTTAAGGGCTCTTACGATCTGATGTTCTGATATGCATATTGTCGGATGACGTGTGTAAACAAGGAAGGTTTCCAGGTAGTGTAATACTTTGAGTTGCAGTGTACCTGGTTGATTATATTGTATTTATTCTGTGCAATTTAAGTTTTAATAAAAATATTGTTTTATACCTATTAATTTAGGGCTTTAGTCTTAAAAGGCTGATTATTTTCTGATTGAGAGTATCTAGTATTATTAAGACAGAACTCCTTGTTGTAAGACTTGTAACATAGGTCCACAGGAATTTAGTTACACTGTTAGTGAACTATTGGTAATGCTTTTTCTCTGACTGAAAATTTCTATATTATTGTCTTAGGAATTATTAGTATTACTGATTTCGAATTAATAAGAGTCTGATTACATAAATGATGATCAAAAAGAAGTTTCAATCAGACAAAATCGCAGTGAACATTGAGGCAATTATCCCATCGACGAACCAGGATAAAGATACCTGTTCGTTAAAACATCGTGTCCTGGTGCGTGAAGAAGTCCCTTTAAGGCCTTTTTTTTAAGGTCCCGAAGGCGTGATAATCGCATGGAGAGAAATCGGGACTATAGGGCAGGTGCTCGAGTGTCCCCCACAAGAGTTGTTTTCCTTATTGAATGAGGCTGGCCTCGCAGATGACCGACTTGTGTACCGAATCACGACCGACACGGAACTTGGCGCACCATTTCACAACAGTGTTATTTGACAGACATGCTGCCCTATACACATTCTTCATTTTACGATGGATGTCTACCAGTGCACCCGTCTTCGTTCATCGGCAACGAAGAAAAGAATAACAGCACGTTGGTCCTGTTTGGGCGTATTTGGTAATAACGTTGTCGTCGTCCACGTTTCCGTATTTACCGTACGCACGTCGGAAAGATACGAAATCCGCACTTAAAATCATTGCTTCTAGAAGAATTTTACTTAATAGTTTAGTGATTGTGTTCAGTGGTCTGTGCTTCTTCTATTACGTATCTTCATGGGGTCGGTCTGCTATTCTGGATTAGGCAATGTCAGCGACACTGCGTGGCTAGGTGTGCTCCCTGTCGTTACCCTTCGTTCCTCTGGGTAAGATGTCTTACTCCATCTTTCTGCCCCTAGTGTTATCCTATATGAAAGTGAGAGAATGTATCCGAAATGTTTGCGAATTGTGTGAACTTGGGGAGCCAGCCCGGGTTCACCTCATCCAATGTGGGAAAAATTAGACAGCAGTTTTCACTCGAAACAGTTAAAGATTTTCTCATAAGCTTCTAGTGAGAGTAAGTCTGCAGCTGATGGCGATCCGTTAGCTGGAAACAATCTCGGCGCCCTCGTTGGTGTTAATCGAGGTTAGTAGGCTTTGTGTTGTCACTGAGTTTCAATCTCTCTCTTCTCATCCACCATCATAAATAAAACAAATTCGACAAAATTCATTAATTCGTGACCGCCAGTTACTCTTAACCTGAAAAGTTTTCCTTAAAACATCTGACATGCGAGTCACTAAAATCAGGATTAACTAGAAAGATCTACACTAGGCTGTGAGATAAACGAATAAATAAAGTCAAGACGAGTAGAATCATTTCAATCTTTACTCGAAAGCAGCCAATCCATTCTTTGGCAAGTTTCGTAATGAATAGGAAAACTGGAATATTACAGTAAAAGTTGCTTTAGCGAGTAGGTTGCTGTAGTCCAGGAAACAATTTCTAACCTAGATGTAACAGTTATCAAGGAGTATGTCCACATTAATAAAACTGTCGCGATAAAACAAACGATATCATAAACAAGATGTTGCTATCACAACTATCAGTTACAGGTTGTACGTAACGCGATACAACGAAATTACGCCATGAAGCCGCTGTCATATTCGTCGCCAGTGTTTGGAAACTCTGATACGGTAAATCAATAAGCCTTTACTTTGATAGCATTGCTCGGTGCTTCTAAGGCTTCTAAGGCTCAGAGAGAGAGAGTGAAATGAAACCCCCCTTCTAACAGCCGTGTACCGCAAGTCTCTAGAGGAACGGAAGGTTCCAAATGATTGGAAAAGAGCACAGGTAGTCCCAGTCTTCAAGAAGGGTCGTCGAGCAGATGTGCAAAACTATAGACCTATATCTCTGACGTCGATCTGTTGTAGAATTTTAGAACATGTTTTTTGCTCGAGTATCATGTCGTTTTTGGAAACCCAGAATCTACTATGAAGGAATCAACATGGATTCCGGAAACAGCGATCGTGTGAGACCCAACTCGCTTTATTTGTTCATGAGACCCAGAAAATATTAGATACAGGCTCCCCGGTAGATGCTATTTTTCCTCCGGAAGGCGTTCGATACAGTTCCGCACTGTCGCCTGATAAACAAAGTAAGAGCCTACGGAATATCAGACCAGCTGTGTGGCTGGATTGAAGAGTTTTTAGCAAACAGAACACAGTATGTTGTTATCAATGGAGAGACGTCTATAGACGTTAAAGTAACCTCTGGCGTGCCACAGGGGAGTGTTATGGGACCACTGCTTTTCACAATATGTATAAATGACCTAGTAGATAGTGTCGGAAGTCCCATGCGGCTTTTCGCGGATGATGCTGTAGTATACAGAGAAGTTGCAGCATTAGAAAAGTGTAGCGAAATGCAGGAAGATCTGCAGCGGATAAGCACTTGGTGCAGGGAGTGGCAACTGACCCTTAACATAGACAAATGTAATGTATTGCGAATACATAGAAAGATGGATCCTTTATTGTGTGGTTATATGATAGCGGAACAAACACTGGTAGCAGTTACTTCTGTAAAATATCTGGGAGTATGCGTGCGGGACAATTTGAAGTGGAATGATCATATAAAATTAACTGTTGGTAAGGCGGGTACCAGGTTGAGATTCATTGGGAGAGTCCTTAGAAAATGTAGTCCATCAACAAAGGAGGTGGCTTACAAAACACTCGTTCGACCTATACTTGAGTATTGCTCATCAGTGTGGGATCCGTACCAGACCAGGTCGACGGAGGAGATAGAGAAGATCCAAAGAAGAGCGGCGCTTTTAGTCACAGGGTTATTTGGTAACCGTGATAGCGTTACGGAGATGTTTAACTCAAGTGGCAGACTCTGCAAGAGAGGCGCTCTGCATCGCGGTGTGGCTTGCTCGCCAGGTTTCGAGAGGGTGCGTTTCTGGACGAGGTATCGAATATATTGCTTCCCCCTACTTATACCTCCCGATGAGGTCACGAATGTAAAATTAGAGAGATTAGAGCGCGCACGGAGGCTTTCAGACAGTCGTTCTTCCCGCGAACCACACGCGACTGGAACAGGAAAGGGAGGTGATGACAGTGGCACGTAAAGTGCCCTCCGCCGCACACCGTTGGGTGGCTTCCGGAGTATAAATGTAGATGTAGATGAAAGTAGGAGGTATGATTCGTGCGTTTGCATTGTATTTGGAGTGAAAAGACGGTGCAACATTTATGAGGAAATGAAGGGAGAGGGTGGAATGTGTAAGTCAATGGCAGGCCCACAGCAACCTGGAGCCTGGTGCCTGAAGGCTACCAAGCTCCCTTGAGCATCCAGGAAGTGACCGACCAGATGTGGATCCATCTTGGTGGACTGCAGCAAAAGTGATATTTACACAATAACCAAAACCTTTGTGAGACAGGTGACAAATGAGCATTCGTACGGAGCACAGGACCTGTACATAGGAGAGTAACAAAACGCACCTAAAGATAAGGATGGAGTGTTTTCAGACACAAGCTTTCTTGACAATTGTGTGTGTGTGTGTGTGTGTGTGTGTGTGTGTGTGTGTGTGTGTGTGTGTGTGTGTGTGCGTGTGTGTGTGTATTTTAGCGCCTCAAAAGAGGGCACTGTAGAACAGCTTCGAAAGTTGTAGTTAAATAAATCAATTAGCGAGACGAAGAACATGAACCACGCATATAGAAACTTTTCAAGACACTGTAGGAGACGTCCTCTTGGTGTGAGGCACTCCGCCTTTAGATTTCATAAGAGACACCTGGTTCCTAGATCGCTCAAGACTTTGCTTCTAAGGGAAATGGCAGTGAAATAGTCGCTGCTAATGGTGGAGGTTCTCTCACGTCTGGGTACAAACAGACAGTTGCCGTCACTCAATGGCGTTATGCTCGTGAGGAGTAACAATAAATAGAAACCTAGCGACTGCTACATTTTCATTAATATTGTCACGTAGAAGAAGGTGTAATTAGATGAATGACGAACACTAACTTCACTTAACGAAGGTTTATTCAGCACTTGTACATACAAGAGCGCGGAGCGAACTGCCTCCGGCCAGAACACATACGGTATACAGGGTGTTTCACTAATGTGTTTGCCTCTGTAAGATACGAAGTAATAGGCGAAGGAAATATTTATTGCGGTAGGTCACCATAAGAAATGTTGCACTGCCTGCGGAGCTATGTACATAGTTTATTGTGTTATTATCCAAAGAGTTACAGCAAAAAGATACAATATTTTAAATGGAAGAATAGTTGTTTCTATCATACACAGGAATCAGTAACACTAACTGTGTATACATCAGTTTAAATTACATTGCTATCACTTTTAGTTTGGGAGCTATTACCCTTCAAAATTTCAGGGGCAGATACCAAACACGCTGCGCATAACGCAATGCGCCTTCTAAATGTGGTGCGGCCGAGTTGTAAAGTCGCCGGTGTCACGGAGGGAGAAGCTTCCTTGATGCGCTGTTAGACTGCCGACTGTCGCCGCATACGGTCGTATACCCGAGAGTTCGAGCCACCCAAACAAACGGGGCACAATATACCACAGTTACTGACATCGGATGAAGATGGCATACACGAACAACGAGTACGTTGACATGTTGTTGATGCTCGGCGAGTGCCGACACGATGCCACTGAAGCAGCCATGGCGTACTCCGTGAGATATCCTAGGCGAAAAACTCCGGCAGCCATTAGGTTCTTACGTGCCGAACAACGACTTCCGGAAACAGGCAGCTTCGTAATGCGCTGCAGTAACAGATGAAGAACTACAAGAAGTGAGGAGACGGAGATGTTACTTTAGCTGCAGCACACAACGATCCTCATGTCAGCTTACGAGCCGTAGCTGCAGTCACTGGTGTCAGTCTCACATCTGTGAAACATGCACACGGCCACAGGTTTCACCCGTACCGCCTGTCACTGACCCACGAGTTGCATGGGAACGATTTCCGTGCGAGAGTTACATTCTGTGGGCGGGCCATGCATAATTTCACCCTGGAGTCTTTACAAGATGAGTCCACGTTCACAAATTATGGTGCAGTGAGTCGCCATAAAGTGCGCTACTGGGCTGCAGACAATCCTCGGTGGGTACGACCTGTCGACCGTCAACGTAGATGGCCTATTAATATATGATGTGGGATACTTGGGGATAAAATCATCGGTCCACTACTTCCCTGGTACACTGACAGGTGATTTATATCGCGCGCTTACAGTCGACAGTTTGGGTGGTCTCCTTAAACATGTGTGTCTACACAGGAGAGTCATTATGTGGATGCAACACGATGGTCACCCACCCAATCTGAGCGTGCTGTTGTGGAAGAATTAAACAATAGGTTTGCAGGAAGG
Organism: Schistocerca piceifrons; assembly: GCF_021461385.2. Lineage (NCBI taxonomy): Eukaryota > Metazoa > Arthropoda > Insecta > Orthoptera > Acrididae > Schistocerca > Schistocerca piceifrons. The sequence continues at coordinate 421,597,262 of NC_060140.1, read as the reverse complement.
TGGTTGGAGCGCCATGGTCCTCATTCATGGCCCGCAAGGTCGCCCGATTTAACACCATTAGATTTCTTTTTGTGGGGATATCTAGAGGATCCTGTTTATGTCACTGAGCCCACATCCTCAGATGATCTAAGACGGCGCATCGAGGACACAAGTTGCTCTGCGACACCGGCGATATTACATCTCGCCCGCAGATCCTTTAGAAGGCGCATTACATTGTGCGTTCAGGAACATGGACACACATTTGAACATCTAATTTAAATCAACTTCCCCCGCCAGAACATCCATCACCCCCCACACAGCCATGTATTATGTACAGTGTATGGTATCTGCCCCTGAAATTTTGAATAGTTGTAGCTCCCACACCAAAAGTGATAGGAATGTAATTTAAATTGATGTACACACAGCTGGTGTTACTGATTCCAGTGCATGATAGAAACAACTATTATTCGATTTAAAAAATTGTACCTTTTTGCTGTAACTCTTTGGATAATAACACAATAAACTATGTTCATAGCTCCGCAGACAGTGTAACGTTTCTTATGGTGACCTACCGCAATAAATATTTCCATCGCCTATTACTTCATAAATAACAGAGGCAGACACATTTAGTGAAACACCCTGTCTATACAGTTTCAGAGCATTCGAGTACAATGATTATTGATATTTGTGGATACTTCTAGAGTGTCCTCGAACCGAATACAGAAATAAAAATTTTACGGTTCAGATTAGTTTTAAACTCACGAGCCTCCATCCAACAGTCTAGTATCATAACAACTACACCACAGTGACGGTGCTACTCATCTTTTTCTGCGACATTGCTCCCTCCGTAAGAGAACAGCGTCTCGGTGTTACGTCGTCCTAGTCCGGGAACGAGTCATCGGTCCTGCATACTCCAACTCCCGATGACTGACGTTCGCCCTGGCGGTGATTTTCTTAGAACTTCCTTTGCCGCTACGCTCTTCGTCACCTTTCCGCTTGTTGCCTGTTACTGGAGCTTCGAATTTATACTGGGTTGCAGGATCCTTATAGGGGCTTCATTCGAAGGACGTAGACGGTATCACTGATCTTTCGTCGTCTTGTGTAGGGATCGAAACCTTCAACTTCATAAGTAACACCAGACAACTGTCTTACAAATTTATAAGGTCCAAAGTAGCGCCTGAGGAGCTTCTCAGAGAGAGACCAACCTTCCGAACAGGAGTGAAGATGCAGACGAGGTCACCAGGCTGGTAGACAACACGGCGGTGGCTCGCATCATATCTTCGGCGATCGTTTTCTTGAGCCTGCAGCGTACGGAGTCGAGCTAACTGCCGAGCTGCCTCCACTCTGGATAACACCTGGTCGATGTAGTTGTCGTCCACGTCATCAGGGTGCAACGCAAGCACAGTGTTCATCGACGTAGTCGCTTCACGCCCATGCTCCATGAAAAATGGCGTAAATCCTATGGTGTCTTGTTTGGCGGTGTTGTAGGTAAACGTCACGAAAGGTAGCATCTCATTCCAGTTGCTCTGCTCAACATTGACTAACATTGACAGCAAGCCAGCCAAGGTCTTATTAAGGCGTTCAGTATGCCCGTTAGTTTGCGGATGGTAGGCAGTCGTCATGTGATGAGTAATGTTGCTCCGACAGTTTATCTCTGTCACAAGATTCGATTGAAAAACTTTCCCTCCATCTGTAATTAACGACCTTGGGGCACCGTGTTTGAATACAATGAATTTGGCTGCCACGAATGCTTAGGCTGTTTTCACAGCTTTAGTAATGGCATAGCGTGTCAGATAATCAGTGCAAACAATAATCCATCTATTGCCACTGGCAGACGTTGGAAATCGTCCGAGGATGTCAATCCCAACACGCTGGAAAGGCGTTTCGGCCGGTGGAATTTCTATGGTTCGGCCAGATGGTTTCTGAGGAACTGCCTTTCTCCTCAGATACTCTCGACAGTGCGACACATAGTGACGGACACCCCCAAATAAACCTGGCCAGAAAAATCTCTTGCGGATCCTATCGTATGTCTTAATAAATCCTAAATGTCCGGCCTCAGGTTTGTCATGGAATTTCTGTAGAACATCTAAGCACATGTGTTTAGGAATCACTGGTAGCCACATCTTTCTAAACGAATCCAAGTTTTTCTTGCAAAGTAATCCATTAACTACCTTAAATTGTCCTTTCACATCCCCTGACCGATGTAACGTAAGCATAATTTGAGATATCTTGGCGTCCTTCTTCTGCTCAGCAGAGGGAACCTGGAGTGCAGCGAGACAGTCACTATCTTCATCAAAGTCTTGATGGTCTTGCATAGGGTTTCTTGAGAGACAGTCCGCATCTTGGTGTTTTCTTCCACTTTTTACACTACGGTAATGTCATACTCTTGAAGACGTAGTGCCCAACTGGCGAGTCGTCCTGTTGGATCCTTAAGACATGTCAACCAACAAAGTGAATGATGGTCTGTAACAACTGTGAATGGCCTTTCATAGAGATGCTGTAGAAATATGCACATGTCGCAGATCACAGAAAGGCATTCTCTTTCTGCAGTTGAGTAGTTTCTCTCACCTTTTGTAAGTGTCCTGGAAGAATAGGCTATAACCTTCTCTTCTCCATCCGAAATTTGCACCAGAACAGCACCGATTCCATATACACTGGCATCTGTGTGTAGTTCTGTAGGTGCTCTCTCACCATACAGACCAAATACAGGGTCAGTCGTTAGAGATTTTCGCAGCACATCTAAACAATCTTGTTGAGCACCACCCCAGATAAATTTAGCATCGGCTTTTAACAACTCTTGCAGTGGCCTGGCTTTGATACAAAAGTCTTTGATAAAACGACGGTAATAAGAACATAATCCGAGGAAGCTTCTCACATCTCTAATACTTTTAGGAAAAGAAAATTCTGTTATAGATGTCACCTTTTCTGGGTCTGGCCGCAAACCTTCGTTTGATACAAGGTGTCCAAGTATTTTGCTTTCTTTTGCTCCAAAGAGGCACTTTCTTGGATTACGTTTTAGTCCACCTTGTTAGAGACACTTAAGAACGGCCCTCAGTCTTTTAATGTGTTCATCAAATGTCTCTGAGGACACTATAATGTCATCTAAATAACAAAGACACATCGTCCACTTCAGGTGACTTAGAAGGTTATCCATCACCCGTTCAAAAGTCGCTGGTGCATTACACAAACCAAACGGCATTACCTTAACCTCATATAGGCCCTCAGGGGTGATGAATGCAATTTTCTTATGATCAGCCTCATCTACTTCGACTTGCCAGTATCCCGAGTACATGTCCATGATTGAGAAAAACTTAGCCCTCTTCAGAAAATCCTGTGTATGGTCAATTCGTGGAAGTGGGTAAACGTCCTTTTTAGTTATCTCATTAAGCTTCCTGTAATCAACACAAAAGCTCCAACTGCCATCCTTCTTCCTGACGAGAACCACTGGTGACGACCATGGGCTCTGCGAAGACTGAATGATGTCATTCTTCATCATTTTCTCTACCTCATCGCGAATTATTCGACGTTCCGTTGCTGACACACGGTATGCTCTCTGGCTTATTGGTTGATGGTCTCCAGTACTAATCCGGTGCTTCACCATCGATTTGTCTAATTTGCTCTTCAGCTGTGGATTTAAGCATTCAGAGAACTCTTGAAGAATGGCAAGAAAATTATTCTGTTACTCCTTAGTGAGATCTGGTGATAGTCGAGCTAGAAGATCTTGTCTCGTAGTGGTAGCGCCAATTTTGCCCACAGACTCGGCATGGGAGGTTTCCATGACACTCAGCTGTTGCCGGCCGGGGTGGCCGAGCGGTTCTAGGCGCTACAGTCTGGAACCGCGCGACCGCTACGGTCGCAGGTTCAAATCCTGCCACGGGCATGGATGTGTGTGATGTCCTTAGTTAGGTTTAAGTATTTCTAAGTTCTAGGGGACTGATGACCTCAGAAGTTAAGTCCCATAGTGCTCAGAGCCGAGCCACTCAGCTGTTCTGCAATTAACGGCTCAGCGTAGGCTACGCACATGCGTCTTGGAAGGATCTGCGGTTCTCGGCGACAGTTAACTATCAACAATTCACCGAATCCGTTCTTAAACGAGACGACAGAGGCTGGGATGACCAAGTTATCTTCAGTGGTATGCTTCTCTTACATTCCACTACAAGATCCATGGGTTGATGAAAGACATGACACATGACAGCTACCTTTCTAGCGCTGACTGCAGCAATGATCACTTCATCCTGCACACGTAATCTCCACACACTTGCATCTTCCTGTCCACAGTATCTCATCTCGTCTAGCATAATCTTCGAGCGACCACAACCTATAATTGCCTGAGAAGCTTTCAAAAAGTCCCATCCGAGAATGACGTCATGACTACACTCGTGTAAGATGGTGAGCTCTAAGGGCAGTGTATGACCACTTATACCCACACGAATGACGCATCTTCCTGTAGGTTTTACATATTTCCCATTAGCCACGTTTAGCAGAGAGATTTTGTCGTCGACGAATACTGTTTTCTGCAACTGGCGACGGTACTTCTCCGAAATGACTGAATATGATGCTCCAGAGTCTACAAGAGCTTGGGCTGGTCGGCCATCCATGAGAATTTCGACGTAGTTTCCTATCATTTTTGTAGTGATCGACGGAGCAGGATTTTTCTCTTCGGAGGTCTCATCTCCAAGGAAGCTTACACCCTTTAGTTTTCCAGGTTGCGGCGGCTAGGTGATTGACTGGAGCTTGTAAACGGCGATGGAGACCTTGATGGGCGTGTTGGGGAGCGTCCTCTCCAGCGGCAAGCTTGCGGCGATGGTGACCTACGTCGTCCTGCACCCACATCTTCTTGTTCATCTTCGTCGTCCCGGAGTTGGCGTCGGCTAAGATCGGTCTGCTGTCTTCTGTCGTGGTCGTCAGCAAATATCCGCCGCATTTCTCGACAATAGTGCACCACATGTCCCGGTCGTCCACAGTGGAAACATACGGGTTGGTTATCCCGAGTCCTCCAGACGTCAGTCTTCCTTGGTGCCCAAACAGGTTCCTCATGCGGCATTGTAGGAACGTAGCTTCGTCTGGGTCTTGACTTTTTCACCGTTTTAAAGGGAAATGAAGGACGAGAGATTGGGTTCAATTTCTGTTCCACTTCCTCCCTTATGATCTTTTGAAGCGTCTCGGGTTTTTGCTCGCCGTGCAATCCAAGTGCCATCTGAACTTGCTCTCTCACTATCTGACGAAGAACACTTGTGAAATCAGTTTCTTCCTCCATCTCAGACATCGATACGACGTTTGGAAGCCGTTCAAACTTCTTGCGTGTAATTCTTATTTGATGCTTTGTCTCGATAAACTGGCACCATTTTATGAAGTCGTCTACAGTCGAAACCTCCTTCAGGAGTAGGGCTTGATACATGTCCTCAGCAATACCCTTCATGAGATGTGCAACCTTATCTTCCTCCTTCATTCTAGGATCCACTATTTTACACAGGTCCAAGACGCCTTGAATGTAGGATGCTGTAGTTTCTTCTGGACGCTGTGCACTGCACTTTAATTTATCTTCAGCCTTGCACTTCTGTCGTTGTGTGTCGCCGAAATACTTGCGCAGTTCCGCCTGGAATACTTCCCAGCTTGTGAAATTCTCCTCGTTGTTCTTATACCATTGCTTGGCAGTGCCCTCCAAGCAGAAAAAAAAGTTAGCCAAACACACGGTGTTATCCCAGTTTTCAAATTTGGCTATACGCTCATATACCTTCAGCCACTTGTTTAGATCTTGGCCATAGCCACCAGAGAACCCGGAAGGATGTCTCATGTGGTGGCACACAGTTGCTGTCATCGTAACGTCCTCTTCGTCTTCTTCTGTCTATGATAGATTGGGATCTGTTGAATATGGCTCGAACTCGAGTTTCTCTTTACGTAAACGGCAGCTCTGTCGTGGCCTGATGGGAGCCACTGTGTCGTCGATAATGTGCGCTATCACAAGTTCGAATACCCAGCGTCTCCACCAGAATAATGTCAAGTAGGAGAAGGTGTAATTAGATGAATGACGAACACTAACTTCACTTAACGTAGGTTTATTCAGCACTTGCACATAAAAGAGCGCGGAGCGAACTGCCTCCGGCAAGAACACATACGGTATATATACAGTTACAGAACATTCCAGTACAATGATTCCTGACATTTGTGGATACTTCTAGAATGTACTCGAACCGAATATAGAAATTAAAATATCATAATTCAGGTGAGTTATGAACTCACTATCATCCATGCAACAGTCTAGCATTAAAACCCCTATACTAGAATGACGGTGCTACGCAGCTTCTTCTGCGACAATATAATGGTCATATTACTTTCTTCTTTCAGCGCTGATGCAAAAGAAGGGGCGTTGTTTGCTAAACTCTTGTGGATACTGTTGGTGCCCATCGTCGCTGGATGGAAAGGCACTATTCCACACTTACGTTGGAGAATGGTTATTAGTTGAAATTCCTCCTACTGCTTTTGGTTGACCGTCATCATTGGCTAGATGCGAAACGGACAGAGCAAGAGAGGGAGAATGCTTACCCAAAATATTATTGTCCGCCGAGTTGACTTGCAGCGCGTTGTTTATGTCGCTCGCACACCGCGGCCGCATATTCACTTCTTTGATGGCGACGAGCCTATAGCCGTCCTCTCTATTGAAATTAGATGCATTCTTGGAAATTTCAACCGCTTCTCGGACCTTTTTCTATAAAAGTTTGTTTCCTTAGCTAGCACACGTACGTTATTAAAATCGTTGTCAGAGCCACAGTTCTCATGGTGTTCCGCTACTGCCGAATTTGCACTTTGTTTTAGCCGCATGTGCCGTTCGCGTTACTTTAACAGTTCTTCCCGTTTCGCCGATATACACTTTGCTGCAGCCACATGTTACTTGACAGACGCCTGCATTGTGGAGGCAATCAAGTGCATCCATTTTTCATAGGAAAAGTGCTGTACAGATGGAATAGCTAATTTTATTTCTTCTTCAGATGCAAGTAACATGCAACAAGGGAGACTCTCTGGGTTGACCTAGGTGACCTTTCTAGACTGGTGGCGTTGGCAGAAATAAACTGCCCCAAACAAGTTTTGCACCACCCTTACTACTTACAAAGTTTGTGTTTTCTTGAGCTGAACTATCTTCCTCATCAATCTTTTGATCACAGGAAATCGCAATGTACATCCATCTGTGTAAAGGGGGGTGACAGGAAACTTCCATTCCCAACGCAGATACGCAGAGCGTACAAGATCTCCAATTGTGAAAGGGAAAGTGCAGCTTCCCTATATTGTTCCGTCCGACAATATGCATAGAAGAGTAATTTGAAGTTAGACTGTCGGTACGTTGGCACTTTATGGCAAGAACAGTTGCCAGCGTGGGGAACTTGAATGTCGAACTAGCGTACCACACAGCGACGTTATTCGAACACAAAACCGCTGTGGTGACACAAAAGATTGGGTATCTGCGTGTGATGGTCGCCCGTGATAAACTTTATCAGCTAGTGGCCACTACCTTCAAATTATTGCTCACAGGTTCACCGAAGAGAATGTATCAGAACTGCGCGCTAGGATAGGCAAACTCGTTGTGTTTTGGAACTAGTGACTTTGTGACCGATTCTTTTTGGCTTCTGTTTCTTTTTACTCCTTCACAGTGTTATCTACAACTGTACATATGTTGTTGTTGTTGTGGTCTTCAGTCCTGAGACTCGTTTGATGCATCTCTCCATGCTACTCTATCCTGTGCAAGCTTCTTCACCTCCCAGTACGTACTGCAGCCTCCATCCTTCTGAATCTGCTTAGTGTATTCATCTCTTGGTCTCCCTCTACGATTTTTACCCTCCACGCTGCCCTCCAATACTAAATTGGTGATCCCTTGATGCCTCACAACATGTCCTACCAACCGATCCCTTCTTCTAGTCAAGTTGTGCCACAAACTCCTCTTCTCCCCAAACCTAATCAGTACCTCCTCGTAAGTCATGTGATCTACCCATCTAATCTTCAGCATTCTTTTATAGCACCACATTTCGAAAGCTTCTATTCTCTTCTTGTCTGAACTATTTATCGTACATGTTTCACTTCCATACATGGCTACACTCCATACAAATACTTTCAGAAACGACTTCCTGACACTTAAATCTATACTCGATGTTAACAAATTTCTCTTCTTCAGAAACGATTTCCTTGCCATTGCCAGTCTACATTTTATATCCTCTCTACTTCGACCATCATCAGTTATTTTGCTCCCCAAATAGCAAAACTCCTTTACTACTTTAAGTGTCTCATTTCCTAATCTAATTCCCTCAGCATTACCCGACTTAATTCGACTACATTCCATTATCCTCGTTTTGCTTTTGTTGATGTTCATCTTATATCCTCCTTCAAGACACTGTCCATTCCGTTCAACTGCTCTTCCAAGTCCTTTACCGTCTCTGACAGAACTACAATGTCATCGGCGAACCTTAAAGTTTTTATTTCTTATCCATGGATTTTAATTCCTACTCCTAATTTTTCTTTTGTTTCCTTTACTGCTTGCTCAATATACAGATTGAACAACATCGAGGAGAGGCTACAACTCTGTCTCACTCCCTTCCCAACCACTGCTTCCCTTTCATGTCCCTCGATTCTTATAACTGCCATCTGGTTTCTGCACAAATTGTAAATAGCCTTTCGCTCCCTGTATTTTACCCCTGCCACCTTCAGAATTTGAAAGAGACTATTCCAGTCAACGTTGTCAAAAGCTTTCTCTAAACCGTAGGTTTGCCTTTTCTTAATCTAGCTTCTGAAATAAGTCGTAGGGTCAGTATTGCCTCACGTGTTCCAATGTTTCTACGGAATCCAAACTGATCTTCCCCGAGGTCGGCATCTACCAGTTTTTCCATTTGTATATAAAGAATTCGCGTTAGTAATTTGCAGCCGCGACTTATTAAACTGATAGTTCGGTAATTTTCACATCTGTCAACGCCTGCTTTCTTTGGGATTGGAGTTATTTTATTCTTCTTGAAGTCTGAGGGTATTTTGTCTCATACATTTTGCTCACCAGATGGTAGAGCTTTGTGAGGACTGGCTCTCCCAAGGCTGTCAGTAGTTCTAATGGAATGTTGTCTACTCCCGGGGTCTTGTTTCGACTTAGGTCTTTCAGTGCTCTATCAAACTCTTCACGCAGTATCATATCTCCCATTTCATCTTCATCTACATCCTCTTCCATTTCCATAATACTGCCCTTAAGTACCTCGCCCTTCTATAGACCCTCTATATACTCCTTCCATCTTTGAGCTTTCCCTTCTTTGCTTAGAACTGGGTTTCCATCTGAGCTCTTGATATTCAAACAAGTGGTTCTCCTTTCTCCGAAGGTCTCTTTAATTTCACTGTAGGCAGTATCTATCTTATCCCTAGTGAGATAAGCCTCTACATCCTTACATTTGTCCTCTACATGCCTGCTTAGCCATTTTGAACTTCTTGTCGATCTCATTTTTGAGACGCTTGTATTCCTTTTTCCCTGCGTCATTTACTGCATTTTTGTATTTTCTCCTTTCGTCAATTAAATTCAATATTTCTTCTGTCACCAAAGGATTTCTACTAGCCATCGTCTTTTTACCTACTTGCCTCTGCTGCCTTCACTACTTCATCCCTCAAAGCTACCCATTCTTCTTCTACTGTATTTCTTTCCCTCATGCTTGTCAATTGTTCCCTTATGTTCTCCCTGAAACTCTGTACAACCTCTGGTTTAGTCAGTTTATCCAGGTCCCATCTCCTTAAATTCCCAACTTTTAGCAATTTATTCAATTTTAATGTACAGTTCATAACCAATAGATTGTGGTCAGAGTCAACATCTGCCCCTGGAAATGTCTTACAATTTAAAACCTGGTTCCTAAATCTCTGTCTTACCATTATATAATCTATCTGTAACCTGTCAGTATCTCCAGGCTTCTTCCATGTATACAACCTTCTTTTATGATTCTTGAACCAAGTGTTAGCTGTGATAAGGTGTGCTCTGTGCAAAATAATACCAGGTGGCTTCCTCTTTCTTTTCTTACCCCCAATCCATATTCACCTACTACGTTTCCTTCTCTTCCTTTTTCTATACTCGAATTCCAGTCACCCATGACTATTAAATTTTCGTCTCCCTTCACTATCTGAATAATTTCTTTTATTTCATCATACATGTCTTCAATTTCTTCGTCATCTGCAGAGCTAGTTGGCATATAGACTTGTATTACTGACTTACGCGTGAGCTTCGTGTCTATCGCGGCCACAACAATGCGTTCGCTGTGCTGTTTATAGTAACTTACCCGCATTCCTACTGTTTTATTCATTATTAAACCTACTCCTGCATTACCCCCATTTGATTTCGTATTTATAACCCTGTATTCACCTGACCAAAGGTCTTATTCTTCCTGCCACCGAACTTCACTAATTCCCACTATATCCAACTTTAACATATCCATTTCCCTTTTTAAATTTTCTAACCTACCTGCCCGATTAAGGGATCTCACATTCCACCCTCCGATCCATAGAATGCCAGTTTTCTTTCTCCTGATAACGACGTCCTCCTGTGTAGTCCCCTCCCGGAGATCCGAATGGGGGACTATTTTACCTCCGGAATATTTTACCCAAGAGGACGCCATCATCATTTATCCATACAGTAAAGCTGCACGCCCTGGGGAAAAATTACAGCCGTAGTTTCCCCTTGCTTTCAGCCGTTCGCAGTACCAGCGCAGCAAGGCCGTTTTATTTAGCGTTACAAGGCCAGATCAGTCAATCATCCAGACTGTTGCCCCTGCAACTAGTGTTAAATTTTAATTTATTTAGACGCGATAAGTAATTAAAAACAAACAGTTTTTACTTTTAATAAAAATTTTAATTCAATATTTATTAATCACCATTTCAATTTGTCAATATTTGATTCTAACAATCGACTTTATGGTTGCAAAGCTTGTATCCTACACTCTCAGCTACTGGCGTTCAGAACTCGGAATTGTTTTGTACCTAGCAGAGCTCGGAAATCTTAAAATTTTCAAAGCCAATTTATCTAGTTTTTAGAATTTCGTCTTACTGCTTTAGGAAATTTGTACCTGGACAATGGCCTTCAGATCCTATAAGTTTCCGAGGTGGTTCGTGTAAATTACTCATTTACGTGAAGTTGAAGAGAGAACTAAAATTTCAGAAATTCGAACTAAAAAACAGGTGACATGAACGAACCAAACGATTAGAATGAACTGCCAGATAACTTCCTTTCAATCTCTGCAAAGGCTTGTCAGTTGTGTCTCGGACGCTGAAATGTTACAGGAACTGATTTGATAAATTCTTTAAAATTTTAAAGTATTTCATTTCTTGGTCCTTCTGTTCAGTTTAATGAACCGTTCCTTTGGGACCCTTTCTTCATAAACGATGCACCGCTACTACGCACTGCCCCTTAAAAGGCAACTGGCCGGGCTGTGTCGACCCAGGCACAATCCAGCCGTCTCAACACGATGAATTTGGCCTCCAGGCGTGATTATGAACAAAGCTGCTATTCTTGAGCATCGAGGTCTGGGGAAACCTTGGGCCAGGTAACACATGAAATAGACTGACGAGTGGAGGATTGGTTTAGCGAATGAGAATCGTTGTAGGAGGCTGTGCAGGCTGGCAGGTACCAATACATGACTGACATGCACTCCTATGGATACAGGAGGGAGTTGGGTCTCACTGCTACTGAGGGTAATTTGAGGGCTGTGTAGTATCGAGGTATGCCGCTTCATCCTATTGATCAGCTCTTCAGCCAACATTTCAGCGATAAGTACGACGTTTAAGACTTTAATGAGCGAGTAAATGAGCCCATCTCGTGCACACCTACCCCCAGGAGGTGGGGACCAACCGAACAAACGGCCTGCGGTGTCTGCCGACCTGAAACATATTGAACACGTGTGAGGTCAGTAGAAACTTGTGGGGCGTCGTCACAGAAACGCTTCTCACTTAACTGGACGCTGTCTGCGGGTGCGCCACCGACAGGTCTTGACCAACTTGCGGACAGCACGCCAAGGAGGGTCCAAGCATGTTACAACGCAAAGGTTAGACAAAAACAGGACTGAATTTTACCTTCAAGTAGATTTTGATTTCAAAGATAGGCAAAGGTGTGTATTTTTGATCTTCTTTTGTTTTTATGTTACAGTAATATTTTATTTTATATCCGTACAGCATATTGTTTCATTCATTGCTCCCCTTGACTCTATGCACACACACATTTGAAGATAAGCAGACGGTGCAAAACCACCTTTTTCTAATATTATGTGCAAGTAGTGGTCTTGGCAGACTTTCTATTCCAGGCATAACTTGCATTGCTAGAAACACAATTATAAATTATCTAGTGGCAAGATCTTACAGCGTCAGGGTGACTAGCGTAGCTTCATTGTGATGGTGACTCCGTGATAATGATTTTCACTAAGCAAACAAAAAAAAAATCATAGGTGTATAAAACGATGAGTGTGCTGAAGAAAGAAAGAGCTGTAAGATATTGCTGGCTGGGAGACCTCGAGGGGCAGTTCAGTCGTCTAAATGGAAAGAGTTTCCTTCGTCCGCGAACAATGCAGTGTTTAAGTGTTCTATGTGTATCTAGTGATCGTAGGTTGCTGTGGCGATTTTGCTTATAACGTGGCTTTACGTTGTGTGATGATTAGACAAGGAAGAGAGTGGAACTCGATGCTGGCATATAGCCAACTTCTCTCTAACAAACGGAGCTTTCGACGTAACGTACCCATCTGACGGACGGATCACCGTTAACAGAACCATATATCCTGAGCCCTCATCTCACGAGACACTGCGGAGAGATGTGGAATTTAATCCAAATCACTTGCGCTAAGTAAAATGAATGCCGTTAGTATTATGACTCAGTTATCTGCTGCCAAATAATGTTTTACTCCGATAAATTTACACGTGACAGAAAAACTGATAATGTAGCTTGTCCAGGGCGGTTGGGAGAAGAAAAAAACGTGCAGGTCTTACGTTCACGTGAACGTAGCTCTAAGATCAATCCCATTGCCCTTCAACAAGTTGTTGCTTCTGATACTGAATATATGAACCTTATTAAAGCATTGTAGAGGTCGATAATCGTTTCTCTGTGGGTGCCGAGGGCGTCCATTTTCGAGCGGTAAGTAAGCTGTTAAGAATACTGCGACGTTGCTATAGAAATGTCTTGCGAACACCCTGGTAACCTGTACTTAGGTGTAATACACCCAGAAAGAAAAGAAGGGACATAACTTTAAATCTACTTTTCAATAAAGAGTCAGAGGGAAACATCATGTAAATTTATTTTTCTGAGACGTATTCACTTCCGCTGAGACCACGTAAGCAAATGATCAAGAGATGCCCCAGTACATCAATACTGGGTGCGCCAGAAGCTGTGAGGAGTTGTTGGGTGATGTGCTGTTGCTACACGATGACGCACCCGCGCTGAAGATTCTTATTATTTGAGAGCTGGCCTGAGTTCGCCCACGAAGACCACGATACCATTGTTGGACTTGTAGACCCAAAGGAAACCTTGAAAATCTAAACGTTAAATGTCAATACATAACTAGGGATAAAACAATCGAGGCCCATACCGGTTTTGAATTGATAGACGGGTAGGTTGCAAACAAAAGTGGAGCGCTTCCTCACGGTCTCCTTTGGCAAGGGATGCTTATCAAACCCCAGACACAAGAGAGGAGTCGTGCGATATGGTGAGGGTTATCTTTTAAATTTCGGAAGCGGACGTTCGTAGTATAATGAACTGCTACGCCCTAAAGAAAAATTAATTAACTTGATCTATGACTTTGACGCAGATAAGACAGGTACTGCGTTTAAACTCTGTTTTGATTTTTTTGCCTAGAAGCATACAATTTAAAATTTTGATGTCTCTAATATAAAAAACTGTGAAAAAATCTGTCTTTAGATGAATATTTTTTCTTCGTGGATGCTGTAAGGAGAGAACGGGTTGGGTACAGGATGATTGGCGGTCGGAGGTTTTCGTTCCTCCGGTTCTCAGAGAACGCCAGGCGAAGTCGAAGAAAATTGCTATAATTCGCGATGAAAACTCCGTCTCCCGTGACAGCTAAAATACTCAGAGTCGCTGTAAGATTTTCTGGAAAACACTTTCAGAATGAGAAGATTGAACAACAGTGGCAGTATGGTATCTTACTAACAAACTGGTCGCTTAGGGAACGTCTTTAACACAGAAGCTAACGGCGAAATATTTCGCGTCATTCGGACCGTGATAGTAGCGGGTTCGCCCAGTATTGTTGTGAAGAAATCACTCTGCACTGGATTGATAAACACACTAATCGTTTTATAAAGGTCCGGGGATCCATCATCGAATAAATTTTTTATTCTTGATAATCGCGATTACAAGTTGCATCTCCTCTGCACTTCAAAATACGTCTATATACGAAACTACCTATCTGACCCCCCGAAAAACGATGTCCAATCTGCATTGCTTATCCCTTAAGTTACAAAAGGCATAGATACTCTTTTTCACAGAAAAGAGCGTTGTCTGAATTACGGTAGCGCATCATCGCTGGTACTCGCAGGCGGAGTATAATATTAGTTAATTGCTCCGCTGCATTGCAGAGACTGTGTGTTGGTAACGATTGAAGATGAGTATGCATGTTCAATGAATGTAACAAAACAAAATGGATATCGTCAGTTCACATTGCTTAGAGGTAATAGAGCAATTGAAGATGAGTATGCATGTTCGATGAATGTAACAAAACAAAATGGATATCGTCAGTTCACATTGCTTAGAGGTAATAGAGCAGATGTATGGTGAAATGCAACTTCCTTACACGTGCAGTAGCTATTCAACAATTTACAAAACCGTAAGTAGCAACAGCAGAATGGGTTGGCGAGTAGAGCTCTGTGTAACAAAACAAAATGGATATCGTCAGTTCACATTGCTTAGAGGTAATAGAGCAATTGAAGATGAGTATGCATGTTCAATGAATGTAACAAAACAAAATGGATATCGTCAGTTCACATTGCTTAGAGGTAATAGAGCAGATGTATGGTGAAATGCAACTTCCTTAGACGTGCAGTAGCTATTCAACAATTTACAAAACCGTAAGTAGCGACAGCAGAATGGGTTGGCGATTAGAGCTCTGTGACCTGGAACGTGGTCCAAATATTGGATGTCACTGAGTAACTAAATTTACCCAGGTCGGCTCCTGGCGTCGTTGAAGTGAAGTGGGAATGCGGAGAAACAAACGCAGCTATTTAAGATGAGTATGCATGTCAATGAATGTAAGAAAACAAAATAGATATCGTCAGTTCACATTGCTTAGAGGTAATAGAGCAGATGTATGGTGAAATGCAACTTCCTTACACGTGCAGTAGCTATTCAACAATTTATAAAACCGTAAGTAGCGACAGCAGAATGGGTTGGCGAGTAGAGCTCTGTGACCTGGAACGTGGTCCAAACATTGGATGTCACTGAGTAACTAAATTTACCCAGGTCGGCTCCTGAGGTCTTTGAAGTGAAGTGGGAACGCGGAGAAACAAACGCAGCTATGCTGAGACCAGGGAGACCCCATGCACTGACTGGCAGGGATCATCGAATAATTGTGCAGGCTGGCTGAAACAAATCTCATGAAATCGACCGAAGGAATTGCTCGAGGCTAGTAGAATGACTGTACACTTTGGGTTAAGAAGCAGTTCCTCATAATCGCATATATCTGTAGTCAATGCTAAGCGACGTATATATATCGACGGCAGTGGGTGACTGGAAACGAGTAATTTGGAGTGATGAATAACGCTATATCCTGTGGCATTGCGATGGAATGGTTTACGTTTGTCGAATGTCTGGAAAATGTCGCCTGCCATTATGTGTTGTCCCATAAATTTCTTTCTTCCCCGACGCAATTCAGAACTTCCTGATCTATTACTCGAATCCATTCACTCTGAATTTTACTTTTTAATCCGAGAATTTCATTCTTGGTCTTCCACTCTTACTACTTCCTTGTCGGCTCCTGTACATGTTGCGTATTATTTTTCTTTTCATATAACTTACTCCTATTTTTTTTCGGGATATCGAACATCTTGCACCATTTTACGTTACTGAAATCTTTTACCAGGTCGACAAATCCTATTAGTTTGCCTTGATTTTTCTTGTCTTGCTTCATTATCAAGCGCAACGTGAGGACTGTCTGTCTGGTGCCTTTCCTGAAGCCAAACCGATCGTCATCTAACATGTACTTAATTTTCTTTTCCATTCTTCTCTATGCTCGCCGATCGTGGTCGCGCGGTAGCGTTCTCGCTTCCTGAGCACAGGTTCCCGGGTTCGATTCCCGGCGGGGTCAAGCATTTTCACTTGTCCCGAGATGACTGAGTGTTGTCATCATCCTCATCATTCATCCCCATTACTGTCGGAGGAAGGCAAGACAAACCACCTCCATTAGGACCTTGCCTAGTACGGAAGTGCGAGTCTCCCGCATCGTTCCCCTACGCTCTTTCAAGAAGCATGGGACTTTATTTCCATTCTTCCGTATATTATTCTTGTCGGCAACTTGGACGAATGAGCTGTTTAGCTAATGATGCGATTATTCTCACTCTTGTCGGCTCTTGCAATCTTGAAAATTGTGTGGATGGTATTTTTCCGGAGGTCTGATGGTACATCGTCAGTGTTAAATTCTACACACCAACTGGAATAAACGTTTTTTTATTTGATCTCTTGAGCTCTTTTAAATTCTGATTCATCCTCTATATCTTCCATATCGATTCCAGTTTTTTTTCTGTCACATCAGATTAGATGTCCCTCTCGTAGAGGCCTTTATTGTACTCTTTCCATCTATCCGCTTTCTTCTCCACGCTTAATAGTGGAATTTCCATTGTACGCTCAACGTTACCACCCTTGCCTTTTTCGTCAAAAGTTCTCTCCCTCGCTTTCTTTTTATTTTTTCAAGGAGACTGACTGAGTCAGTCAGTCTTCCTGATTATTTCTTTTTCAATTTTTTACCCATTTGCTGCAGCCATTTCGCCTTGGCTGTCCTGTACCTCCTATTGCTTTCATTCTTAAGTGATTTATACTGCTAAATTCCTGTATTTCGCTCAATATTTTTATACTTCCTTCTTTCGTCGATTAGTTGAAGAATTTTTTTCTTTACCCAACGATTCTTCGCAGTTAATTTACTTTTAACAATGTTTGTCTATCCAACAAATGTGATTGCCCTCTTTAGGGATGTCCACTCTCTTCAACTGAACTGTCTATTCTGGTATTCCTTGCCGCAGTATCCACGTTTTTAGCGAACTTCAAACGCTTCCCAACATCTTTGAGCACTTCCTTCCACACTGCCTTCTGGACGATTCTCTTAAACTTTACTCACCATCATTGCTGAATTGCGATCTCAGTCTATTCCTGCAGATACGTACGTCTTACAATCTAGTATCTGATTTCGAAAACTCTGCCTGACCATGATGTAATTCAGCTGGAATCTTCCCTTATCTCCCGGCCTTTTCCAAGTATACCTCCTCCTCTTGCGATTCTTGAACACAGTTTTCGCTATTTCTAACTGAAGTTTGTTGCAGAACTCAAATAATTCTCCTCTCTCATTCCTACTGCGAAGCCCATATTCTCCTTTAACCTGGTTTTCTGTTCCTTTCCTTACAACCGCATTCCAGCTCCTCATTATTAACATACATCTCCCTTTATGTATGTTCAAAGTTCTCATATACTTTTTCCAACTGTTCATCCTCTGCTTCCGACGTCGGCATATACAGGGTGTTACAAAAAGGTACGGCCAAACTTTCAGGAAACATTCCTCACAAACAAAGAAAGAAAATATGTTATGTGGACATGTGTCCGGAAACGCTTACTTTCCATGTTAGAGCTCATTTTATTACTTCTCTTCAAATCACATTAATCATGGAATGGAAACACACAGCAACAGAACGTACCAGCGCGACTTCAAACACTTTGTTACAGGAAATGTTCAAAATGTCCTCCGTTAGCGCGGATACATGCATCCACCCTCCGTCGCATGGAATCCCTGATGCGCTGATGCAGCCCTGAAGAATGGCGTATTGTATCACAGCCGTCCACAATACGAGCACGAAGAGTCTCTACATTTGGTACCGGGGTTGCGTAGACAAGAGCTTTCAAATGCCCCCATAAATGAAAGTCAAGAGGGTTGAGGTCAGGAGAGCGTGGAGGCCATGGAATTGGTCCGCCTCTACCGATCCATCGGTCACCGAATCTGTTGTTGAGAAGCATACGAACACTTCGACTGAAATGTGCAGGAAATCCATCGTGCATGAACCACATGTTGTGTCGTACATGTAAAGGCACATGTTCTAGCAGTACAGGTAGAGTATCCCGTATGAAATCATGATAACGTGCTCCATTGAGCGTAGGTGGAAGAAACTAAAATGAGATCTAACATGGAAATTAAGCGCTTACGGACACATGTCCACATAACATCTTTTCTTTATTTGTGTGTGAGGAACGTTTCCTGAAAGTTTGGCCGTACCTTTTTGTAACACCCTGTATACCTAAAGTACTGTTGATTTATTGTCGAATCTGATGAGAGCAACGCTATCAGTGAACTGTTCACAGCTCCTCAGTCTCTGCCCTACATTCCTAATGATAACGAATCCTCCTCACGTTATACCATTTCTTGTGGTTGTTGATATTATTCTAATTCGTCCGACCTGGAATCCCTATCTTCTTTCCATTTCACTTGACGGACCCCCACGATATCCTTCTGACATCCAATGTCCATGGACAGGGATTTTTCTGTCCTGCTATCATAGATTCTGCATCTGTCAGCAGAAACTGTCATTATGATCACTTTATTTATACCATTATGGCATGGCAGGTGAGTACTCTTTGATTACTGTGTATTTTTTGTAACTTCTTCCATGAAAATATGTAACTATTGTAGACCATGTCTCTAAGTTTTTTTTTATATGGAGACGCTGTGTAATAACTTCTGGTACTACTTCATATTTCATTAATCTTCGTTACAAAATACAATAGTAATGTCCACTGTAATGGACGCTGGGATTTCGTACCACATTTTTTGATGTGGGTCATAGGCATGAGTGGTGGTTACTTTCACTAATTTCCTATAAATTTCTTGTTGTGATTGTTGCTAAATGAGTTTGTTTAACACATTATTACTATTTTCCCATACGCAACCGACCAACCATAGGAGCTTCAACAGTCCGCAGGCTTTGCCGGAGTCTTCCAGAAGGAACACATGGTTCTCTGACAGATATTTTACCTCTGTTCCTTTACTGGAATCACTGGCGGAAAAAAGCTTTCCCACACTTGAACAAGAACATCCACAGCAGTTCCTATTGAACAGAGCGGTTCTAGGTGCTTCGGTCTGGAACCGCGCGACCGCTACGGTCGCAGGTTCGAATCCTGCCTCGGGCATGGATGTGTGTGATGTCCTTAGGATAGTTAGGTTTTAGTAGTTCTAAGTTCTAGGGGACTGATGACCTCAGATGTCAAGTCCCATAGTACTCAGAGCCATTTGCACCATGTGAACCTATTGACCAGATATCGAGAAAAGGCAAACGAATTTCTATTATAAAATGATATGACCAAATGCCAGTTATGAGTGCATCGAACAAGACTGGGAAGCAACTTATGGATCAACTTAAAACATGGTCGAAGAAAGATGGGAGATACATTCAGATTTCCCATCAGCAGTAATCGGCTGCTACAATACAAATATGGGTAGCATAGACCTAACGAACAGGCTAATGAGTTTTTACGGAACTGCACCAGAGTAGAATATGGACTGTAAAATCTATTGTTCACTTCAAAGATGTGGGATTTTCAAATATTCGGACTGACCGATTTAAGAATGATCAGCCAAAGAAGAGTATCCCGTAGAATCTTGATTTCAAACTCAGAATTGCAGAGCATTTGTTAAGTGCCCAAGAGGAGGAACATTCTGAGGAAGAGGATGAAGACTCAGTTCCTAAAATGCGAAGACTATTACCCTCACAATCACGCTCAAATATCATAGACCACTTGGCGTAAGCGACAGAGTTGAAAAATAGCATGAGGTCAAAGGACACATGCTGCACGTAGGAAACCAAAATAAAGTGCCAAGGTTGTCCGTTTTCCTCTGCCTAAGATCACAGAACAACTATCTATAGAGGTTCCATCAGGAATAGAATTGTCACAATTTGTATCTAAATGGTTCAAATGCCTCTGAGCACTATGGGACTTAACGTCTGAGGTCATCAGTCCCCTAGAACTTAGAACTACTTAAACCTAACTAACCTAAGGACATCACACACATCCATAACCGAGGCAGGACTCGAGCCTGCGACTGTAGCGGTCGCGCGGTTCCAGACTGAAGAGCCTAGAACCGCTCGGCCACATCGGCTGGCCAGACAAATTAATTGCGTGAAAAAGGTTATCAACAAAACTGGAATGTGTGAGACGCGTCCATAAGAGGATGGGCACCAGGCTGAGGAAGTTGAAAATATGTTTGAGAGACAAACTTTATGATGGGAAAACCATGAGGGGTAGGGTGACAGACAAAATTGTTGAATTACAACAGTACTATGGGATGGCATTAGGAATAGCGGTGTCTGTCTGTTCGGAATGAGGCAGGGAGTGCGGGTTACTTTCTTCCACACACAGACAATAGGTGACAAATCAACATATCAACTTCGTCCCCCAAGACCTATGGTGCAAGGTGCGCACTTCATACAGCTATAACATTCCATCCCAGGAATAATGGTAGTCACAGAGCCCATTTACAGAAACCTGGCACGTCCAGACTTGTTGTTGTGTCTAAGTGTGCAGACTCAGAATCCAAATGAATCTCACAACAAAAAAATTCTTTGTTGGGAGGAATACTCTAAAATGAGGTGTCTGTTACGCTGTTATTGCTTTAATAGATAGCAACATTGTACTACAGAGTGTGGGAATAAATCCTGGAATAAAGTGCAGCAAGAACTTCAACGGATGGACAATGTTCGCAGCGTCAAATCACAAGACGCAGCAGAAACGGCCGCTAAGGAGACCAAAAGGAAGAAGAGAATCGGATCCTCGGAAAACGATCAAGAGAAAGACACACTGTATGGTACAGGGTGCTTCTGAGTGAGTAAAAATAAAAAAAAAAATAAAACTTACATAACATAAGCAACATCCATTTCGAACTTTGGTTCTGAAAATTCACAATGGCAAAGAGTCTTCTAACATTTGAAAATTCAATACTTCGCGGAATAATGCAGACAGAGAGGAACAAATTGACACACGTGATTGAAATGACATGGGGTTTTATTGAAACCAAAAAAGTGCACAAATGATCAACAGTTGACGCTTCATATTATACAACAGGAATAATTACCACAACATCATAACATGATAGTTTAGCAAAGATAATGTTCTGTATAACAAATGCTCAACATGTCGGTTGTCAGTCATTAACAATACCTGTAGTCAGAGACAATATTGTGAACAGCACTGGGCAGCATATCAGTAGCTATGGTGAGAAACTGCCGTCGGATGTTGCCTTTGAGAATCCCTAATGAGGTCGGAAGATCGTGGTAGACTTGCGACTTTAGGTAACCCCACAGCCAGTAATCACACGGACTGACTTCTGGGGACCTGGGAAACCAAGCATGTTGGAACTGGTTGCTAAGCAAACCATCCTCAGAGAACGATGTGCGCAAGAGATCTTTCACACGTGTACCAGTATGGGGTGGAGCGCCATCCTGCATAAAAGTCGTACCTTCCAGCAGGTGTTCATCAGCCACGCTAGGGATGACGCGATTATGTAACGTATCGGCGTACCTCGCACCCGTCACGCTGACAGTTTGAAGAGCAGCACCAGTCATTTCCTCGAAGGAAAAGGGTCCATTTACGACTGATAGAGTAAATCCACACGACTCAGTGACTTTCTCGTCTCGCAATGGTGTTTATAACACAGTTCCAAGATTTTCGGTAGCCCAACTTCTGCAGTTGCGGATGATGACAGACACTTGGAGTGTGAATGGTCTTCATCCGTCCACAACACTATAGTAAACAATTCGTCATCTTCCGCCATTTTGCGAATTTCCCACACTGCAAATTCTCCCCACGTCACAATATTGCTGGTTAGCAGTTCATGATGGTGCTGTATTACGTACGGATAGCACTGGAGGGGACGCGTTAGTACTCTTCAAACAGTAGTGCATGGAATGCCGGTTCGACGTGTGAATTCATGAGCACTGACTGCTCCGTGCGGGGATGAAGCTGCTGAAGTCTCCATTTCTTCCTGGACTTTCATGTACCTGGTCGCCCATTACGGGACCAATCGTCTAAACAACCCGTGGCTTCGAACTTCGTAATCATTTTCTTCACAGCGACACTTGTCGTGGGACCTTCACCCATCCTTCTTATAACAATATGATTGTAAAGCAGCAGCAGATTCTTCGTTCTCATAGTAAAGTTTCACTAACAGTGCCTTTTCTCGTAAAGTCAACAAGCCGTGATTGCTGGCGCGTCTGACTCCCTGACAGTTCATTTTATACACGATTCTCATGTGCGTCACTGATGTGTTGCTGTCCAAAACATCTGTTGGCCGGTTTTAGCCCTCGATTTTGCTTTCAATCAAACCGCATGTCTTTTCAGGCATTTGTGTCAAGTTTTATCTCTCTACTTATTTTATTCCGTGAATTAGTGCATTTTCGAATGTTAAAGGAATTTCACGTGACTAGAGTCTACGGAAATAAAATACACTACTGACCATTAAAATTGCTACACCACGAAGATGACGTGCTACAGACGCGAAATTTAACCGACAGGAAGAAGATGCTGTGATATCCAAATGATTAGCTTTTCAGGGCATTCACACAAGGTTGCCGCCGGTGGCGACACCTACAACGTGCTGACATGAGGAAAGTTTCCAACCGATTTCTCATACACAAACACCAGTTGACCGGCGTTGCCTGGTGAAACGTTGTTGTGATGCCTCGTGTAAGGAGGAGAAATGTGTACCATCACGTTTCCCACTTTGATAAAGGTCGGATTGTAGCCTATCGCGATTGCGGTTTATCGTATCGCGACATTGCTGCGCGCGTTGGCCGAGATCCAATGACTGTTAGCAGAATATGGAATGGTTGGGTTCAGGAGTGTAATACGGAACGCCGTGCTTTATCCCAACGACCTCGTATCACTAGCAGTCGAGATGACAGGCATATTATCCGCATGGCTGTAATGGATCGTGCAGCCGCGTCTCGATCCCTGAGTCAACAGAGGGGACGTTTGCCAGTCATCAACCAACTGCACGAACAGTTCGACGACGTTTGCAGCAGCATGGACTATCAGCTCGGAGACCATGGCTGCGGTTACCCCTGACGCTGCATCACAAACAGGAGCGCCTGCGATGGTGTACGCAACGACGAACCTGGGTGCACGAATGGCAAAACGTCATTTTTTCGGATGAATCCAGGTTCTGTTTACAGCATCATGATGGTCGCATCCGTGTTTGGCGACATCGCGGTGAACGCACATTAGAAGTGCGTATTCGTCATCGCCATGCTGGCGTATAACCCGGCGTGATGGTATGGGGTGCCATTGGTTACATGTCTCGGTCACCTCTTGTTCGCATTGACGGCACTTTGAACAGTGGACGTTACATTTCCGATGTGTTACGACCCGTGGCTCTACTCTTCATTCGATAACTGCGAAACCCTACATTTCAGCAGGATAATGCACGACCGCATATTGCAGGTCCTGTACGGGCCATTCTGGATACAGAAAATGTTCAACTGCTGCCTTGGCCAGCACATTCTCCAGATCTCTCACCAATTGAAAACGTCTGGTCAATGGTGGCCGAGCAACTGGCTCGTCACAATACGCCAGTCACTACTCTTGAGGAACTGTGGTATCGTGTTGAAGCTGCATGGGCCCCTGTACCTGTACACGCCATCCAAGCTCTGACTCAATGCCCAGGCCTATCAAGGCCGTTATTACGGCCAGAGGTGGTTGTTCTGGGTACTGATTTCTCAGGATCTATGCACCCAAATTGCGTGAAAATGTAATCACATGTCAGTTCTAGTATAATATATCTGTCCAATGAATACCCGTTTATCATCTGCATTTATTCTTGGAGTAGCAATTTTAATGGCCAGTAGTGTAAAAACATAATGTTAAGTATAACAAAAATCATATTGAAGAAAATATACAAAAATATACAAAATTTGACCTGTGTAGTTTAAAAAAATTATCAAACCAGCTGCTGAAATGTAATTATATTAGTTCGGTACACTAAGAACGTAACATGTAATGCTCCGTAAAAGTTCCATGTCCTTTGCTACAGAGGTTTCTGTAACACAGGAAAGCCAAGCAACAAGAGATTTTTAAAGGATTCCGTTTGGGTTGTTGTTGACAAGTATTCTCTTTGATACATCTTGCACGATTGTCCAATTTGGGCCTTACGGGCCGTTTTCAAGTACAGCAGGGCAAAATGACTAAGTAACAAAATTTAATACGCTGACATTCTAACTAGCCTTAAAAACAATCCCCGTCTGTCCGAAGTCAAAATTCGATACTTTCTCAGCATAACGTCTATCCGAAGCCAAAATTCGATATTTTTTCTGCACAATAGAGAAGGTCACATACCTTGTCCTTGATTCTGTCACGGAAGACCTCGAGGAGCGCTCCGGCGGCCGAGACGACGAGCAGCACAGCGATGACGATGTGTCCCAGAGCAGCGGCACCAGGGGGCGCCTGGGGCGGGGGCGTCGGCTGTGCGGGCGGCGGCGCCGGGGGCTGAGCGCGGCAGGTGGCCGCGCCGGAGGCGGCAGCGATGCGGTGCAGCGAGGGCGCGCGGCAGCTCCGGGGGGCGGCTGAGGCGGCCGGGGGCGGCGTGGGTGACAGCCAGCCGGGGGCTGCCACCAGCAGCGCGAACGCGAGGGCGGCGCCCGCCGCCGCGCCCACCAACACCCAGCGCCACGACACCCAGCCGAGCATGCGACCCAGACTGTTCGCTTCCGAACTACCCTGCTGCTATAATGGCCGAGTTCCGTTACCGGAGTAGATCCGTCCAAAAACTGTGACCGGATGAAGATCACTGGCCTAAGCCTCTCTTCTATCCTCTATACTGCAACGACAGTAGCACACAGTGATGACTTCCATTGTAACTGGATAGTAGAAGTTTAACTGTCTAGACACAATTCTTTGGACTCGTTGCTGTTCAGTAGACAATTAATCCCTCTCAGATAATATTTCAGTACTGCAGACTGCAGTTTGTCTGACCCGTGAAACTGAGACGTCTGAAGAGAAATTTAATTGTACACAGGGAACTGAATACTACGTCGGTAATATTGAGAACACCTTTACAAATTACTAGGAAGTATGGCGTTTAGAATATAGAGTACTAAAAGTAAAATCAGGGAGTTCATGTATACAATGCCAGAGTCTCGAGATGTTGAGGATTCCGCAGCTGGGCTAGTCTGCGCGGTAGGTGCAGTGACAGCTTCCCACCGTGCGAGTCCACGCTGCTGTGGCACGGCTCCGGTGAAGCGGGCGCGGGCAGAGTTGCGGTGGGGGCGGCAACAAGTGGCCGCGCGAACACTTGTTGGCCCGCGGGCGGCGGAGCCTCGCCTTGTCGACGTTCCTCGTCTCTCGCGGAGGCACCGGCCGTCTACGGCGTATCGACTGCCAGGCTGCGTGAGCGATGCAGGCAGGTCAGCGAAAGCTGTCGCCGGGCGGTGGGCGGGGCGGCGCAGACTGCAGCGGCGGCGGCACAGTGTGGGCGGTGGCGCGCTGCTCGCCGGCCGGGCTCGCACTGGCGCGCTGTCGCCGCCACGGCCTCGCCTCGCCGGCCTGCCTGCCTGTGTCGTCCACGCGATCGATGGTGGGCGGCGCGGCGCGGAGCACGGACGCGCACGTGGCCTGACAGACGCCCCGCCACTTGCCGCCGGAACCTCGTCCTGCCATCAAGTGTGGCAAGGGGACAGCACTGCAGAAATCACTGAGTTCAGTTGGCCATGCAGCTTACAAAAGAGAGGTCAGACTGGGTGATTCTCTGAATTCAGCGAGTTTTGGTGCTATGTAAAGGGTGTTTCAAATATACTTACACAAATTTTCGGGATAGGTTCCCTACACAAAACAAGAAAAATTGTGAACATACAGGGTGTTTATAGGAGGGGCGTTCTATAAGTACTGCAACACATTTTTTTCTGCCACAATTTCGGTTAAAAATGCGGAATTTGTTTTGGGATTTGTTGGAATATTTCCGCTTCAGCCCCTATAGTTTCATGAAATTTAGATACCTGGCAGTGATACACGTAGCCTTCAAATTGGGGTTTGTGAAGGAGGCGCTTTCCAAGCAGTGATCGGTAAACCAGAGTATCTAAAATATTCATAGGCGCTTGCTGAATGTTTATGCAGACCTGGCAGTGAACAAAAGCACGTTGAATCTTTGGGCGAAGCGACTGTCGTCATCGAAGCAAGGTGGTGCAAATATGTCCGATCTTCCGCGTGCAGGCCGACGGCATGCAGCTGTGAATATTGCAATGTTGGATCGTGCGGGCACTCTCATTCGAGGAGATCGACGGATCACAGTCAACACGTTACTGCTCAACTGAACGTCTCTGTCGGTAGTGCTGACACACTTACCGAGTAGCTGGGGTACTCAAAAGTGTGTGCCCACTGGGTTCCTCGCTGCCTAGCAGAAGAACATAAACAGGAACGAAGGACCATCTGCGCAGAATTGCTTGCAAGGTAAGAGGCTGATCGGGAAAGTTTTTTGTCGAATGTCATCACAGGCGAAACAAAACGGCAATGGCGTGGCGCCAGACTCTCTCTCCTCTGAAGAAAAAATTCAAAGCTGCAACCTCGGCCGGTAAAAGCATAGCGACGGTCTTCTGTTTGATGTCCAGCTTCATGGTGTAACGATCAATTCTGGTGTTGTGCTACCGTCAGGAAATTGAAGAAACGAGCTTGGCGTATTCGTATCCAAAATGCTAACGAACTTCTTCTTCATGATAACGCAAGGCTTCACATAAATCTGCTCACAAAACTTGAGTGGACTGTTATTACTCATCCGCTTTACAGCCCGGATCTCGCACCTTCTCTCTTCCATCTGTTAGGCGAAATGCGGAGGTTATTGATGTATCAAGACGTTGGCTCCGTTCTCGACCACCAAAGTAATACCAGGCTAGGGCATACAGACGCTCCAAGCACGGTGGCGTAATGCTGTCACTTTGAGTGGAGATTTTATTGGAAAATAGGGTTTTGTAGGAAAATGAGTCGGAACTAATGTGATGTGTCGGAATCCTGAATGAAACCAACCTACTTTCAGAAAAACGTGTGTTGCACTATTTGCTGAACGCCCCTTGTAATTAAAAACTTTCTCTACTTGAGAGGGACCCCATGAAATACAAGTGACAGTAGGACAATGAAACTTTGTGAAAACATTAGTAAGGACATGGGGAAGCGAAATGAAGAAGAGACCATTGAAAAAAAAAAACACATTTTGATGTCCACGTAAGAGGGTAACATTTGTTAATTGTATAATATATTTACTTTCTAGGTTACAAACGTTGTCCAATTTGACGACCGTCTGCCTCCATGATAGTGTGGAATCGCACTAAAGATATCATTTCACAATTTTTCGCAGAACGTTTCGAATTTTGGACCATGGAATATCTAGCTGTCGTGAGAGCCCGTGCACTGCTTGAAGATAGCACATTGCGTCCATCATTCTCAGCCACGGCAACGGTAACTTCTTCAACAATTTGTGGCGCAGTTGGCCGTCGGCCTCTCCCAGAAGCAATTCCCAAATCGTCAGTTAATTCGAATTTCCGAATCATGTTCTCCAACACCGGAGCGGCGAGAGGACCTCTCATTTTCTTTGTATGGGTCGATACTCGCGAAACGCAGCTGCATTATTGCTGTTGTTTCCGTGACACAGCTTTACGAGTAAATCCCTGCTCGCCTTGTCCAGACCCATGTTCACTATCTGAAATTTTTAATGAACGCTGATGCTTGTTTTTCAACCCTACGTCGCCATAGAGTTGCCTGAGCTTAACGGCAAGCCATGACACTAAACCCGCTAACAACGCTAATCCCGCAGCGCACAATTTAAACATAATTCCTATGAAGTTGGGTACCCGTAAGGTAAAGAGTTTTCTTTCTACAGTTTTATGTCTACACTGGCCAAGCAGTTATTGTTAACCAACACACAAGTCATAATAAATGCTCGAAGTATCCTCTTGCTTCTAAACACTCATACGCTCTACGAGTCATGGACTGTCACACTCTTTCAAATACTCGCTCATGGTTTCAAATGGTTTCGCGCATATCCATGACTTCGATGAAGAAGTTCTGCATCCGGAGGGCCTGCTGCATAAACCAACTGTTTAAGGTGGCCCAGAGATAATAATCCAATGGACTGAGGTTGGGGGAACGTTCAGGGTATGGAACTGGTCCTCCTCTACCTATCCATTTGTGATGGTAAATACCAGCCAATGTATCCTGAACACTGAGACTAAAATGTGTTAGAGCTCCACTGTGAATAAACCGCATGTTTCTTCTTATCTGTAGGGAAACGTCTTCTAGTTGATCTTGGGGGGTGTTCTGAATAAAGTGCCAGAACACGGCACCTGTAAGACGTTCTGGGAGAATGTATGGCCCTACCAGGCAGTCACCTACAGTTCCAGCCCACACATGTAAAACGCCGCTTGTGTTCAAATTGTTAACCTGACTCACAATTTTAATTGGGAGACAGACATACCCTTAAGACCCAAGCTGAATAACTGTGTGTTAATGGCTTAACTAACGCGATTAAATGTGAAGGCCTCAGCTGTGAATCCTAAAGGGGAGTGTTGCATAATACTGAAAATGAGATTAACTGAATATATCAACAGAAAAATGTTTTAAATGAACAAATTAATTTATTCGAATAAAACATAAACATGAAACGTTTCTGGCTATCTGACAATACTAAGCTAAAATTACAAAACTGTGCTATATGGTTTTCACCAAGTGAAACTGCTGGCTTCCATAGTTCCTTGAAATGTTTGAGAATATTCTCTACCGACGTAACTGACATTCTGAAATGCCATGCCAGTTTCTAAGTAAGTGGACGCTATGACTGTTTGTCCGTTAGACCGGCAAACGCATGCATCTACCAACGCACTAGTGGACCTTGGACAGACAACTGCAATAATCTGATTACGTTCTAACCAACGATTGTCCTAAGGTACCAAAGCTGCTAATAATGCCCCCCATAAATTATCAGCGAGAGACGTGGACAGTGCTGTCATCTCTGAAGTACAAGACGAGGGTCGCGTCTGCCAACATGAACTCTGGTTCCCCAGTCGGCTGCTCGAGGAGCAGACCGCAGCACACGGGGATGCATTCAGTACCAATACCCGTTTCAAACTACTTAATTTTCTGTTAGAATTGCACAGCCTGCTCTTTCCTTCGCGCCAAGCAAGACATGACGGCCAATTGTTATTTAAGAACTCGCAGTCTGCCAATGGCATAATTGATTCTTCCACAAAAATCCTGCCAAGAAAAACGCATAGTGTTAAAACTTCAGCGACTTTCAGATCCACCCCTCCACCCCTCTTTTCCGAAAACCCTCTCCATATGATATGTCCTTATGGAATCACAAGCATTTTCACTAATTGTGTGTTTTCATGCCAAGCAACTAACCCTCCATCATAGGTCTTAAAATGTAAAAAACTGTGCACAAGACTAGTCTCTTATTTTGCGGCATTCCATGTTTCTTTTGGAAAGCAAGAGATGATTATCTGCTGAGGGTTCTATCCGGAACACGGCAAAGTGCCGGTTTCCCGCTGATGAAACTTCTTTCTCTCGGCACTGCTCAGCCGCTAGGGTCGAGACGTATAGTAAACGAAGAACAGCACTGGTCCCCTTGGAACACGCCTGGCTGCGCAACTTCCTCATTGACAACACCTCACGTTACCTAGCCTGCGAATGCCACAGTTCCTGCTGGTTGCTCGGGCCCACTTTTTCTTTACGTTGTGTACTGCTTTGCATGTCGCAAATGCAGCACGCGCTGTCTCCAAAAATTATTGGAAACCAAAGAGAAAGAAGACCCGCCTCATGTTAAATGTAGCTAGAAGTCAGTATATACAGTCACTGCAGTCCAAGGTGCTTTTATAAGCTATTACTGTAATATTCCACCTCAAATTATCCTCTTATTTGAATGATTTGTCACTTTTCGATTGATGTTTGTAGCATGATGATTGCAATCGGCCCGAACGTGTTGCTTGTGGAAATTTGTTATACTATTTCTTCCAAAAGATGGCTTGTAACAAAACTCAAGAGACAATAAACGGATTAGTAATTTGTGCGACAAACTATCAGCAAAAGTGTCTCCATGTGGGGTGATCGACAGGCATAAGGGCCTGCAGACGTTGAACATGATGAAGAAATATGATTTGTTAGTGTCTATCCTCCATGCTGAACCTGTATATTGACCACATACCAGGGCCACTTGTCTTGCGCTGGTACCTGTGCCTTCTTCGACAGACCGTAGAATGGGCTTTTCCTGGTCAAGCGTACGAGAAACACGTGGTCTTTCTCGATCCATATTGATTCTGTTTCAGCAACACAATGATACACAGCACCAAATGTTAAATGACACAGCTGTCTTCAGTCAAAAACGCTGTCTGATACAACTGTGCATGTCCATTACATTCGCATGCCAAAATAAAAATCATGTCTGGCTACTCACAAAATGAATATCCTGCAATGTTTGAGTGGAGCACTTTCAGTTAACTCACTACCTATAGTAAATGTACACATTAGGCATGTTGAAGACAGACGAATCATGAATGTAAACAAGTCTCTCTGGCAACACAAAGAGATACAACGAGTCAAATGGGTGCATAGATAAGTGAAGTTGTAGGGTTATATCTGGAAAGATGTTGAATTTCATCTTGCATTGACAACGTAAAAACGATGGATTTTCGGACATACGTTTATATGACCCTTTTTTCTGGTTTTGGTGGAAAAAGTTTGTAAAAGTATTTTTGAAACACACTGTGTTAGAATGAAACTACGCAGATTGTGAAAAATAAATTAAAAATACAATGTTTACTGAAAACTTAAACTAAAGGAACAGACATTTGTTTTGCCGACAGCACTTTGATATCGCAAACGGAGGTCACTGTGCGCTAGTCATTCCAATGCTTCGGTGGACAGAGAGTAGTGGACGTCTCGTAACGCACACCTGAACAATGTGTCGGGTCAAATCGAGGTAAGATGGGTGACTGTTCGGTCTTCAGCTCCACAACGATATCATCAGGGGCATTCTGAAGCTCCCCACTGAATAAGGCTCTTGTTGCATGTACCATGGTCTGTGTGAATCCTGTTGATGTTCCATCACTGTGTTCTGGGAAGAGAAAACCTTGGCACTCTCTCACGAGTTAGGAGTTCGAGACATTCTGATCTCGTCTAAGACGTCCAGTGATTTCTGATGTTGAAGTTGTTGAGATGGTTGGTGCCTGCTACAGGCGGATGGCAGTCTCAGTTGCTGCCGTTTAAGGAAATCTGCAATGACATTAATGGGAAGTGCTGACATTAAATTTTTCCGAATGTGGTCTGGGAACGGCCAGCCGTCTACTTCGGGGAGCGCCATATTTCTCAGTAAGTTCCAGTTATGGTCAGCATTGCTTGGTTTAGCTGCGTGTCGGTGAGGTTGGTATGGCAGTAATTGATTCAGACAGGAGCACAGTATTCTGCAGTTGTGTGCATGAGGGCTGTTGCTGGGTCTTAAAAGTTGTTGCTAGTCAGAGGCCACTCGATAGTAAATATTCGTGCCCATGGATTATCGTCTCACTTGTGCAACAGGCTCTTGATTTCCTCTCAGAAAGTAAATGACGTACGGTTCTCGAGCAGAACGGAAGTGATACTTGTCGTTCCCCAAGGATGTGTTATACGGCCCCTGCTGTTCCTGATTTGTGCAAACGATTTAGGAGACAATCTGACCAGCCCTCTTAAATTGTTTGCAGATGATGCTGTCATTTACCGTCAAGTAAAACGTCAGGAAATCAAAACCAATTGCAAAATGATATAGACAATGTACACTCCTGGAAATGGAAAAAAGATCACATTGACACCGGTGTGTCAGACCCACCATACTTGCTCCGGAAACTGCGAGAGGGCTGTACAAGCAATGATCACACGCACGGCACAGCGGACACACCAGGAACCGCGGTGTTGGCCGTCGAATGGCGCTAGCTGCGCAGCATTTGTGCACCGCCGCCGTCAGTGTCAGCCAGTTTGCCGTGGCATACGGTGCTCCATCGCAGTCTTTAACACTGGTAGCATGCCGCGACAGCGTGGACGTGAACCGTATGTGCAGTTGACGGACTTTGAGCGAGGGCGTATAGTGGGCATGCGGGAGGCCGGGTGGACGTACCGCCGAATTGCTCAACACGTGGGGCGTGAGGTCTCCACAGTACATCGATGTTGTCGCCAGTGGTCGGCGGAAGGTGCACGTGCCCGTCGACCTGGGACCGGACCGCAGCGACGCACGGATGCACGCCAAGACCGTAGGATCCTACGCAGTGCCGTAGGGGACCGCACCGCCACTTCCCAGCAAATTAGGGACACTGTTGCTCCTGGGGTATCGGCGAGGACCATTCGCAACCGTCTCCATGAAGCTGGGCTACAGTCCCGCACACCGTTATGCCGTCTTCCGCTCACGCCCCAACATCGTGCAGCCCGCCTCCAGTGGTGTCGCGACAGGCGTGAACGGAGGGACGAATGGAGACGTGTCGTCTTCAGCGATGAGAGTCGCTTCTGCCTTGGTGCCAATGATGGTCGTATGCGTGTTTGGCGCCGTGCAGGTGAGCGCCACAATCAGGACTGCATACGACCGAGGCACACAGGGCCAACACCCGGCATCATGGTGTGGGGAGCGATCTCCTACACTGGCCGTACACCACTGGTGATCGTCGAGGGGACACTGAATAGTGCACGGTACATCCAAACCGTCATCGAACCCATCGTTCTACCATTCCTAGACCGGCAAGGGAACTTGCTGTTCCAACAGGACAATGCACGTCCGCATGTATCCCGTGCCACCCAACGTGCTCTAGAAGGTGTAAGTCAACTACCCTGGCCAGCAAGATCTCCGGATCTGTCCCCCATTGAGCATGTTTGGGACTGGATGAAGCGTCGTCTCACGCGGTCTGCACGTCCAGCACGAACGCTGGTCCAACTGAGGCGCCAGGTGGAAATGGCATGGCAAACCGTTCCACAGGACTACATCCAGCATCTCTACGATCGTCTCCATGGGAGAATAGCAGCCTGCATTGCTGCGAAAGGTGGATATACACTGTACTAGTGCCGACATTGTGCATGCTCTGTTGCCTGTGTCTATGTGCCTGTGGTTCTGTCAGTGTGATCATGTGATGTATCTGACCCCAGGAATGTGTCAATAAAGTTTCCCCTTCCTGGGACAATGAATTCACGGTGTTCTTATTTCAATTTCCAGGAGTGTATCTTAGGATGTGAAAAGTTGCAATTGAGTCACAATACTGAAAGGTTTGAGGTCATCCACACGAGCACGAAAAGAAATCCGATAAAACTGACTACAAGATAAATCACACAAATGAAAAGGCTGCCAGCTCAACTACTAATTATCTAGAGTTTATAATTACGTACAACTCAAATTGGAACGTTCGCATAGACAATGTTGTGAGGAAGACAAAACAAAGACTGCGTTTTACTGGCAGAACACCTAGAAGATGCAACAGGTCCACTACAGAGACTGCCTGAACTACTTTTGCCCGTCCTCTTCTGGAGTACTGCTGTGCGTTATGAGATCCTTATCAGATAGCGTTAACGGAGGACATCCAAAGAGTTCGATGAAGGGCAGCTCATTTTGTATTATCGCGAAACAGTGGAGATAGTGTGACGTATACGATATGCGACTTGGGATGGAAATCACTAAAAGGAAGGCGCTTTTCGTTGCGGCGAAATCTTTTCACGAAATTTCTCTTCCTAATGCGATGATGTTTTGTTGATTCCCACTACATAGGGAGAAATTATCATCGTAATAAAATAAGAGAAATCAGTGCTCGCGAGGAAATATTTAAATATTCATTTTTCCCGACGGCTATTCGAGACTGGAACACTAGAGAAACAAATTGAAGGTGGTTCGATGAACTGAATCCTCTGCCGGGCACGTAAGTGTGACTTGCAGAGTGGTCGTGTAGATGTGGGTGTAGATGAATTTTCAGGAATAATTTTTCTTTAAACGTGACACACAACTGTATTAACATTCTTTTTTACTATCTGTTGCGATATAGTAGCATCATCTCTGTATCTGTATCGACCAAAGAAAGCAACGTATTTACGTATAAGTGATGTATAAAGGATACTTACGAAAAGATCATTGTCACTCGCATGCCACATCATTTATAAATAGTATATCCTGTCTGCACTGTTACACTTGTGCAGAAAAACGCAAAACATGGTATGACCCATTAGATCATAGGATTAAAAATGACTGTCATGAAGACCTACGCATTTCACAGAATAAGGACCAAAGATTTTTTTTTTTTTTTTACGAAAAACAAAACGAAGCAGAGATACACTTAATGCTACTTCATACATTCAGTATTCAAAGTAGTTATGCGTTTCACGTAATTATTTGACGGCGTATACAGATATAGAACAAAAACTGTTACAATTAAATGGCAAGTCAACCGTGAAACTGTACAAAAAACGACAAAAAGAAATTGTCAATAATTAGTACCATCGCAGAAGTATGTAAGCGTGGCCTTTTGTTTAGTACCAGTATTAACAGCTATGTTGTTGTTGTGGACTTTGATGCAGCTCTCCACGATACTCTATCCTGTGCAAACCTCTTCGTCTCCGAGTAACTACTGCAATCTACATTCCTCTGAATCTGCTTGCTATATTCAACTCTTGGTCTCCCTTTACGATTTTTAACCCCCACGCTTCCCTCCAATACTGATGATCCCTTGATGCCTCAGAATGTATTCTACCAACCGATCCCTTTTTCTTGTAAGGTTGTGCCATAAATTTCTCTTCTATCCAATTCTATTCAATACCTCCTCATTAGTCGCGTGATCTATCCATCAAGTCTTCAGCATTCTTTTGTAGCTCCACATTTCAATGGATTATATTCTCTTCTTGTCTAAACTGTTTATTGTCCATGTTTCACTTCCATACATGGCTGCTCCTCGACTATAACAACTGCCACCTGGTTTTTGTACAAACTGTAAATAGCCTTTCGCTCCCTGTATTTTATCACTGCTGCGTTTAGAATTTGAAAGAGAGCATTTCAGTCAACATTGTCAAAAGCGTCTACAAGTCTACAAATGCAATAAACGTAGATTTGCCTTTCCTTGACCTATCTTCTATGAGAAGGCGTAGGATCAGTATTCTCTCACGTATTCCTACATTTCTTCTGAATCCAAACTGATATTCCCCGAGATCAGTTTCTACCAGTTTTTCCATTCTTCTGTAAGTGATTCGTGTTAGTATTTTGAAACCGTGATTTATTAATCTGATAGTTCGCTAATTTTCACATCTGTCAGCACCTACTTTATTTGGGATTGGAATTATTGTATTCTTCTTGAAGTCTGAGGGTATTTCTCCTGTCTCATACATCCCTCTCATCAGATAGAAAAGTTTTGTCAGGGCTGGCTCTTCCAAGGCTGTCAGTAGCTCTAACGGAATGCTGTCTACTGCTGCAGCTTTCAAAATGTTCAAATGTGTATGAGTACCTAAGGGACCAAACTGCAAAGGTCATCGGTCCCTAGACTTATACACAACTTTAAAATAACTTAAACTAACTTATGCTAAGAACAACACACACACCCATGCCCAAGGGAGGACTCGAACCTCCGGCTGGAGAGACCGCGTAATCCGTGAATTGCGCCCTAAACCACGCGGCCACTCCGCGCGGCCTTGGAGCTTTGTTTCGACTTAAGTCTTTCAGTGCTTTGTCAAATTCTTCACGCAGTCTCATATCTCCCTTTTCATTTCCATCTACGTCCTCTTTCATTTCCATAATACTACCCTCAAGTACATTTTTCCTCTAGCCCTTCCTGCTTAGCCATTTTGGACTTCTTGTCACTCTCATTTTTGTACTTTTGTATTCCCTTTCGTCAGCTTCGTTTATTGCATTTTTATGTTGTCTTCTTTCATCGTTTCAATACCTCTTGTATTACCCAAGGATTTCTACTAGCCCTCGTCTTTTTATCTGCTTGATCCTCTGCTGCCTTCACTGCTTCGTCTCTCAATACTCCCCTTTCTTCTTCTACTGTATTTCTTTCCCCTGTTCTTGTCAGTCGCTCCCTAACTATCCCCCTGAAACTCTCTACAACCTCTGGTCCCATCTCCCTAAAATCTTGAATTTTTGTGGTTTCTTCAGCTTTAATCTGTAGGTCATAACCAGTAAATTGTGGTCAGTGTCCACATCTGCCCATGGAAATGTCTTACATTTAAAACATGTCTCCGAAATCTCTGCCTTATCATTACATAATCAATCTGAAACCTTCTGTTGCCTCCAAGTCTCCTCCACGTATAGAACCTTCTTTCATGCTTCTTAAACCAAGCGATAGCTATGATTAAATTATGCTCTGTACAAAATTCTATGCGTCAGCATCCTCTTTCATTCCCTTCCCGCAGTCCATATTCACTTACTACTCTTTCTTCTCTTCCTTTTTATACAATCGAATTCCAGTCCCGAATGACTATTAAATTTTCTTCTCCCTGAACTATCTAAATAATTTATTTTGTCTCATCATACGTTTAGTCAATCTTCTCCTCGTCTGCGGAGCTAACTGGCACATAAACTTGTACTACTGTGGTGGGTGAGGGTTTCGTGTCTCTCTTGGCTTCAATAATGTGTTCAAAACGCTGTTCGTGGTAGCTTATCCGCATTCCTACATTTTATTCTTTATTAAACCCACACCTATTTGATTTTGTATTTATAACACTGTATTCACCTGACAACCAACGGCCTTGCCGCAGTGGTAAAACCGCTTCCCACCAGATTACCGAAATTAAGCGCTGTTGGGCTGGGCTAGCACTGGGTGGGTGACCATCCGGTCTGCCGAGCACTGTTGGCCTGCGGGATGCACTCTGCCCTTGTGAGGCAAACGGAGGAGCTACTTGATTGAGAAGCAGCGGCTCCGTTCCCGTAAACTGACTTACGGCCGGTGGAGCGGTGTGCTGAGCACATAGGGACCGATGACCTCTGCAGTTTGGTCCCTTAAGAACTCACACATTTGCTGAGCATATGCCCCTCCATATTCCCATCTTCGCATCCAGTGACGCTTGTGGGCTGAGGATGACACGGCGGCAGGTCGGTACCGTTGGGCCATCCAGGGCCTGTTCGGACGGGGTTTTTAGTTTTTTATTCACCTGACGAGAAGTTCCATTCCTCCTGCCACCGAACTTCACTAATTCTCACTATATCTAATTTTAACCCATCAATTTCGCTTTTCAAATTTTCTACCTACTTGCCCGATTAAGGGATCTGACATTCCACGCTCTGATCCGTAGAACGCCCGTTTTGTTTCTCTTGGGTAGTCCCCGCCCGGAAATCCGAATGGGGGACTATTTAACCTCCGGTATATTTTACCCAAGAGAACACCACCATCATTTAACCATACAGTAGAGCTGCATGCCCTCAGGAAAAATTACTGCTGTAGTTTCCTCTTGCTTTCAGCCTTTCGCAGTACTAGTATAGCAAGGCCATTTCGGTTAATGTTACAAGGCCAGATCAGTCAATCATCCAGAATGTTGTCCTTGCAACTACTGAAAAGGCTACTGCCCCTCTCCAGGGACCACACATTGGATACTAATAACAGCTATAGTGTCCAAAAATATTTAGAGCTATGAGAATCACAATAGCGAACCAAATCACAATATGAGTAAAGTATGACAATAATCGATGTATATACCAGGTTGGAACACCTTACAAGTGCCCAACTTGCACATGCAATACTTATCTAAATGTCATATTACAAATATTGACAAATAACGAAAACATGCACGAGTAATGCACTTCATTTTCTCATAAATTCAAAGGCACAACAATTTACATTAAATTTTTTATGCTAGTGTGAGGATCAGAAAACGAATCGAATAATATAATAAGATTTGAGAATGACAGCCAAACAAAAATTCTACTCAAGGTTCCGACACGATGCAAACTCAAATACGAACAGAGTACCATAACTTCAAGTTGTAAGTATTATATTTTCTATTCACATGCATAGGTATCTTGCCGCATCACCTCATAGAAGATGAACTGCACAGTATTTACAAGATTTAAGAAAATATACAGTAAAATATTACATGGAGGTGGATTGTTGTGTTGTTGTGGTCTTCAGTCCTGATACTGGTTTGATGCAGTTCTCCCTGCTGCTCTATCCTGTGCAAGTTGCTTCATACCCCACTACGTACTGCAGCCTACATTCTTCTGAATCTGCTTAGTGTATCCATATCTTGGTCTCCCTCTACGATTTTTAACCTCCACGCTGCCCTCAAATACTAAATTGGTGATCCCTTGATGCCTCGGAATATGTCCTACCAACCAATACCTTCTTCTAGTCAAGTTGTGCCACAAACTCCTCTTCTCCCCAATTCTGTTCAATACCTCCTCATTAGTTATGTGATCTACCCACTTAATCTTCAGCATTCTTCTGTAGCACCACGTTTCGAAAGCCTCTATTCTCTTCTTGTCCGAACTATTTATCGTCAATGTTTCACTTCCATGCATGGCTACACTCGCATTCCTTGCCATTGCCAGTCTACATTTTATATCCTCTCTACTTCGACCATCATCAGTTATTTTGCTCCCCAAATAGCAAAACTTATTTACTACTTTAAGTGTCTCATTCCCTAATATAATTCCCTCAGTATCACTCGAGTTAACTCGACTACATTCCATTATCCTCGTTTTACTTTTGTTGACGTTCATCTTATATCCTCCTTTCAAGACACTGTCCATTCCGTTCAACTGCTCTTCCAAGTCCTTTGCTGTCTCTGACAGAATTACAATGTCATCGGTGAACCTGAAAGTTTTTATTTCTTCTCCATGGATTTTAATACCCACTCCGAATTTTTCTTTTGTTTTCTTTATTGCTTGCTCAATATACAGATTGAATAACAGCGGGGAGAGGCTACAACTCTGTCTCACTCCCTTCCCAACCACTGCTTCCCTTTCATGTCCGTCGACTCTTATAACCGCCATCTGGTTTCTGTACAAATTGTAAGTAGCCTTTCGCTCCCTGTATTTTACCCCTGCCACCTTCGGAATTTAAAAGAGAGTATTCCAGAAAACATTGTCAAAAGCTTTCTCTAAGTCTACAAATGCTAGAAACGTAGGTTTGCCTTTCCTTAATCTTTCTTCTAAGATAAGTCGTAGGGTCAGTATTGCCTCACGTGTTCCAATATTTCTACGGAATCCAAATTGATCTTCCCCGAGGTCGGTTCTACCAGTTTTTCCATTGGTCTGAAGAGAATTCGCGTTATTATTTTGCAGCCGTGACTTATTAAACTGATAGTTCGGTAATTTTCACATCTGTCAACACCTGCTTTCTTTGGGATTGGAATTATTATATTCTTCTTGAAGTCTGAGGGTTATTTCGCCTGTCTCATACATTTTGCTCACCAGATGGTAGAGTTTTGTCAGGACTGGCTCTTCCAAGGCTGTCAGTAGTTCTAATGGAATGTTGTCTACATCCGGGACCTTGTTTCGACTTAAGTCTTTCAGTGCTCTGTCAAACTCTTCACGCAGTATCATATCTCTCATTTCATCTTCATCTACGTCCTCTTCCATTTCCATAATATTGCCCTTAAGTACCTCGCCCTTCTATAGACCCTCTATATACTCCTTCCACCTTTGAGCTTTCCCTTCTTTGCTTAGAACTGGGTTTCCATCTGAGCTCTTGATATTCATACAAGTGGTTCTCCTTTCTCCAAAAGTCTCATTAATTTTCCTGTAGGCAGTATCTATCTTACCCCTAGTGAGATAAGCCTCTAAATCCTTACGTTTGTGCTCTAGCCATGCCTGCTTAGCCATTTTGCACTTCCTGTCGATCTCATTTTTGAGACGTTTGTATACTTTTTTGCCTGCTTCATTTACTGCATTTTTATATTGGATTGGAGGGGCACGCTTTTTCGCTCTTTCTGGCCACGCTGAAGTTGAGTAGTTTTTAGCACACTTGTGCGTGAGATGCTGGACACACAAGCGAATGCAGATCCATTGCTGATTTGGGGAAACCGTTCCAAAGCTGCTTAGCTTGCATTGTAGAAGAGTTTAGATATTTTGTTCATCTTTTGCATTTAGATATCACCTCTCCTATGACTTGAAGTTTTTGAAATCAGCTTTTCAACGTGTAAATTACAAACGTGATTTCCCTCGCGGGGACCATGTGGCCTTCAGTCGAATGAACAATTAAATTTGATATTACCTCAACCTTTGATTAATGGTATGCATTATAAAGTCGCTGCTTATATTACATAATGTCATTTAAGGCTATATAAAGTTGCATCATGTCTTTAACATTGCAGTTATTGTCGAGCTGGTTTGTGTGGAATCATGTGATCTGTATTTCAAATTCATTGGTCTCGCATTCCATATTTGTGCTAGTGGTGTACTCACATAATGTATGAAACACTTACATGAATATTGCGGGTACGAGGAGAGCTCGTGAAAGCGGACTTGACATATCCCGTTATTTATAGGCAGTGTTTCGCTATGTCTTTCTAGTCGACTAGCGTATTTGAGACTCGTGTGAATCCTTACGTAGAGTGGATGATCTTTCTATGCAAGTGAGCGCTTTTTTAAGAATAGTAACTCGAGCGTTGAGTAATGTTTGTAGTTGCTCTTCTACATCTACATTATTGCTCCGTATTTCGCAATTAAGCGCCTGGGAGAGGCTTCATCGAACCACCTTCAAGTTATCACTCTACCGTTCCACTCTCGAACAGAGCGCGGGAAAAAAGAACACTTACATCTTCCAGTGCGTGCTCTGATTTTTCTTATTTTATTAGATGATAATTTCTTTCAGTGTAGGTGGGCGCCAACAAAATATTTTCACACTCTGAGAACAAAGTTGGAGTTTGAAATTTCATGAGAATATCCAGCCGCAACCGGAACGCTTTTGTTTTAATGACTGTCACTCCAATTCGCTTATCATATTCGTCGTACTCTCTCCCCTATTTCGCGATAATGCGAAACGAGCTGCCCTTCTTTGAGCTTTCTCGATGTCCTATGTCGATCCTCTCTGATGAGGATCCCACACCGCATAGGGGTACTCCAGAAGAGGACGGACAACCGCAGTGAGAACAATCACTTTAGTAGATCTGTCACATATTCGAAGTGTTTTGCCAGTAAGTCGCAGTCTTTGGTCTGCTTTCTCTGCAACATTATCTACGTCTTCATTTCCACTTCAGTTGTTCGTAATTGTAATCCCTAGTTGAATTTAGAGCCTTTGGATTTCTGTGATTTATAGTATAACCGAAACTTACCGGATTCCTTTTAGAACTTATGTGGATGACTTCACGCTTTTCATCATTTAGAGTCAATTACCTCTTTCCGCACTATACAGGTATCATATCTAAATCATTTTGCAATTGGTTTTTAACATCTGATGATTTTACAACACGGTAAAGGACGGTATAATCTACTAACAGTCTGAGAGGGCTGCTGAGATTGTCTCCTAAATCGTTTATGTAGATCCGGAACAGCAGACGTCCTATAACACTTCTTTGAAGAACGCCAGATATTTCCCAGTTTTATTCAATGACTTTTGTTATTTACTGTCATTTCTGGCAGGGAATCACTAATCCAGTCGCACAACTGAGACGATACTCCGTAGGCAGACAATTTGATTAGTAGTTGCTTGTGAGGAACGGTGTCAAAAGTCTTCTGTAAATCTAAAAATGAGACATCAGTTTGGCGTCCACTGTTGATACTACCCATTACATCGGGAGAATAAAGAGCTATTTGTTTTTCAGGAGAATGATATTTTATGAATCCGTGTTGGCTGCTTGTTGATAAATCGTTTTCTTCGAGCTACTTCATAATATACGAACACAGTAGATGTTCCAAAATCATAATGAAAATCGATGTTCGTGATATGGGTCTGGAATTCAATGGAATGCTCCTACTTCTTTTCTTGGATGTTGGTGTAAGTTATGCAACCTTATGTACGGATCTTTTGACTCCAATTGTTCTGGCGTTGTTAGTATTTTGTAGTTTACGTATGTCTATATTATTCGTGCTTGTTCGCAATAATGATTTTGTTAAATCGCTCTGGTTTAAAGTTGAGAATTAATCATTAAATGTTTTGGTTTTACTTAAAATCGGTATCAGCTTTAAATATATTGGTACTAAACAACGTCGGTGACAACTATATCAGTTCTCACTACAGTTCTGTTTACCATTCAGCCAAAATGTTTACACTTTTTGAAGCATTTTCAGTGGTTGTGTGCTTGGTCTTTTTTATTTTTAACGACGCAAGTCGGAAACGGATTTCATTTTGAGACAATGTGATATGTGTTTCTGGAAGATTGAACGGAACTGCCCATTTTATTGCAAGCCCAAGTACATGCTTGCATTCATACCACTACATTTTATTTCAGTTCTTGTTGCTGGTATGAGCCTCTTAGTTATGACTGCAGGAGAGTCGAATTGTAACAGCAGATTAAAACAGGCACTGAAGTTTTCATTTCCATAACATGGTACGGTCATGAAGAGCTGTATTTTGTTTGTGATAGGACTCAATGATTTGTTCATGATCATTCGCACATGAGTTGTTTCATCTTTACATGGTTAAGTATTGTCAGATGGGTTCTTTCACATTCTTTTGGATTGGTTGAACAGCGGCAACATTGATGTCTTTTCTGTTCAACAATCTTATATGTGTGATTCTTGATGTTCAATGAGTTTATGAGAAAGCACACACTAATAGAATTATAATATTCGGCTGTGTAATTATCACACTGAGAAAAGACTAAACAAAAATTCTAATTCCACTCAGATACAACTTAAATGTTACAATGATTGCAACATATTGACACAAATTATTTACCGATAACTGGACAAAATTGACGCTGATTTCAGGAAAGAACAGTCTGGTTCTGGAGAAATGTAGGAACACGACCTACCTTAGACGACATATTGAAAAAAGGTAAACCTAGTGTTATAGCAGTTGAGAGCGAAAAGATCGTTAGATATTGTGCAGAAAGCAGTCTGCATTTATATGAAAAGGTAGAAGCAGTTGCGAAGGGAGTGATATAAGATCGTTGCGTATCCCGGATGCTATTAGATCCGTACACCGAGCAAGAAGCAAAGGAAACCAAAGAGATACTTGGAACGGAAATTCTTGTTTAAGGAGAAGAAATAAAAAAAATTGAGGTTTTCTGATGACACTGTAAGTCGGCCTGAGCAGGCAAAGCAATTGGACGAGCTGTTGAACCGAATGGATAGTGTCTTGAAAAGAGGTTATAAGACGAATTCCGAGGCTAATGGAATGTACTTGAATTAAATCGTGCGATGCTAAGACAACTATACTGGGAAATGAGACACTAAAAGTACTGGATGAATTTTGCCATTGGGACAGTAAAGTATCTGACGGTGGCTGAAGTAGCGAGGATATAAAATGCAGACGGGCAATAACAAGAAAAGTATTTGTAAAACGGAAAATTTGTTGACATCGACTATAAATTTACATGTTAGGAAGTCTTTCCTGAAGGTATTTGTTTGTTGGGTAGTCTTGTACAGGAGTGAAACATGTGGTAAACGGTTTCGATAAGAAAAGAAGTTTTTAAAATGAGGTATTACAGGAGAATGCTCAATATTAAATCGAATACTAAATCGAATCGGGAAAAAAGAAGTTTATGGTACAACTTGACCAAAAGAAGGGATAAGTGATGGCATTCATACTGAGGCACCAACGAATCTTCAATTTGGTAAGTGTGAGGAGGCGTGAGGTACGAATATACAGGGAGACCGTGGTTTGAGTACGGTAAGCAGGGTCAAAATGATGCCTGAAGAGGCTTGCACAGGATGGACTAGCGCGGAGGCATGCATCAAACCAGTCTTTGTCCTCAACGAGACCACATCCTGCCTACAGACTTCAACTAGACAGTCGGATACGTATTGG
Source organism: Schistocerca piceifrons (assembly GCF_021461385.2). NCBI lineage: Eukaryota > Metazoa > Arthropoda > Insecta > Orthoptera > Acrididae > Schistocerca > Schistocerca piceifrons. The sequence goes on along the minus strand of NC_060140.1, from coordinate 421,553,189 downwards.
AAGACAATCCGGTCAGGTTGAAAACCTTAGACACACTGTCCAGCGAGTGCAGCAAGGTGGGGGTTCCCTGATGTTTTTGGGGTGGCAGTATGTGGGGCCGACGTACGCCGCTGGTGGTCATGGAAGGCGCCCTAACGGCTGTACGATTCGTGAATGCCATCCTCCAACCAATAGTGCAACCTTATCGGCAGTAAGCTGGCGAGACATTCGTCTTCATGGATGACAATTCGCACCCCCTTGGTGCACATCTTGTAAATGACTTCCTTCAGGATAACGATATTGCTCGACTAGAATGGCCAGCATGTTCTCCAGACATGAACCATATCTAACATGCCTGGGATAGAGTGAGAAGGGCTATAAGGACGACGTGAGCCACCAACCACTCTGGGGAATCTACGCCGAATCGTCGTTGAGGAGTGGAACAATCAGGACCAACAGTACCTTGATGAACTCACGGATAGTATGCACCAACAAATACAGGCATGCATCAGTGCAAGAGGAGGTGCTACTGGGAGGTGATGCAAAACTTTTCTTGATGTGTGTATTTGTTCTGACATGTTTATTTGATGATCTGGGACAGTTAATTTTTTCCTTTTTCCAAATGGAAACTTTCTTACTATGTAACCTAAATTTCATATCCACCGGCTGGCAGACTCCTTGGCAGCTTTTACTCACTTGTTTTCCTTGCCAGCAGCTCGTGAATTTGTGAGTCTGAATCATTGTAAATGATTAATCCAGCATATTGAATATTTTTCAACCAAGCGGAAATTAAAAATAACAAGGGGCAACACGATGTGTTATCACAAAATTTTATGACTGAGAGGGGCTATATAATATCACTTAATAACGTGAATTATCGCCTTCGCCTTCGAGAGCACATTAGTGTAAATAACATAGTCGGCTTGTTAGCATTCCAAGCTTTTTAACGTAGTTGTGTATTCTGTGACTTCATTAATGATTTTTTCTGATATTGGACTTGACTACAGAAGGACATATTTTAAAGGAGGTGTACTTCTGTTATTAAAAAGGAAACGACAGCCGCCATTGCTGCAAGATATAAGAAAATATTAATTTTGGTCAGTATTCACTCTTGTGAGAAGATATATGCTGTAATTGTTGAACACTGAGAAGAATGTTTTATGAAATAATTGTTTTCTTGAAAGGTAAAATTTCTATTATTTTTGAAGCGAATATTATGCTCATCTTTCTTCTCCTAGTAATTATGATACAAAGTGGAAGCAAGCAGAAGACTTAGGATTTTGAATGCTAGGTAGCGCTGTGTGATACCTTTTTAATATCAAGGTCTTCTGGAATGAAAAGATTCTCTTTTGTGAAAAGCAAACATGCGGAACTTACGCTAACAACATTGACTATCATAGTTGTTCAGAATCGTATTCGTCTGACTTGCTCTTCAATAACAAGTCAAGAATTTCTCAGAGCTACATTACAATGCAGGTCTTGAAAAGCTTTTCTTACAGATTTATTTAAATCATTTTATACTGGGAAGGAAAGAGGACCTGGTAAGAGAAGGAACAGTAGTTGCAATAAACTTTGGAGGGGAAAGTTTTGAGGCTACCTGTCTGTTTGTTCGTTTTACTCTTATCAGGAATACTTAATAATTTTTCTAGTGGTCAATGGATGGTCATTAGAACGTTTACTCTAAAAGCTTACATCAACCAAAATATGAAGAATTTATAAAAATGTGCAAAAGAGTGGAATACAATAATAATGAGAACACTTCTACTTTTCTTGAAAATAATGGAGAAATTGTAGCATTAGGTAAATGTCAATGTAATTCTCTTGTAGTATCTGATGATTTCATTCACGAAAATCAGGATGTGGTCAGAGAATATTTTAGTAAAGGAAGATGTAAAGGAATAGATTGTTTTTATTTAGCTCAGACATATTAAAAAATATCAAAACAATTAGGAAGAGATAACGTAACTTTTAAATATATTTAGATAAGGTATCATAATGTAAATCACATTTACCATAAGTCTGTTGACGGAGACTTAAGTTTTGACAATTTTAAGGAGTGTTGTAGTAAATGTTGGACTGATCAGTTTGGATATCTTACATTAGAGGTGACTAGGAAACCTAATGAAGGAAAATACAGAGACAGAATTAAAAATTTCATAACACAAACAACACAGGCATAAAAATGATTTGTTAATGTATTTTCATCCTTATCAGATGTTGGTGAAGAGGGATCATCCTAAAGGAACTTTGTCTTATCACTATGAGGACCTGAGAACACTGACGGGCATAGCCTGAGGGCTGGACACAGTCCAGTCTTTGCTTCAGCAGACACTGTGTAGAAGTTGTCAAAAACCCTAAATGAAACGGAAAGATATTTTATGCGTTGAAACAAGGAGTTAAGCTTTGAAAAAAACAACTGAGAACGGAATATGAAAAATATAAAAAAAGATCAACCTGTTATTGATGTGATAGAACAGATTAAAGACTGAATTGAAGGTTTAGATGCTAATGTGCTGAAGGATATCGAAGAAAACAGGGAGGCCAAGAAGCAGATGGTTCCTTATCATCATAAAAGTTGAAGAATTTGGAGATATACCACAAATTAAAGAAAATGATTATATAATAAGCAGATGAGAAGCACAGGATCTGTTGAAGAATTATGAAGCAGAGCTTAAAATAGTTAACCCTCGAATGGACATAGTTGTAAGCTAGCAACTGCTGAAATATCTTCAGCCACTAAAAAATTAACATTCATTAAAGAGTGTTGAAGATAATGGTAAACAATACTACAATAAAGCATTTAAAGAAATTATTAAAAATATAATATTAATCATTATTCAACTTTTACTGAATTGAAAGCACCAGTTGTTGAAAGGTTTAATAAAATAAAAAGTGTGGAACAGATTTGCTATTCAAAGGACTGAATTATTTGCAAAATTGGTTGATGAATAAAATAATAAAAAGCAATCAACAATAAAAATGAAACCAATAGAAGTTAGCAAAAACAATTACAATCCAACTAATGTTGTATCTAATGTTAAACCAAAATTTGAAATAGGAGATAAAGTTAAAATTAGTAAACTTACAGGAATTTTTGAAATGGGATAGTCTGCTAGCTGGTCAATTTTTGAAATTTAAAGTGTTATTCATTCTAACCAAATCACATACAAGCTGAAACTATTAGATCAGGAAGAAGAGAAAGGAATTTTTGAGAGCAAGAACTACAAAAAAATTATCCTGATGTGTATCTTGTTGAAAAAGTTTTGAGGAAGATAGGTAAACTGATATGTGTTAAATGGTTGAGTTCTGATGATTCACAGAATGGTTGGGCAAATAAAGAGAAATTACTCGTATTTCACAAAAAAATTTCTATATAAATGTGTTCACTGCGAATGAAAAAATGTATGTTATCCTGATCATGAAGATGATTATATATCTTCATTTATAGGTCAATTAACTGATGAGAATGTGAAATCTGTAAGTGATTGATTATGAATACTACAGACTGCTGGTATACTGTTTATTAATGAATTTGTGCTAACTTTTCATAAAATATTATGAAATTCATTCCATACCATTCACTTTGAATTAATTTTACAGTCTTTAGATTCAATTAATTGTTCTAGTGGTTTTCTAAGAATATTCAGTTTGTTAGTATATTCTGTGTAGACTTCAGAAACAGTTGGAGCTAAGGTATCTCTAGTTAAATCATCTAACAAAATAGTTTTTATTTTATGTGTTATCTTTCTGATTTTCAATTCTATTGTAACTTCTTGTTGAATGATAACTGAATCACCCTACACAGGTCCTTCAGTTAGAATGTTAGAATATATTGTACTTCTATGCAGATTTATCAGTTCAACATATTTGTTTGTACCTTCATGGAATAGTTTGATATAATGTGATAGATCATTGAAGTGAATTTGATACATTTCTTTACTTTTCTGTACTCTGTGCACACCTAAAAACTGCACAACTGCACTCCCAATAAGCTTATAACATTCTTGAATCAACATATAAAATAATTTATTTTAATCACGTCTGCCACTGTTGTGCATGGAAATCTTCCTGAAAGAGCATTTTCAGATTGAATGCTGCAAACATCAAAATAATTTTCCTTGGATTATAGCTTGCAAAGCAGTGTAAATACTCTGTTCTTTCTTCATTTCTACTACATCAGATGATACATATTTTAGTTGTAGGTGTTCTTTACCCTTATCTTTTAATTGTCCTTGTAGTTGCAATTTTTGCTCTTCTACTATTTTTAGTTTGTTTTCATATTCTGTAGCTAGCAGTACTTTTGCTTTATATTATTTTCTGTATAGTTTTCTATAGTTTGTAATCACTATATTTTCTAATTAATCGTAAAAGTTCAGTAGTCATGCATTTTTTGAATATTTCAGTGCCTTCTTTCTTTGAAGATACAATTAAAGATTGTGGATGTATATAAGGGGCTGTTGGGTACGCCCTTTAAAACTTTGATAAATAATTTTGCATTAATAATAATACCTTGTTTAGTATTTTCATGTACAAACATTTCAGCAACAGCTTTAATTTTAAACTATGGGTTATTTTCTGTTTCAACTTTAACAGACAGAATTTCAAGACACATCTGAATGATATTTCAAGCTAACAACGATTTTAAGAAGATTTCATAAGACAATTTCAGGTTAGAATAAATTGGAATGCTATAACAGTAACATGAGAGTTATCTGAAGATTTTATGAGAGAATTTCAAGATAAGTTGGGAAGATGTACCAAGTGATCAAGATTTGTGAGAAGATATTACAATTGAATTTAAAATTTATCTGAATCTTTAGTAGAAAGAACAATAACTAGTTGTGAAACAATGGGCCACCATGAAGGCAGCGACTGCTCTATGTGTTTAATTGATCAAAATCATCAGTTTGTCAAAACTACATGCAACCAGCTGTTTAAGAAAGAATGTGTTGATAAATACTTAACAGATAATCATTATTCTTGATCAATGTGTAGATTTGTTATTAAATATTTTATACTAAATCAGTCTGATGAAGACTAATTATATCATTAATTGTTTTTATGTGTTATGATAGGAACAAATTATATTAAATATATCTTTTTTTGTTTTTATTTATTGAATTGGGATTATAACACAATCTTAACATTTCTTCACAATTTGGGTGTCGATCTTCAATTACATATAACTGCATTTGTAAATTTTTTCGTTGTGCTCTAATAATATAATAATTATGTACACAGTATCCTTCAAATAGTCTTAAAAACGAAAGTTAGTCTCCAATTAAAATCTTCAGTTTTTGTACTACATGCAGTGATAACTGTAGTAATAACTGTCCTATTTGTCAGTTTCTTTCCTGTTTATTCCTAAAGCATTATCAACTATTCAGTTTAAAATTTGTATGTGATCTCTAATTTTGTATAACTTTTCCAACTTTTCACCTTGATATATAATTTTTTTAAATTCAATGTAATCATATATTTTACAAAGAATGTGTTGATATGAAACTTCCTGGCAGATTAAAACTGTGTGCCCGACCGAGACTCGAACTCGGGACCTTTGCCTTTCGCGGGCAAGTGCTCTACCAACTGAGCTACCGAAGCACGACTCATGCCCGGTACTCACAGCTTTACTTCTGCCAGTACCTCGTCTCCTACCTTCCAAACTTTACAGAAGCTCTCCTGCGTTCCTTGCAGAACTAGCACTCCTGAAAGAAAGGATATTGCAGAGACATGGCTTAGCCACAGCCTGGGGGATGGTTCCAGAATGAGATTTTCACTCTGCAGCGGAGTGTGCGCTGACATGAAACTTCCTGGCAGATTAAAACTGTGTGCCCGACCGAGACTCGAACTCGGGACCTTTGCCTTCGCGGGCAAGTCCAAGTGTTGATAAATTTTATTTTTAATCTCCATGTTTTCAAACTTCATCATAAGCCTAAATATGGAAATTTTCTGTACAAGGCAACTTGGAACTGAAGTAAGAGAACAAATACCAGGTTCATTAAAATTTTTGTGTGTACATGAATATCTTCCAATAGCACCATTACGAATTATCTACATTTTCACAATTTTTACATTATTTTTGTTTATAGTGGTCTTTATTTGCTTTCCTAGGATGTTCATACCATAAAATACCAACAACTTGATTTGCATTAATCCAACAGTTATCCTTCTCATAAATTGTTTTGTTCCTAGAATTTGTAGAAGTAGCAGATGATAGGAGTGAACCAATAAAATATTTAAATAATTTTGTTTGTTTGGATGTTTCTTCAGTTGCTGAAGCAACTCAAGTGAGTGACACTGCTATTTCAATTCAATCATAGTCTTGAGATAAATGATGAGTTCAGTGAAGGGATTTTAAATTTTATGAATAGGTCTATATGTAGCATAAACGAAATATTTGGTAGCTATAGAAGCACTTTGCATTAAAGAAATAAGAAAAATATTAAATCTAATTATAAAGAAGCAAATAAAAATATTAGAAATAACAGAGGCAGCATTTTGTTTATTCGAGGAACATATTAATATTCAGTCTGTTTATGATAGCAATGATCTTGATATTTTAGTTACTAGTAAAAGATGAATATATACATATGAAATATCTGGTCCCTGATGTTCAAACCAACTAGATTGGAAAGGTAATCTGTTATGCCACGCTTTTTCGAAATGTGAATAATGATCCAGTAGAGACACATATGGATAAAGACAAAATAAGGTACTTGGAGACTGATAGGAATACACCAAAATACCAAATAAATCTGTCTGAAGTTTTAGTTCATGAGATTGGTCATCCATTCAGTTTGCAACATTCAGTTGTTTTTGGAGCAATAATGTATCATTACTATATTGTTCAAATGTAGAATTATTTCAAGATGATATCAATGCTATTCAAAACCTGTATAGGAAAAAGATATCAGTGTATATATGACTGCTTCAGTTGTCATTTGCTACTGTCTGCTAGCTGTCTGCATCTATTGTGCCATCTGAACCAGATAAATCATTATGCCAAATTTAGAAATTCGATTACTTATAATTTGTGAATGGAATTTTATATATTCCTTTATAAGAAATGGGTGTGGATAGGTAATGACATGAAATCACAATTAAGAACTGATTGGTTAACCCAGAAAAACTATCAACAATAGATGGAGTATATCAAAGACCAAGAGGCAAAGTTGTATTATTTGTTAGCGAGTTGTTGTATAAGAAGAATTTACAAACATTGCACTTAATTCCAGGATAGCCAATGCCACTATACAGTACAGGATTATGTCACCATACAGTACGATAGTCAACAAATATTCACATGGAAAGGTTTTATTCTTTAATGATTTTTTCTATGTAGGATTGGATGAGTGGAATTTAAAATATAAAAGATGAGGAATTATTAGTAGAGAATTTTTCGGATTAACTGCTGCAATAAATTCTGTATTCAGGTACATAAATGGACTGCTGTACTCTTTGCAAGTATAGTACATCTTAGAATATAATGAATTCACAAGAAAAGTAGTTAGAGCTGGTACAGATGATTTATCTTTATTTGCTGTTGAATGCAGTAAATCACTAATATTCCATTGCAAAAACTAGAACACATAAATTTTTAAACTTCGCTATTAAATCATTTTCTACTTCAGTGGAAGCTACAAAATCCTGAATGTTTTAATACTGCAAGGCTGAGAAGACAATTGATAATTTTGCTTCACAGAAATACACAAAAGATAGTTGTAAGACAATGTGTAGACAATATGAAGATTAATATCTTCCAAGAATATATAGTAGCGAACGAATTCCTTGTGTGCATGGAAAACACATTTCTATGTAACATCGTGTTAATCACTTGAAATTAATTCTGAGTGATGAACATTCAAAGATATTGTTAACAATGTAAGAAGATGAACAACAAGCTTCAGCTGTTGCTGAATGTTAACACAAGGAAAAAGTATATCTGTTATCAAGACATTAAGGATTTAGATGTTTTTTTTTCAAACACATCATGTAAAGATTTAGATGTTTATTTCAGACATATCGTGCAAATATACACATTCAAAAACATGTATGAAATGTACTCTGGAAAATATAAAATATGAGAAATTTGACAGCAGTTTTAAAGATCATGCTGACAGTTCATTTTATTTTAGCATGTTAAATTTTTATTTCTATTAAATAATATGCTACAATGGAGCAATTCATGATTTTTCAACTTTGTGATGATTGCACAAGAAATAATTTGACTGGAAACAGTAAATTAAATAAAGATGGTCTAATTACATTTATTAACAGACATCCTTGGAAACAATTACCTTATTCCAAAAGTGGAAATGATGGTGAAATATTTCCACATAATGAATCTAAACCTCTGAAATAAGATTCCTATGTCTACTAATGCATTTGAGAAATTAAAAGATAGATGTACAAAGGGAGGTTATCTGGTTGATAGAGTATTTATTAATAGACATTCTTTGAATTATTACCTTATTCTAAAATTAGAAATTATGATGAAATTTTGCAAAATAATGAAAGCAAATCATTAAAGGCCATATTTCTGTTTTCCACTTATGTCTTTGAGAAATCAAGACATAGAAGAGTAGTTAAAAGTATCTAGTTGATAGGCTACTGATACAAATTACGAAAATAATCTAAAATTAACTGAACTTAATTTTTTCTTGTATTCTTTGATGCCAAAAATTATGAAAATAATGAAACATTAGCTAAAAATCGCTGTGGGCTGGAAGTAAATTTTAAATTTTGTACTGAGTGAAAAATGCAGACAAGTGGAAATACTATGGAACTTATATTTGGAACAAAAAGCTATAGAATCACAGAGAGAGAGAGAGAGAGAGAGAGAGAGAGAGAGAGAGAGAGAGAGAGAGAAGAGAGAGAGAGGGGTGGTGGTGGAAGGGAGGAAGGGAGACAGAGAGAGAGAGAGAGAGAGCGAGAGAGAGAGAGAGAGAGAGAGAGAGAGAGAGAGAGAGAGAGAGAGTTAATTAAAAATTTAAGAAAGATAAACAATATATTTTATCAAAATGTCGAATTTTCAAGCTCATGTTTCCACTTGGTCATAAACAGAATTATTGGCTTGCAATAAGCAATTAATAGATATTTTCCATTAAGAGGCTTATCTTGACTTGACTTGCCAGAAACAATGAGAGATAAGCTTAGATTAATGTGAAAAACAATGATCAAAAATGTGTTCTAAGGGCTACAAAATCTGCTTTGTTTCCTGTAGATAAAAATGTGGACAGAGTCTCAAAATATGAAAATGTTGGTCCTGATATTGATCAGAAACTTGAAAATTTTCTATTTCCTTTGTGATTGATAATGTTCAAAAAATTAAGAATAAAATTAATGTATTTGATGAAAAATACCAAGTGTATCCATTAAAGGATACAAAATGTAAGAATGTAACAAATATGTCAAAAAGTTGAAAATTCACACTGTTGTTGTATAAAAATTCACTAGGCATGCTTCAGGATAGTTTAAAAATCGTGAAGCAGTACAATTTATTTGCAATATGTACTTACTCCAGATCAATGGTAATGAAAAATTAGCCAGACATCAAACTGCTTAGTAACCAAACTATTAAAAGTAGAGTTGCCAGAGAAAGTTTCCTAAATAAAGTTAAAAAATTAGCAACACACACAGAAAATTCCATTTGTTACTTATGTAGATGTTGAGGGTTTACTATTAAAAATTGCCTAACTCTAAATTCATAAGTGATAAAAATATTTAAATTGGTTCAAACATATAATATATTATGAGACTGTATTTTCATAATTGTTTAAATAGGAATATATTAAAAGATAGATATTACCTTAATAACAAAAAGATAAATCTAATGGATTTAAAATTAAATGACAAATCCTATACTATGAAATATCAAAAACATGTACCAAGTAGTTTCAGTTATTTTATCCAGCATATCAACAGCAGCTGCAAAGTTTCAGTCATATACTGAGGTCCAAACCATCATAAGGAATAAATTGAATGTATAAAGAAAAGTTTAAAAGTGGAAACGTTTGTTCTGAAGTTGAAGAAATGTGACCATTAATGGCTGCAGAACAATCAAGACATGCAACATTTAAAATATGCTTGTTCTGTAGACATCACCTATATAAAAAATAATAAAAACGGTCCTCACCATGATTATTTGATTGCAAAATATGTATTTCCACTACGCAATCAATGTAATCTTCAATTGAATTATCCTTATTTTGTACCAATTAACCCATTTAACCCCCAGGATACGTTTCTCATTTTTTTGTGAAACAACTCTGTTATGATAATAAAGAAATAGATTTTTTACTCAATAGTGAAAAATATATATTAGTTTTGGCAAGAATGTAGAAAACTAGAAGATGAGGTTACTCATATATTTACATTCATGGTTTCAATCCTAGACAGACTTTCATTACATCTGAAAAAGAATCAAATGACCAACATGAATAAGTTTATCCAGAAAATCTAGTCAGTATAGTGATTAGGAAAGGTGTCTTTCCATATGATTACATGAATTCTTGGAAGAAATTTGAAAAGTCACAGCTTCCAGCAAAAAAGAATTTTACAATAAACTGTATGACTGCAAAATAAGTGATTATAAACTTATAAAATTAGTTTGGGAAAAATTTAATATCAAACATCTTGGTGAACATCACGATCTGTAGCTTAAAAGTGATGTTTTGTTATTGGCCAAGTTTAGAAAAACTTGCATAAAGTGTATGGTTTAGACCCATCTTGGGTGACTGGACTACCACAAGTTTTTTACATGACTATGAATGTAATGGTAGAAAATGGAATAAGAGTTGGCACATCCCAGTGTTGTGAAACATACTAGAGAGCAAACAATAAATATATGGAAGATTATAATGTAAAATACATATAAAATATTTAGGATATTTAGAGGCAAATAGTCTGTATGGTTATATTTTAAGTCAATATTTACCATATTCTGGGTATGAATAGGATAATCCAGAATCTTCAGATTCTAAAAAATAACTGAGTTGTCATACACTTATGGAAATGGGTAAATATGTGAAATAGATCTATAATATCCTAGAGAACTATATTATTTACAGAAACATATACCAGTAACTCCTGAAAATAAAATTGTGCCTAGAACTAAGGAAAGTAAATCGTTAACTACTCTGGATAGTAAAATTAATCATGTAGTTCACTACAGAAATCTTAAACAGTATCTGTCGCTGGTAATGAAGATAACAAAAATGTTGTTTTTGTTGTGGTTCAAAAAATGGCTTTGAGCACTATGGGATTTAACTTCTAAGGTCATCAGTCCCCTAGAACTTAGAACTACTTAAACCTAACTAATCTAAGGACATCACACACATCCATGCCCGAGGCAAGATTCGAACCTGCGACAGTAGCGTTGGCACGGTTCCAGACTGTAGCGCCCAGAACCGCTCGGCCACCCCAGCCAGCTGTTGTTGTGGTCTTCAGTCCAGAGACTGGTTTGTTGCAGCTCTCCTTGCTGCTCTATCCTCTGCAAGCTTCTTCATCTGCAAGTAACTACTGCACCATACATCCTTCTGAACCTACTTTGAGTGTTCATCTCTTGGCCTCCCTCTACTAATTTTACCCTTCACACTGCCCACCAATAACTGGTGATCCCTTGATGTCTCAGAACATATCCCACCACCCAGTCTCTTCTTCTACTCAAATTTTGCCACAAATTCCTCTTCTTCGCAATCTTATTCAGTATCCCCTCTTTAGTTACTTGATCTACCCATCTAATCTTCAGCATTCTTCTGTAGCACCACATTTCGAAAGCTTCTATTCACTTCTTGTCTAAAGTATTTATTGTCCATGTTTCACATTCATACATGGCTACGCTCCATACAAATACCTTTAGAAAAGACCTCCTGGTGCTTAAATCTATACGCGATGTTAACAAATTTCTCTTCTTCAGAATCACTTTTCTTGCCATTGCCTGTCTACATTTGATATCCTCTCTACTTCGACCATCATCAGCTATTTTGCTCTCTAAATAGCAAAAGTCATCTACTCCTTTGAGTGCCTCGTTTCCTAATCTAATTCCCTCACCATCACCTGATTTAATTCGACTACATTCCATTATCCTCATTTCGCTTTTGCTGATGTTCGTCTTATATCCTCCTTTGTAGACACTGTCATTTGTGTTCAACTGCTCTTCCTGGTTCTTTTCTATCTCTGACAGAAATACAGTTCATCGGCAAACCACAAAGTTTTTATTTCTTCTCCACGAACTTTAATTCCTACTCCAACTTTTATTTACTTTACTGCTTGCTCAATATATAGATTGAATAACATTAGGGATAGACTACCAACATGTCTCACTCCCTTCCCAACCACTGGTTTCCTTTTGTGCCCTTTGAGTATTATAACTGCCATCTGGTTTCTATAGAAACTGTAAACAGCCTTTCACACCCTGTATTTTATCCCTGCCACCTTCAGAATTTGAAGGAGAGTATTCCAGTCAACAATGTCAAAACCTTTCTCTAAGTCTATAAATTCTATGTAGATAGGTTTGCCTTTCCTTAGCTTCTAAGATACGTCACAGGGTCAGTATTGCCTCACGTGTTCCAACATTTCTACAGAATCCAAACTGATGACCCCAAGGTCGGCTTGTACCAGGTTTTCCATTCATCTGTAAAGAATCTGTGTCAGTATTTTGCAGCTGTGCCTTATTAAACTGATAGTTCAGTAATTTTCTCACCTGAGATTTTCTATGGGATTGGAATTATATACTCTTCTTGAAGTCTGAGGGTATTTCGCCTATCTTATACATCTTTCTCACCACATGGTAGAGTTTTGTCAGGGTTGGCTGTCCCAAGGCTTATCACTAGTTGTAATGGAATGTTGTCTACTCCTGGGGCCTTGTCTCCACTTACGTCTTTCAGTGCTATGTCACATTCTACATGCAATATCATATCTTCATTTTCATTTGACCTATGTCCTCTTCCATTTCCATAATGTTGCGATCGAATTCATTGCCCTTTATAGACCCTCTATATACTATTTCCCCTTACTGCTTCCCTTCTTTGGTTGGAAATGGTTTTCCATTGAGCTCTTGATATTCATACAAGTGGTTCTCCTTTCTCCAAAGGTCTCTTCAGTTTTCCTGTAGGCAGCGTTTATCCTACCCTTAGTGATATAAGCCTCTAAATCCTTACATTTGTCCTCTAGCCTTCCCTGCTTAGACTTTTTGCACTTCCTGTTGATCTCATTTTCGAGACGTTTGTACTCTTTTTTGCCTGCTTCGTTTACTGCATTTTTATATTTACTCCTTTTATCAGTTGAACATGGGGGTTCGCATTTGAAATTTTAAAGTTGCTCCCACCCCACCCCCAGGGGGCTGGGGAGGTGGGCTAATTTTAGCACCAGCAGATGTCCCCCTCGAATATAATCAACTTTGGATTTTACACATTTTTTCGTGTGAAGCTTATTTTTCGAGCTATTCTGGTTTGTCAATTTAAAATTTAATATATATATTTAAAGTTAGTCATTTCCTTGTTTATTTATTTTTTGTTATTTTAGACTGAGTTGAGTTAGTTGATTAATAGACATAATTTGTAGGTCCAGGCCCAGGCCTATTATTATAAAAATATTTCTTATAAACATTCTAAGAAAAAAATAGCATGGACTTTTTTTCTTAGAAGTTTATAAAAATGACAGGCATTTTTCTTAGTGTGTTTATAAGAAATCTTTATTTTTTTCTTGTAATGCTGAGCCTGAGGCTTAGCCTGAACCTACAAACTGTACCTACTTTTCACTGCTGGAATGTCAGTTGCAGACAATAGACAACACACTTTTGTTTCAGTGATCAGGCAGGCTCTAACTTTCCTTGGAAACTAAATTAACTAGACATGAAAGCTGGGGGGCAGAAAACTCTCATGTGACAAGGAATAATGTTTGACGTGGAATCACAGGTGAATGTAAGGTGCGAGGGAAGAGTGGAGGAGAGGGATCGAGAAGGGGGCATAGAGAAGGCATTTTCTCTCTTCCTCACTGGAATCTGGAGCACATTTTTTATTCATTAAAGTATTCTCATACGCCTTCATAAGTGCCTGTGATTCTGCTAAACCTTCTATTTAACGAATTGTAGCATTATTTGTCTGACACTAGCAAGAAAATATTATGGACTTTGCATTTGCGATATAACTTACGTTTCTTTGGTCATTACAATGTTAATTTACATCAAAAAAGACAATTTAAGACCTTGCCCTGACTCCCTCTTCTGAGCAAATTTCTGTTGTGGTCCATGTATAAGATCATTGATTCATTACCCTTTGCTGAGATACTGATAATTTTCTGGGTAACCATATTTGACACAACCTTATTCTATGGTACAATAATAAACGGTTTTACCCTCTAATAGCTTTTTTGAGATGCATTTGCTGAACAAAACGTTCATTACAACACATGCCATGAACATTCTGTTCACCAAATTCCTCTCATGTCCAACAGCATCCAAATATGACCATTGTAGGACCATAGCCATACAGTTGTGTCATAAAACATGATTGTGTCTCAAATTAACACAAGTTCATAATAAGGGATAACTAATCACCTTCAACAGGATGTCTTTTTTTTTCAAATATTTACTTGGAGCTCTTGAGAGAATACACAGCACCACAACTACCCTTGAACAGCATGTTTTCGAGTTCTTAAATTAAACATTTCGAGATCAGTGTGTTGTATGGATGAAAACATTATCTGACCATTTTATTCCTCCAAAATCACGGCTCTCCAATTATTTATGAGGGCTTATATTAAAAATACCGGGTATCTGACAAAAGTAAAGTAAGTCACTGATATTAAATAGAGATATATTGATACCATTGCGACCACTGATAGTCTGCTACACAGAACATGGCAGGCCATGCAATACCGTCCTGATTTGCATTATACAACTAATGGCTTCCATATATATAGCTATATTAATTGGGACAAAATAAGTTGAAGGTTATGCCTCATCCTGTGATAAATTTCACGTATCTGCAATCTGCATGTGTAAGAAATTTTTGAATTTTTAAGATACCCTGTATAGTAAATGTGAGTTTATACACTGACAGCACATAAGGGTAGCTTCCCGCAGTGACCTTGACGGCATTCAGGACATTAGTTGAAGGTATCCACGTGTATTACAACAAACATTGCTGTGTATGCTGCAAAAAAGAATTAAATGACCCTTTTTTTAATCCACCTCATTTTCTTCCACCGCAGCACGTAAGTTTTGAATAGGCCTCAAATTTGCCTACTCCTTTCTCAGTAATGGTGCAAAAGCATGGTGCCCTTGATGTCACGCATGGGCTCTACAACGCCTCAAACAGCAAGTTATTGACACATTAGGAAAAAACGTCAGAACTCAGAAGTTAATGTGGAAGGTAAAGGCGGGTTAATGATGTCAAATGTCACCAATTCCGTAATTCTGCCCAATGCTACACAATGTGACACACAAGCCACCCCTTACCCACAGCTCACTCCTTGTCTTGACAGCTCTGCGATGGGGTAAGAACGACATCCCCAACATTGAAATCACGCAGTTTTCTTGTGGGTGGGCAAGGGAAACATTTCAGACACATCGCCGCTCAGGAGAAGGTATAAAGGCTGTCAATGAAACCACCCCTTCCCTTGGGATGTTCATTTATACAAATTTGCATTGTGCAACAGAACGACGTTTTTGAGAAGCTTTGACACTGCTGATCCCCTTCTCTGTGGACATCACAGAGCATACCACGGTCTCCAGGCCCTCCTGTGGCGTGTGTGTAGGGGAGGGGGGGGGGGGGGGGCGTGATGCTGACACGCATGTGAATAAAATGGCAAAGGGTCCCTCTAACGCTCCCCCCCCCCCCCCATACCGGCAACTGTGCTCCTTTATGCGCCTTTGTTGGGCGCTTTAAAGACGTTTCTGTACAAAGATAACCATCTACCAATCGCTACCCACCAGCTGGACAGGCAACCTGCTTAACACTAGCGCCTGCTGGCTACTTGAGAAACCAGAGGTGTGTCAAAAGGGTTATCTATTCCACCCTCAGAAGGGGATCGGTGGATGGGTATCTCTGTACAGCGATTTTGTAAATGTTCAACGAAGATGCTGTGGGTTAGTACTGAGCATGTTGCCGAACTGAGTAGTTTCGTAGTGTTCCTTGGCTGTTTCATTCGTGCATGTGTCAACTTCGCGATCTGTCCCCCTCCCCCACTCCCTCTCTCTCCCAATGATCGCGCCACAGAGGGACGCGAAACAGGAGGGCTGAAAAAGCCTCAAAACCCCTTGCTGCTGCCGGTTGGGGTGGCCGAGCGGTTCTAGGCGCTACAGTCTGGAACGGAGCGGCCGCTACGGTCGCATGTTCGAATCCTGCCTCGGGCATGGATGTGTGTGATGTCCTTAGGTTAGTTAGGTTTAAGTAGTTCTAAGTTCTAGGGGACTGATGACCTCAGATGTTAAGTCCCATAGTGCTCAGAGCCATTTGTCTGGAATGTTTTTCTCAGCCACCCATAAGAAAACCCCGTGCTTTCACTGATGAGTAACGTGTTTCTGTCCTCCATCGCAGAGGTGCCAAGAGAAGGGGTAGAGATATGAGTAACAATGTGTGCCACGGCCTTCTGATCGTGTGACACTTCCACGGTGGCACTGAACAGAACTGTGGCGGAATCTGGTGTCAATATGACCTCATTAACTTACCTTACACCTCACAGAAACTGAGCTCTGACCTTTTTGTTCCATGTCTTTCTGGAGCACCGCCGAGCCCAAGGGTGACATCGCACGGCGCCACGCTTTTGCATCACTACAGAGAAAGCAGCATTGAGCCAAATTTAAAACTTCTGATTCCGAAGGGGGGAAATGATGGGGTTCGAAAAACATGAACCTTTAATTCCCTTCTCCAGTGTACTCCCTCGTTTGCTGCCGCGCCGTCTTGCGGAGTGCACAGTTTCACACTGAGTGATTGGCAGCGTCCGCATTGACAGGCAAGCGGTAATGAAGCAAATATACTGATCCAGTCAGTGACATAATCAAATGAACCTATTCGGTTCCAGAGACCTTTTTAATTCTCAGACATCTGTAATACAGACTGAAGCAAAGAAGAAAATTTGTACCAAGACCGAAATTCGAACCCGGATCTACTGCTCACTAGGCAGATGCGCTAATCACTACGCTAGTGCTGTTTGAGTTTAGGAGGAATACAAAGTGGGCTGAGATGTGAATGGGAATTTAGACTGAGGAGGGAGGTATAAAAGGCTAGTCCGTGCAGTTGTGCAAAGCTGCTGCGCCAGGGTGGCGTAGCAGTTAGCGCCTCTGCCTAGTGAGCAGGCAGGGTTCGAATCCAGGCCTTGGTACGAAATTCGTTCATCGCTTAAGGCTGCATAAATACATCGTAAGTGAAGTAATCTGTGCGATATGTAAAGCAGCTCTTGACACTGGCCGGTGCGTGCTCGCATACCAGCACACACGGAATGGCAGCGAGGGATGGAGTGCGGTGAAGAAGGAAGGCAGACGGACGGTGAGCAGGGAAGCGCCGGTGTAGCTGCCGGGGGCCGTGGCGCTGGCAGCTGAGTGACGTGGCGCCTGGGGCAGCCGCCGCGCGCTCAATGCGCCTGCGAGCGGCGGGAAAGTTGCACAACGGCGGCCTGTGTGACTCGCCGCGGGACCGGATTCGTTAAAATAGGAATCGGGCTGGGGCTTTCTCTCGGTCTCCGATTACTGGCGGCCGCGCGCGTCTCTCACACACGGCTGCCAGATGGCACTGCCCGCAGACCAGGACAATGGCTGCTGGCAGAACAATGACGCCGTGAACTGCTGCAGAAGCGATACTGTCACTGGCGGGAGTACGATAATCACTTCCTCCTTGTGTGCATCAGCCATGGCTGTACCACTGCAAAGAGTACTTTTAATCTAGCTTTACAGTACAATTCAACATCCCCCAGCTCTTATGTTAAATTTTTTTGTACTGTGGATACGATATTCTCAGGGAGAAACCTCCAGAACTGATAGATCAGGTGTTATAAGCAGCAATTAATAATCTTAGCGATTAGCGTAAAACCAGCTGAAACTGAGTTCAGTATAATCTTAAATATATGGTTCCTGTGTAATCAGGACTCCTTGAGGGTATGGCAAAACGGAACCTTCCATGGGCAGAGGGCAAGGGAGGCCACAAAATGGCCTAAAAAAAAAAAAAAGATAAATGTAGAAAGTTTTTGCTGTTGCTCAGCAACAGTCATACAATAAATTTTAAATGAACACACCGCCATTTCACTGTATTGTTCTTTATTTAATTACGATCCAGGTTTCGGCCTGTTATGTCATTTACAAGTGACATCAACCTGCCAGCGATGTGCCCTCCAGCTAACTGTCAGTATCAGGACCCGCCAAAAACCAACAACACGCGCCTTGACCAAAGATCTAGCTCCCGACGTACGACCAGGGCGATATCGGCACTCAAAGTAATTAGTGGCGCCAGTGGAGTGCCGCACCCGCCAAAATTAAAGCCGCCAAGGCTCAGAAAGATGGCTTAAATGTTAACCGAAAAAGTTATGTTAATTCAGCTGTCTCTCATACCGCCATTTTCTGCTTGCGAAAAGCAATGTCGCCCCATGATTGTAAACGCACGTAGTTGCGACCATTGTCATTTATACAGTGTCATTTCACCAAAGGAGTATCATAAAGAAACGACTCCTAGCCAACAGACTTCTATCGCTAACATAGTTCAAATGGTAACAGTGTGCGTGGTTCGTACAACTGCAGTCTACACAGCTCACTAAAGTTCGTCAATGGAGTTCTTGCTTCTGCTTCAATACCGTATTTTAGTCTTACAAAGGTCGAAGTGTAGCATATATGCTGTTTGTCCGAACACTTTTCAGAGTTCTGTCGACTGATAAGAGGAGATGACCACAGTGGTAGAAACAACTAGAAAAGTTGAAGGCTATTTGTAGTTTACAAGTCCTGCCAGCCAGCACTTACTCTCTGAAACTTGGGCTACTTCCGTGTCTAATGTTCAAATAACTTACGGTAATGGAACCAGGTAATGTCTTCAACAATCGCTCATCCTCCGGCAGGAGAACGTCCCACCCCCCCCCCCCCCCCCCCCCCCCTCATTTCCAAGGCACAACAGAAACGTGATATCGCTATGAGTGATAACTGAAACCGACAATAGCCGGCCGCGGTGGCCGAGCGGTTCTAGGCGCTTCAGTCCGGAACCGCGCTGCTGCTACTGTTGCAGGTTCGAATCCTGCCTCGGGCGTGGATGTGTGTGATGTCTTTAGGTTAGTTATGTCTAAATAGTTCTAAGTCCAGGATACTGATGGCCTTAGATGTTAAATCCCATAGCGCTAAGAACCATTTGAACAATTTTTGAAGCCGACAATATATTTTAATAATGCTTCATTTCATTAAAATTATAAATTCCAAAATTATAAAATTACTATCGAAGTTTGGTATAGTCTTATGGGGAAGGCGCGGGGAGGGGGAGGTGAGGGGACGCGACGGCGGCCATCTGCCAACTGCGCAGGATCACCTCGCTATGGCTCCATATGGAAATGATAATGTCCAGTTAAATTTTAAGACTAGGAAGTTGAGTAACTACAACAAACACAATTGTCAAAAAGTGACTGGAATCACAGTTTGTTTGTATGAAAGTTCCGTTGTAAATTAGGTGGACTAATAAGAAATGAGGTGCTTCTCTGCAGAATCGAAGAGGAGACTAACACGTGGGAAACAAAGAGGAAACGGAAGGTAGGTCATATGTTAAGACACAAAAGACACAAAAGGAATAACTTCCATGGTACTTGAGGGAGCAATAGGAAAGGGGGACGAGAGATAGGAGGCAAGGGATAGCAGGAAGAGGTAGGGGTATGGGAAAAGAAGTGGGGTAAGGGATAGGGGAAGGGAAAGGGGGTAAGAGAAATAGAGAAAGGAATAAAGGGTAGGGGGAGAAGAGATTGGGTGGGAAAGAGATATGGGAATGGTAAAGGGACAGAGAAAGGTGGAAGAGAAAGGGGAAAAACGAAAGCGGAGGGGTTGTAGCGACTGGTCAGTAGTTGGCGAATGAGACGAATAAGACTGGGAAATCACTGCCTGTCACCATTTCTCTCAAAGACAGGTAGCAGTAGCACTCACCAGCTAATCGTCTGTCCCTATACCGTGAGACGTCGGACTTCTTCTGTTGGCAGATGTTTTGTCTCCTAACGGACAGTTTAATGTAAAGAAAAAGGGACAATGGGAAAGCTACAGAACAATATATGCAGTAAATCCGATCAAATTTAAATATATATTGCATACAGACACACAACTGTGAGGTAGTCTTTCACATTGTTTTATCTGAGGACATGCCGAAAAATAATGATTCCGAATTTTTTATGTGAAAACACTTACAGCTTTTCAAATAACATTAACTTTATTAACATTCTACATCATTATACTTCATGTCTACATATTTATTTCTCGACTTATTTACACCGGCGACGAACAAATTCCTCCCAACGAGAGACCAGTTTGTTGATATCGTCACTGTAGAACGTTTGACTTCATTGAAGTAGTCACAACCCCACCTCAAGAAAATGGTTCAAACGGCTCTGAGTAGTATGGGACTTAACATCTGAGGTCATCAGTCCCCTAGAACTTAGAACTACTTAAACCTAACTAACCTAAGGACATCACACACCTCCATACCCGAGGCAGGATTCGAACCTGCGACCTAGCGGTCGTGCGGTTCCAGACTGAAGCGCCTAGAACCGCTCGGTCACATAGGCCGGCAACCTCACCTCTGTTGCACCACTTCATCACTACATCACTATCAAAGTCGTCGACAATGTTCCTTAAATTTTGGAAATAGATAAAAATCGGATGGAGACAAGTCGGGAGTGAACAGAGGATGATCGAAGGCAGTGAACAAAAGGCTTCGGAGTGTTGCAGATGTCGCAGGGTTCATGTGTGGCCTGGCATTGTCAGACTGAAGGAGAAGGTCCTCTATGCGTGGAAGAACGCTCTGAATGCGTGCTTTCAGTTTCTTGAGGGATTACAGCACGCTGTTTCTTACGCACAGGCATAGTTGCGTTACACACCACCATGTTACACGCCTTCTAGGGCAGGAGGTTGTAGCTTGCTTCAGCGAAGCGGAAAAGTCGACCCAGTGATGTGCGTGACATACAACATCTCAACCAATATTGAGAACAGAATAAAAAGTTCAGAGGCATTACTTTTCAGTATTTTCGTAGAAAGCATTCACAATTCTGCACAAATGGACAATTTCCCGCCTTGCTATAGGAGGAGGAATGAAACTAATAGAATCATATAAAACACACTGAGAAATGTAAAAAAGAATAGGTCCAGTCTCTAGGTAGAGCAATAATGTTTAACTGAAAAGAATTAAAAAATTGACTGTTATCAGCCAAGTGTAGCATGTTACGTGCACAGAAGCAAGAGCCAAAAAGCAGAGCTTACCACATGCGGTCAGTGGAATCGCGATGCCAGATCCTCGCGGCGAAAAACAGCGTGATGGCACGAAAGCAACCAGCACGGTTGCTGTGCGTTTCCTATGTGAACATGATGACAAAACGGAAGAGTCTTAACACAAGGCTACTCCCAAGGTGATGGAAGGCAAAGCATTCATACGGAAATGGTGGTAATTGCCTCTCTCCTGCCTGCTATGTGTAATCGTCCAAGATAAGCAACCGAATTGGGGCTGGAGAGTGGCTCTCTACAGTGTTTGTTAACTGAGGCGCTCCACTATAGTGTGCGTCCACATTAACAAATAGGTCCCTGCAGCCAACACGATGGGGACGAAGTGAACTGTTGGTGCAGCTTTTCCCGGCGGGCGAATCAGTCTCTTGGACTCTCAAGTTCGGACCCCTGTTTGGTGGACAGTTCCCCGAACAGGGAAGGAACTTACTTCATCACCGCGTGGCACCAACTGACGTGTAACGTACAGGAACTTTTAAGGAATTCTGCAACACTGAGCATTTTCTACAGTAAATGGTCAATGAGGAATATACTTCAACCCCTCCCTTCGATGGTCCTCCATGTAGGTAGTCCGTCAGTGGTATTTGTTGGCCATGAGAGATTAATTTAATTGCTTAAATTGATCAATTAAGGTTTATGACTTTTTAATTAATGATTCACCTGGTCTGCGATTATTATAATAAGCTCAGAATATTGTAGGCAATCCGAATTTGTGATTGGAATTATGAAATTAATGTTATTTGGCTGTCTTTGTGAGAGGGACTTGCCCCAGACAGTTGTTATGGTCGAACAATGCGCGTTGTATGCCTTCTAAAAGCATCTGCGTTATAAGGTAAAGGAGCGGGGGGGGGGGGGGGATGGAGGGTGGGAAGTGAAAGAGAAAAGGGGAAAGAGAAAGAAGAGATGTTATTCCAAGTTACGAAGGTTCAAATGGTTCAAATGGCACTGGGCACTATGGGACTCAAGTGCTGTGGTCATCAGTCCCCTAGAACTTAGAACTACTTAAACCTAACTAACCTAAGGACACCACACACATCCATGCCCGAGGCAGGATTCGAACCTGCGACCGTAGCGGTCACGCGGTTCCAGACTGTAGCGCCTAGAACCGTACGGCCACTCCCGCCGGGAGTTACGAAGGGTCTAACGGTATACAGAAAGGATAGAATTAATTCAGATCGTAGTGGCCTGTTTCTTACCGTTAGAAGCACCTTATCACGTAGTGAAATAGATACAAGGCCTGATAAGAAACAAAAAGGAGAAAGATCTTGAAGGGGAGGAAGAAACGAAAGAAAACTTCACAGACTGAGAGAGTATGTGATGTTATTTCTGTGATTTCACAATCGAGTCAAATTCACAAAGAACTTGGCAGTACGACCCAACTTATTAGTCATACACACCTTCTAACGTGGAAGCTTGCATTGATTCGATTCGAAATCCAATGTCTCCTCTCCTATTGCAAGCTGACACACAACTCTTCTAAGTGGTCCTTCAATCCTGTATACTGGCACTCGTAACTGAGTTCAGGTTTCATTTCTTCGGCAACACGTTTCCCTGTTACGGGCATTTGCATCACTGCTGAGTGGCTTTGGAGTTCCAGTTAGCCCTGCAATTCCATGCTTATGATGCACCCTTCGTGTTATTTTCGTGCTGATCTGCATTTACGTTCAAGCATGCATTTCTCCATATCTTTGTCCAGCCGCAGTATCTTGGTAGTTTACAAGCCCTTGTTGCGTGGGTCGACAATATATTAGAACATAAAATCAAAAATAAAAACCAACTTACTGTCTCACTACAGCATATCATGCTACTCTAGCTGCATACCTACGTTTTAAGATGGTACTTAATAGTTTCATTCCTATACAAACCATTCTTAGTAGTTCATATCGAAATATCGTAAAGTTTAAGGTGCTACTGACTCCGAAACGTACTTCATCTTTCAAGGATTGACGTTCGACAGCCTTATTTTTCTACATGCAGAGAATGAGTAACTGAGAGAAGCATCTGAAGTACACTGTCATCGACGATTCACTTTATGAGCACACATGTCTTGAGAAACATTGGAGGGCCATTGCCGAAGCTCCAGGCTACGAGGTATCTTCAAAAAGAAGGTGACTTTATATTTTTATGAAAAAATATTTATTTATTTATCATTATTCATGTTGTCCCCTTGAAAGTAACCATCTCAGATACAGTACACTTGCGTCAATGCTTCTTCCAATCCTCGAAGCACTTCTCATAAGCACTGTTCGGTACAGACTTGAGTACTTCCAGCGATGCAGTTTTTATTTCCTCAATCTTTGACCTTCCATAGATCTCTTCAGTTTTGGGAACAGTAAAAAGTCGCAGGGGGCCAAATCCGGTGAATATAGTGACTGTGCATTATTGTAGCGCTGTTTATGGCCAAAAAATCTCTCAGAAGCAACGATGAATCAGCAGGTGCATTATCGTGATACAAAAGCCACGAATTGTTTTCCATAATTCCGGACGTTTTTTGCGTATTCCTTCTCTCAAACGGCGCATAACGTCAAGGTAATACTCTTTACTGACCGAACGACCTTGAGGCAAAAATTCATGATGCACTACGCCACAGTAATTGAAAAAAACAGAGAGCAAAACTTTGATATCTGATCGAACTTGGTGTGCTTTTATCGGTCTTGGCTCTCCGGGATGCTTCCATTGGGACGACAGGGCTTTAGTTTCGACGTCATAATCGTAAACCCACGTTTCGTCACCAGTTGTGACCCTTTTTAGCAAATCAGGATCATCATTGACGTCATTCAAGAGCTCCTGAGCGATGCTCGTGCGACGGTTCTTCTGATCAGAATTGACAAGTTTTGGAACAAACTTCGCTGACACACGTCCCATGGCCAAAACATCCGAAAAAATTGTATGACACGAGCCGACCGATATGACAACATCCTCAGCAACTTCTCTTACGGTAATTCGACGATTTTACGAAACAATTTTCTTCACAGCTTCGACGTTATCATCTGTTGTGGATGTGCTGGGGCGTCCAGAGCGAGGTTCATCATTGGCATCTTCTCGGCCATCTTGGAAGAGCCTTACCACTTGTAAACTTTTTTTACTTAGAGCAGACTCACCGTATGCCACTGTCAACATTTTAAGTGTTTTAGAGCACTTGATACCATTTTTCACACCAATTTGTTGCAAATTCTTTGCTCTATTTTTTACAATAATCGAAAATCGCCGAGAACACTAAAACACGTTTAACCTTTCTATCTGTCAAAAACAAACAAAGTATCCTGCACACTTGAAACGGTGAGCATGTGTTCGGGACGTGGGTACCAACATAAAAAAGATCAATAATCGAATGTATGTTGTCCGTGCAATCTGAAAAGTGACCTTAGTTTTTGAACAGCACTCTTATATCAGTCTTTGAAGGAAACGTATGTCGCAACGTTACAGAAAATCATTCAACAAATGCCCTCCTCAGTGTAGCCGAGTATGGGACGACAAATAACATGTGGTAAGCTGTGCGACACTTTGTGGATGAAAGAAGCGCTTTGGAAGGATTTCCTACCTGCTCATTGGATTTGTTAAACATCACCACACGGCCGTTTCGCGGAGCTACTGATCGACGCGTCAGCCGGAGTAAGGCTTCCTTCCACCTGACGCAGGTACTTTAAACACAGCAGAAGGCAAGGAAACTATCAAACGTGCACAGCGAAGAACCAGGGGGCGGGAACACTACCAAGACAATTAGTCACCGAAGGAGGTCGTACTTGGCTTTAGACTTTTCGGAAATCAGCATCAGTTATGTCATTAATGATCAGAATGCAGAACAACGAGTTAGCAAATTGCTAGTATATTATTTTCAGCTGCAAAATACTAACGCGAATTCTTTACAGATGAATGGAAAAACTAGTAGAAGCCGACCTCGGGAAATATCAGTTTGGATTCCGTAGAAATGTTGGAACACGTGAGGCAATACTGACCCTACGACTTATCTTAGAAGCTAGATTAAGGAAGGGCAAACCTACATTTCTAGCATTTGTAGACTCAGAGAAAGCTTTTGACAATGTTGACTGGAATACTCTCTTTTAAATTCCGAAGGTGGCAGGGGTAAAATACAGGGAGCGAAAGGCTATTTACAATTTGTACAGAAACCAGATGGCAGTTATAAGAGTCGAGAGGCATGAAAGGGAAGCAGTGGTTGGGAAGGGAGTGAGACAGGGTTGTAGTCTCTCCCCGATGTTATTCAATCTGTATATTGAGCAAGCAGTGAAGGAAACAAAAGAAAAATTCGGAGTAGGTATTAAAATCCATGGAGAAGAAATAAAAACTTTGAGGTTCGTCGATGACATTGTAATTCTGTCAGAGACAGCAAAGGACTTGGAAGAGCAGTTGAACGGTGTGGATAGTGTCTTGAAAGGAGGATATAAGATGGACATCAACAAAAGCAAAACGAGGATAATGGAATGTAGTCGAATTAAGTCGAGTGATGCTGAGGGAATTAGATTAGGAAATGAGACACTTAAAGTAGTAAATGAGTTTTGCAATTTGGGTAGCAAAATAACTGATGATGGTCGAAGTAGAGAGGATATAAAATGTAGACTGGCAATGGCAAGGAAAGCGTTTCTGAAGAAGAGAAATTTGTTAACATCGAGTATAGATTTAAGTGTCAGGAAGTCATTTCTGAAAGTATTTGTATGGAGTGTAGCCATGTACGGAAGTGAAACATGGACGATAAATAGTTTGGACAAGAAGAGAATAGAAGCTTTCGAAATGTGGTGCTACAAAAGAATGCTGAAGATTAGATGGGTAGATCACATAACTAATGAGGAAGTATTGAATAGGATTGGGGAGAAGAGAAGTTTGTGGCAGAACTTGACCAGAAGAAGGGATCGGTTGGTAGGACATGTTCTGAGGCATCAAGGGATCACCAGTTTAGTATTGGAGGGCAGCGTGGAGGGTAAAAATCATAGAGGGAGACCAAGAGACGAATACACTAAGCAGATTCAGAAGGATGTAGGTTGCAGTAGGTACTGGGAGATGAAGAAGCTTGCACAGGATAGAGTAGCACGGAGAGCTGCATCAAACCAGTCTCAGGACTGAAGACCACAACAACAACAACATTATTTTCAGTATTTGATGAAGCTTATTTTTCAGTCCCAAAAAAGCCTGAAATTATTCTGATTAACACTTCTACACAGATTATGTGTCGCGAGCAATATGATTATATAATTATCTTTGTAAGGGTCTTATAAAATACTACTATATTTGAGTTATGACGTTGTCCTATTGTGATTATGTGATCACAGTTAGAGCTACGGGGAACTTTTCATGCTTTGATGTATGGGCCTTGGAGAAATCCCACGATGTTGTTGCCCTTGTCGTTCCGTGGCCGTTAGTGGAGACACGAGGTGACATGACAGTAAACAAGTATAGTGTTGGCTAAGGAAAATGCACAGCACTGTGAATGATTTCAAGACAGTTGTGCATATACTAGCAAGTGTTTCAGGTTTTCGTTATGCAGTATCACTATAGAAACTTGCGATAAGTTAAGCGAAGCACCCTTACTCCTAGGTGCAATTATATCGTGGCCGAGTAATACAACAAAGTTCAGTACTTTTGCTAGTTTTCCATCTGCATGCAATACGCTAGCATTTTTCATTACGTTAAGATAATGTATTCTTAAGCCCCATTTCTTCAATAGGAATTGTGTGCATGTATTAGATGTTTTCGTCGTGGTAGACCGTAATACTGTGCCGTGCTTGTACAACTGATATAAGGAATGTAATTTGCTTCATCTAGCAGAAGCCCACTCCAAAATATTTCCAGCGTTTCTACATCCATTGACCAATTACTTTGAGGTGGATGCCTTTTAAGAAATCAACTACAGGGAATATGATACACACCTCTTTCGTGTGCATATACCATACTGTGAGTATTAATGTGTAGCAACTATCATTGGCTTTTCGTGCTCAGTTAGGTGCATCATTTTTCCCATGTTTTCATACATCTGTCGTGAATCTGTTCTGTCTTGTCTTCTGTTGCTTGATTCACTGTTTTCGAACGATTGCTTTGAGTTTCTGCTTGGCAGTTCTTTCATACCTGTAGAAACCGTCGTGTCTTAAGCGGCGCTATTAAGCCGTGAAAAGAACTGTAGATAGATTCCTGATTCTGAGCACTGAGGTATACGAGGGGCGTTCGGTAAGTAATGAAACACTTTTTTTTCTGAAAGCGGACTGGTTTTATTTAGGTTTCAAGCACACCGTATTACCAGAATGAGATTTTCACTCTGCAGCGGAGTGTGCGCTTTCTTTCAGGAGTGTTAGTTCTGCAAGGCTCGCAGAAGAGCTTCTGTGAAGTTTGGAATGTAAACGACGATGTACTGGCAGAACTGAAGCTGTGGGGACGGGTCGTAAGTTGTGCTTGGGTAGCTCAGTTGGTTGCCGGCACGGTAGCTCAGCGTGTTCGGTCAGAGAGAAAACTGAGCAAAGGAATCAACAATCAATTTGAACGGGTGTCTTGTGACGTCCGCCCAGACCAAACGCAACGAACAATACCGAACAAAATGAAAAAAAGAAAAAAAAGTTGGTAGAGCACATGCTCGTGAAAGGCAAAGGCTCTGAGTTCGAGTCTCGGTCGGGAACACAGTTTTAATCTCCCAGATAGTTGCACACCATATTATTCCCCTCTCTTTTTGCTGCAAAACCCTATTTTTTAACATAATCTCCGGTTAATGCGATGGCATTACGCCATCTTAGTGGCCCGTATGTTGTCACTCTACTGATCGATGACGGAGTGGACGTCTTGCTGCATCAACAGCCTCCCCATAATACACGTACTGCTTCTCGCGGTGTACTTCCTTCATTGGGCTAAACAGATGGAAGTTGGAAGGTGCGAGATCTGTGCTGTAGGGTGGATGACGAAGAACTGCCGAATAAAGTTTTGTGAACCGCTCTCAGGTGATTAGACTAGTGTGAGACCTACCAACACAGACGTCCAGTTGTGCAGTGAGTTGTTTGATTGTGGTCCATTGATGACGTCGAATGAGAGTGCCCGAATGTTCCAACATTGCAGGAGTCACAGCTGTTTGCCGCGACCTTGTTGCGATGATGACAGACAGCTCACCCAACCACTCACCGTGCTTCTGTTCAGTATCAGGTCTACGCAGACATTCTGCAAGAGCGTATGTATGTCTGCGATACTCTGGTTTTCCGACAAAAGGAACTCTATGACAGCTCTCTGCCTGGAACGCTTCTCCGTTACAGACGCCGCTTTGGAAGCTACCTATCGGCACTTCATGAAACTACATAGGCCGAAGTGGGAATATTCTATGATGTTCCACAACAAATCCTGCATTTTTTCCAACCGAAGCCACCGAGAAAAAAAAAAGGTTTGTATTACTTACTGAGCGCCCCTCATACTTCTACATGAAATGCTACCTCCCGTCCTCCCAGACTTACTGGCGTAGTGGAGACAACTTTTTTGCTGTCAGAATCAATTCTTTAACTTTGTTTGGGGCTTTCAAGAGTGATAAGCGTGATTAGTAAGTGACTTGACCATGTATCGCGTATCGGATGGTAAGAAAATTCTGTAGAGAGACAATTAAACTCAGTAAATATTCATTTATTCTCGGAAATTCAATGTACACCTACACAGAAGCTCCACAAAGTGCGCGGTTCGTAATCAGTAGTCTATTAAAATACAAATTACTGATATTAAATGTAAATCATGGAAGAATGGATGTAATCGGTTTCACAATGGTTAGGAAGAAGTGAGAGCGGGTGAGAATTTGAACCAAACTGGAACTAGCACAGGCAGTACACACTTTCAAGACATTACCTAGCTGTAGGCTGAGGCAGTGAAGAAGTCAGAAGATTTCAGCATCAGGCCTGTTGTTGATTGTGCAAATATTCTCAAAAATGCAACGACATCTTCGCGAAATTACAGAGACGAGTTGGCAGCCTCATTTAACATAATGGTGCATAAAATTCACTAGTCAATTACTAGGACATCAAAGAAAGCATGCAAACCTAGTATAATCTGCGTCTGTGAAATCTGAACGTCTGAGAACATGGATGCTGACCTGTCGTCTTAAGCTGAGATCGCTCCTCAACGAAAACCAGGTGACGAGAGGTACTGTTTTTTTTTTTTTTTTTCCGCCAACACAAGACGGAAACATTAGTCTCTCGGTCAACTGTGGCTCTGCAATAATAGCAGACCAGTCTAAGGTTGCATCTTCTGTATTCTCCTAACCGCCACACTTTATCTTTAATGCTGTATCCTTGTTCTAGTTCACAAAGAAATTACGTTATACTTTTTATCTGCCAAATTTTCATGAAAACATTAATTTCCATTCATGGGATGACATCAAAAAAATATTTATGTCCAAATTTTGATGACTGTGGTAACCACAACCAACTGCGGGAACGCCTTGGGCTGCGGATCGGAGCCGCCAGGCGGGGAAGCCGCCGGCGGAGGAGCACGCACCACCGGGTAAACACAAGGACGAGTCGGACGACAGACCAACGACAACCGACCACGACCGACTATGACCGACACAACAAGGAAGAGATAAACAACGGAGGTTTGTAGAAACCACAACACCAAACACCAAAAGTAAATCCGCTCGGAACCAGAGCCAGGCAAAAGTCAACAACGAGCAACGACAAGAACGCAGTACCGCCGAGATAGAAACATAATCCAGAGCGAGAACCAGACTGGCTGGACTAGGTTTTTTTTTTCTTTATTGTTATTTTGAAACCTGTATTACAGGCAGGCCTGCATCAGCATACGACGCCGCTCTTTGGCCGCAGAGAAACACAAATATACAAATGAAGACATTTAGAGAAAAAACATGGTGGACATATAAACGGAGACAAACACTTTTTAAAATACAAGGTACCGTTCACGGGCTAGAGTCCAAGATAAAATTGTTCAGACACTTGGGCACAGGCAGAGACGAAAATTGTCACACGTGAACGTAGGTGCACAAAACGAATAACACTGAACCACTTAAGCACAAAACGATGGCACACACAGAACACAAGGCGTTGATCTCCGGCGCGCGAATGTTCACTAACCGTGTACGAGTCCGGGGACCTGCCAAGAGAGGAGGAGGGGGGTGGGAGAGGGAGAGGGGAGAGCAGATGCCATGGGCAGGGGAGATAGGGGGAAGGGAGGAAGGGGGAGGGGAAGCCCAGGGGAAGAGGGGTGGAGGGAGGGGACGGGGGAAAAGGAAAGAGAAGGGAGGGAGGGTGCCTAAAGGAAAGGACACAGGAAGTGGGGGGGGAGGATCAAAGTTGATAGGAGGGGTAGATGGAGAGGAGGAGGACATCATCAGGGAGGGGGAGCTGGCGGAACCACCTTGGGAGAGGGTGAGGAGGGTGGAGAGATGGAGACCGGGTGGGACATGGGAATACAGGCGTGGCAGTGGGCGGGGGTGGGAGAGGATGGGTGAGACAAGCGGATGAGGAGGATCGAGTTTGCAGGAGGTGTACAGGATCCGTATCCTTTCAAGGAAAAGGAGGAGGTGGGGGAAGGGGATGAGATCATACAGGATCCGCGTGGGGGAGGGGAGACGGATGTGACAGGCGAGGCGGAGAGCATGGCGTTCAAGGATTTGGAGGGATTTATAAAAGGTAGGGGGGGGGGGCGGAAATCCAGGCTGGATGGGCGTAACAAAGGAGAGGGCGGATGAGGGATTTATAGGTGTGGAGGATGGTGGAGGGGTCCAGACCCCACATACAGCCAGGAAGGAGCTTGAGGAGACAGAGTCGGGAGCGTGCCTTGGCTTGGATTGTCCGGAGATGGGGAGTCCAGGAGAGGCGACGGTCGAGGGTGACGCCAAGGTACTTAAGGGTGGGAGTGAGGGCGATAGGACGGCCATAGATGATGAGATAGAAATCAAGGAGGCGGAAGGAAGGGGTGGTTTTGCCTACAATGATCGCCTGGGTTTTGGAGGGATTGACCTTGAGCAACCACTGGTTGCACCAAGCGGTGAACCGATCAAGATGGGATTGGAGAAAGTGTTGGGAGCGCTGCAGGGTGGGAGCAAGGGCAAGGAAGGCGGTGTCATCGGCAAACTTGAGGAGGTGGACGGGGGGTGACGGCGGCGGCATGTCCGCAGTATACAAAAGGTACAGAAGGGGGAAGAGGACGGAGCCTTGGGGCACACCGGCGGAGGGGAAAAAGGTGTAGGTGTTATGGATGGTGACGTAGGAAGGACGGTGGGAGAGAAAGGAGCCGATCAGACGGACGTAGTTAATGGGAAGGGCGAAGG
This sequence comes from Schistocerca piceifrons, assembly GCF_021461385.2. Taxonomy (NCBI): domain Eukaryota; kingdom Metazoa; phylum Arthropoda; class Insecta; order Orthoptera; family Acrididae; genus Schistocerca; species Schistocerca piceifrons. The sequence continues at coordinate 421,521,516 of NC_060140.1, read as the reverse complement.
TACTGAGCTTGAAGAGGAGCTGGACTAGGGCAGAGCGGGTCGCTATATACGAAACCGGAGGGAGCGGCTATTGGCCGCTGTCTGCACGTGGCGTAGCGGTGGCGCCCTCGCTGCGCGCGAGCCGCTACGCGGAATAGCCGCCGCGGAGGGGGAGCCCTCTATGGGCTGACCACGTCCATTTGTTTTGGCGCGTGTTCGACTTCCGCGGCATGAGGTACTAGAATGACCACTGAAGACATTTAGTGGAACATCTCACGCTTCCCCAGAAGACACATAGAAAATCAGTTTTTACGTTTAAAGATATTCTAAAAGTCAAATTAATTAAAATTCGTATGTCACACATTGTTCTTCATGAGTGTCTCTCTGAAACTGCTGCTGTCCTCATACAAGGATGTCCGGCACATGGTGAGTAAATGTGATATCTGCAAAAGAGCCAGACCAAATTATAGCTCGATAAAGGTCTTCAGTGATCCACTAGGAAAATGTAACGCATAGATAAATGGTTCATAAATTATATTGGTCCTTTGCCACGCATTCGCGATGGAAACTGGTAGGCACTCGTGGTGGTGGACGCCTTCAGACGTTTCTGATGCTTAATCCCTAGTCATGGACTTACCACTCCTATTACTATTCCCTCAGGGATAATTTTCATCTTTGGCCCGCCGAGGTATTTGGCCCGCGATAATGCCCCAGCTTTTAAATCTAAAGGCTTTAGAAGATTTTGTTTCGAGCGAGCTATCCATCATGTCACAACTATCTCCTGTCATCCTCAACAATCTTTTGCGAGACGTGTTAATCGAAATTTGAAAGAGGCTCTTATTGCCTTCCATAGTAATTTGCAGAGTAATTGGGACCGCTCTATGGGGTGGATTAATTTTGCCTTTAATATGACCCAACATGAGTCAGTGAAAGCTGCCCCTGCTTCCCTTGAGTTGGACTATCAAGTTAATTCACCTCTGATCAACTTGTGGTCACTTAACGATTTGTACCGGGAGCATATTGACGCTAGGGTTCTGCAGGAGAATTAGAGGAAGGTTCGTCGAAATATGCAGGTCCATCAGAGGGGGGCCGATAGCTATAATAAGTAGCATAGAGGATTTAGGGGCAATGAAGGTGGTTGAGTTGTTACGGACAACCACAATGTTCATCAGATAAGGGGAAGGGCTTTTCTAGTAAGTTAGTACCCCGATTTTTGAGCCCCTTTGATATCGTCTGAGTATAGGGTCCGGTCAGCTTGCTTGTGCGAAATCTTGAGTCGAGTAAACTGTCTCTCAAATTAATGAAACGAGCCTTCTCCCTGAACATACAACAATATATCAAGTAGGGGAGGGGGTTTCTGTGGATTTGGCGGGGAAGGTCGAGCTATGTGGCTCAGCTTTCTTCGAATTCCTGGGGTCTGTACGTCCTCTGTTTGTTCGCTTCTGAGATGTTCTTCTGGTTCAGGCGCTGGCTTGGTAGCTCCAGCTTGATTCCAGAGACTGTGGTTGCGAAAGGTGCGAAGGGCAGTACGGCCGCTGAAGTGATCGATGCAAGGCACTCAAGGGGAGTGGCTCTGGATGGACGGAAGTTGCAGCGTGAGTTAGGACGCGAGCGCCAGAACGGACAGGAGGAGACCCCATCAGTTTTCAAAACGAGAGGCCCATAGGCGTTTTCGTTCGGTTGAAAGGGATCATTTTCTGCCCTGGTCGTTTTCCTACTACTTAGTGTCCTTCTTTAAATTTAGCTCCTGTTATTTGGTGGGAGTCTGTAGTCCCGATCCCAGACACGATTTTGATTCTAGTTACAAGTTCTGACTGAGGGCTTAGCTGTTTGCTGACGTGATTTCCCGAAAGAATGAGCCTGAAGAGTATAGCCTTGGTGGCAGTTGTTACATCAGATTTATACAGTTATCTAAAGTTTTCCCCCTCCCCCTTTGGGCGTTCTATTCTAGATATTTCCTGACATATTCAGTGTACAGTGTAATGGGTGCGTTTCATTAACCCCCCATATTGGACTGTGCAAGTTGCTGTCTTCTTCGGAGTTGACTTGGGCGACTGTTGGTTTCACCATTGCGTCTGTCGGCCACCAGGGTTTCTGTAGCGTCTCTTTTGTGATTTGGTTCGAAAGGACCTTGTCGGACTTGCTGGCCTTGGTTTCTTCCCATTGCCTATTGAGGGCCTGGTAGAAGGTTGCTTCCATATTGACTGTGGTTTCGCAACGGCACTGTGCTATTTCGCACTAGACTTATATTACCCTCCTGTGTTTGTTTCTTAAAACTACTTTCTACAATTGGCATGGAACCAACCGTTGACACATGCCTTAGTGGGTTCTATTATAGTTTCGCCAGCGTGAGGGCCATGCCTTGCAGAAGACCAGAGTGGGTGCAAGGATGCCCTGACCTGCTCACTGAATCAAGAGTTATGTAAAGCAATTATACATAATTGCAAGCTTGGTTTGAAAGCACATATTTGGGGGGGGGGGGCGGCATCTCTCAAATGGGTGTTTTTCTTAAATGGTTAATACCTTAATATCTACCTGTTGTTTGTTTAACTGAAGGAATTTGTAAGATTTTATTAGTTATAGCGAAATCACTTTTCAAGCAGTTACAAGTAACTGGAAGCCAGGACTGAAAGTACATTTTGGGGATATCTCTTAAATGGTTATTTTTCTAAAATAATGAATACCTTTTTTTAAAAAGATATTCCTGTTGCTTGTTTAACCGAGACAGAAGTGTAAGATTTTGATAAATATTCTGGATTCACTGGAAGTTGAATATCTTAAAAGATTTCATACATGTCTGCTAAGTCGAGTTGAAAGCACATTTTGGTGAGTCTCTTAAATTGATTTTTTCTCGTAAGTTGTTAACACCTCATTTAAGAATTAGACAACTGTAATCCTTTCTCAAGCACTTGAGTAGGCCTGTAGTTTATGCTGTGTGATTTTATTTAAATCCTTTAAATTTGTTATTAATTTCTTAAAATACCGGAAACGTTTTCTTATTGAAATGTTTTCGGTCTTGTTTAAGTAAAATGTGTAAACTAAAGGGTGAAAGATATTTTTCCTGAACCTTGCCTAGCCGTTCCCCTTCGCCTTGTTTTAAGACTTTCATTACATTTTAATTGGACGTGTCATCCATGTGCCGTGAAAAATCGTAGACGTCCAACCATTTACAGCCTAGTGGTAGTTTCACTGTCCTTCTACCACTTTCCATAAATTCTCAAGACAGCAGCTCGTGAAAATTCGGTCAGCTTTGCTGTTTTCGAGATACTCGTTCACAGGTTCTACGTAATAATAATCTGCGTTTTGTCAAAGTCGCTTATCCCAATGAATTCTCCAGTTGCAGCCAATATCTTCGCAAGGGTATTCCCCCGTCCGTGTCTGCTCCACACACATACATTTGTTACCGCGTCAAATGCCCACAACGCCATCAAGTGGCATCCAACGTCGCGGTGGGCAGTAGTCACAGTGTTTTGGCTTATCAGTGTGTATGCATACCATGTGTGCTGCCCTAGTTGTACACTATGTGCACTTGTAAACATATGCACACCATGTGGACAGTGATCATGCAAATCGATCGAAAATCTGTAAAATATATGTGCTCTATATGCTCTGAAAGAATGGATACTTGTAAATAACTCTTTCAGATGAAAAAACAGATGTACCCTTATTAATAGTCCCTGCACTACATGCAAAGAGAATAGTTTTTAAGTTTCGCCAAATCTGATCAGTTTTTTGTGTAGATATATTTAATTCACAGTCCATCGAAAAAACTGTGAATATTTTCAACCAGCGCTTGTGGGTACCGAAAATTGTTAATACTCAGTCCGTGGTACTGTTGGGAGGACAGTAGCTATTCTTTTCGAGTCATAGTTGTTAGTATTATTAATAGAGTTTAAATTAAAAAGCATATCTGCATTGAAAAGTATTATATGAGAAAAATCCAAGCTGTGTCAGTGTTGTTAAAAAGAACCAAACTGTTTCTGAAGTTCTGTAGAAAGAACAAAACTGTACCTTAAAATATTACGCGTCTGTAGGTGAACTAATCAGCCACCTAGAATTATTATGAGGTAAGGTGATTTACCGTATGTCGAATGCTAGCATAATTTTTACTCTTTTCTCGGTCTTGGGTGTCCAGTTACCCCCAACTCACCTCAGTTCCCCGCGTTTCGTGGTAATTTTCTCTCTTATTTTGTGTATTCACATTAATTTAAATAATTTTGCATTTTGTGATTTTACGTATTTTTCATCAATTCGTCGTAACTATACCAGGCTTCCTCGATTTTTACTGATTTTATGTTATTTTGTTTTATTTTATTTTTATTTTTTTTTTAAATTTTCCATATGTATATGATCATATTGTCGGCATACCCATGTGTTGTTTAATTTTATACTAGGATATTTGCTTGTCCTAAAACCAGCCTACTAAAAATTCTAAGAATTCCCCTCTTCCAGACGATTTACCTGCTAGCATTTTGATAGGAAGATCATGAAAAGTGTAGTAACACTCTCCTCGCACGTAGTTGGGACTCAGCGTGTGGTGAATATTGAAAACTCGCAGTCTGGAAACAAATCGGTGTACTGCTACGGCAATCAGAGAGCTTGTCTGCAGACTCATGTAGCGATGCACCTGATGGAGACTCATAGTGTGGCACAGCTCTAAACGTTCTGTGGCTTCCATTCTACAGTGTAGGGATCTTCAACAGAAGCTGACACGTATACAGTGTCGTTTTTTTGCTGCCGCTCTGTTATATTTTTTCCCCATAAGTATATGCTCTTATTGCTTACCAGATGACCTTCGCTGTTTCTGTTTACGTCTTTCGACTCTGATACGTCCCCACAACCATGTCAGGAGATCTACAGACTATAGATTTCGGGTATTTTTTCTTTTTTATCTTGGTCATAAGTGTGTCGACTGCATTTAGCATCCTGGGTTTCCCCTCCCCGTACCTACAGAGTGCGCTGTATAGTCTGTCTATCCTTGCATCATTGTCATGGTTAATGAAATCAGCAATGGCATCATAGTCGTTTGCCGAGAGCTGCCCAAGAGGTTCAATAACAGGCTTAAGATTCCTCTTAGTGTCTGATCCCACTCCAAATGTCCTATCCTTAGCAGCAATTATTACTCTCGAACGGCCTTCTGTGTCTCCATGACTTTGTGCTTGGTCAACATGTTGTTAAGCACTAAGTAGCTTTCTGTGTGGGATACACCTTATGTACATTCTTTTCAATTGCATCGATCTTTACAGTTAAGTCGTTTACTTTCTTTCAGCTACATTAACACCATAATTTAATGTAATGATCGATCTCATAAGGGTCTGACAGTGCTTCAGTAGTTCCTTGCATACATTCCCAACTGTACGTTCGAGAGCATGAATTTTTTCATCCATGTGCAAGTGAATCTTCTGTCTATGTATAACCATCCTCTCATGTTGAATGCTCAACATGTGTTCAAACTTGTCTGTGGTGTGATGTATATGTTGTAGTCACCTCTTGTCATAGCTATGTATAAGGAAATCCTTGAAATTTTCGACTGTACGTGCCATCATTCAGTTTTATTCTTTTATCAATAACAAGAAGCTCATACTGCTTGTGATTCGAGCAATCTTCACATATCTTTAAAAATTCATTGAATGACATCAGTTCCTATATGTAATTGATAAATGTGTTTTAATTCAATTTGTCGTGTTTGAGGGCTGTAATGAGCTTTGCATTACTCCTCACCAACTGTACTGGTATTCTGGAATATGTCTGACTCAAATGAAACACTGAGCCACGTCGGCTCGTTTCCGAGCTGTTATATCGTTGAAAATCGGAAATAAAATATCAGCTACTGTATATTTCACAGGATAATGCTTATCGGCTACAAATTTCATTAGTTCAACAGATCATAGAGATACATGTAACATCGTAATAAATAATTGATGTATCTTACATCTACATATAAAGTATCTTTTTGAAAATCTAAAGAAAATCTTAGGCTATGTATTATCCATCACAAATCCTTAGTTAAAAGATTATGAAACTGATATTATTGTTCACAACAATGTACACTACTTTCATCAAGAATAATACTTCTTTAGATCTTGATATGAATAGATTCCTTTAATTCCGTGTCTAAAGAAACATCCTAGTTAGTAAGCACCAGGGTTTGCAACTCTTTGAACCTCCAATGGTCCAGTGTATAACAATTGCAACTTCTTGTTTTTCTTATTCAAGAATGACAACTGTGGTTTAGTTCCAAATAGTATTTTCTCGTCCACTTGAAATCTTTGTATCCTAATTAATCTTTTGTCATAATCATATTTTCTTATGATTTCTTCATCGATGGCTTTACATTGTAACCATGGGATACGGTAGAAGATATGACAGAAAATTTCAGGTGAAAATACTTCCAGAGACTTGATCCTTCTATTATTTCACGTTTTTCTTCCAATGTTTGTGAATATTGCATCAAGGGGTCAAATAATTGTGACTTTGCTCATTAGTAAGTTTCTCTGGCTGTGGTGCCTTTTGCTGTTCGTGTGCTGTAACTTCAAGCACTTTAATGCAATGCACTAGAAACGCTCGTGTCCTGTGATGTTGTTTGACAATAAAGTTGATCCAGAAACCTTCGCGGTATCATTTGTGGTTACTGTCCTTCTGCAACAACTCAACAGGAAAGAAATTTTGTCGATTGGGGGAGTCAAATTTTTACGTTCTCATCACAAATAAGTGCCAGAATACAGTTTTCAATTAATCCTTCAACCAGTAGGAAGGTGCACTGAGTAAACTATGTTTTTTTAGTCTGTATTCTTAGATATCTCGATTGATCGGCTATTGCTCTAACAATTTTGCAGTTATGCACTGGAAAGACTGGCAGATTTGTTCGTGAGGATACTTCATTAAAGAAGCTGGGTGAGATCACATTGGCTGATGCTTCTGTGTTCAAAATAATTTTGACTGGAATATTCTTAACCATGGTTCTAATTACAGACTGTGGTACTGATGGGTATTCGTGGTTGCATCTGTTCACAGCGGCGCCGAGTTCGTCCCCCGTATGGCTCTATCATCGTACCGAAAGAACTCTACTCTTTCATCATAGATCCTATGCCATCTCTGGGGCTTAATACGGTCAGAGTTAGTTTTTTAGATGCTGTTCAGCAGGACAGTTACTACTTCTGATACTATAAGTGGTTACGATCTCCAGTCCAGATTTGCTGGCTTTTGTGGAAGGCTATGGTTCCACTGTTGATTACTGATATTGTAGGGTTAAATCTTCTCTCTTATCAGATTTTCTTATTGCCTTTCACTGTTTTCTTTGTTTATGGAAGCTCGTTTTTGTCATCATGTGGTAGATCAGTTTCCCGTGGACTTTGCAAATTGAAAAGTTCCATAAGTCAAATTGTACTATAACTGAAAATTACCGCACCAGAACCATCATCAATTTAGTTCAATGACCAGTCACTTTGAGCGAGTAGCTCAATATATCACCAGTCACACTGAGACAGATAACAAAAACCCAGTGTGTGGCTCTGAAAAGTGATCTGTTTTAAATTACATTCTGACCTCTTAACAAGTCCCACCTGTACGAAGCTTAAGACTGTTTAAAGTACAAGACAATTTAAAATACTAGCTAGATTAACTCTAAAACATTAATTACCCTTTAAATATCTTCCAAACTGGATTGACTCAATACTTTTATTAATCTTGTTTATAGCAAGGGAAAAGTGACCCGCAATTGCCAAGTTAGGACCAAGTTAGGACTGTTCCATCTCTATACGTATCGAAGTTTCTCTTAAATTATACTGTGATAACAGCTTCAATAGAAAGCAAAATCGTAACAGTATGAAGAACGATGATGAATATTTTTATACAACACTGATGACAATTGAAAATAAAACATCAGCTACTGTATATTTCATAGGATAATAATTGTCGATTGCAGACTTCATTAGTTCAACAGATCACAGAGAAATAAGTGTAACATTCATGGTTGCATCCTTTCACATCGGTAGAGTTCGTCTCTCATCTCGGCTGTGGAAGACTAGCGTAACATTCATTTCGTACGGTTGGTTTCCATTATGTTCGTTGCTTGTGATAGGCCCCTGCAAATAATAATCTCCATGTCTGAGTTGGGACTTCTCTTGGATTAAATCGATGGAATCCAAGACAGGAACATCTGATATTTGTCGAATACAGCGCCATCTACCACGAATGGAAAACGATGGTTTGAGCAAACTGTACATATTTTTTGACGTAGAATCCGAATATGCAATAAAAATGGGGGTTCTCATTTGATTGTATAAGGTTGCCCCATACCATGCGGTATCACTTCCTAAAAGAAAGAAAATAAAATATAAATGAAATAAAGTATACAATAAAAACTGGACTATAAAAGTAGATATTCACAGAGTTACATGCAAGCCGTGTCTGAATGGAAATAGATAGAATGTGTAGTCTGTAGCAGGCAAAGTTCCATGTCAGGTGCAGTGTATGCTGTCAAACCAAAGGTAATCATGATCGGATTCGCAGTCTATACGAGCAGAAGAACATACTGGTGTGTTAATGCCCAGTCAAGAAAAGCAAAGGCACAAAAGACAAATGACTTGGCTTCTCGGTTTCGTCAAAATTTGTTTATGAATACGACACAACATCGAAGTTGAACAGTTTTAACACGTCTCAACATCACAAATAGTAGACAGACGTGGTTCAGGGTAAAACTACCACTATCAAAAACCCCAAAAATGACACCTATATGTAGCCGCAAACCACACTGTACACTGCTCAACAGAATTATAGGATCACTATTTCGATGCCCCATAATTGTCCCCGACAGTGATGCGTAAGTTTGGAATTTGGCTCAAAGATGCCTACAACCTTCCTCTGCAACGGTGCAAACGCGTGGCGCCCTGCGACGTCACCCTCGGGTTGGACGACGCTTCAGACAGCAAGGTGTCGACACGTGTGAAAGAAAAGGCTGGAGACGACTTGTGAAGTGGATTAATGAGGTCCCATTTTTCATCAGATCTCATTATTGCGCCAACGCCGCGGTGGACGTGACACACGTTGGGGAGGTTGTTACAGCCGTTGTCACCCATATGCCACCCCTTCATTTGACGGTTCTTATGAGTGGCAGAGGAAAACATTTCAAACACACCAACTCTCAGAATCGACAGGAAAGAGCCTTAGGCGGTGGCATAAAGGGCGTCAAGGAAATCACCACTTTTCTTTGGACGAAAACGATAGTTTGCTTTGCTCTGAGCGACAGGAAGACGTTCTTAACATTCTTTGATATTTCTGACATCTCCCTGACGCTACAACCTTTCTCTAACGACGACGTAGGGTAGCAACTTCATTGAACGTGATGTGACCCCTTTTGAATGTAGTGCGACCGCAATTTCACCTCTGGTGTACAGGCAACTGCGTCTTATGTTTTTTTTAAGTGCTCCTGTTTCACTCCCTCCTGTTCTGTGACCTCGGACGGGCGTGACAATGACATATGAGAGAGTAAAACGGCAAAGAGTCCCTCTAAGAGCTTCCCGCCAGGTTTGGCAATAACCTTCGTGGCGTCCGCCCCCATTTATTGACAATTTTAAAAATGTTCCTTTACAGAGAAAGCCTTAGAAATAGTTCAAGGCACCTGCAGATAGACAACCAGTTGATACACTTCCGGTGCCAGTTGCCTCCTGTAACACAGAAGGACTTGAAATAGGAGCATGAAATAGCATAAGAACCCTTTGCTGCTTCAGATTTCGTCGAATGGTTTTGAATGATCCCTAGTGGTTCCAACGTCTCCACCAAAGCAAAAATAGCAGTCGCACTGCTCTCCAGAGGGGTGAGATCATGTTCAAAGGGTTTACTAACCCACGACGTCCTTAGAGACGGGATCAAGCATCAGGGAGACGTTAGCAGTATCAGTGTCAAGAATGTCTTCCTGTAGCACATCGCTCTGGAAACTGTCGTTTTCGACTTCAAATTGTGTGAGAATAAACGTCCCAAGAAAAGAGGGAAGTTTCACTGACGCCATTTGTGCCAGCCCGTGTGGCCTTTTCGTTTTGATTGTGAGCGGCGGTGGGTCTGAAATGTTTTCCGCTGCCACTCATAAGAAAACCACGTAGTTCCAAATCTAGCCTCCATCGCAGAGGATTGAAAAGAAAGGGTGAAATGTTGATAACACAAGGTGTGAAATTTGGTGTCTTACGCACAGCACGCACCACAGGCGTCGATAGGACGACAACCCACTCCAGAGACGGCGCAAAGCCCAGCGATTGCACACCACGAAGTCGCAGCGCCGGCGACGCCAGAGAAGTGAGATGCGTCGCCGCTGCAACAGAGCGGCAGTTCCAAGTCAGCTCGAGTACCGAGAAGACCACCTTCCACTTATGTGCTAAGCGCCGCATCGTCTGTTGCTATCGAGTCCACACCAGCCCGTCTTTACTGAACATTCTAGTGGGACAAGAACTGTTGACCATCCAGCCTTAGCTTCTGGAATGGTAGTTGAACTTCAGGATCTGCTGCCTGAGCCGATTTATGCAAAGTTGAGTATTCATCAATAAAAGCATCTGTCCTTCTCACTAATAACTGTCAGTGTTCTCCTTTCATCGTCTTTCCATCAGGGCACTACAAATAGTTGAGGGTGGCGACGAGTAAATGTCCTCTGCGCTTGTACCAGAAGTGCGATACAACATGAGGACCTCACCATCGTGTGACACTTGCACCGGGGCGTTGGGCAGAATTATGTTGAAATTTGGTGCCAATGGGACATCATTGATCCACTTTACACGTCAATGAACGTCCACGCTCAAGCCTTTATTCTACGTGTGTCACCACCTTGGTGTTTGAAGCGATGCCAAGACCAAGGCTGACGTCGCAGGCCACCACGTTTTAGCACCGGTACAACGGAACGTTGTAGGAACCTCTTAGCCAAATTTCAAACTTAGGAGTCGCAGTCGGAGACAGTTACGCAATTTGGAAAAAGTTATTCAACTCTGTTGCGCAGTGTATATAAAGCACACCCATGACATCTGATAGGATACAAGCTTCCTATTATTGGGCAGCATCGTATACAAATAGAAAGGAACATATTTGTTGCCAGCCTGCTTTCCACAGTAAGAAACGTGAAGCCACAAATCATGTCTCGTGCAATTGCGGCTACATGACCGTGAACGCAAAGACATAAGAACGATATGTAATGAATACATCACGGTATGTGTACATCTAGTCGAAATTAGTGAACGGTGCATAACCTTTGATACTACGGCACCAGGCCGTAACCCACAATTGGCATAAAAATACAAAATTTAATTTACGCCGCTGCGTAGTAAACCGACGTGACATAAGATCATTAAGCCACTTTAACATAAAAATTATTGCAGCAAGCCACACGTAATACACGAGATATCTAGGGTCTTATGATAAACACCTGTAACACATAACGTGCGCCAGCCCAAACTAATGTTGGCCTAGTATGCGATTCTCATGAGATAGCAATCTACATATGGATAAAATACCACACATAGAAAACATACTACATCATAGACTATAAAATCATTATGCGTTAGCGGTTAAACACTGTGAATGCAAGGATATTACAATGTTAAGTAACTAATCAAAACATGAAACAGATGTGAGCAGCTATATGCTTAGGTTCCAAATAGCTTAATTACTAAAAGAAATTAAATAAGATATGAATAAAAATTAATTATAACTATCACCCTATGTCTGGTGTCTGGTGTCAGAGGACAGATAATCCTGATCGGATGTACTAGCAAAAGAACATACTGGCGTGGTAACACCCGGTCAAGAAAACCAAAGGCATAAGCACAAATAATGTTGCTTCTCAGTTCCGTCAACATTTTTTTACATGTGCAAGTTCATCGAAATCGAACAGTCTGCAACACTGCTCAGCGTCAGAAGGTAGTAGACAGATGTGGTACAGCATAGAAATCCCCCTCTCCAGAGCAGTAGAAATCTTCTAAAATAACAGAAGCAAGGATCATCCTCTTGATGACACCTGTATATAGCAGAAAAAACCATGATACACGTGTAGTCGAACTACTGTATGCGAAGCACAGCCATTATATCTGAGAAGGAACAAGCTCCCTCCATCTACTTTCCACATTAAGAAGCTAAAAATCACAAAACATGTCATTGCGCAACTGCGGCTACATAATCGTTAATGCATGGACATAGAAACCATATATAAACGAATCTGTCATGATAAAGAAACATCTACTCAAGATTACCGAATGGTACGGAAACTTTGCTAACACGGCATCAAGCCGTAAACAATACACACTGAAGCGTCAAAGAAACTGGTATAGCCATGCGTCTTCATATACAGGTATGTAAACAGACAGCATACGGTGCTGCGGTCGGCAACGCCTATATAAAACAAGTGTCTGGCGCAGATATCGGTTACTGCTGCTACATTGGCAGGTCATCAAAATTTAAGTGAGTTTGAACGTTTTGTCATAGTCGGTGCACGAGCGATGGGACACAGCATCTCCGAGGTAACGGTGAAGTGGGGATTTTCCCGTATGACCATTTCACGAGTGTACCGTGAATATCAGGAATCCGGTAAAACATCAAATCTCCGACATCGCTGCGGCCGGAAAAAGATCCTGCAAGAAAGGGACCAACAACGACGGAAGAGAATCGTTCAACGTGGCAGAAGTGCAATACTACCGCAAATTGCTGCAGATTTCAATGCTGGGCCATTAAAAAGTGTCAGCGAGGGAACCATTCAACAAAATTTCATCGATATGGGCTTTCGGAGCCGAAGGCTCACTCGTGTACCCTTGTCGACTGCACGTCACAAAGCTTTACGCCTCACCTGGGCTCGTCAACACCGTCACTTGACTATTGATGACTGGAAACTTGTTGCCTGGTCGGATGAGTCTCGTTTCAAATTGTATCGAGCATTTGGACGTGTAAGGGTATGGAGACAACCTCATGAATCTATGGACCCTGCATATCAGCAGGGGACTGTTCAATCTGCTGGAGGCTCTGTAATGGTGTGGGGCCCCTGATACGTCTAGGTACGCCTCTGACAGGTAACACATACGTAAGCATCCTGTCTGATCACCTGCATCCATTAATGCCCATTGTGCATACCAACGGACTTGGGAAATTCCAGCGGGACAATTCGTCACGACATACGTCCAGAACTGCTACAGAGGGGCTCCAGGAACACTCTTCCTAGTTTAAACACTTCCGCTGCCCACCAAACTCCCCAGACATGAACATCGTTCAGCATATCTGGGATGCCTTGCAACGTGCTGTTGAGAAGAGATCTCCACTCCCTCTTGCCCTTAGAGATTTAAGGACAGCCCTTCAGGGTTCATGGTATCAATTCCCTCCAGCACTACTTCAGACATTAGTCGATTCCATTTCACGTTTTGTTGCGTCAACTCTACGTACTTGCGGGGGCGAGGGCTACACGATATTAGGCAGGTGTACCAGTTTCTTTGGCTCTCTAGTGTATATTACACAGCTGACGTGGCAATATTAACTTTGGGTTGCGTCGCTGCATAACAAACGAATGTGAAATAAAATCATTAACGCACTTTAACGGAGAAAAGTTATTAGACAAAACCACGCAAAGAACACGAGATATCATAATGTCTTAACTTTATCATATACGATGTACCTAACTAAACTAAAGTTGACCTAATACGCAGTCCTCATGGGATAGCAATCTACACTTAGGTATAATACCATAAGCAGCAACCACAGCGTATCATGGAAAACAAAATCATTATGCGTATATGATTAAACATTGTAAATGCACGAACATCTTAATGCTAGGTAAGTAATCAAAACGTGAAACAAAGGCCATAACGTACACGCAATAAACAGTAAATGAAACACATATCTACAAATTAATAACCGCCGTCTAACGAGGACAGTACTGAATAAAATCTTACGGTCCCGATAACGTAATTACATAGCCAAAATCGCATATGAAAATAAAGTATTTCCTGGACCACTAAACCTAATTAACGAACCCACACCTCGGAGCTGTCATTTACCGAAGAACCATACATTCCCCTACCAAAACCAAAATCCAAAAACAAACGTTAAACCATGATTTACATGGAATTATGTAACAGTGCTCTACTAATGGGTACTCAGGTAGGAATACTTTTTTGTGATCCGCTGTTTTTACTGGTCCAGATTTTAGTGCGATAGGTTTATTTTACTCATATCTTATTTTATTTCTTTTAGCAAGTAATATATTTGGAAAGTACTCATTACCCTAAGGTGGTGTAATACTACTTTTAAATTTTACTATATCAGACTGTTACATATAATTATAGGTTCCTCAACGTAATTTTGTATACTGATAATGTATAATTCATATGACTTTTGTCACCCAGAATTCTATACGAATCTACTGTTGTATTGCTGTTGTCGCTATGTTGTTCTTAGGGCCTGAATGTCACGATGTTGTTCATAGGGCCCGATAATGGCTAATGTAACGCAGAAACCGATTGCCTCCGGAAAAAAAACAGATAGAAAATACATCCACTGGTTTATTTATTGCTGGTTATAACTAATCTTCTGTGCTTCTGCCCCAGATAGGGGTAAGACACCTCTAAATCTACGAATAAACACTACGGGATTCACATTAACTTTGTCAGGAGAAAATATCTCAATCTGTCTGTACGCATTTGAGCTTTTTCTCCTCTATTAACGTTGTTGCGCACAAAATGGTTGGTAACAGCGTGCCTTGTGTAGAATGCGACGTGATGACATCGAACTGACAGGTGACCTCCTGGCGACCTCAACATGATGACTACCAGAGATGACAGTACCTGTTGGTGCCTTTGCCATGGAAATATCCATTCCTAAGGCAAAATTTTAACTCTGTTGCCAGGATAACATTCTGTGCATACGGAGTTCAACCTAACTGCTGGCGCCCTTTCGTGGCTACGTCAGGAGAATAGGTTTCACGTATGGGAGTCTCAGCAGAAGACAGTCTTTCTACGTATGTAAGATCGTGAATTTCAGTGCTATTTCCGCATGATGTTTTGGAAACATTGAATAACACGGTCAAAGTTGCTGTTATTTAAGAAATTTTAGTAGGGGACTTCCTTATTTTAACTTTCAAGAGTGGCTATCAAGAAAACATTATTCATTAAATTTAATTTTGGAACGCCTGTGGGACTGAATAAATTCATTATTTATTTATTTCAATTAAAAGAGTAATTTAGATGTAATTTTAAGCCTAACATATGCGCTACCAGACTGATGAGAGTTTTACCAAAATCTTACCAGGATTGCTCTGGAGAAATCTAACTGCAGCATTCAGTGGGGTATTCTGATCTAATTGTGTTAAATCATGCTCGCTTCGGAACCACATGATGTGTGCTTGCATGTAGAGTCACCACATTTAAGGGCTTCCTTGAACTGGTATGTAGATAGGATCTCGGATTATTAAGGTGCTGAGCCAAAGTAAAATAATTCCTGAAAGAAAATTATTTAGTTACCTCAGAGGCTGATGTTTAAACCACAAAAGCAAGTAATAGTACCTCGCTCAAAGGCCATCTTTTAAGAGAACCGTCAGATCCTGAGAAACATCGAATTTTTATCAAACATTCTCTAAAACAATAGTTTCTGTTATATATCAGCAGACATCTGACACTACAAGTAACAACTGTCTGTGAAGCAGACACAATTGACCGTAGCATCAATAAATACCAAAACACATAGGTAATAGAATTAACAGTAATAAATTTACGTGCACAGCTAGGGAGAAGCCAGGTGGAATTGTTATCCCGCTAATAAGCACAGCAGAAAATTTGAAATAATACAAAAATTATTTATTCCTTTTAAACAATAGTTTCTGTAATACACATTGACAGTTGTTCGTAACTTGACATAATATTCACGTCTGTGAAGTAGATTGGAAAGACCAAATATGTAGATTGAATCAGTCTAATAGTAAAAATTATAAAAGAAAACTGCATGCACAAAATTACACGTCCTAGAGAGTAGAAGCAGACTTTCACATCAATAAATATTAATCACATTGATGAGAAGATTAGTATTAACATTTTTAAAACTAAATATACCCGGGCATGAAGCAGCCAATGGAAACTGCTATTTCACTAATATGCATAATCATAGAATATAGGAAATCTAAAAATGTACACGCCTGTGAAACAGACTGATAGCGTCATCAATCCCATTTCTGAACAACAAAATCTCAGGCAACCGAAGGGTCTCGAGAATCCTAACTAGGCAAATACAGTTTCAGCAGACCTTCCAGGCAGTTGCTCGACAAATTCTAAAACTTACGCAAAGAGTACAAATTAAATTTACACAGCAGGTGAAGTGACATGCAGCAGGCAGACCCCCAACCGCAACAGAAGTATGAAGGCATGAACTGAGTGCATTTGGCCCAGTAGCACAAAATATATATGTGTATACTAAGTTACCGCCCGCTGCTTCGGTCGCGTAGACTGTATGGCCTGCAGAGATTTTCTATTTTTTTTTCTTTGTATTTAATCGAATTTTTATGTTGTTCACAAATTGCAGCACCTTCTAAGCTTTCCACGCTAATTAAGGCCATATAAGCATAGTCTTTGCCGAATGTATTTCTGTCTAAAAAGCGAGTCTGATAGCTGGAGTCCAAAGTTTTTGCTAATCATGCCTTTTGCGATCTTGTGGAGCTATTTCCATAGCAACTTTCATCTCGAACAAACTTTTCCTTATATCTAACCGAGAAGTAAAATATCAGTTTTCACAAATTTAGCTTTAAAGTTTTTTTAATATAATGAAATACTTTCTTACGACTTTTCAACCCCTACTGCATTTGCTTAGGGGTTGAGTTTCCAAAAACAGTGAAACATGTATTGTTTTATTTCTAATCAAGAAATCAAATACCAATTGTCATAGATGTAGCCTTAAAATCATTTAGTAGTTCTTTAGTAACTATTTATTTTGAAAAAATTCCACTAACTATTATACCCCTCTAGTGGTTGAATTCTGAAAATACTGGAGCAAGTATTTTTTTACTTTCTGACTGAGAAAACAAATACCAGTTTTCGTAGTTCTAGCTTCAAAATTCCCTTAGTAGTGACATACTTTCAAAAAGTCTTTCATCTCCTATTTCACCCCCTTAGAAGTGGAATTTCGGACAATCCCTTCTTAAACGATGCCTACAGTATAAGATCCACACCCTCTCCAAATTTGAAGTTTCTGTCCTTAGCGGGTTGGGCTGGGCGATGATAAGCCAGTGATTCATTCTTACCCTATTTCCACTTCTTTATGGGTTGAATCCCCCCCATGAACCATGGACCTTGCTGTTGGTGGAGAGGCTTGCATGCCTCAACGATACAGATAACCGTACCGAAGGTGCAACCACAACGGAGGGGTATCGGTGGGAGGCCAGACAAACGTGTGGTTCCTGAAGAGGGGCACCAGCCTTTTCAGTAGTTGCAGGGGCAACAGTCTGGATGATTGACTGATCTGGCCTTGTAACACTAACCAAAATGGCCTTGCTGTTCTGGTACTGCGAACGGCTGAAAGCAACAGGAAACTACAGCCGTAATTTTTCCCGAGGGCATGCAGATTTACTGTATAGTCAGGTGAATACAGGGTTACAAATACCAAATCAAATAGGGATAATGCAGGAGTAGGTTTAATAATGAATAAAAAAATAGGAGTGCGGGTAAGCTACTACAAACAGCATAGTGAACGCATTATTGTGGCCAAGATAGACACGAAGCCCACGCCTACTACAGTAGTACAAGTTTATATGCCAACTAGCTCTGCAGATGACGAAAGAATTGATGAAATGTATGATGAGATAAAAGAAATAATTCAGGTAGTGAAGGGAGACGAAAATTTAAGTCATGTGTGACTGGAATTCGAGAGTAGGAAAAGGGAGAGAAGGAAACATACTAGGTGAATATGGATTGGGGCTAAGAAATGAAAGAGTAAAACGCCTGGTAGAATTTTGCGCAGAGCATAACTTAATCATAGCTAACACTTGGTTCAAGAATCATGAAAGAAGGTTGTATACATGGAAGAAAAATGGAGATACTAAAAGGTACCAGATAGATTATATAATGGTAAGACAGAGATTTAGGAACCAGGTTTTAAATTGTAAGACATTTCCAGGGGCAGATGTGGACTCTGACCACGATGTATTGGTTATGAACTGTAGATTAAAACTGAAGAAACTGCAGAAAGGTGGGAATCTAAGGAGATGGGACCTGGATAAACTAAAAGAACCAGAGGTTATACAGAGTTTCAGGGAGAGAATAAGGTAACAATTGACAGGAGTGGGAGAAAGAAATACAGTAGAAGAAGAATGGGTAGCTTTGAGGGATGAAGTTGTGAAGGCAGCAGAGGATCAAACAGGTAAAAAGATGAGGGCTAGTAGAAACCCTTGGGGAACAGAAGATATATTGAATTTAATTGATGAAAGGAGAAAATATAAAAATGAAGTAAATGAAGCAGGGAAAAAGGAATACAAACGTCTCAAAAATGAGATCGACAGGGAGTGCAAAATGGCTAAGCTGGGATGGCTAGAGGAGAAATATAAGGATGCAGAGGCTTATCTCACTAGGGGTGAGATAGATACTGCCTACAGGAGAGAAAGGAGAACCACTTGCATGAATATCAAGAGCTTTTATGGAAATCCAGTTCTAAGCACAGAAGGGAAAGCAGAAAGGTAGAAGGAGTATATAGAGGGTCTATACAAGGGCGATATACTTGAGGACAATATTATGGAAATGAAAGAGGATGTAGATGAAGATGAAATAGGAGATACGATACTGCGTGAAGAGTTTGACAGAGCACCCAAGACCTGAGTCGAAACAAGGCCCCCGGAGTAGACAACATTCCATTAGAACTACTGACGGCCTTGGGAGAGTCAGTCCTGACAAAACTCTACCATCTGGTCAGTAAGATGTTTGAGACAGGCGAAATACCCTCAGACTTCAAGAAGAATATAATAATTCCAATCCCAAAGACAGCAGGTGTTGACAGATGTGAAAATTAACGAACTATCAGTTTAATAAGTCACAGCTGCAAAATACTAACGCGAATTCTTTACAGACGAATGGAAAAACTGCTAGAATCCGACCTCGGGGAAGATCGGTTTGGATTCCGTAGAAATGTTGGAACACGTGAGGCAATACTGACCCTACGACTTATCTTAGAAGAAAGATTAAGGAAAGGCAAACCTACGTTTCTAGCATTTGTAGACTTAGAGAAAGCTTTTGACTACGTTGATCGGAATACTCTCTTTCAAATTCTGAAGGTGGCAGGGGCAAAATACGGGGAGCGAAAGGCTATTTATAATTTGTACAGAAACCAGATGGCAGTTATAAGAGTCGAAGGGTATGAAAGGGAAGCAGTGGTTGGGAAGGGAGTGAGACAGGGTTGTAGCCTATCCCCAATGCTATTCAATCTGTATATTGAGCAAGCAATAAAGGAAACAAAAGAAAGGTTCGGAGTAGGTATTAAAATCCATGGAGAAGAAAAAAAAAACTTTGAGGTTCGCCGATGACATTGTAATTCTGTCAGAGACAGCAAAGGACTTGTAAGAGCAGTTGAACGGAATGGACAACGTCTTGAAAGGAGGGTATAAGATGTACATCAACAAAAGTAAAACGAGGATAATGGAATGTAGTCGAATTAAGTCGGGTGACGTTGAGGGAATTAGATTAGGAAATGAGACACTTAAAGTAGTAAAGGAGTTTTGCTATTTGGGTAGCAAAATAACTGATGATGGTCGAAGTAGAGAGGATACAAAATGTAGACTGGCAAAGGCAAGAACAGCGTTTCTGAAGAAGAAAAATTTGTTAACATCGAGTATAGATTTAAATGTCAGGAAGTCGTTTCTGAAAGTATTTGTATGGAGTGTAGCCATGTATGGAAGTGAAACGTGGACGATAAATAGTTTAGACAAGAAGAGAATAGAAGCTTTCGAAATGTGGTGCTACAGAAGAATGCTGAAGATTAGATGGGTAAATCACATAACTAATGAGGTGGTATTGAATAGAATTGGGGAGAAGAGGAATTTGTGGCACAACTTGAGTAGAAGAAGGGATTGATTGGTAGGAAGACCAAGATATGAATACACTAAGCAGATTCAGAAGGATGTAGGCTGCAGTAGGCACTGTGAGAAGAAGAACCTTGCACAGGATAGAGTAGCATGGAGAGCTGCATCAAACCAGTCTCAGGACTGAAGACCACAACAGCAACAACGTGGGTTGAATTTCTAAAAACAGCGAGTGATGTATTTTTGCATCTCTAACTGAGAAGCCAAATATCAATTTGAAAGATTTAGCTTTAAAAAATGCTTTCGTAATTAAATATTTCAATAAAATTTTTCATCCCCCATTTGACCACCATAGGCGCTGAATATCCAAAAACACTGGAACACGTATTTTTTTTTATTTGTAACCGAGAAGTCAACTACCAATGTTCAGAGGTGTAGCTTTAAAAATCCTGTAGTAGTTTTTAATGATGATATATTTTCGAAAATAGCTATCACTCACAATTTCATTCCCATAGGGTTAAATTCAAAAAATTCTGAAACATCTATTTCTTTACTTGCGACCCAGAAACGAAATACCGATTTTCGTAGGTCTAGCTTCAAAATTGCCTCAATAACGACATTTTTAAAAAACCTTTCATCCCCTATTTCACCTCCTTAGGGCTGGGACTTCGAAAAAACCCTTCTTAAACGACACCTAGAATGTAAGATCCACACCTCCTCCAAATTACACATTTTGTTCTTAGCTGTTTGGGCTGGGTGATGACCAGTCAGTCACTCATTGCCTTATAATATTGAGAAATCTATAAAATCTCTCCAATTGCTCAAGGCAAGTAGGGTGCTCTGCATGGAGTAATTGTATGCTGACTGTTGAGTGCAAGTCGCCATTATTATTATTTAAAGAAATACTTGAATGTAAATTCAGATAACTGATTTAATGGAAAGTAAAAGACAGTCTACATCACATATACACATTTATTTAAAAATGTTGACCGGTTTCAGTCTGTTTTAGATCATCATCAGGCCGTATTCCAAATGTTGCAGGCGGAGACGGTGACACGGAGCAGAAACCGTATGTGCGAGACATGAATGTCAATTGAGCAGTTGATCAGTGGTTTGTGCTTGCTGAGCTTCATAATTACGTAATTACGTCTTTGTAGATGTCTTCCTCCTCCAGGCAGTTTAACTGAGATTTTTTTAAGTTTGCTAATGACTTGTAGCAATTAATCCATGTTGTAAATGTATCGCAAAATGTATCCTTTTAACGCCACATTGTTATAGATCCGATACCTTATACTCGTTAATACTTGGTAATCTTGAATTGTTGTACGTAACTTTAAAGTTGTTACTAACTCTGCTTGTGACTTCGTTTTGTTAGAGGTTAATTTTTCCTATACAGGAAACCGGACACTGTGAGTGATGCTACAAAAAAAAAAAAAAAAAAAAAAAAAATACTCCGCGATCAGGACCTCAGTAACACGTGATGATGACCGCTCGCCAAAACTTACTCTGCAAAAGTCGTCATTCGTAAGCGCCATGGAGAGGCACAGGATCAGTACACCACTCTCCCACCTGTTGTCAGCTTTCCGAGTCTTGAAGCCGCTACTTCTGATTCCAATAGATCCTCAGTTCCTTCATGAGGCTCAGACCACCCTGCTCCCTTCCTCCAGTCCAGAAAAACTCCTTAGTAGTACCGGAAGTTGCGTAGCAGCCGGTTATAAGAACCACTAAACTACTTTTTTAATTGTGTATTTATATTTTTTTCTTTTTTTAGTCACACTAGCCTCACTACATTAGCATATAAGCTCCAAGGCATCTCCCATATCATAGAAATTCCCGTAGAATGTCTCTGTCGGTAAGTCCATATCATTTATCACTGCTGTATAGGGAGCATTAATTAGATAAAAGTTTTCGTACAAACTTCTAGCTACAATATGCAGCCCACAGTTTCCATCTGGCATCTTCCTGGGAACTCTGTTTCTGCGTACAATTGCTACATTACAGTACATTTGGTATTTCTGTACAAAAAACCATACTGTATTGAGCACTTGAGATTGATTGGTGTCTGAAGAGGAGCACATCTCTGAAGAAGTATCCTTGTGCTGATAAGCCTTATACCGACATATGCACGCAAATCTTTGTGTAACAGTCTCCTGCCTATGTTTGGTAATCGAGTGATAATAACTTGCTGTAAATGAATTAATTATTTCATTGCCATCTAACTAACTTGGGAACAATGTCCTGTACTATCCTGCCTCTTTTTTCACCGATTTTCCGCATCGTCTTCGACAGCTTCAACAGCTCTTAGCAGTGGTCATTGTAACGGCATTAATCAGTTGCGTACGAATGTAATAATTACGAAAATCACACACTGTTTTACTGTTCCGAAAAGTGTTCAGAAAAGCGTTATCAAAGAATCCATACTTGCTATAGTTCCTACTTCGGAAAAGAAATATTTGAGCATTATGAGTAACTGTGTGTCTACTTTAATCTGCTTTTATCAAAACTGTGTTGAACAAGTCAGTTCCACTATGATATGGTGCGCTGGAATAGCAAGAAAAATCATTAGCTAAGAGTGCCTCAAAACAGTGTTGAACAAGTCACTTCCACTATGATATAGTGCGCTGGAATAGCAAGAAAAATCATTAGCTAAGCGTACCTCTGAGAGTCTGGTTAAGTGTAACTTGAAAATTCTTTACTAAGATAGCATCGTAAGTAGCCAAAAATGTATTCAACGCAGTCTCTCGCAGTCACTTATTAGAGAAAATAGTGTTTTAATAAGTTCACTCTGAAGTTCGTGCACTATTTAATGACGTTTACTTTCGTTAATACCATTGGTGTAAAATGGATTTGGCGTTTGTGTCAGTTAAGTGTAACAATTCGAAAATATTGTCAGTTGAAGAATTTAGTACCGACTCTTATCATCAGGATAAGCTATGCTGAATATTCTAAAATTGAATGTTCCCTGAGTATGTTCGTCGGTACAATCTTTACTACATTATTGTGAGACTTCTGAACGGCGTATGAATGGAGCGACCTTGTATCTCTTTCGTATTAACGGTAGCCGTCCAGTTTCTGGAGCCCTTTCATCAATATAACGCAACTCGCGTCGATTTACCGTGAAATTTTAAAAGTTCAGCAATATCGAGATTTTGTATTCAGCTGGACATGATATTTGTTGGATACCAATGAGAGGCTAGTTTCGAAGATGTCGAATAAGTCACAGTGATGGTAATATAACGCTCCTTTACTCAGCGGTGATCATATTGCAAAAATTTGTTACACAGTACACAACAAAAAGAAACAATTTTCAAGACGCTTGTTCGATACGAAAACCACGTCGTACGACTAACAGCTCCTATCTTCCATGTCACGGGCAACTTATTTCTTTCACAACCGTCAAGAACTGCTCGAACCTCCTATCACGTATTTGATGTTTCCTGTAATTATAAATCCAATGAGTATTTGTACTTAAATATTATATTGAACCTTGCTATGCTAATGATATCAAGTGCAAGGGAAGTGCGTGTTCCGCACATGCGGGGGCAATGACATCACAGTCAGAGTAAGGGTATCACACACCTACCCTTACCAATCACGAGACAAGCCACACCCCCTTTTAATGACATCATCATTCCCCCACCCTCACACCTCACCCAGCCCTTTCCCTAGCCAGTCAATACACACACACACACACACACACACACAGAAATACATAAACACAAACACACACACACTTTGCTTTTTTCGTACCTAAATAGCTAAACTAACATCATAACAGGCAGCAGACATTTATTTCATGTTAGGTACGAACGAGGTGACATAATAAAAAAAATTGACACAGTTTATAACCGCAGAAAAAAATATTGACTACGATACTATGCTAAGCATGTAAGCCCACAAACAAGCAGGCAATCTCAACTTCTTCCACATAATGGAAGCTACATTTTTCAGGCCTACACTTGGTGTAAGGCACAGTGGACCAACAAATTAAATATTTCCACATCTAAATTATACTACACTTCTTGTCAAATGTTACAGTAGTGTCTCTATGTCTAAATTACATAAAACGCGTTGGAATTTCAATCTGCTGTTATGGGTGGTTCTTAGAAGAAACTGCAATTATGTGACTTTTTACAAATATTTCAATAATGTTTCACCTTAGCAAGCATCGTTTTAGGAGGAAAAAGATTGTGTATCATGCCGTACGCTGGAAAAATGTTATCGATGTTACTGATTGTCAATTATTGCTTTCATTACAAACAATTCAGTCCTACATGAGGTTATGTACATAAAAACTTTAGTGGAAGGCTGCAGTATTTACCAATTGCAACTACGGTGCCATGGATCTGCAAACCATTTACAGCCTGCATTTTTCATAATCAGCTACTGTATAATAAAAAATTCTAATCAAAGTATGATATTGTATATAAGAACACCGAACATAGCCAATAGAAGCAAACTGAGCAAATATCATTTTAAGAAGGAAGGAAGGAAGTCTTTTGGCGAGATTTCTTATGCAATGGAAGATTTAAACTGCATATTTTCGCAATACACAAAGAGAAATTCATAATACGAAATGTTTAAGTACTACACAATATAAGCAAAGACGTAATGTAAAAAGACAGAGATGAAACACGGCCAATGAAAATTGTGGACAAAGACATATATGAAAGATCTATATCGTGAACATTGCATTCTCTCTCAAAATACGCAAGACTGCGTGCAGACACACATGTGACAATACTATCATGACTTAATTATTCTATAACGTTAAGGAAATCCGCTTCTGTTCCATGCTGTAAGAAATTGGTTCATATTATACGATAACTGAGACAAACGGTCCCAAATGACAGCATTTTCCAGTGTAACCATTTTCCAATTTAACTGTTTTAGATACTACTGGATGGGGCAACGATGATCAGTTGAAAAAGCTACTGTAATTATTGCACACATCCATTTATTTCAGTGTGGTGAAGTATGACGCAGTTGGAGATTGGGTGAGTGTGTACTTGTATGTGCAGATGTCAGCAGTCTAATCACAACATCGACTAAGGAAGTTGGGAACTTTTCCAGCACATGTCAAATATGTTACAGTAAGACTGTCTCACGTTGTCCTGCGTATTACAGGAAAACTGTACATAATGGGTGTGGCAGTGACAGTTAGTTGTCATGGTGTCTGTCATGGCTGTACATATGAATTTATTTAGACTTGATAGCATATGAAATGCTGAGGGATTGCATGAGTAGCCATGTGCAAATGTTAGAAGGTCAAGTAATGAAATCAGTTAAGTAAATTAAAATTTGTTTCATCACACCCTCCACCCATCCACAGTAACAGGTTGCCACAAATTACAACAAAACTGTAACATTGTGCCCTCCACGTTACAGGAACACTGTAACAATTTGGCGC
Source organism: Schistocerca piceifrons (assembly GCF_021461385.2). Lineage (NCBI taxonomy): Eukaryota > Metazoa > Arthropoda > Insecta > Orthoptera > Acrididae > Schistocerca > Schistocerca piceifrons. Next base: position 421,496,125 of record NC_060140.1, on the reverse strand, counting down.
ATGTTACAGTGAACTGTAGCAATATGCCATCCATATTACAGCAAAACTATAACAAGTTGCTCCCCATGTAACAGTTACGTGGTGGATGCTTTTGAGGGTAGTGAGGGACAATTGCCTTGTTGACTGTCATCACTCGAATCATAGTGAGTAACATTATACCAAATGCATGGTGGCAGTGTATATTACGTAACATGACAGTAAATGTCTGCTTGTTGATCTCGAACGGAATTCTAACACCAGAAGCTGACAGAGTATGAGCCACATTCTTTCAACAAGTTCTGAATGGATCCAAAGAGTTCCAAGCTATTTCCAATAAGTCACATAGTCATGTTGCAGTGAGCTCCATAACTTGACAGTGCGTTTGCCAAAACTGGACAGTGGAATGAGCTACTGGATATTAAAACTGTATTGTACGTAATACCAGTAGCTGACAGTGTGATATGCAGAATGTGTCAGCTACAGAGAGCGTCAGCTGTTGGGATGTCATCTGATGGATATCAGCTATTAGGGCTGCCCTCCAAGTTACAGCAAAACAGTAACAAGTTTCCCTGAAATTTTATCAAGTCATTCAGAAATGGTAAGGAGTTTCCCTGAAACTGCAAAGGAACCCCAAAATAGTAATTAGTTGCTCCAAAACTGAAACAAGTTACCCCAGAACTGTAAAAAGTAGCCACATGTTACAGTGAATTTTAATTGTTAGAGTTTTGGGGCAGCTTGTTACAGTTTTGGGGCAGCTAGTTACAGTTTCAGGGCAGCTTGTCATAGTTTCAGGACAAGTTTTTACAGTTTCTAGGAATCTTGTTTCAGTTTATGGACTTGTCTTCTAGTTGTGGGACAACTTGTTCACTGTAACATGCAAGTAATAGATAACTAGTCACAGTCTTGCTGTAACATGGAGGGTAACCCCAGCAATTGGCACCCACAGTAGCAGACACCTCCCACCCCCAGTAGCTGAACCCGCTGCACGTACACACTGTCAGCTACTGGAGTTACAATACAGTTTTGAGTTCCAGTAGCTGCCATCGACTATAAAGATGTGGTTCACATGCTCTCAACTTATGGCACTTGCTGTAAAATGATGATGTAACGGGACTAGTCAGAGTTAGCTGGAAGAAGCTGCAATTATTCTAGAATATTCTTAACTATTTGTTACATGCTACCTGTTTATGGTACTTGCAGCATCGAATTCTGTCATTTGAACACTATTGGAGATCTTTTAGGTGACACCCACTGTGAGGTTATAGCACATACATTGTCACCATACAATCAGGCTAATGGTAGACACCATGATCAGATTAATGTCAGATTACCCTCACTACCCCAATAATATCCACCATGCAACTGTATCATAGTTGGCAATTTGTTTCAGTTTTGCTGTAACACAGGATAACCTGTTTCAGTTTTGCTGTAACATAGAAGGAACCTTGTTACAATTTTTGCAGTAAAACAGGGAAATTTGTTACAGTTTTGATGTAACATTTAGGGCAGCTTGTTACGGTGCTGCTGTAACATGGAGGGCAGTGGCACACTATGCATAGAAGGGTGGGAAGTGCCACTTCTCCAAGAATTTCAGAAGAAAAAAAATTATGTGAAACAATATTTTAATTATATGAAACTGTATGGTTTTGGAGACCTTTTAAAGTCTCAAACGCGTATGGTATATTTATGCATACTGAAGTGACAAATGAAAATTTTTACCAAGGCCAGGATTCAAATCCAGGTGTCCTGCTTATTAGGCATATGCACTAACCTCCACACCATCCTGGCACAGTGGCTTTGCATAAGTGGACGTAATACCGTAGCAAACTGTCCCCCTCAATCCAAATTCCCATTCAGTCACCAGCCCACTTAATATTTCCACTGAACTCGAACGGCATTGCACATGTTCTCCAACTATGTTGGAATAGCATCTTAGCATCGAATGAAACTGGAGGTCCTGCCTGAAACCCAGGCATAGATGCTTTAATCAAGAATATTGTTGCAGGAACGTTTTCAAGTCCCAAACATCTATGATGTACGTATGCAGACTGGAGCTGTGAATGAAAATTTGTATCATGGCTGGGATTCGAACCCAGGTCTCGTGGTCACCAGGCAGATGTACTACACTACCTTGGCACAGTGGCTTTGCAGAAGCTCTCCGAATGTATTGGAATGGCGCCTCAACATTGAACAAAATAGGGGTCCTGCCTGACACCTAGTCATGTGTGCTTTTCTCAAATGAAACTTGTATTTGATTCAAGAGACCTTTCAAGTCCTAAACATATGTGATCTGTATATGCAGATTGAAGCAACAAATGAAAATTTGTACCAGTGCTACGACTCGAACCTGGGTTGTGGTTAGAGCGTATCTGTCTAGTGAACAGGAGACCCAGGTTTGAACCCAAGCCCTGGTACAAGTTTTCATTCATCTCTTCATTCTGCATATATGCATTATAGATGCTTGGGACTTGAAAAGGTTTCTGGAATTATATATAGTTTCATATGATTAAAGCACATATATTGGGGTTTCAGGCAGGACCGCCACTCCTCTCCCCCAGTTCGTTCAGTGCCGTGATGCTATTCCAAATTCTGCAATGCTGTAAAGTTTAGGGGAAATACCAAGTGGGCTGAGGCATGAATGGGAATTTGGATTGAAGAGAGGATGTGTGCTAGGGTAGACCGTACAGTTGTGCAAAGGCACTGTGTCAGAGAGGCATAGTAGTTACTACACCTGCCTAGCCATCAGGAGACTCGGGTTCAAATCCAGGCCATGCTACAGATTTTCGTTCGTCACTTCAGTCTGCATACATCCTTCATAAATAATTTATTTGTTCTGGATACATATTAAAAATTTATTAACGAACATTAGTCATGCTGTGGACAAGTGGACAGATCACGAAGCTTGAGTGACCAGTGCCACTAGTTCAAACTAAACATATTAAACATTTTTGAATGGACACATTTGTAATCTCTTGTACTTCACATGTTTTCGGAAGCATATGGGACTTGTCCATAACTTCGCAAGTTTTCAGAAACAATTGGAATTTGTCTGTAAATGTTAGGAAGCCCTAAAAAAAGTCATCACATGAAATCTATGTAGTATGCGAAGTAAAATTATTGTTTTGTTTTATGCAAACATATTTCAATAGCAATAATTCACATATCTTGTAGAGATCGATATTTGGTAGTAATAAATAGGGAATTCTTGTGAAGTTTTAACTTATTAGCAAAAGCGTGCTAAATTCACGTATTCAGCAATTTAGGTTAACATTTCACTTAGTGGCCAGCCATAGGAATTATTAGAATGACAGAGTGGAGAGGGAGGGGACGGATATGTCTGCTTGTAATGGGAGCAGCCCTTCAGTGCAAGAAGGGTCTACGTGTCACTGTACAACAGAAAGAGATTTAAAGGGTTGGCTTAGCTCTTTCACTTATGAGGAGAAACTATATACAGGGTGATTACATATGATTCACCTAGTTTTGACATCTTATAGTTTAAAATACATAATGATCTCCCATTCATACTAATAACCAATCGAAAGGGCATTCCTTAAAATTTGTTTATGTCATTGGAGGATCCATTTTGACTCATCAGGTGGCAGAGTGATAACACTTTGCAAAATGATGAATAATCAACGCCAAGCATTTTGTGTGTTGCAATATGAGAAGGCAGAATCCGTTACTACTGTGCGGCGTGCGTTCTGAAGACCGTATAACGTATAGCCACCAACCCACCAAAGAATTCTGCGATTGTATCAACAGTTCAAGGAGCCAGGTTGCCTCTGTACAGGAAAAAGTTCAGCGCAACCACCTGTCGCGGAGGAAACAGAGGAGAGCGTCCGAGATGTGTTCTTTCATAGCCCAAACAAATCCACACGCCGTGCAAGTCGCGTGATGGGCGTTCCTCAGCCAACTCTGTGGAAGATTCTGCTGAAACGATTACGTCAGAAACCGTCTCGCATACTGTAACGTTTACCGCCAAGCGACTGCACCATCAGACGGGAATTCTGTGAACGTTCCAGGAAGCAATGGAAGATGACGAATTTCTCCGCCGGCTCGTGTTCAGTGAAGTGAATCGCCACGTCAGTATATGGGGCACGAAAAATCGCATTGTTATAGTGGAGACTGAAACAGGTTCTCCTGATGTAAATGGCTTCTGTGCTGTGTCTTGTAGCAACGTTTACGGGCCGTAGAATTTTCCTGGGAAAACTGTGACAGGTACGACGTACCTACACATGTTAGAAGACCGACTGTTTTCGAGACCTTTAGCTGAAAACCCACACTACGTGTTCCAACAATACGGAAATCCGCCTCATTGGCATAGAGAAGTGCGTCGCTGTCTGAACAAGGAACTTCCAAACATGTGGGCTGGACCATGTGCTCAGGATGATTTGGCACTCGTCAGGTGGACCTCAAGGTCTCCCGACCTTAGGGATTGTGATTTTTTTTTCTTTGGCTTTACGTGAAATACAATGTTTACGTACCATCTTTTCCGACAGCACTGGCTGAAATCGAGGATCGCATCACAGCTGCCCTGGCGAGCATTGACAGGGACATGTACAGGCTGAGCTTGACTATCGCATAGATGTGTGGGTGTGTGTCGTGTAACATGAGGAGAGCACATAGATCATTTGTAATGATATGTAAGGAAGTTGAAAATGTGTTTTTAATACAATATATCAATCACTATTTACTATGTAATACATTGTGAAAGACATTCACCCAAAATACGATGAATCATGTGTAATCACCCTGTACAATTAAAAGGACAAACCAAAAAATCTTCATAATAATGGTACTAGCAAGCAAAGAAAAGGTGTAACAAATTCCAGCGCCACTTTAATGGAAATATGTATGTCTAAGCGGGTGTCACAGGTTGCAAAAGTTGTTTTGCTTGTTGTGCTTGCTGTTTTCCCAAGAAAAAGGTTCTTGGGGTTATTCAGGTTTTGACAAGTTAAACAATTTACACAAAGCTCAGGAAAGGCATTAAGGAATGTAAAATCAGATTATTTGTTTCGAATGATTTACACAGTTCGGAAAAAAACCAAGGACTGAATCATTTTAAGTAAACAGTTCTGGAACACAATAAAGGAGCACAATGAATTCTTGAAAGGAAACAAGGAAATTCTTTCACAAATGGTAAGGATAGTGTGCTTTTTTGGAAAACAAGAAATATCATTTCGAGGGCATGATGAGTTAGAAGATCTTTAAACAGAAAAGATTACATTAAAATGTTGAAGGAAGTATGAGATTGTGATGTAGACTTAACACTTGCCAAACTCGACGTTTCTTTCAGAGCTGTCCAGTGATAAGCTTCAAAATGGTTCAAATGGCTCTGAGCACTATGGCACTTAACATCTGAGGTCATCAGTCCCCTAGAACTTAGAACTACTTAAGCCTAACTAACCTAAGGACATCACACACGTCCATACCCAAGGCAAGATTCGAACCTGCGAGCGTAGCGGTCGCGCGGTTCCTGACCTTCTCAGATATACGTCTCTACATCACCCAGCCACTGCAATTTTGTCTCCCTACTGCGCCGCTATCCTCTGGCTTTACAGACAGCACCTTTCCTTTGGCACTCGGTGTTCTTCCATTCTCTGCACGTGCTCCAACCACTGTAACCTTCGTGGCTTTACATCTATGCCCTTACATCTATGGCGACTGCTGGATTTTTATACAGTTTTGCATAGGTATAATTTTCCAGACACTATTTTCACATAATGCCCCACACATCTTGTACAGCGTTCCCATTCATCCAAAATTGAGTTAAATACAATGAGAGTAATGTTGTTGATAGTAAAAAGACACTGACATGTAGTATAGTTTAGTAGCTTCTTGCTACGTCTATGGATTATCCTCACTGCAGTGTTTTGTATTAAGTTTGCAATGAAACTCTGAGTGCGACTGCTTAGAAAGACGCGTCGGCAGTCAGAGTCGCAAGCAATGAGGGCATGTGACTATAGCATCCTCTGGTGGCGTATGTGCGTGGTGCTCCCTATCAGAGACCATGAACAATGGAAGGACGAGCTTGCATGGCGGCACGCTGGTTGAAGGATGAAGTATCGTCTCCCGCATAGTTGTGAACGACAAGCGGGCCGCCGGTAGTGATCAACAAAGATGCCGCTGATACCCCGAAAACTATTCTACATTCAGTTTAAAAACTCAGGTATAAAAAATGCTAACATAAGTAATATGTAGATGCATGGAAAATAAAATCGAGGGTCAACAAAATATTTTCGCATTCGATGGAGAAAGTTGGCGATTGAAAATTCATGAGAAAATTCCATCGCAACGAAAAACGCTTTTCTTTTAATTATGTTCATCCCAAATCGTGTATAATTTCAGTGACACTCTCTCCCCTATTTCGCGATAATACAAAACGTGCTGCCCTTCTTTGAACGTTTACTCCGTCAGTCCTGTCTGGTAAGGACCTCACACCGCGCAGCAGTATTCTAGAAGAGGGCGGACAAGTGTAATGTAGGCAGTCTCCTTAGTAGATCTGTTGCACTTTCTAAAAGGCTTGCCAATGAAACGCAGTATTTGGTTAGCCTTAGCCACAACATTTTCTATGTGTTCCTTTCAATTTAAGTTGTTCGTAATTGTAATTCCTAGGTACGTAGATGAATTAACGGCCTTTAGATTTGACTTATTTATAGTGTAACCGAAGTTTAACGAATTCCTTTTAGAACCCGTGTGGCTGACGTCACACTTTTCGTTATTTAGGGTCAATTGCCGCTCTTTGCTGGACTGCTGTTACTTACCGGTTGTCGTGTGTTGGGAGGGGGTTACGTATCTAGCACTGAGTTGCAACGTGCCAGGAGTGGAGTTCGGACCTGGCAATCGGATAGTTGGAACGAGGCAGTGAGCGGCAGTGAGTTTCAAATAGCCATGACTCGCCCGACCGTTGCCGGCACACATAGTTTCAATAGCGACGGTCTTAGTTGATCGTCGGTTGGTCGTCTTACCGGACGACGTGATTGCTTGCCGATCGTTTATGGGTTGGCGATGTGTGTGTCTCAACTCGTCGTTCGTCCTTGTCATAGCATTGTTGGTCGTGTTCTTCGTCCAAGTGTTTGTGATATAGTGTGTAGCTTATGATGTCGACTGCCCAGTTATTTTAGTGTTGTTTCGGTGCTGATGTGTAACAGTTGGTCGGTAACAGTTGGTCGGTTGGCGTAGTCGCGATGTAGCACCAGTGGGGCATGTAGCGTCAGGAAGATGCTGATAGCCATCACTTGACCGACGGTTGCCGACACACATGTTTTGCTTGGGGATGACTTTGGTTGATCGTCGGTCGGTCGTCTTGCTAGACGACGTGTATCTGGCCGGCGATTGCTTATGGGCTGGCTGTTTGAGCCGACTCGTGGTTCGTTCTCGTTGCTGCAGTCACTGCCGTGAGCATCGTCTAGTCCTCGTCCAGATGTTCGTGGGGCTGTGTGTAGTTTCTGTGATTTTCACTGACAAGTTTATTTAAGTGTTGCCGGCGTACTGCCTCTGAGTTAGTCGGTCGTTTGATTAAACGACGTGGGTTTGCACCATACCGATATCTTTTCTAAATGGTTTTGCAATTTGTTTTGATCTTTTGATTACTTTATTAGTCATCTGCGAACAACCTAAGAGGGCTGCCCAGATTGTCTCCAAAATCGTTTATATAGAGGGGGAACAGCATAGGGTCTATAACACTACCTTAGGGCACGCCAGAAATCGAGCCGGCCGGAGTAGCCGTGCGGTTCTAGGCGCTGCAGTCTGGAACCGAGCGACCGCTACGGTCGCAGGTTCGAATCCTGCCTCGGGCATGGATGTGTGTGATGTCCTTAGGTTAGTTAGGTTTAATTAGTTGTAAGTTCTAGGCGACTGATGACCTCAGAAGTTAAGTCGCATAGTGCTCAGAGCCAGCCAGCCAGAAATCTCTCCTACTTTACTCGATGACTTTCCGTCAAGTATTACGAACTGTGACCTCTCTGACAGTAAATCACGACTCCTGTCACAAAAATGAGACGATATTCCACAAGCATGTAATTTCACTACAAGCCGTTTGTGTGGTACAGTGTCAAAAACCTTTCGGAAATCCAGAAATACGGAACCAATTTGAAATCCCTTGTCAATAGCACTCAGTACTTCAAGAGAGTAAAGAATGTAAAACACTACTGCCATGCGAGTGGCGGATAAGTCGCACTTTGTTTTTCGTGGTCGTCCTTCAACCTGGGAAGAGATCCATGCTGCTATTGTAGCAATATCTGCGTTGCCACTTGCGAACGATGTATGTCGTGAAGATAAGGGTCAGGTCACGGGCGTTGTCAAGGGAAATTCCGAATTGCCTACATCGGCTGATGCTGTTAAAAGGGAACCCCGGCGTTGCTTCAGGTGTGGTAGCACGGCTCATTTGGTACGCTCTTGCGTTCAACCTCGCATGCCCATAGCCAATAAATGATGCCGGGCTGGGCAGCGACCTCGGGATCGAGCCTTTAAACCTTGGTGTACCCGTGTTGTCGCTCCCATCTCCGCCCTGGCCTTATATTTGTTCTCGAGTAGGTGGGGAACCGATTTGTGCTCTTTTGGATTCTGGTAGCTCCCTTTCACTATTGAGCTGCGAATGGTTTCTTGAATCTGGTCTGAAACTTCGGTCGGTCCCTTCAACGGTGCCGAGATGTCGGGTGGCCAATGGCCTAGTGTTGCCTCTACATGGTTGGGTCCGAGGGAGTATATCAGTTGGGGATTTCTCTTGGCCCTTGTCATTACTCTTGGTCAAGAAGCTGCCAGCCGATTTGATTTTGGGGTGTGATTTCATCAATGAAACTGGTTTAGTCTTGGATTATTCCGGGCACACCTTCGTCTGTAAGTCGCTCCTGCGGAGAAGTTTGGTTTCTGTGAGTGTGCTAAACGGACTGTGCATCGAAATGCCGGCATCCTGGCTGTTGAGGCTGTGCCTAATGAGTTCGATCTCGCCCATCTCTCCCCACATTAGGCCCTTCAGCTACAGGATTTGCTACAGAGGTTCCCTGAGCTTCTTTGTGATAGGTTGGGCGTTACTAATGTTCTTAATTACCATATCCGTCTATCTGATGGTATTCCTGTTAGGCAGTCCCCATATCGCCTCTCATCCGCTAAGGTGAAGATACTGAGAGCTAAAATATCCAAAATGCTTGAGCAAGGGGTTATTAGGCCTTCGACATCTGCCCGTGCTTCCCCAATATTCCTTGCTCCTAAGGATCAGGGGCGGGATTTTAGGCATGTTGTTGACTACCGGTGCCTGACTGCTGAGGTTGTCCTCGAGTCTGTTTCTCTACCTGATCTTCATAACTCCTTTACTTGGTTTGCAGGCGCTAATTGGTTTACTGTCCTTGATTTGAACCAAACCTATTATCAGATTCCCTTAGCTGAAGAATGTAAACATGTTACTGCATTTTGTACTGATTGGAATCTGTTTGAGTTTTACACGGTTCCCTTCCCTTTGGCTTGGCTACTGGTGCAGCCGTTCTTACTCGTTTACTGGATAATATCCTTGAAGACTTGAAATTAGTTTTAGTGTATAATTATTTGGACGACTTCATTTACAGCCGTTCGTTTCAGGAGCATTTGGATCATATACAGCAAGTTTTTTTGAGGTTACAGGGAACCGGGTTAACTGTTAAACCCAGTAAATTGACGTTAGCGAGGCAGCAGGTGTCCTTCTTAGGTCACCAAGTATCAGGTCAGAGTATTCGCATCGACCAGGAAGGAACTAAGGCACTAAGAGCTCTGCCTCCGCCTACTGATAAACGTAGAATTGCTAAGTTCATAGGCATGGCTAATTATTTTAGGCGTTTTGTCCTAATTTTGCTCAGATGGCAGCTCCCTTAAATGAATTTCGCCGGAAAGGAGTGCGTTTTGAATGGGGACCTGCCAAAGGGGCTGCGTTTGAGCACATTAAGGCAGCTATAGCCAACCCTCAACTGACGCATCTAATGCAGGTATTTCGGCTGTACTCCTCGATGAGTTCGAAGGTTAGAGGCAACCATTAGCGTACGCATCTCGACGGTTAACCAGTGCCGAACGTAATATTCTGTCTACGAGTGCGGGGCTGAGCCGTGCGTGGCTCGTGTTCGGGCCATCTCTCTTTTTACGTTCTGTTTTTACTGTACTACCACCTCGTTTTGTTAATTCAATTACTGGTGTTACTGAGTTGCTGCCTTGCCTGCCCGTGAGCGGCAGCAGCAGCGCATATCGATATATGCCCTGCCATATTATTTTTGCTGGACTGCTATTACTTCCCGGTTGTCGTGTGTTGGGAGAGGGGTTCGTATCTGGCAATGAGTTGCAACGCGCCAGGAGTGGAGTTCTGACGTGGCAGTCGGACAGAAGGGACGCGGCAGGAGTTGGTAGGGTTGGAGCGGCAGTGAGGTTCGGATAGCCATGACTCGCCCTACCGTTGCCGCAGACACAGTTTCAATAGCGACGGTCTTGGTTGATCGTCGGTTGGTCGTCTTACCGGACGACGCGATTGCTTGCCGATCGCTTATGGGCTGGCGATGTGTGTGTCTTCAACTCGTTGTTCGTCGTCGTCACTGCACAGTCACTGCTTTTACCAGTGGTTGCGTTCTTCGTCCAAGTGTTTGTGATAGTGTAGCTTGTGATGTCGACTGCCCAGTTATTTTAGTGCAGTTTCGGTGCTGATGTGTAACAGTTGGTCGGTTGGCATAGTCGTCACGTGGCACCAGCGTCAGGAAGATGTGGATAGCCATCACTTGCCCGACGGCTGCCGACACACATGTTTTGCGTGGGGACGACTTTGGTTGACCGTCGGTCGGTTGTCTTGGTACACGACGTATATTTGGTCGGTGATTGCTTATGGGCTGGATGTGTGTTCCGACTCGTGGTTCGTCCTTGTTATTGCACAGTCACTGCGGTGAGCATCGTCTAGTCCTAGTGCAGATGTTCGTGGGGCTGTGTGTAGTTTTTGTGATTTTCACTGACAAGTTTAGTTAAGTGTTGCCGGCGTACTGCCTCTGAGTTAGTCAGTCGTTTGATTAAATGACATGGGTTTTCGGGTCGTCCACCCCTTATGGGTTGTCTGGGATCCGTTGCTGTTTGGTTCCCATAGTCTCTGTATCGTTGGAATTTTGGTGCAAGTGCGGAGCGGAACTAGCCTTCAGCTTGTGATGTCGACTGCCCAGTTATTTTAGTGCAGTTTCGGTGCTGATGTGTAACAGTTGGTCGGTTGGCATAGTCGTCACGTAGCACCAGCGTCAGGAAGATGTGGATAGCCATCACTTGCCCGACGGCTGCCGACACACATGTTTTGCGTGGGGACGACTTTGGTTGACCGTCGGTCGGTTGTCTTGGTACACGACGTATCTGTTGACGGTCTGTCGGTTGGGTTGCCGTCGGATTGATCATGGTTGAGCCGAGTGCCTGTCTCCCCTAAGTGATCGTTTGCATTTCAAGTGCTGGGCGAACCCCGAAAATTCTGAGCGCCGTTAGCTGCACTGCCTTTTCTTATTTTCTGTTGAGTGTATTTGTATGGCTCATAGCCGATGTTTTGAATTAAAGTTGAATTGTTTTTAGTTGTGTTTTATGTCATAGGCCTTCAGCCGATTTAAAATTAAATTTCCTTGCTTATCTAGTGCTAGATTGTTTGGGCCTTCAGGCTGATTAAAATCTTGTTTAAAGATAAAGCCTTGAGCCTTCTGTCTACTAAAAAAAAAAAAACATTTTAGTTGAGTTTTAAGTCATGGGGTTTTCAGCCGTTTTTAAATTAAAGTGCTTGTCTTTCGAGCATCAGAATCTTTGGGCCTTCAGCCTAATTTAAAATAAGGCTCTCTGATGTGTTTTTTTTAAATTTAATGTTACCTTGAGTCTTGTTTCATGGGCCTTCAGCCATCTTTAAATTAAACTTGTTTGCTTTTCAAGTGGTATATTTGCTGAGCCTTCAGCCAAGTTGTAGAACTTACTTACGTGAGGCCTTGTGCCTTATAAATATTCATTTTTGGGTCCGAATCTTAAGTTAATGGCTCTTAGACGTTTTTAAATTTAAGTCGTTGTGCCCTTAATGCATAAGATAGTGTGGCCTATTCAGCCGATAAATAAGTTCAAAAATTTGTGCTGTAATGTTTGGTCAAATAATAAAGTTATGTGTGTTATAGTGTAACTGACAGCCGCTCATTTTGGCCCCTTTCCACAACGCCAACTATCTGTCGTGTCCTGCGGACTAAGCAGGACGTTCCAGAGGCGTTGGCCGTTTTGTTCGCGCTGCAGAAGTACCGATTTTTCCTTGAGCATCGGATATTTCAGCTAGAAACCGACAATCAGGCATTGAGCTGGGTGTTAGCCAGGCCACGTAAAACTGGCCGTATCGCCAATTGGGCAGTACGCATTTCTGCATTTCGATTTGAAGTTAAACACGTAAAAGGCACCCAGGAAACAGAGGGAGGCAGTTCAAAGTGGTTCAAATGGCTCTGAGCACTGTGGGACTTAACTGCAGAGGTCATCAGTCCCCTAGAACTTAGAACTACTTAAACTTAACGAACCTAAGGACATCACACACATCCATGCCCGAGGCAGGATTCGAACCTGCGACCGTAGCGGTTTAGGGGAAGGCCAGAAGATCAGGTCTATGTCCATAATTTTCCTGGGAGGCAGGTGCGTGTCGCAAATCTTAGTAAATTCACTTCCCGTTTTTTGGGTCCTTGCACCGTTGTATGTATTGTAGGCCCAGTTAATCTGCTGGTTAAGGATAACTGCACCGGTAAGCAGTATCGGGTCCACCTTAGCCAAGTTAAATTTGGTTAGCCAAATTGTTGAGTTACCCTGCAAGTTGGTGTCTGATCTGAGGGGGGGGGGGGGGGGGGGGGGAGCTTGAGCCGTGGCCGGCTCGCGTTCATGCCGTTTGTTATTTGGCATTTTGTCACAATCGAGTAGCGTCTTGTTTTTCCCTGAGTTACTACCGTAATTAGTTGCTGACTTTTCTTCTCTCAGTTACAGCAGTAGCGCTTATCGATACTAGTACTGCTGTACTATCTTTAGTGTGATCGTTATATTTCCGTGTGGTGTTGTGTGTGGCAGTCGGCCGGTTGGGACAGAGCAGCGAGGAAGTCTCCGCTGCGCGAGGGCAGGCCGGGACTGTTGGTAGCGTGCACGCGCGGTCAGATTGTGAGGTGCCAGCTGCGAGAGCTACAAAGTTGATGCCCACCGAACCTGGGCACTGAAGTTGAGTGATTAGTTAACCTGTTATGAAACCTCAACTGCTGTGACCTCTCTTCTTTCATTGCCGGTTGTTGCTTCCTGGAGCATTCCGACTAGCAGGAACGTATCGTGTCTTGGAGTCGGTGAAATTTTGCAGCCGCCTTCATGTATGGCCTTTAACTATTAAACTGATTGTTACTTATCAGTGAAGTGCACCAGCGGTATTTTCTGCCCTGTGGTCATTAACGCCCCAGTGAACTGCCCTGGTCGTTAGCGTAGTTTTCCGGCAGTGTGTTTTCATCGCTGTGTTGATGCTGTCCAGCACAGCGTGTAGTTCGACAGCTTTTGTTCATTTTTTTTTCTTAGAGTGGTTATTGTGCCTTGGCTGTTTTTTTGATGGCAGTTTTGAAGATGTAGTGCTGCTGGTATCTTTGTCCTCAGCAAATACTTTTGTTGTGCCATCGGTCAGGCAGAAGGGAATTAATTAGGATGTTGGTCGGTCCTTCAGCCATCCCTGGGTCGGGTTGCCATCCGATTATTGAACCTTACTGTTGGCTACCTGTCTCACCTCACATTATGTTAGAACTACCTCTTCAGGCTGACCCTTGGAATGCTTCTGAGCACCACTGTTCTGTTGGTTTTAGATTGTGATTTTCATTTTAGTCTGAAATACTTTGCGAGGCCTTCAGCCGTCTATTAATTTAGTTTGTTTTAATTTTTAAATAAGGCCTTCACCCGACTCAAAATAAATTTGAAGATTTGTTTAAAAACAAAATTTTGAAAGTTTGTTCTATCTTAAATTCTTGTTATCCAGGCCCAAAGTCCTGAGTTGTTCAATGTCTTGTGTGTGGCTTTCAGCCGAGTATTTATGTGGAATATTTTTTAAAGTAAGGCCTTCAGCCACGAGTATTCTTTAAAGCAATTTTTTATAACTTGCGTTCAGGCCTTTAGCTGTTCTTGTTTTTGGTGTGGTTTTGGGCCTTCAGCCTGGGTGATATCTCAAGTTTTCTTAACTAGGTCTTCAGCCATATTGTTTTATTTTGATCCTTTTAAGGCAATGTGTAATTAAGTGGTTTTTAGGAAAATAAAAGTTTGTGTGTTTCGTGCAACTTACAGTAACTGATTATGGCCCCCTCCACAACCATAAACTGATCCGCTCTATCCTGCGAAACCAGATTTCATAAGTGTACAGACAAACAAGTGATTAGAATTTCAGAAAAAATGGATGATTTATTCAAGAGAAAGAGCTTCACAAATTGAACAAGTCAATAGCGTTTTGGCCCACCTCTGGCCCTTACGCAAGGAGTTATTCGGCTTGGCACTGACTGATAGAGTTGTTGGATGTCCTCCTGAGGGATATCAAGCCAGTTCTGTCCAACTGACGAGTTAGAGTGTCAAAATCCCGAGATGATTGGAGGGCCCTGACCATAATGCTCCAGACGTTCTCTATTGGAGAGATATCCGGCGACCTGGCTGACAATTGTAATGTTTGACAATCACCGAGACAGGAAGTAGAAACTCTCGCCGTGTGTGGGCGGGCTTAATCTTGATTAAACGTATGCCCAGGACGACTTGCCATGATGTGCTGTATGGGTGCCACAGATAACAACCAAAGCGGTTCTGCTACCAAAACAAATGGCACCCCACACTATCACTACTCGTTTAGCCGTATGGTGGACGACAATCAGGTTGGTATCCCACCACTGTCCGGAGTGACACCAGACACGTCTATAGCCTGGAATATCTTCACTTGGAACTGACCCCGATGAGCAGCGTAGGCATGTCTGGAAACGCCCCTGATAGTGATGGGATGCCAAACTGACTGTCGTCCGCAATACGGCCCGACAACCAGGAGAAATGGTCTTTGTTACCACTTCATGTACACGTATTGCCCGAACTCTTACAGGACTCGGTAAGATTATCTGCCACGAGTAATGAGTGTAATGGGCAGTGGCACTACGAATGTAGTGCGTGGACATTAAGTTGGGAATGTGGGGCTCACGGGGAGCGTGCTAGGCATAAATCCCTGCAGTCGCGGTATCCTTTGTGCCATCGGTGGCTCAGATGGATAGAGCTTCTGCCATGTAAGCAGGAGATCCCGGGTTCGAGTACCGGTCGGGGCATACATTTTCAACTGTCCCCGCTGATGTATATCAGCGCCTGTCGACAGCGTAGGGTATTGATTTAATTACCATTTCAAAATGGAAATGAGATGTACTTCTAAAATCAGATCGGTACACACTTGGCTTGATACATTTGCATAAAATAGTAAAATACCTTGTACGCTGTTGTCCTGTGTTCTCCACGTTATAGATAAAAACAGGTTTATCGCAGTTGTGCGGCGTACATTAACAGGTCTACATTTGCAAATGGAATTTTTGTCGTGAAACGTGACAACAGCGGGTACAAGCAGGTGCCTTTCAACGAGGATGCTGCCTATCGATTGTAATACGACCTCTGTCAGACGGCCTAACGTAAGATGTTTTGTAGTGACTTGCACGTCATGAGAGAATGAACATGTATTACAACTCATATTTTTAACATCGCTTTTTTTATTTTTGTCAGCAGAAGGCCCATTTACAAATTTTACGCCTATTGATGTACTTCTTAGAACTATGACAGGCCTATATTGATGTTTGGTGTGCAGAATATACAACAGCAGCACTGTATGTATTTTATTATTTCATAATTGGTGTTTCACAGTTCCAATAACAGGCTTGTAGGAGTCATAGGGGACACTTAACAGATAAAGTTTTGATAAGGAAGCCATGTACGGAAAATAAGTTTGAAGGTCGTATTGCTTTCAAATCTCACGGTTCACTGTTTGGTACGTGGCGGTAACGCTTATCTCGAGAAAGTACGATTACATACAGTTTTCATCTGACTACAACAACTGCTGCGGGAAACAGGCTCGTTCACAACTAGGAGGGTTGACTGTTTCTCCATGAGCGCGCACCAGAGTTTGTGGACCGTAAGTAAGAAAGCAAACATCGCAGGTACACCTCGTGCATCGAACAGCAGGGTTAACCCGAGGAGTAACTCCTGTGGAGCACAGAGCTCGCCATGTCCGCCGTGTGCATACCGAGAAGCGGGACATTTTAAAGTAATCAGATCTTCACGCTTATTTCTCATCCAAACGGAGGGACATTTCCGGGGATGGATTCCCTACCAAAATGTTATTCATAAGTCCCCTCTACAACACCTGGAAGCCTGTAACAGAACATGTGAAAAACCCTGCATGAAAGTATCGTGCCCACTACGTAAAGATAGGGTTTTAAATGAGTGTCTCATTTTCATTTTGTTATTAAAGGGTATCTGCTGGTGAAGGATCATGTTGGAGATCGGTGATCGTAACGAAGGTACTCATAAAAATGAGGTAGCTATTAACATGGATGAGCTGTGCTGCAGCTCGCGTTGGTTCTGTTTGTAGGTTACCGCCCTCTGTTTGAGGCCAGACCGTATCCTATAGTTGGCATGGTTGCAGTTGTTTGTCTTCTTCTCGTCTTGACTGGCGCCACTCGTTTCGCAAGCGTTGCCTGTCCCCTAGTGGCAGCAGCGGCGGCCTATCGATATGTAGGAACTGTTGCCCTATCTTTGGGGCGGCGTCGTTGTTTTTCCGGGTCGTGTGAGTCTGGCAGTTCAGTTGGGGACCCAGGAGGAGTCAAGTCCATTCTGTGCAAGAACACGTCAGTATTGCTGGTGGCGCCCATGGACTGACGGATGGAAGGGCTGTGGTCACGAGGGTGTACGGCCTCGTCGTAAGCCAGATCTTGCAGGCTTTAAGATGAGTGCATTTCAATTCAAGTAGAGAAACCTCCACCATTGTGAGATATTGCGATTCTCCAGTGACTTGGGTTCGTGTTGCTGCTCCTAGTGCCGCCGAGGCGAAGAACAGCGAGTGGAGTGCTCGGGGAAAGAGGATATGATTAGCTTTCCTCGACTTATTACTATTTACTGCGTTTAGCTTGTTACAATTTGTTAAGTTCAACCAGCAGTATTTTTCCTGTCTGGTGGCCGCTAACGCCCCATTTACCTGCCCTGGGGGTTAGTGTATGTAATGGCAGTGTGTGTTTCCTCACCTTGCCGCTGCTGTCCAGTAAGGCGTGTAGATTTGACAGCTTTCTTGATTGTAGGCCGTTTGTGATTCTTCCACTCTGGTGGTAGTGATTCCTTCCTCGTTCTGGGCTCTCTAAGCACATTATTCTGGAGACGTACTTCAGTCTGGCGGTTCCGGCTTTGGTGTGTTGTTCCAATCTTGCATGTGGTTTATTGGATGTCAGGTAGCTTCAGCAAGATTATCATTAGTCATTCGTTAGACTGCCACTAGTGTGAGTTACCATCTTGTGAAATGAATGCAACTCTTGACTGCCTATCTCATCGCTTGTGAAAGTGTTTGTTGCCGGATCTTCTCAGAGGTCGATTCTTGGAGCATCGTCTGTGTTTTGTTGTTGTATTATTAATTACCATACCTTATAATGCCTACATTAAAGGTTATGTATGCTACTTAATAGTTCCGGTCGCCTTCTGAAATAAATCTAGCAGTGTAAGTGTTGTGTTACAAGGTTATCATCATCTTATTTCACCGGTTTGGTGGTCAGTTGCTTGTTTCTTTTAATTAACCTTTTGAAACGTCCCCTTAGAAAAATTATTTAATTACTGTGCTGACAAACCTCTCACATTATTTGATTTTCAAACAGCTGAGCAGAACTGAACGCACTCAGACATTTCGCTCTTTACCTATTCTGATCAACACTAAACCGACACACAATATTTTTAGCGCAACGCAATCTGACTTTCAAAAATCCCTACAAAAGAATGGCCGTGACTAACATTAACCTATACCTTTCACAAATCACTTACCTCACCAAAAATCTTCGTTACTCGAACTACTGCAATAGAGCGAGCGCCACTACTGCCAGCTAAATAAAAGATTCAAACTACTGAAGGCACTAACTACTGATAGGCACAGTTAGCAAATGAAAGATTATGATAGAGAACAAACAATGTATTTACCTTAAGAGTGTTCGAAAGTCATAGTATATATAGCAGTTCGTGACATCCAGTCTTACAAATTTCAAAACTCCGCCATTTCTCTCCCCACATCCACCACTGCTGGCGGCTCACCTCCAACTGCGCAATGCTACGCGCTGTTCACATCCAGCTTCCCAACACTACAATGGCAGACAACAATGCAAACTAGCCACAGACTGCACACAGCACAGCCAGTGATTTTCATACGGAGCGCTACGTGGCGTTACCAATATAAAAACCTAAACAGCCTACTTACACTTTGCTTGTATTTGCTGTTTTACAGCAAGTTTCTAAATTTTTTATGTAACTGCCGTTCCTGGCGTGTAAGGCGTTCAGCCGTGATAGTGGTCATTTGCTTCGAAAAACATTCGATATTTGTATTTTAGCAATAAGCCTTAAAAACTTATTTACTGTCATTCCTGGCATCTGATACCTTCTGCTGTGTTTGTGGCCACTTACTTTTCAATATTTCGACACCTGAAAGTTGTAACTGCAGCGAGTTCTTAAACATTCTTAATTTATTGCCATTCTTGGCGTGTAAGGTCTTCAGCCGTGATCACAGTGGCTTGTTTTTTTTTCTTTTTTTTCACATTATCTGTATCTGTATTTTATGGTGATTTTCCAAATTATAACACACTGGAAACACTATTATTTACAGTCTTTTTTTACTTCATTAATAACGTGTGGTATTTTTTATTTATTGTTGAGTCCGCAATTGCTGTTTTAAGAAGGAATGTGTGTAACTGTAAAAGGCAAACCAATAGTAACTGATTACGGCCCCGTCCACAATCGTAACCGAATCCTGCCTTCAGTGGAAGGCGGGAAGACGATATATGGATATAAATGAAAGAAAAACCTTTGATGTTTAAATAAATTGAATTGCCGGATCTGTACATTTATGATAGTTGAATAAATTTTAAATAAATAAGTTGGCCATATTTATCTGTTGCAGAGCGGATAGCAGTAAAACGTGAAAACGGAAGTTTGTGAGGGAATATGTGAGGACTTGCTCTGGTAAAAATATCTATCACCTTTATTAAACACAGACATGACCAAACTAATAAACTAAACAACTAATAAATGGGTGATGGTTGCTGTTCTTCATACCACTTTTAGGCTAAGTTACAAAATTGCATTAACAACTTCGTCTTGGAGAGCACAGCAAGATTTATCATTAATTATTAATTATGGAAGAGTCAGATGAATCTTTCAATGGAAACATTCACGCACATATACACTTATAGTTGATATTCAGGATAAATGTAAGAATAAAGAAAAAAACTTCAACAGTACGCACGTGGTTGGCAAACGGTCGTTCCCTTGGCTTGAGTGCACGAAGTAAGTGAACAAGAATTCACCGATAACAATAAACTGTTAATAGTTGCACCATAGAAGAAATTCAGGAACTAATTTGGAAGTTTTACTCCAAGAATCAGGAACTGTGACACGTAACGATTCTCACAATCCGCGAACACGTGATCGCCACAAACAAAAATTTCGAATAAAATGAGTGGTAAAATTCAGAATGGTGACTAAATTTGGCGGGATACATCACTGTGAGTCACGATCTGCGAACTTATGGCTCTAAGATCAGTACTTAACACGTGCCGATACAAGAAAGACATATGGCAACTAGATTCCGCACTGATATCGAAATTAGCGACATTTCAGAAATCTATTCAGTTATGGTATACTTGTGAGATCACCAACGAGCTAAATCAGACTAAATTGAGAAGATACATAATGAATCCACATGTCTGAACAGAGGTAGAGCAGAACAATGGCTTGATGCAAAGCCAAGTGCAACTGGTTATAACGTTCCGAAATTAACCAGAAGAATTTCGTATGCCACTCAACGAGCAATGGGCGATGAGAGCAAGACGTTAATTTTGACTGGAGCTGAAATCTACAAAAACAAGATAATGAATTAACTACGAATAGGCTCAATCACAGTCGGTGTCGCCCGTCTCGGTTCTCCCGGAACACTAGCGAGAGAGCTCTTTTGCAACCCACGCGTCATGTTCCTTCGGAAGTGGCCAGAGATCTCCCTGTTGCGTGGTGCCAACCTGTACAAGAGCTTCGTCCAAGGCGAACAGAGACTTCTTGCTACCTGTACGTGTTTTATAGGGCTGGGTGTTCTGATACAGTGCAGACTATTTATAGTCTCACAGACCTGAATACTGAAATTTAACTTGTACACTCTCTTTCATGCTTTTCATTCATGAGGTGAGGGGAGGACGGGATGTATATACTGACATACTGCACATGGATGTATGGAATATGCGTGTGGGGCTCGTATAATTACCAAATATCTTAGTAAAATGTGAGGGGAAATAAAGGTAATATACCTTATGACCACTACAGACATACTAAACTCATCAGTCTTGTTTTTATGTAGTTTACAGTTTGCGCCAGGAATTGAGGTGCCAGAGGTCGCTACATTAAGTTAAATGTTAAACAAAATGATGAAGAAACTCGTTTCGAGACCTTTTATTACAATTATGAATTTTACTACACTAGCCGATGGATTTAACACAGATTTGTTTTCTACACAAATTATAAAACTCCTGTCTTCGGTTGTTTTAGATTAATTTATGTGGTTATCCGTCTATCGGACACAAATATGGGAGATTTACACAGAGAACACGCTTCCTTAGGAAATAAACCTCACCCTCTCACCCTTTTCAAATATTGAAGTTCTTCTGTTGAAAAATAGAAAATTTCACTTTCAAATAATAACAGTACAAGTCAAATTACCTTGTTTTATAGCCCCTTATCGCTTAACACACTTTCTTAACAATGCCTAAAGTCATCCAGTCTTGTGTCAACAGTTAAGCTCGTTTCCCATTCACACTCAAGTAACCATTGCGTTGCCACTGTAATTAAATAGGTACCTACTGATCACAGAAGCATTTTTATTTACGTTCATTATAAATATGTTTCTCCACAGATATTACTGATTAACAAACACAATAGTACTTCAACTAAAAATTTCAAAACTAATCCCGCGCGTCTTTCCGTGTAATAACTGAATTCCCGAAACACTTTTCTCTTCCGAGGCGACCTACAACTTCCAGCTCTTAATTATACTTTCTGGCAAGTTCTTCACACCATTCACCCGCGACGCAGCTGTGTGCGACTACCCCGAGCGGAAGCCCAACAACGACTCTTGCTGCACACACCAAAACGCGTGACCTCTACCGCTGCGGCACTGTTGACAGTAAGACGGGGCGTCCTTCATGGAAAATTGGCGCTCGGCTTCTAAAACTCCAGAAGCGAGCGAGGTAAGGAGTACAATACGGCTATGTCATGATCATGATATCAAAGACGGCATAACTCTTTACAATATGTAGTGCAGTACACACAGGTGCCGATCCCTGAGCTGTGTGGTTTTTTTTCCAGTTTCTGATGTAATTTCCTTGACAAAGACAACTATTAATTTGTATACCTATCTTATCAAGATGTTTTTATTGTAATATATTTTTATATGAGTACCTATATGCAATATTCTGCACATTACTGTTACTATTTATACCCCTAAAAGTAATTCCACAAATTTGTCTGTTCTTGTGGTTTCTTTTATCTAAGTCGATTAAAAATGGTACTTTCTATCGAAACTAATCGTCAATAATGTCTTAACCTACGTCCCATACTCCTGTTCCTCCTCCTTGTCAGTGTTATCTACATGCTCCTTTCTCCTCAGATTCTGAGGAGAACTTCCTCATTCCTTATCTTATCAGTTCATTTTTCTGTAGCACCACATCTCAAACGCTTCCATTCTCTTCTGTTCCGGTTTTCTCATTGTTCATGATTTACTACCATACAATGCCGTGATCCAAACGTACAGTCTCAGAAATTTCTTCCTCCAATTAAGGTCTGTTTTTGATACTAGTAGACTTATTTTGGCCAGGAATGCCATCTTTGTACATACTAGTCTGATCTCTGTGTGGTCCTTGCTTCATCCGTTACGGGTCTTTTGCTTCCAAGGTAGCAAAATTCCTTAGTGACTGGGGCCACCTTGCACTTTCCAAATCGAAAATGTTACAAGGGACAGAGGTTGAAATAAAAACATTGTGTGATTGATGTTCTGTACGTATCTCTCACACGTTGTTTGTGGGTGTTGTAGTCTTCAGTCCGAAGTCTGGTTTGATGCAACTCTCCATGCTACTCTAGCCTGTGCAAGCCTCTTTATCTCCGAGTAACTACTGCAGCCTACATCCGTCTGAATCTGCTAACTATATCCATATCTTGGTCTCTCTCTACGAGTCCCTCCCCCATCCCCACCCCTTCCCCCCACCCTCCACGCTTCCCTCCTGTACTAAATTCATGATCCGTTGTTTTCTCAGAATATGTCCTCCCAATCGATTCCTTCTTTCAGCCAGGTTATGGCATAAATTTCTTTTCTCCCCAGTTCTGTACAGCAGCTCCTCATTAGTTACGTTATCTATCCGCGTAATCTCCAGCGTTCTTCTGTAACACGACATTTCGAAAGCTTCTATTCTCTTCTTGTCTAAACTGTTAATCGCCCACGTTTCACTTCCATACTTGGCTACATTCCATACAAATACTTTCGGTAAGGTCTTCCTGACACTTAAATCTGTACTGGATGTTAACAAATTTCTCTTCTTCTCTTGCCGTTGCCAGTCAACATTTTATATCCTCCCTACTTGACCATCATCAGTTATTTTGCTTCCCAAATAGCAAAACTCATCTACTACTTTAAGTGTCTCGTTTCCTAAACTAATTCCGTCAGCATCACCTGATTTAATTCTACTACAGTCCATTATCCTCGTTTTCATTTTGTCATGTTCGTCTTATATCCTACTTTCAAGACACTGTTCATTCCGCTCAACTGCTCTTCCAAGTCATTAGCTGTCTCTGCAGAATTACAATGTCATCGTCAATAAGTCTTCCATAAAAATCTCGCAGAATGACCCCAATAGGAAAACCATATATATATATAACACAGGAGCTCACCGACATTGGTTCTTCCTAGTTGCAATTTGCAAATATATCAGGAAAGAGGGGGAACCATAGTGATACCAGATCTTACGCCGCACACCGTAACTGGCTTGTGGAGTATCGATGTATGTGGATAAAAAAGAAATTTTAATAAAATAAACCACAAATAATAAAATTGCATGTGAAAAATGTTCGCTACAAATGTCTTTCATTTAATCTGAGGTGGACTGCCATTTCATTTTGAGTTAATAATTTTTTGTGTAAGACTAATTCCAATATACGAGAATATATGCCAACATTAAATGTCTGTGGCGCAGCCTTCTCATTTTTTGGTTACTGGGCAGCGGGAAATGTTGCCTCTCCTGTCGATGAGGCTATAGCGGCGAATAGCCTTCGCTATCTGTGGAGCCGTGATTGATATTGGCTTACGGGGCCTGTTAGCCATGTGTGAGATAGCGCCGCGCAATACAGAGGATACCAGGATGACAGACAGCTCTCTGATGAGTTACGCCGAGCCCTGCATTCTGCTAGTCGAGATCAATAACGGCCCCAGCAATGAAACACAGCCGCCGCTAATAGTCCCAGACTTATACATACATGGAAAATCCTTCATTTCATTGCTGTTTTAATACTTACTGTGCGCGGAGTCATCCCTTAAAGCAATCTCTATCTAGCTTTAGAAAATTTCGGAAATCCAAATCATACTCGGCGTAATAAGTAGACAAAGCAGATCTAAAGCGTTGCTTCACGAGTCAGTTCTTCGATCAAAACCTCAGCGCAACTCCAGGAAAAAGGAGTTTAGAACATCCTCGTATGAATCTTTGTCCCTGGCTACTGTTTGAATCATGTGAGTCTCCCCATATATCTACAGCTGGAAAGTTAAGATCTCAACCTACTACCACTGCATTGTCAGGAAATATATCTGAGATTTTCTCCAAGCTTTCTCCGAAGCGTTCTGTTATTACAGCTCCTAGGGCAGGCGGTCTATAGAACCACTCAATTACCGTTACGACTTTCGTACTTACTATTATGGCCTTTCAAGCTTAATATCATCCAAATTGTAGCTTCTCAGCATCTACGAGTTATTCACATGAGTACTCAAAGATATCAGCTAAATTTCGATTACGCGATAAGTCATACAAATCTGAAAGCTGTAAATTCAACTAAATACTTAGGGATTGCAATTACAAATAACGTAAATTGGAACAATCACATAGATAGTGTTGTGGGTAGAGCAAACCAAAGACTGCGATTCATTGGCAGAACATTTGGAGGGCGCAACAGATCCACTAAAGAGACTGCTTACACTACACTTGCCCGCCCTATTCTGGAATATTTCTGTGTGGTGTGGGACCGCATCAGGTGGGACTGACGGATGACATCGAAAAAGTTCAAAGAAGGGCGGCTCGTTTTGTATTATCACGAAATAGGGGAGATAGTGCCACAATCATGATACGTGAATTGGAGTGACAATCATTAAAAGAAAGTCGTTTTTCTTTGTGACGGGATCTTCTCATAAAGTTTCAGTCACCAGTTTTCTTCTCCGATTACGAAAACATTCTGTTGGCACCCACCTACATAGGGAGAAATGACCATCACGATAAAATAAAGGAAATCAGGGCTCTCCCAGAAAAATTTAAGTGCTCGTTTTTCTCGCGCGCCTTTCGAGAGTGGAACGATAGAGAGACAGCTTGAAGGTGGTTCATTGAACCCACTGCCAGGCACTTAATTGTGAATAGCAGAGTAATCATGTAGATGAAGATGTAGATGAGGCGAACTCCCCACTATGTTCCTACAGCATTCAGGAAGTTAGATGGCATCTAATGCATCAACGTCTGTCATAACAATAACGTAAATACCGCGAAGAGCACTTGTGGCACGTTTGATGCCGAAAAAGGGGCCTAGTGCTCTATAGCGTCGTTGAATGGCTTTCACTGACGTGGATTTTCACCCTCAATTTGTTTCTCATGACTTGCTAGACAATCGCTCGAAGTTTGTCGGCTGAGTACTAGTTCAGCCTGTTTGTTTCAATCTGAATTTAATATTTCGTAGCTGTTCAGTTTCGTTTACATCCATGTTTCCGTTCCTGACACAATGTGGACATTATTTCTATTAATATGTGCGATTAATGCTGGGGCCTTACCAATGACGCTTAAGCACGTAACCACTGATTACAACACGTAATTCATCACAAATCAACAAGTCTACGTAGCATGATCGGAGGTCGTCGCAGAATCATCTGAACCTCTAGTTAAGACCACAACTCGGCTTCATATCAGAGGACAGCGAGCGGTTCTGATTATTTCAGCTCGTTCGCAGCAAGACAGGACAGGATCCACCGCCAATTACTGGACTTTTTTTTTAAACAATTTAGAAAGCACGGAGCCAGTAGAACAGGTCATCTGGTTCCGTACTGAACAGAGATTGCCTTCGCAACTAACGTAACCTCCCGCGGCCACACGACGTAACCCTCACGGTGATCCCTCTTTATCACGTCGATGGTAGGGAAGGTTACCCAACATGTGTCAAGACCAAACCGACACTCATGGTTATTGCCTAACTATCTACACACATCAAAAAAAGTTTTATATTACCCCAGTTCCCAGAGCTCCCGAAGATAGACGTTGACTGTGGATATTGTATCACAGACACAGTCCCTTTGTCTGTTAAGAGATGTCACTAAACCCGTGCAAAGGATGTAGACAACCATGCATGAGCAGCGCCCATTAGACGCAGGGGGTCCTACAGCCGATCAGTTCCAGTCATTCCACCAGGAAGGAGGTAGACAGCTCGTGTTGTCTGTAGTTCAACAATGCCTAGACGGTCAATACCGCGGTTCGATCGCGTCCGCATTCTTACTTCGTGCCAGGAAGGGCTCTTAACAAGAGAAGTGTTCAGGCGTCTCGGAGTGAAGCAAAGCGACGTTGTTCGGACATGGAGATACAGACAGACTTGAACTATCGATGACATGCCTCGCTCAGGCCGCCCGAGGGATACTACTGCAGTCGATGACCGCTACCTACGGATTATGGCTCGGAAGAACCCTGACAGCAACTCCACCATGTTGAATAATGCTTTTCGTGCAGCCACAGGACGTCGTGTTACGACTCAAACTGTGCGCAATAGGTTGCATGATGCGCAACTTCACTCCTGAAGTCCATGGGGAGGTCCATCTTTGCAAGCACGACACCGTGCAGCGCGGTACAGATGGGCCCAACAACATACCGAATGGACCGCTCAGAGTTGGCATCACGTTGTCTTCACCGATGAGTGTCGCATATGCCTTCAACTAGACAATCGTCGGAGACGTGATTGAAGGCGATCTGGTCAGGCTGAATACCTTAGACACACTGTCCAGCGAGTGCAGCAAGGTGGAGGTTCCATGCTGTTTTGGGGTGGCATTATGAGGGGCCGACGTACGTCGCTGGTGGTCATGGAAGGCGCCGTAACTGCTGTACGATACATGAATGCTATCCTCCGACCGATAGTGCAACCATATCGGCAGCATATTGGCGAGGTATTCGACTTCATTGACAACAATTCGCGCCCCCATCGTGCACATCTTGTGAATGACATCCTTCAGGATAACGACATCATTCGACTAGAGTGCCCAGCATGTTCTCCAGATGTGAACCGTATTGAACACGCCTCGGATAGATTGAAAAGGGCTGTTTATGGACGACGTGACCCATCAACCACTCTGAGGGATCTACGCCGAATCACCGTTGAGGAGTGGGACAATCTAGACCAACAGTGCCTTGATGAACTTATGGATAGTAAGCCATGACGAATACAGGCATGCATCAATGCAAGAGGACGTGCTACTGGGTATTAGAAGTATCGGTGTGTACAGCAAGCAGTCTGGACCGCCGCCTGTGAAGGTCTCGCTGTATGGTGGTACAACATGCAATGTGTGGTTTTCATGAGCAAAAAAGGGCGGAATCGATTTTTATGTTGATCTCTATTCCAATTTTCTGTACAGGTTCCGGAACTCTCGGAACCGAGGTGATGCAAAACTTTTTTGATGTGTTTATATCCTTCATCAAACACTCTGATAGTAGCAAATAAAATCCCAGTTTTCTTCAATAGCAGTACTCCTTAATTCAAATATAACTTTCTTGTTAATTCTGGAGAATTTGAATTTTTAAAAATAAATGTTTAAACTATACCATAATCAGCTTTAGTTAGTTTTAATAGTTAGGAAGTACCAGACACGCAGCCTGTCATCATCTTTCGTGCCATTCAGCAATTTCAGCACGCAGTAGCTTTCTTTTCGGCTGCAATTGGCGTTAATAGCTCCACTACACAATTTTAAATCGACTATTATTTAATTTACTTCAAGGTAAACAGAAAATTTCCACTAGAGTTGTCTTTAGGTATTTCAGGATTATACTCCCAGCTTTGATTTTCTTTTTGTGAAGTCTACACAAAAATTAGGTTGAATGGATTCAAATTCTGCAAATAGGGAAAAATAGTACATCATATAAACCCAGTGAAAGGGTCATTTCATTCAAAAATGACAAACAACTACACTGAAGAGCCAAAGAAAGTGGTACACCTGCATAATATGGTGTAGGGCCACCGCGAGCTCGCAGAAGTGCTGCAACACGACTTGGCATGGACTCGATTAATGTCTAAAGCAGTGCTGGAGGGAACTGACACCATGAATCCTGCAGGACTGTCCCTCAATCCGTAAGAATAAGTGGGGTGGAGACCTTTTCTGTACAGCACTTTGTGCAGCATCCCAGATATGCTCAATAATGTTCATGTCTGGGGAGTTCGGTGGTCAGCGGAATGTTTAAACTCAGGAGAGTGTTCATGGAGTCACTCTATAGCAGTTCTGGACGTGTGGAGTATCCCATTGTCGTGCTGGAATTGCCCAAGTCCGTCTAAACGCACAATGGACATTAATGAATGCAGGTGGTCAGACAGGTTGCTTACGTATGACACCTGTCAGAGTCGTTTCTAGACGTATCGAGGGTCCCATATCACTTCAACTGCACACGTCCCACACCATTGCAGAGCCTCCACCAGCTTGAACAGTCCCCTGCTGACATGCAGTGTCCATGGATTCATGAGGCTGTATCCATACCCGTACACGTCCATCCGCTCGGTGCAATTGGAAATGAGACTCGTCCGACCAGGCAACATGTTTCCAGTCATAGACAGTCCAGGCAAGGCGTAAAGCTTTGTGTTGTGCAATCATCAAGGGTACACTAATGGGCCTTCAGTTCAGAAAGCCCATATCCATTATGTTTCGTTGAATGTTCCACACGCTGACACTTGTTGATGGCCCAGCATTAAAATCTGCATCAATTTGCGGAAGGGTTGCTCTTGTGTCACACTGGACGATTCTCTTCAGTCGTCCTTGGTCCCGTTATTGCAGAATCTCTTTCCGACCGCGGCGATGTTGGATGTTTGTTTTTTTACCGGATTCCTGATATTCGCGGCACAGTCGTGAAATGGTCGTACGGGAAAATCCCCACTTCATCACTACTTTAAGATGCTGTGTCCCATTGCTCGTGCACCGACTACAACACCACGTTCGAACTCACTTAAATCTTGATAACCTGCCATTGTAGCAGCAGTAACCGATCTTAACAACTGCGTCAGACACGTGTTGTCTTATATAGGCGTTGCCGACCGTAGTGCCGTCTTCTGCCTGTTTACATGTCTCTTTATTTGAATACGCATGCTTATACCATTTTCTTTAGCGCCTCAGTGTACGTTATATTTAACCGAACATTAGACTTCGCAGTAAACTGTGTAGATTTAATGTCAGCCTAAATTTTATAACTAAAATAATATAAGATAGTTTTCTCTGTTCTGATATTGCCGATTGACTGCAAAATTAAAATTCATGATTCCTTTCATGTCTAAATGGGTTACTAGCTATAACAGAAGAAAAAGAAATAATAACAAACAGGTAAAATACCACTGATATTGCCTTTACCTCTACGCTACGTTAACAACAGCTGGACCCGATTTCATGCAGGAGGAATTTTGGTGATCGTAGGACTTATAATCGTAAATTACTTTTGGCACTCTACTGAACTCGTGTTTCTGCACAGCGAATCTGCTACTAGAAGAAAATAGGAGCGGAATATTATATATTGCTTGAAATAATGGGGACAAATTCTGATAATATCTATCTTCATTTACTGACTTTAATTTATTAATAAATATCGTACCGAAATGTTTGATTCCTACAATGCCACTGAACTTCTTCCAGACCCATTTATCACCATCGTCAGAGTGATTCAGCTTTTTAAAAACGCCCTTCATATGTCTTGTACTGGCTCTTTCGATGAAAAATTAATTTGTGACTGGAGCAGATACACGAACGCTCATACGAACTCCTAATTGACATCTAAATACGAAAAAATGTAAAAGTAACTAACTGTAGATTAATAACGATACAGATCAATTTATATTGCATCCAGGAAAGGTGCAATGCGACAAAAGCTACGCCTACGTCATTCAGCAGCTCAACAGGGACTGCTTCCAATGAAACAAACAGATCAACGATCTACGTTACTAAAATGATATTTGTAGGCATCAAAATTATAAGGGTCAGCAAAATGGAAAAGAGACAAATGGAAAAATATTAATAACTGTTTATTACTTCAAAAGTAATTTGGTAACATGTGAGTGGGCCCACCCGTTGCCAAGGGTGTTCGACAATGCCGTATTTGACTGTGTGAACCACAGTATTCCCCAAAATAAACTGAGATTTTAAGGAACTGATAGTATACTTCAGCAACGGATAACGTCATATCTAACAAAAAGAATGCAAAAGTTATATTTAAATCACTTACAAAGCACCATTCTAGGTCCACAATATATTTTCTGAAACATATATAAATCAATCGTATGTATGTTCCATATCTCCTCTTAAACCACCGGCCCGATTTCAACCAAACTCGGTACACAGATCATTTGCTGTCTGCAAAGGATCGCTGTAGGGGTAAGAACCACCAACATGTCAAAGAAGTAGGGGCGGAGCTGAAAAGGTAGTGTAGTACACGATGCGCGGATATCCAGAATTCATTCACCCAATATTTGAGATTGAGAACATACAGTGGCTCGCAAAAAATCTTACACCTAATTTCAAACCTTTAAGAAACTTTTTTCGCTGGAAATCCCCACAAAATCATGAAAGGAAAAAAGTTTATTGCTTACTACATTACTGCTGGTCATGCAGTAAATGTATCGCACGAGGCATGACGTTTTCGTTTATTACTTACCTACCACTAACTGTGTCCGTGACACATTTTTGCAGATAGTGTTCACAGTACCAATGAAAGTACCTGCAAAAATATATATTGTGTGACTCATAGTTCAGTCGATATGACGTAATAAACACTAAGATGTGTGAAAAACTGCCCTATCATGCATGACGTTTAAATTTATTACTTCTTTGTTACTAACACTATTCGCAAACTCCATCCATAGACAAAATTGCCTAAACTATTTGTGGTGAATGAACCAGCGTTGTCTGTCACTATCAGTTGTGGCAGTCTAAATGTTCCAAAACTTTCGCTCACATTCTAGATTACTACTTGTGCTGTTGATCCCCTTTTCGGCAAGAACCATGCAAACCTACTGCATGCATCCATACAAATTAAAATAGGTTTGTTGATGTTGGTAATGAGCCACGTAATCGACATACTTAAATTGGAAATGCCAGTCGAGAAATTTGGATGCTAGATACCGTATCTTGCTACTCTGACCAGGTTTGCAAACCCACAAATCTCACAATCTGCCACCCTCTTGCAAATTTCAGTATCCATTTTGGGCCATAGAAACTGTTGTCGAGTTTTTTATTGAGTGTTATAGAACCCCAGATGGCCTCCTACTGGAGACTCGTGGATATACCAAATAACAATGGAATAAGTTCATCGTGCATTACTATTTTCAGCTGCCCCCAGCCACACACTTTATAACACACTACCTTATCTTTTAAAATAAATGGTACTCCTTCAGTTTTCTGAAGCTTTCGTTTGATGTTGTAAATGCTCTTGTCACTGCCTTGGAACTCCCTAAGATCCCGAAACATAACTAGGGTTACATCAGGATGGAAGTGACATACTGTGTGAGATTATCTTCTCCTTTTAGTGGAGTCTCTGAATTTTATCGTTCTGCTCCAACGTGTTGCTTAACCCAACTGCTGGCACATATTACCGATGTCATAATGGAAGGACAGGATAATCATCGCCCACCTAGCAATGTGCCAGTTTTTCAATGTGCCAATTTTTCGGGGCTTAGCCAACACCCATCTCCATCATCTGTCTCTGAAATAAACTTTCTATGTCCGAGGCAATATGTCATTCCACACATTAAAGCAAGAGCTTCTAATTCATAAACGGAATATCTTTTCTCCAACTCACCCCAAACATCTAGAGGTGTAGGCAGTTGCCCTTATACAGCCCCCTTTCTCTTGCAATTAAACTGCTGCTATTCCTTGATCTGAACTGTCAGTCTGTAGAATAAACTCAGCACTGAAATGAGGTATGGTTATCACCGTTGCTGACAGAAATAATTTTGTGCCAGGAATGGGAAGAACCCTAATCGATTTTACATCCCTTATGAGGTAATTAATTGAGCCACTGCCCCTTATCAACAAACCATTGATAAATTTGGGTACGGAGAATATCGGAGCCGCAGTTGGTGATTTAAATGGTTGAATAACACCATATACGAACATATTTTCTAACTTCTCCAGTAATATCTTCATTCTGGGTGGGGATAAAAACTGTAAGGGGTCTTTTAACTTGAACTTGGTCCATCAATTCAGTACGAAATTCCAGTATAGGGTAGCTTTCCAATTCCTGAGTTAGGAGGTCAGCAAGTTGTTCATAAAGGGCCCTCAAATATTGTTTTTCACAAATCTGCTTCAGAGGTCTAAGTGATTAACTAATTTATATGATCTGCCGTCACTGTCTATCCTTTCAGGAGGTTTTGCACTACCCGCCACCACCAAGTCTCTTGCCCAAGGCGACAAAACGTAAACAATTCTTGGAGTTTAAATTTAAAATAAAAGCTCTGCCCAGCGCAATTGAGAATAAAGCCCATTTTGTCAATGAAATCTGTTCCCCGAAAACAATTAGTGGCTAACTTCACAGGAACCTTCACTTAAATCTGCCAGCGTCCCCTTTCATAATCTAGCTGATTTTTCTGCCCCTTTTCCTTCAGCAGCCTTTCCCAACTACAAATTCCTTGATGTTCCAAAAACAAAACATAACCAGTAGCCGAAATATTACAACGTAAATCCAATAACGCGCACACTGGCGCCATTTAGGATGGATCAAATATGAAATTACCTTTTATTTGTACCACGTTGAATAATGAACTATTCAACGTGGCACAGACAAAAGGTAATTTCATATTTGATCCATCCTTAATGGCACCAGTAACTCTACCCTATCCTTGATGTAATAACTATCATAACTCTTGTCCCTGTTTCTCCTTCCTTACAGTCCTTTCTCACGTGATCTGTTTTGCCGCAATTCCAACAATTCAGTTTCGAGACTCCTGTTCCCGGCTGACCTCGTTTCTCACGATTTCCTGGGTGTGACTCTCCTGTAAAACTTTATTTTTTCGTGTGCTTGTTTTCTGCGACTATATTTCTCATCGCGCGGCTCACCCTACGGTTATTGAGAAACACCGGTGACTGAACTTGTCTTATTACTGCATGCAGTTGTGCGAAGGTCCTATGGATCTGACAAAATATGGCTCTTCGTCTACTTTCAGGATTCAGGGTCACTATGTGTTTTTCTGCACTACTGACACTCCTTTTAATTCGTGCTACATACTCCGCTCTTTGAGGCCTTGCTCCTTTTCATGTTGATAAACAAACTATTTTCCATAGCGCTCTAGCTGGATGTCCTAATTCTACATGATTACCAAGTGTCATTCTGTTGAATCGCTCGCAAAATTTCCTGCTGAAGCTCGTTTTTCACCTTTACCGCAATCAACATCAATGCATCTAAATAAGTCCTTCGCATAGCGTCGACTCTGTGTTTAAATTCTAAAGTAAAATACAAAAAGTCCGCTATATGGTCCGCACATTGAGGGCCATCAAATTACTTTGGGTGCGCAACGCAATTAGTTTATAATGACTGTTCTGTTACCACTCACGAATGGTATCATTATAAGTAATTAGCTCCTGAGCCTGTTCCTTATCCACACTGATCAAGTCATTCATCCTATTGAGGTAATGATCAAACAACATCTGTAATAACCTACGTCTTCGACTGTGTGTGCGACTACCGTCGGCTCAAGAAATTTCTGTGATTTCTACAAACGCTTGACAAACAGCACTAGCCTCCAAACTTACCTCACTGGAGTTCATCACTTTATGTAACATCTACAGATGACTACGGTGGCGTACTTATTCATTCCGTTCCTGTACGATGTCCTTGGTTTCCAACGCTCGTCTCTGCAACTCATAAACTACTACACTGCACCCAAGACAAGCCGGATTCTTCACATTCCCAGGCAGACTGATAGATACGAATAGTATCAATAATCGGATATTATCTTTCTTTATGATGCAGCAATATCCAATTTCCAACAGCCCCCCCCCCCCCCCCCCCACCACTCACGCACACACAACTCAGTCAACTGAGCTCGCTCTGCTACAAAAGTATAGTAGGTCACTGGGCCATAGAGATAAAAGGATAGAGCTATTGAGTGAGTTGGATTTTCAGTTTTGCATAATCACAATTACTGAAAACTTTAATGCAATTTAAGTTGTCCATAATAAGAAAAATTCAGTTGACATTGTCTCACAGTCGACTATAAGAAAGTATTAACTTGATAAAAAAAATTAATCTTGATAATTAAAACTCTGTTAAGAAAACTTAAACTCTAGTTATTCAACAATTTCATAAGTAATGTTCTATTAAGACAGCATTAGCCAGTTTACCTTTCAGTTATACAAACAGGTTTGCCAGAAACAGTTCAGAAAAGTATTGTGCTTTTAGTTATTAAGAACAGGCTGGCACGTAACACTTACTTACAAACAACAGACAAAATATCCTGTAGTTATTTTAGCAACACTTATATGAGGAATTGATATGCTTTAGTTCTTTAAAATAGACTGGCAACTAAACAATAATTGAAATGTATGAGCCAATGTATCCTTTAGCTATTCCAACAGGTTTGCCAGTATTTAACTGAGGAAACTGTACGTTTTTAATTGTTTAGAATAGGGACTTGTTAGCATGTCCAACTAATGTGAGAAAAATACTTTTCTAAGAGATACAGTATATATGGGTTAATGTAAGGATATCAACATCGTTAGCTTCCCTTGTTCACTGCATGCTGCACTGGCGTAGCCCTACTTCCCAAATGTTGCAGGCATTTGGCATATCGATTCATTCAAGTAATATAAAATGAACAGAATCAAATGTGCAAAAAAACTAGCAGTAACAGCTAGCAGTCACTTTCCTTATTATGAAAGCTGTTCAGTACTTCTCCTGTTCACCACAAATGTTGTTCCGCGAATATTCCACTACACGTCTAAGGAACGGAGTGTCAATCAAATTAGATTCAGAAAATAGCATGCAGGAATGTGAGAATCAATAGAAACACTCCACGTGCTTCAAACCCAAGAACACAGTCTGCCAGTGGACTCAACACACCTAGGTGGAATCCATCACATAACCCATCAGTATAATAGTAAGTGTTAACATGAATAGTTTGAGCACCTATATTTGGTACATACACTGCATATGCACACCACATGCCAACCAAGGTACTGACACCAGATATACAGTTTGCCAGTGCTCAAACTTAATGCAGCTCATCAGACCAGTCCCTGGCAGTGGGTCCACTTGGCAAAACCCACAACAGCCCACCGTCAAGTCACAGACCTTTTGCCCTCACTCCATAGTCTCTCCACTTCTTCCTTGCAAGCCCGCAGATAGCTTGTGCACCAATGATTTCCTTTACGCCAGGCAGTGGAAGTACTGTCAATTTAAGCTACATGTTAACACGGTGCCAACCATGGCACACTGCTTCATCAACCTACTTTGGGTGGTGGCCTGTATAACAATGGCAAATAAAATATTTTCAAGTCCCTGTTGTTTTGCCTGTTCTGCATGACAGGCGTGTTGTGGGATTCGTATCGACCTTCTTTATTGGACTATATTGCACTACAAGTGCCAATGAGAGTGGCTGGAAGCCAGTTGAGATGGACAGAGGAGGGGATGGACAGAGCGAGCAGGGGAGAAAATGGGCAGAGAGAGGGGAGAAGGAGTAGATGCAATAGGCATGTGGAAGATGTAGAGGGGTAGTGGACAGATGGAAAAGGGAAATGGGAAGTCAGAGATGGAAGCAGAGACGGGGAGGATTATGTGGTCAGAGGGAGGGGGTGGTGTAGAAGGACAAAGAGAGAGGAAAGAGGAGATGTAGAGGTAGAGTGGGGAAGATGAGATAGACAAAGAGAGGTAGGGGGATGAAGTGGTCACAGAGGGGAAGGGAAGGTGTGAGCAATATATATGTCGAATGTGTATGTGGTCAAAGCCATGTGGAAAAGGCTAGTTACAACACTTCAAGAAAAAAAAGATATTACATTACATTAAGGTCGCCTCTATCCAAAGAAGGATGCACCACTTGTCATCAAAATTTTTGTCACTAACCTAAGATATAATATATCTGACAGACAGCTACGTTACTTTTGAAGACAAGCTAAAAGTGTTTCAGCTTGATACTACTAGTCTGTAGTAGTCTTCTAGTCTGTAGTACTGTACTACTTCTAGACTGTAGTAGATCGGCTTCTAGTCTGTAGTAGATTAGTATATGTGTAATATGTGTATTGCAAGGTAGCAAGCAGCAATTAAAAATATATATTTGAAAAAGAAACTTGTAAATTGTCTGGATGTAACCGCATTTACCTGTGAATGTATAATATGAATGTAAAATGACTCTTTCCACATAATTGTACTTAACGAAGCAAATGAACTAAAGAACATAGAACGAACTAACCGAACTGACGTATCAACGTAATGTTATAACACGGCACATTTTTTTTACCGTTTACCGTTAATCAAAAGACGTTGAGTCAGAATATTATTATACTGGCTGATGAGTTAAAATTTGGCCCTCTTAGTTTTGTGTACATTGTTGATTACAGTGTGCAATATAAGTGGTCAAAAACATTATGTTCTGAGTAACGAAACAAGGATGCAGACCCGTGGTCTAGGGGTAGCGACTTTGATTCATAATCAAAAACGTCAAAACATTATGTTCTGAGTAACGAAACAAGGATGCAGACCCGTGGTCTAGGGGTAGCGACTTTGATTCATAATCAAAAACGTCTTCGGTCCCGGGTTCGATCCCCGCCACTGCCTAAACTTTGATAAATAATCAGCATTGGCGGTCGAAGACTTCCGGCATAAGAAGTCAGCCTCATTCTGCCAACGGCCATATCAAAGAGGGCGGAGGAGCGGATAGAGTTTCAGGGCACTCTCTTGTCCTAGGGGTGGGAAATTGCCCCTAAAGACGGAAGAATCAGCAATGATCAACGACATGAGGATGCAAAAGGCAATGGAAAAACCACTGCATTAAAGACACGTAAC
The DNA here is from genome assembly GCF_021461385.2 of Schistocerca piceifrons. Taxonomy (NCBI): domain Eukaryota; kingdom Metazoa; phylum Arthropoda; class Insecta; order Orthoptera; family Acrididae; genus Schistocerca; species Schistocerca piceifrons. Next base: position 421,459,403 of record NC_060140.1, on the reverse strand, counting down.
GTGTATCCACAGGGCATGTGGCCTGTAATTGAAGAAGTGTCATGATGATCTCTCCATTGGCAAAAGATTCCGGAATAGTTCCCCATTCGGATCTCCGGGAGGGGACTGCCAAGGGGGAGGTTACCATGAGAAAAAGATTGAATAATCAACGAAAGGATAACGTTCTAAGAGTCGGGGCGTGGAATGTCAGAAGCCTAGAAAATCTGAAAAGAGAAATGCAAAGGCTCAATCTAGATATAGTAGGGGTCAGTTAAGTGAAGTGGAAGGAAGACAAGGATTTCTGGTCAGATGAGTATCGGGTAATACCAACAGCAGCAGAAAATGGTATAACAGGTGTAGGATTAGTTATGAATAGGAAGGTAGGGCAGAGGGTGTGTTACTGTGAACAGTTCAGTGACCGGGTTGTTCTAATCAGAATCGACAGCAGACCAACACCGACAACGATAGTTCAGGTATACATGCCGACGTCGCAAGCTGAAGATGAACAGATAGAGAAAGTGTATGAGGATATTGAAAGGGTAATGCAGTATGTAAAGGGGGAGGAAAATCTAATAGTCATGGGCGACTGGAATGCAGTTGTAGGGGAAGGAGTAGAAGAAAAGGTTACAGGAGAATATGGGCTTGGGACAAGGAATGAAAGAGGAGGAAGACTAATTGAGTTCTGTAACAAGTTTCAGCTAGTAATAGCGAATACCCTGTTCAAGAATCACAAGAGGAGGAGGTATACTTGGAAAAGGCCGGGAGATACGGGAAGATTTCAATTAGATTACATCATGGTCAGACAGAGATTCCGAAATCAGATACTGCATTGTAAGGCGTACCCAGGAGCAAATATAGACTCAGATCACAATATAGTAGTGATGAAGAGTCGGCTGAAGTTCAAGACATTAGTCAGGAAGAATCAATACGCAAAGAAGTGGGATACGGAAGTACTAAGGAATGACGAGATACGTTTGAAGTTCTCTAACGCTAAAGATACAGCAATGAGGAATAGCGCAGTAGGCAGTACAGTTGAAGAGGAATGGACATCTCTAAAAAGGGCCATCACAGAAGTTGGGAAGGAAAACATAGGTACAAAGAAGGTAGCTGCGAAGAAACCATGGGTTACAGAAGAAATACTTCAGTTGATTGATGAAAGGAGGAAGTACAAACAGGTTCCGGGAAAATCAGAAATACAGAAATACAAGTCGCTGAGGAATGAAATAAATAGGAAGTGCAGGGAAGCTAAGACGAAATGGCTGCAGGAAAAATGTGAAGACATCGAAAAAGATATGATTGTCGGAAGGACAGACTCAGCATACAGGAAAGTCAAAACAACCTTTGGTGACATTAAAAGCAAAAGTGGTAACATTAAGAGTGCAACGGGAATTCCACTGTTAAATGCAGAGGAGAGAGCAGATAGGTGGAAAGAATACATTGAAAGCCTCTATGAGGGTGAAGATTTGAAACAGGAGTCGATTTAGAAGAGATAGGGGATCCAGTATTAGAATCGGAATTTAAAAGAGCTTTGGAGGACTTACGGTCAAATAAGGCAGAAGGGATAGATAACATTCCATCAGAATTTCTAAAATCGTTGGGGGAAGTGGCAACAAAACGACTATTCACGTTGGTGTGTAGATTATATGAGTCTGGCGATATACCATCTGACTTTCGTAAAAGCATCTTCCACACAATTCCGAAGACGGCAAGAGCTGACAAGTGCGAGAATTATCGCACAATCAGCTTAACAGCTCATGCATCGAAGCTGCTTACAAGAATAATATACAGAAGAATGGAAAAGAAAATTGAGAATGCGCTAGGTGACGATCAGTTTGGCTTTAGGAAAAGTAAAGGGACGAGAGAAGCAATTCTGACGTTACGGCTAATAATGGAAGCAAGGCTAAAGAAAAATCAAGACACTTTCATAGGATTTGTCGACCTGGAAAAAGCGTTCGACAATATAAAATGGTGCAAGCTGTTCGAGATTCTGAAAAAACTAGGGGTAAGCTATAGGGAGAGACGGGTCATATACAATATGTACAACAATCAAGAGGGAATAATAAGAGTGGACGATCAAGAACGAAGTGCTCGTATTAAGAAGGGTGTGAGACAAGGCTGTAGCCTTTCACCCCTACTCTTCAATCTGTACATCGAGGAAGCAATGATGAAAATAAAAGAAAGGTTCAGGAGTGGAATTAAAATACAAGGTGAAAGGATATCAATGATACGATTCGCTGATGACATTGCTATCCTGAGTGAAAGTGAAGAAGAATTAAATGATCTTCTGAACGGAATGAACAGTCTAATGAGTACACAGTATGGTTTGAGAGTAAATCGGAGAAAGACGAAGGTAATGAGAAGTAGTAGAAATGAGAACAGCGAGAAACTTAACATCAGGATTGATGGTCACGAAGTCAATGAAGTTAAGGAATTCTGCAACCTAGGCAGTAAAATAACCAATGACGGACGGAGCAAGGAGGACATCCAAAGCAGACTCGCTATGGCAAAAAAGGCATTTCTGGCCAAGAGAAGTCTACTAATATCAAATACCGGCCTTAATTTGAGGAAGAAATTTCTGAGGATGTACATCTGGAGTACAGCATTGCATGGTAGTGAAACATGGACTGTGTGAAAACCGGAACAGAAGAGAATCGAAGCATTTGAGATGTGGTGCTGTAGACGAATGTTGAAAATTAGGTGGACTGATAAGGTAAGGAATGAGGAGGTTCTACGCAGAATCGGAGAGGAAAAGAATATGTGGAAAACAGTGATAAGGAGAAGGGACAGGATGATAGGACATCTGATATGAGGGAATGACTTCCATGGTACTAGATGGAGCTGTAGAGGGCAAAAACTGTAGAGGAAGACAGAGATTGGAATACGTCAAGCAAATAATTGAGGACGTAGGTTGCAAGTGCTACTCTGAGATGAAGAGAGGTTAGCACAGGAAACGAATTCGTGGCGGGCCCCATCAAACCAGTCAGTAGACTGAAAAAAAAGAAGTGATACTACATCATATTTTTCGTATTTTGTGTATTTGTGCATTATGTTTTTGTCTTCTAGATTTCTACCGTTGCTTTTCTACATCTTTGTGGTTTCTACATCAGGGGTCTAGTGGCTAATGATTCTAGTTACTACCGCGGATATCCCAGCTTGGATTCCCAGCAACCACTTCCTTTCGGCGGGATCCATCTCAGATGTAAACAACGTTACATAGTACCACTTTTTGGAATCAGAGACCATAGACAGTTTGGGATTAATTGGTGCCACGACTGAATGTTTAATAGTGATATTCGTAACTTTACTGCTGACAGCAAAATATGGTGATTTTAGATGATTTTTCGAGACTGTTGCTGCCATTAGCCGTTTTACCATACGCTACATTACCGTCATGTAGATAGTGTATAGTGTAATATAGGAGTACCAAAGTGAAGTGCTGCAAGCTTCTGGCCGGCAGTACCGCTTCTGATCAGGCAATCAGAATGCTCCGGTCATGACATTACCGGTTTTTAGTCCGTAGCGAATCTCTTGTAAAATAAAGGGCGTTGATGAAAAGCTGTTTAACTGAATTTCTAGGCAGATGTATGTTTCGGATAGGTAAGACATTATAAAGCTGTACTGCATTTGTTTTACTTTTGCCCATGAGAGAGTTCTACAGCTCTCTGGTATACAGCACAGAGTTAAGAGCTTTTAATTCGCAGCTCCGGTTTTCTTTTGCGTGCGTGAGTCGTACTTCCGTGTAAAAAGCTAACTAGGAGGCTCTAAGTAGCGTATGTAAGTCAGTTGCGCCTTCCACTATGCATTATTTCCGACCTTTCGGCTCGTTTTGTGTGAGATTCCTGAACTGCAGGTGGCACACTTGTGAAGGCAGCTGACTGTCTCATTGTGGCCGAAAGAAGGGCACACACCCTCAGGCGCGGGGCAGGACAAAACAGTTCCCTCCCCTTTACGGAGAGAGGGAAACCTGTTGCGTTCCGCTGCAGACACCTGTTGTTGCTGCCAGCCGGCCGTTAGGGGTCGGCATCGAGAAGTTTAGTGCTTGGAGGGTGAGCGGCAGCACAGCAGTAAACGGTGATGCAAAGGCGACGAACTAAAGTTATTTAGAGAGACTAAGAAGCTTACAGGTGTAGCGTCGAGATGATTGAACGTTAATGTCTCACTGACATCAAATCGATCTGACCAAGCGCGTATCGAAGGAGAGGAGGGGCTCATGAACCAAGCAGCACACTCCCGCCCTTCCCTCTCTCAAAGAATAAAGCAGCATGAAAACCAAGAACCTCGAAAATGGGAAGATGCCTAAAAAAATTACAAACTTCACTTAATACAGAGTATTTTTCATTTTGTATCCTGAGGGCTTGCGGCCTTCCCGGCAGCAGAAAACATTCCAGCAAGGAAAAGGTGCACATTTGCAGACTGATCGTACCTCCTGCCTTCTGCAACAGATCTGATACAAAATCTGAGCCTACAGGTAGAGTCAACAGGCCACATGGAGTTGAACAAGGCAATACCGAAAGCAAAAAATCCTTCACTAAGAAGAAAGAAAGAAGAGAAAACAGAAGGACTGGCTTTTTCGGACGTAGGTGAAAACGTGAGAAAGATGCGGTATTTTGCGGCAGGTACCCTGCATAGTCTGGAGACCCGTTCACAGACTTAGTACAAACTGAAATACGGACAACGGTGAGTACACACTTTGGTATTACACAGTATAAATTTTGAAATTGTCGACGTTCGTTGCTGTTACAGTTCTTAAAGCAATTGCTTGTCACTGGTAATTCTCGTATTATTCGATGAAAGTTTTTCAAATGATTTATTTCTCTGAACTGCAGTTTCTTAGATGTTATGCTGTAGCAAAGTATTAAGCAATGATGTAAACAAATTTTTATTATTATTGTTATACTGAAATATCTTACATACACGCGTGACAAGAATATGTGAAGCACCCTGAAGACATGGTTGGAAGGCAATGTAACTTCGTACGCGAACTCACCATCGGCAGAGATGAGTATGATTATAGTTGCAGTGTTCTGTGACAGTAGAACGGCCACCAGAGTGCATTTGTGTTATCGTGTTTAATGTTGTATCACGCCTGGTAGGGTATATAAGGGTCGCAAACAGCTTTAGGTGTTGAGTGATCACTGTGAAGGACGCGGGGATGATGTGTGCTCGTGGCAGACAGCGTTATCAGAAACTGACAGAGTTTGAAGGGGGTGTTACTGTCGGTCTCCATTAGCCCGGCTGGTCGAATTGCGCAGTGTCCACATTTGTGGGAACATTCGGATGTGGCAGTGGCCTGATGTCGGGTTGCATGGAAATGTGAGGACAAGCATACTTGTCAACGTTCCTGTCCAGTACGTCTGACCACGGCCGCCCGGCTAGCCGCGAGGTCTAACGCGCTGCTGCCGGAGAGGGAAGGCGTGTCGATCCCCGACACGAATCCGCCCGGCGGATTAGCGTCGAGGTCCGGTGTGCCGGTCAGCCTATGGATGGTTTTTAAGGCGGTTTTCCATCTGTCTCGGCGAATGCGGGCTGGTTCCCCTTATTCCGCCTCAGTTACACTATGTTGGTGATTGCTGCACAAACATTGTCTCCACGTATGCGTACACCATAATTACTCTACCACGTAAACATTCTGGGTTACACTCGTCTGGTATGAGACGTTCCTGGGGGAATCCACCGGGGGCCGAACCGCACAGTGACTCTGGGTTCGGTGTGGGGCGGCGGTGAGGACTGCTGTGGCCTGTTGTAGGATTGTGAACCACTGACGGCTACGGCGGGACGAAGCATCTCCGTTGTTTCTAGGTTCCCGGTTCAATTCACACACATACACACACATCTGACCACCACAGCGGAGGATCGTAGTACTGAGCACCAAGTCATAAACACTTCATGTCTGAGCCTGTCGTCCAAGAAATAATTGTCTCCCTACAGAATTCTAAGTCATCGTGCAACACTGATCAAAGAGTAGCAGTAACCGGACTAGATAATTACCGTCCCATGCTTAGGCTGCCGTTAGCATCACGACACAAAAGGCTGCGTTTGGAATGGTCCTGTGACTGCGAAGTATGGACTGCTGTTGAATAGTGTCATATTGTGTTCAGAGATGAATCACTTGATAATCATCACCGAGAATTACAGCGAACTGGGGAGAAGTGCTGTTCTTAAAATGCTTTATGGAGACTCAGAGGTATTACTCATGGTGCTACGGTGTGGGGAGCCGTCGGGTACATCTTCAGGTCACGGCTGGCAATGATTGAGGGAGCTGACAGCACAACAGTACGTTACAGACATCCTGCGTCTTCATGTGTTACCTCTCACGCAGCACAATCGTGGTACCATTTCGCAACAGGACAATGTTCGTCCACTCACGGCACTTGTCTCTATGAACTGTCTGCGTGATGCTGAGGTACTCCTGTGGCCAGCAAGATCCCCACACCAGTCCCTAACAGAATATGTACGGGACCAGCTGGGACGTCAACTCCGTCCTCGGTTACCAATGGCCAGTTGCAACAGTTATGGGCCAGCTCGCCTCAGGAAAGGATCGAACGGCTTTACGACGCCTCTTCCAACTGAATCAGTGCATGCATCCAGGTCAGACGGGCTGCAATGTCATACTGATAAGAGAGCTAAGGCTGAAATGCTCTTTGAGCATTTGACTCGAATTTGTAATCACTGCAGTAACATCACGTACCCTGTCAACCCGAGAACTTTCATTTCGTTTCCTTCTCTCCTTCTGGGTACTTTATTTTCTTTGTCAGGCAACATAATTCGTCGTTATTCTTATTACAATTTTAGTTTATCTATGGCTTGTTAAAAGTGACTGATTGCCAGTTATATTTTGGAGGTGTTGCAGGGTGAGAGGGGTGGGATGTGCAATAACAAACTACGTTCGATTCTTCCCCCCTAGAGCCGAGCCTTGGCTTCGTGCGTCGATTGAAGGCGACAGGGAATAGTATCAGCTTCGAGAAGTCACATCCACAGCACTAGATCCGTCTTTAGCACTGGGGTTCTCTGTGTACTGAGTACCAATTTATGTGTACTGTGCGCTTACTCGTGGATTAAGAAATGTATAAAAAATTGCGTAGCGGTAAGCAGTGTCTCTTCATGTGAATTTATGTCGTTCCTGCTAGGTAGTTGACCGTCTCTGGCACAACAGCCTCATACGCAAACTAAGCGATGCCGGGTTCCCCGACGGACTTGTACGTCTCATATATTTATATCTCACCAATAGATGTTTCAACACTGACATGCAGGGCAAACAATCGACACAGCACGGTATCCATGCTGGAGAACTCCAGGGAAGCATACCGGAACCCATCTTGTTCAGCCTCTACACTAATGATCTCCAAGCAACACAAAACGACCTTGGCCGTCTACACTGATGACACAGCCATCCTTGCGCAAGATTGAAAACTGTCCAACAGAAATTCGCGATTACAGACAGCACTCAGAACTGCCGAGCCTAGGGTGGAACGATGGCGTACTAAAGTAAACGTCGACAAGTGCGGAGCAGTCCTGTTCACATGCAGACCGAAGCTACTGCACAAACAACATTGTAGACCGTAACACTATGTCACTACAAGGAAGCTCAATACGTTTCCGGGAGAATGTTGGATACCTTGGTGCTCGGCTGGACCGGAAACTTACATGGAGAACCACATAGAATACGTTGCTAACAGAGAGCACTCGAGGCTCAAACAACTGTATCCAATGCTCAACAGAGAAAGTAGAAGGGTGTCGAGATCCATACACGTGACACTGATTAGATCTCTGATGACGTACGCAGCTCCCGCCTGGGGATACACAGCTCCTACACGCTTACGTCGCCAGCAGATAACACAGAACAAAGTGCAACTCATAATTAGCAACGCTCCGTGCTACACTCGCACCGTGGATCTTCAGAATGAATACCACCTTCAAACCCTGAAGGAAGTATTCCAAAAACTCGCCATACGACTATACAGGAACTTGAGACGCTCGAAAAACACTTTCATCCTTACTCTGGGTAGCTACGATTACAACCATAGGTGGAAGCATAAGCGACCAAAGACACTGCTAGCTAGGGCATAACCACCATCGCAAACTATCACACAGTCAGAAGCGACAACACCGGCAAGCACCCGCACATCAGCAATACTGACTGGATATGCCAGTTGATATCACAGCAGACCAACAGGCAACAGCAAGGGAGTCGACAAGCTCGTACACTAACGCACAAGCAAACCACCAACACTACCCTACACCAGGAATCCGGTATATGTCCTATTGGCCACTAATACATAACGAACCCAAGTGTTATAGGTATGCTGATCTGGTCGAGATGTCAACGCCGATACCCAGCTGCAGCTGCCGAATAACAACGCCTCGCGATGTCAAAGGTATCCTTCTACATGATACCCATCACTAACTTACCTAACCCTTGCATGATCTGTTGCAGATAGCAAGCAGTCCGCTCCTGCTCTGACTACCCGTCTCGACTATCGCAGAGGTTTTCTTCTTTTGGCTCTTGCCTTGGCACTTTTTTTCCTCTGCCCTTCAGAGCGCTATCCTTTGTTCAACTTTCCACCCAATCTATCTACAGATGAGTGCATATTAACGGTTAATAATAACCAGACGTACGCAAACATCGCAGTACCCACATCCTGCGAGACCCCACTTAGTGTAAACTAACCAATGCTAGATGGCAGTAGACTTTTGTGTGGGAGTGGAGGGGCTCCACCGTATTTTAAAAGTTACTAGTTGATAGTGCTGGTGCAATAGACACTGCTATATTTCTTCAATGGTTTCGTCAATGAACGATCTGAGAGAGCAATTGATCTCACCAAATAGATGGTCTGCGAATTATGAGGTGCATTAAAAAAGAAACGACTCATTGGTTATAAAATGAAAACCGCTCGACGAATCGTAATGTCAGTGGATGAGGAAGAATGTGCGGTCCCTGTACGAGCGTTGAGGTCCCAAACTCGCCGCTAGTGGGACGCGAGCGCACATCCGCGTGATGACAGAGCGAGCACTAGCGCGTGTCGATTGTCCACTGCACGCAGTCGTGCTATAAACGGTGAAATGGAGACTAGGAGCGCATTTCCTGACAGCGGAAGGACTGCGCGGGCGGAAATTCATCGAAGAATGGTACAATTGTACGGAGAGCACTGTCCATTGTAGTACACTGATGTAACCTATTCTTGGGTACTGTTTGAGTGTTTGGGACCCCCAACATGTCGGATGAAAGGAAGGCGTAGATGCAGTTCAGAGGCGTTCTGCCGGATTTTTTACCAGTAGGTTCGATCAGCACCCAAGACTTAAGGAAAGGCTCAAATGGGAATCGCTGAAGAAGTTCTTTTCCCGGGGCACTATTGAGAATATTTCGAGAACCGACATTTGAGGCCGACTGCAGAACGATTCTACTGCCTCTGGCGTATATTTCGTGTAAGGACCATGAGGATAAGAGACTAGGGCTCGTAATAAGGTTTGTAGACAGTCGTTCTTTCCCTTCGCTTTATTTGCGATCGGAATAGGAAATAAAATGGCTAGTAGTGGCACGCGGTACCATCTGACATGCAACATGTGGTGAACTGCGGAATATAAGTAAAGATGCAGATGTAGAAGGGTCGGGGCGTAGCACAAGAGATCCAGGGAAGGACGGATCTCGTTGGGCAACGACGACCCTCTCTAATGCCACGCCACCACTACCGATGCCATTGTCCAGCAGGTAGATGCTCCCACTAATCAAGACCGGCGAGTTACAGAAGCAGCCATTGCCACACAGGTCGGATGGAGCGTCTCAGGTGTTCACGCCACCATTAAGGGCAGACTGAAATTTCGCAAAGTGTGCGCCCGAAGGGTGCCTCACAGTCTTCAACCGGCAACGGGAGCATGTCTAATGGGATTCTCTCTTGAACACTTACAGCACTATGCCAAAGAAGGGCTCTGACTCTGAGCACTATGGGACTCAACTGCTGAGGTCATTAGTCCCCTAGAACTTAGAACTAGTTAAACCTAACTAACCTAAGGACATCACAAACATCCATGCCCGAGGCAGGATTCGAACCTGCGACCGTAGCGGTCTTGCGGTTCCAGACTGCAGCGCCTTTAACCGCACGGCCACTTCGGCCGGCTGCCAAAGAAGGGAATAAGTCCCTATTGCGAGTTGTCGCTTGAGACAAGACGTGGTATCTGGCGTCACTTCGGACCAGAGCCTAAACGACAGGAACTCCAGTAAAAGAATGCAGTGTCGCCGCCATCCAAAATACACTACATTCCTTTGCTCTTATTCTGAAATGTACATTTTTCTGTTTTCAGAACGACTGAATGCAGTAGACGGTAGACATGTACATGTGCTCGCCCTTCTGCAGGCAGTGACATCACGATACAGTTAGCGGATTTCATTATACAGCCTCCGGCTTGTTTGTTTTTGAACAAAACTCACATAACGTAGACATTAATGTGTAAAGCTTTCTTTCGGTTTGATTTCAGGAACAATGAGCTAGGTCCTATTAGTCAAACATTGTTAGAGAAAAAGAGACATTTAAAAATATACCCTGTGACAAGCGTGTTACCGTTTGTCGTGCATTAGTATTGCTTGAATTGTCAATAGCGTCTATATCGGTCCAAGAATATTGATGAAGCGAGAGATTTTCAGATGTTTTCCAGGTACTGACCTATTGATAACGCAGTCGTCGCCGCCATCGAAAGTGACTGACAATACCTTTTGTTTTTTAAGAGGATGTTTCGGTATCTCTAAGTACTTTACTTAAACTGCTTCTTTAAAATGGTTACACAAAGAAGTAAGGCGATGGCATCAGTGAAGAAGCCCTGTTGTAATCCTCAAGGCGCTCTACGTGACGTACAAGCGTCCACGGGGCTTCAGACGGTGGGTGTCCTCAGTCATTCCAACGAGAATTCGTGTGTAACTGGATATATCAGCTTTCAACGCACTGCGGACAATTAACGTATTGCAAGTTACGGATGGGACGACTTGATGTATGTTTCCATTATATATTAAAGCATCATGTAGTAGTATGTTCCACAGACTCTAAGGTGTCCACGGAGAACCTAGTCCCTGGAAAAGGATTTTGATCTGAGGGGTCTTGCAAGTCATCAGAATCATATTTCAGTTGATTAAGTAGGAGATACAAGTTCAGAATCATTGATGAAGCAGTTTGGGAAGCCCTGAGTTTATGGAATGGTATGATCGTTACCCCGAGAAACGATGGATAAAACGAACCTGAAAGTCGGCGTACGCCTTACGAAACACGGCACACACTGAAGCGGGAGCAGGCACAGCTGACTAGCGACCACACGCCGCCCGTACTTAAGCGGGAAATGATAGCGAGCGACAAGACCCCACGCGCAAAGCAGCAACCGTGCCTACCCCTCGACCACAGAATGAGCCCTGTCTCCTTGTCTATGGTAATACAATTTATAGCACACAAGAAACGATTTAATAATGGCATTAGTTCAACGCAAGATCAGTTAACAGTTAGATCCAGTAAAGATTTACCCACGGATTTACCTTCAAACCAACTTCCGGACCACAGGCGGAAATTAGTAAACTTGGCATAAGTTTTCACCAGACCGATAAACAAGAAATCAAATAAACAGTAGCCAAAATACAGTCACGATACGCAAGCCCTTCAAGACCTTGCTATCCTATAGTTATCATTAACGGCGAAACATACACTAATGAATGACAAGAAATTCAACATTAAAAGTAAAAAAAAAAACACACCACAAAAGTTTAATTAATTAATTTGCAGACGAGCCAGTCACTGAAAGCTTAGTGCCACAAGATTAGGACTAACCTCACTCGACAGCAATACATTTGTGTGCGTGATAACTAGGTTGCCCAAACAGGACTCCAAAACCCAAAACAACAGGTCACACGTTAGCTGTCTTGTTCTCGGGTACTAGGCACCACCGGGGTAAGACAATCGCGACAAAAATCTCTGAATTACAGCTGCCTGCAGCAAACAAATGAGTCAGGGTGCATTAACGTAAAGCACAAGCCACTGTTCCAGCCGGAGCGTAAACTTTTCAATGCACATACGGACAGAACAACACACGTGGGCATAAAGGGAGCAGCAGATGCGTACCAAGCAAACTATACTGCGCCAAAATACGACCCACGTCACGTCCACAAAATGGAGCACTGCTCCCGGAGCTGGTGTCTGCTCGCTGGACTGCCGCAACTCTCCGTCCCCCGGAAAGCGATGCTGACTGCCGCCTTGCTCAACGCTCCCTTCTCGGCTGTGCACAACAACTCTTCTCTTGTCACCTCAGAGTGCGGCCGCAATGTCCGTTCTCCCCTGCTGTCCGCCCCAGACTCTCTACTCGTACTCACTCCCCGTTAGGACCCGCTCCGACAGGAGGCGCTCGCGATCGCATATAGTGCCAACCTCAACCAGAGGAGTAATCGATAGCGTCTTGGGCCCGAGAGCCGCGCCACGTCTCAATCCTCCCCCACTAAAACTGGAAGAGCCCCCCTTTCTTTTGTTAAGAGGGCTGTCGGGAGTTAGGTCTTCACCTGGGAGACATGGACCCGCAGTTCCCTACCAGTCGTCGTATGCCTGACCAACAGACTGACTGGGTTGAGGAATTTCATTACCCTATACGGTCCCTGAAAGCGAGCAGTCAGTTTGCCAGAAATGGCTCCCTTGCCCTGGCTTACGGCAAAATTACGAACAAAGACCTCCTCGCCCAATCTGATGTTGACTGGACGACGCCCCTCATTATAACGCCGCACCTGCCTTTGATATGCGGCTCTGATATTCTGCCGCGCCCTATCCCAATTCTCCTTAATACTGTCAGAGCTGAGCTTTTCATGCAGAATATCATCCACAGACCACAGATTAGCCAAGGGCGAATTAATAGAATAGGAAAATATCAGGGAGGCCGGCGTGGTCCCACTGGACTCATGATGAACTGAGTTGAAGGCCAGGTTTATCCAGGAAAGAGAGACATCCCATTTCCTCTGAGAATGCTGGTGATAAGCAATTAAGGCTCACTTAAGGTTCCTATTCAAGCGTTCCGCAAAAGAAGGTTGCGGTTAGTAAGGAATCGTGGTCTGGTGGCGAATCGCATTCTCAAAGCAGAATCCCTTGAACTGTCTGGACAGGAAGGCTGGCGCATTATCGCTAACCATCGTCCTGGGAGGACCAAATATAGAAAATATACGGGAGAGATGGCGTATCGTCAGGCCCGCTGTAACACCACTACTAGGAAACAGGAAAAACGCGAAAAGGCGTCCACGACAACTAAAACGTACCGGTTGCCCTCCTTGGTTCTAGGTAATGGCCCCACATAATCAATAAATAGCCTTTCCATGGGCCTAGTTTCCCTGATAGACTGCAGCATATTCAATATTCAATAATGAATATGTCAATGTTTTTTCTAAGTACCAAAAATAGAAAACGTATAAAAAGAGTCTTAATTTAGCTTTTTTAGGTACTTGATACTGTGATATGACAAGGTACCAATCATGCTCGATGAGGGGGTCCTCGAGAAAATTTTGTTGGGAACTCCTGTGCTAGTGTAATACCTTGACGATGTATCAGAAGGAATCAAGTGACGACAGAAGAGGGGGGAAATTAATTTTCTTGCTGATGATGCAGCTGATCCACACTTAAGTTCCCGCACAGTCGCATGAGGAAGTGGCATGAGTCAGGCAAGTGTCCTATTCTTACTCTAGCCACAAAGGCCCCATTCCCCCATCAAGAGCTGCATGGAAACCTTTATGAGAATCGTGTTAACTTCCGGGCGTTAAGACAGGACATTCTAGATGTATCACATATCTTGTTTAGTGATGAAGCCACATTTACGAATCACGGCCAGATAAACCACCAAAACACGTATTATTGGTTGTTGACAAACCCCATTGGCTTCGGCAGGTCGAATGCCAGCGTGCATAGAGTGTAAACGTGTGGTTTGGGGTAGTGAACCATCATCGCATAGGCCCTTGTTTCGTAGACAGAACACTGGGCGTGCACAATTATTACAGCCTCCTAACACATCACCGTCCACAAATGCTAGAAGACGTTCCTCTGCAGCCCAGGTGGAACCTGTGGTATCAACATGATGGCTGTCCAACCCATAGGGCATGAAGTGCTACAACACGTCTTCACGATTTGTTTCCAAATCGTTGGATTGGATGTGGAGGACCTGTACCTTGGCCAACCCATTCCCCAGATTTGAGGCCTGTAGACTTTTTTCTGTGGGAAAAGCGTCTACAAGGACATACAAACTACATCTGATGCTATACAAAGAAGGATTAGTGCAGCGTGCTCGGACATTCCTGCTGAAATGCTAACGCGTGTGCAGCAGTCATAAACTTCTCCGTTCACAACTGCCTGAAAACTATTTTTGCTGTCTGTCAGAAAGAGACGGAGAACACACTGACCATAATTTCCACTCTGCAAGTCCACGTTACTTATTGTGATCACTAAAAGAAAATGTTCCTCCTTGCTATTGGCTCAACAGGCTCAGAAAACTACGAGTATAAATGAACGTTACAGTTTTAACGGAGTAATATAGTCAGTAAAAGTTCACACACAAACACACACACAAACACACACACACACACACACACACACAGTGTATAACATATCTCTACTGATAATAATAATATAGCTATCGGAAACAGCACTATTAACAAGAGCATTTGCCCTCGAAAGGCAAAGGTCCCGAGCTCGAATCTCGGTCCGGCACGCGGTTTTAATCTGCCAGGAAGCTTCATTCTCACACTATTGATAGTTCAGAGGAGATCTTTACGGAAAGTTCCAGGTAAAATGCTCAATCGCCCTGACTTGCAATCACCAAAGTTAATTGCTCACCTTAAAAGTGGAAATAATCCCGTCACTTGCTACACGCTTTTGTCAATATTACGGGCGGCACACAAACAATTATATCCGGGAAGCTAAGCAGTCCGGGGCAGTGTAAAGTCCTCGTGAGATCACGTCTTACTTTTACCGAAATCGCTTGTTGTAGCTGCCTGGCTGTGACGTCATCCAGGGCACAGCTTAGGAGGCATTTGACTGACGCTGACAGATTGACATCTTGGTACGAAGTGTCTCTTTTTCCTGCCTCTCTGGCTTTATTTATACATGGGCGCAGTGGATCAGCGAACGGAACACCTGCTATCGATTGCTCTGGACACAGGTAGCAGCACCTAAATGGCTCCTTTCTCAGACACGTATTAATTAAGATCCCTGTCGTTTAATAATTTACAATATTTTTGATGTTTTGTGAATGGAATTAAATTTATATTAGCTACTGACAAAGTTTTAGCTCGACTGCTTTTAAACTTTGCGACCATAATTTTTTAGAATGGAACCGACAGTAGAACATGACCTCTGAACTGACTCTTTAAGATTCCTTGTAATGATTGTTGTTTATAATAATGTCTTGAAACTTTGTAAGGCTGCATTATTTTATCAATGTAATCGAGTGCTGTAATTAGAACTTTCCATAACAAGGACAAACAATACTTAACGTATTATGGAATAAGGACGACTCTGTTCCAAATTTAGGTTTTGGTAAATAAGAAAACTAATAGAGATAGCGTATTGGTGTTACAGATATACGGTTTTTATATGAAACTGAGGCTAGACAAGAATTTTCACCTCTCTCAGTCTAATATTTAGCGCCTTCAGTTTTTCTTAAAAACGTTGGTTTTGACATAAATATTACTCCGTTCACGTTGAGACTTATAGCGTTCGATTGTTACACACATTTGCACATTCGGAAAAATTTTTAACTTTCTATCTTCATTATTTAGCGCCATTTATTTTCTTCTTTAAATAATATGTTTTGCGAATCATATTGGTTTGATCATTCCGACGCTTCACAATGTTAACATTAACATACTGAAGCATACAGGACAAATTTTGGAAAAGTTATTTTAATTTTTAATCTCACTCTTAGATTACGGTCGAATCCTTTGTATGTTATGCGCAGGGGCGTTATGATGTCGTGGCGCTAGCAGTAGTGAACTGGGGTAAATCCTGGCGCACTTGCTCACCTCTGTCTCTCTCACAATAATGCAGTGCTGGTTTCGCCTCGTTGTGATGGTCAATTGTCTGCTCAGAATCCACGAATAGTGTATGGACTTGTGTTGTTCTATAGTGTGTGCTGCCACAAATATTGTACAAGTACCAGTATGGGATCTTCTCAAAATACTTTATCTCGTGAACGACTAGCGCTGGAATTCTCAAACAAACACCACTGACATTCTAATTTCCCCCTACTTGTAGTTGTTAATGTGAATAGGCATTGTTCTAATTAAAAAGTGTATATTTGAACGAAAGTACAATTTGTATGCTTTTTTACACTCTGTTGATTCGTTAACCGATCCATTATGTAAACGCCGCACATCAATAGCACTTTCCATTTAAACAATATTTGTGGTCCAATTAAAATCTGAAGGACCTCCACTGGGAGAAAGGTATTTCTGGAGGAGAGAATATGTTCCAGAGGGTTGAGGAGTAGGAACAGGTACGGAGATGAGTGTAGTTTCGGAGGTAGAAGTTGGGGAAAATAGAGAGTGCAGAGAGGTTTAGTGTGTGGGTAGGGTTGTAGTAACAAGAGGGAAAGAGTGAGTGTGGGTGGAGACGCATAGGGAAAGCTGATGTGGAGTGGGATAGATGCAGAAGAAAGTTGGTACAAGGGATAAACATCGAAGCAGATCTTATTGTCTGGGAGAGAGAGTTGGTTGAAATTGCATCGGAATAGGATAGGGAGTGTATGTAGGTGTACAGATGGAGGGATGTGTGTGTGTGTGTGTGTGTGTGTGTGTGTGTGTGTGTGTGTGTGTGAAGGCACAGCAGCATATCAGGGTTGGTGATCTGAGGGGACACTATGGTGTGATTGGAATCTAGTTTCTGGATAATGCAGGAGATGTGGAGGTGTTCAGCGTGGATGGGGAGGGATCGGAATTTGATGTGATAGAGGATCCATATGGGAGAAGATAGATGGATGCCGAAAGCGAGAGAGAATGCATGGCGTTTGAGTATTTGGAGGGAGTTATAGAACTTTTGTAGGGTAGAGGTCCATGCAACAATTGCATAGCAGAGGATGGGTCAGATCAGGGCTTTGTAGGTGTGGAGAATAATGGAGGTGTACAGTCCCCAAGTTCAGCCTATTGATAGTTTTAGTCTATTGGGAGCTTTCTGTTATGTTTAGTAGGTGAGGTTTCTATGTTAGTTGCCAGTCGAGGGCTAGTCAAGGATGTTTTAGTGTGTTAGTTAACTTGACAGAATGTTCATAAATGATAAGCTAGAAGTTATGAAGGCAAAATGTGCATTGATTCATCCTATAATTATTGCCTGGGTTTTCGAGGGACTGCCCTTGAGGAGCCATTAGTTACACCAGGAAGTAAACTGACTGAGGTGGATTTGGAGGGATTATAGGGACTTCTGGAGTGTAGGGTAGAAGGTGAGGAAAGCAGTATCATCAGCATAGTGACACAGGTGGAATGGTGGGTGTGGTTTGGGCATATCAGGACTTTTGGTGAGGTAAAGGAGAGGAGAAAGAACAGAGGTCTGGGGCGCTCCTGCAGGATATGGAAGGTATGGGAATTGGTATTGTTAATAGTGACAAAGGATGGACTACTAGACAGGAATGATGCAATAAGGTGGACATAGTTAATTGAAAGTACACATTCTGGAGTTTGGAAAGGAGACTGTAATGGCATATTAGGCTATACACTTTCTCTAGATGAAGAGAGACAAAAATAGAAGAGCTATGGGAGATGAGTTGGTAGGATAGGAGGTGGGTGAGCTGCAGGAGCTGGTCATCGAAGGAGAAATTGTGACAGAAGCCACACTCGTTAATGGGAAGAAGGTGTTATTGGTTCAGTTGTTGGTAGATATATAGGTAGAGGATGAATTTGAAGACCTTGATGAAGACTGAGGTGAGGCAGATTTGGCAGTAAGAGGAGGTATCAGTGGGGGGCGGGGGGGGGGGTTGTGCAGTTTGAGGAAAAGTAGGATTTTGGAGGTTTTCCGCAGCACAGAATAGTAACTTGTGGGGAGGATAGTGGTACAATGGGTTTCAAGGGTGAGTAAGGATTGGGGGCATTCTTTAAGGTGTCAATAAGTGATGTGGTCATGACCAGGGTATGTGTTGTGGTTTCTGTGAAGTACTTATTTTAGGTCATGTGCTCTGATTGGTGTATTTAATTTTGTTTGTGCTATGTTGTCTAAGTACTTGAAGCTGTGGACTACGGGTAGGACAGCAATCTGAATACGTTCATGGATACTAGGCACCAAGGAGTAATAAAAATGGGCATCATCAGGAAAGGATGCAAAGAGGAAAGCTGTGCTCTAGTTGTCAGGTAAGGGATAGTTGTTGTGGAGGAGCAGATAGTGACATACAGAGCTACTGGCAGTGAGTCGATGAAATGCTTTCCAAAATTTGGATGAGTTTATGGAGAGTGTAGAGTTGGGTCTGGTGCATGTACAACGCCAGTCCCCACTTTTTTTGCATTTAACAAATTCTTGATGTGTGACTTGTGATTGTACCTTCATCACAAGTTCACAGGAAGGAGCGATACATGTGATGTTATGTGATCCCTTGTTGGGGGATGTTGGGTCAGTGAGGCTGGTTGGAATTTGGATGGATGTAGCCCCTGAAAAGGTCTGCTGCAGGAAGAATGTTGTATGAGGGACATTTTTAGGATGTCGGAAGCTCAGGGGGGCTACCAATCTGGGTTTCTATGGATTCTCAGTAGGTATTATTGTTGGTGTAGGAGTAGTCTTGGGTAACTGTTAAATGCGGGGTGGGATGGATTGGACAGGCTTGTGGTTGTGTGTAGGAGATGGTGAGGAGTGCAGATAAGTGGCCACTTCCAATCTAATCGAGGGTTTCAGCAACGAGGTTGGGAGATGGTAGGATGACATTTCGGGTTGTGTTGCTTTCTGGATAGGTGTGGTGTGTGATGGGAACAATGTTACCTTGCAGGGAGTTGGAAAATGGACACCAACACTGGAGTTCTGCAGGGAATCTACTATGATGTTGAGGTCACTGGAAATAATATAGGTGGAGTAGGTATGGTCTATGTGGATGAGGAAACAATAGGGGATGGGGTGATTAGGTTCAAATGGCTCTGAGCACTATGGGACTTAACGTCTGAGGTCATCAGTTCCCCAGAACTTAGAACTACTTAAACCTAACTAACCTAAGGACATCACACACATCCATGCCCGAGGCAGGATTCGAAGCTGCGACCATAGCGGTCGCGCGGTTCCAGACTGTAGCGCCTAGAACCGCTCGGCCACCATGGCCAGTGGCGATTAGGTCAAAAGTATATGTTGGCATAGGTGACTGTTAAGGTGTGTTGAAAATGAGTGTAAGGATAAGGTATTTGGTGAGGGTATTATATATGGATTGGAGCTGTATGGGGATGTTCTTGTGGTGGCCAATTTCAGCTACACCTCTGGGATGGAGAAAGGGGTTATCAATGCAGTGGAGGATGTAGGGAGAGGTTCAGACAGTGTGATAGGGTTGGAGGAATGTTTCTTTAAGGATAAAGGCATGAAAATTGTTCTAGAACAGGGTATGCATTAAAAGACGTTTATTGGTGGTTAGGAATCAGATGTTGTTGTATCGGATTTATGAGGAAGTAAGAGTGATGTACATGTGTGAGGACTAGACAGAGTTTAGACTAGGGCATTGAGGGGGACAAAGACGGTGTGGATCTGGTTGTAGGAGTAGGTGACTTAAGAGTTGAGATGGAGCAGGTACTGAGCATGACTTGTTGAAGTGTGTGAGGATGTTGATGTGGATGAATGTTTTGGTGGATGTTTGTCATGAATTTGTTGATTTCTTCAGCAGTGCATGTTGGCTAAGGACAAATGGGTGAGGTTGTGGGGGGGGGGGGGGGGGAGGCAGGGTATCAGTTGGAAGGATTAGGACATTGAGTTACAGTTTGGTTGGCTGAGGACTGGCTTTACATTTTGCAGAATAGGTGGGGTAGGAGTCATTGCAGGTGTTCCAGGTAGGAGGAGAAGTGACATTAGGGCACTGCTTAAGGAAGTGGGAGTCTTTGCAGTGTGGACAATTAGGTAGGATTTTTAGAATCTGTGGTGGTACTGAGGATGGAATTTGGAAGGGTCGACCTTGTGGCAGTAGTGGTATATCAGGGCTCCCTCTTTAAAGAGAGTGTCTTTGGAGGAGCCAGTTTCAGTAAAGACACAGCTGAGGTAAGCAGGACCATGATCATTGTTGATAGGAAGGGCTTTTTATTTCTTAATTCAGGCTGTTGTTCAGTCCAGATTCCCCTTCATCATCCATGATCTCAAGGCCGCATTTGGAGATCATTGTGGTGAGGATGGGGGGGATGACATGTTTGGCATGGAGTGTTGTGGTAAGGAGTGTTAAGAAGGCTTTGAGACCAAAGGTAATGTGAGGAATTTTGGAGGGAAGATCTGTGCTGACATAAGCTGTCACCAGCAGACCAGTTGGCAAAGCTGTAGCAAGAAGATCGGTAGTAGTCACTGGATCAAGCGCGCCTATCAGGAAAGAGCCAAAAACAGACTAGCAAGCAACACGCCACCAACGCTCTCTCGACCGCAATTATTTAGATCGCCAGCGCTGACTGGAGGGGCTCAGTCACTAGTGCAGTCGCTCAGTCAGTGGCTCAGTCACTGACGCACTGACTCAAACTTCAGTTTGGCATCTGTCATTCATCGCATAGTGGGACTTGTACTTCATCAGTAGTGAGGCGAAGGTGGATCATTATGGAAGAGCTTGTATCACAATGCATGGACTCTACTGAAGAAAAATGGCTTTCTGTTCAAGTAAGTAAAGAACCCTGTTAATCCATGTGTGCAGTTGTGTTGTAGAAAGAGGATACCGGTCCGCCCAAACAACATCGTCTCCCTTGTTTCCTATGGTACAAGACTTTTCAATGGCGACGAGGACACAACAGTGATGATGAGGGAAATTCAGTGGCGAGCGAAGGTAGTCAATTTGGCCAAAGATCTTGCTTGCTTCTGTTGTGCTCTAGTTTGCAGGGGTGAAATGGTTCAAATGGCTCTGAGCACTATGGGACTTAACTTCTGAGGTCATCAGTCCCCTAGAACTTAGAACTACTTAAACCTAACTAACCTAAGGACATCAAGCACATCCATGCCCGAGGCAGGATTAGAACCTGCGACCGTAGCGGTAGGAGGAGAAGTGAACTTAGGGCACTGCTTAAAGAAGTGGGAGTCTTTGCAGTGTGGACAATTAGGTAGGATTCTTAGAATCTGTGGTGGTACTGAGGATGGAATTTGGAAGGGAACACCTGCAATGACTCCTACCCCACCTATCCTGCAAAATGTAAAGCCAGTCCTCAGCCAACCAAACTGTAACTCAATGTCCTAATCCTTCCAACTGATACCCTGCCTCCCCCCCCCCCCCACCCCACAACCTCACCCATTTGTCCTTAGCCGACATGCACTGCTGAAGACATCAACAAATTCATGACAAACATCCTCCAAAACATTCATCCAGGAGAGGACCCATAGAACTAATCAAATTTCTCATTTTAGAGGCTTTTCTTGCTTTTTGCTATAACGTATTTGTGTAAACCATGGATTGCGCACCCCCACCCCACCCCCCCAACCCCCGCATCTCGGTCAACAAACTGCTACCCTACTAACGATGGTACAATAACATCTGACTGCACAAGCTGCATCGGCCGCACAACCGACCAACCAAAGGCTCAAATGCCGCCGACTAACATATCAATTTTCCTGCAATTTAACGACACAGATGAGGAATGACTCGAATATCTGACTCAGTTCCAAGCACATTGTCAAGTTCATAGTGTTCAAGGTACCGTAAAGCTACAATACTTCCTTTCGACTGCGGGTCCCCAGTGTTCAGGTTAATACAAAACCTATTCCCAACCGCGTCTTTAGTCGAACTCAGTTATAACAAAGTAATCGATGCACTAACCAAGTACTATGACCAGCAAGTCCAAGAAGCTGCAGCCAGATATCAGCTCTTTCGCTTGCAGGAAATGCCGGGACGGGCGTACAGCGGTACACAGATTTAACGTTCAAATGGCTCTGAGCACTATTGGACTTAACTTCTGTGGTCATTAGTCCCCTAGAACTTAGAACTACTTAAACCTAACTCACCTAAGGACATCACACACATCCATGCCCAAGGCAGGATTCGAACCTGCGACCGTAGCAGTCGCGCGGTTCCGGACTGAGCGCCTTAACCGCGAGACCACCGCGGCCGGCACAGAATTAACGGCCATGTTAGTGTAAGTGTAAGTGCTATAACATTCAATGTCCCAGGCAGAAGAATACGGAAACAGATCTTAAAATACTCCGATCCATCACTTCCCCAAATATTCTAAAAGAGCAATATGATTCGGATGCCATAGCGGCTGATAAGTTTGACTAGGCCCCCCGCTTTGTCGAGTCGGGTCGCCCCTTGCTCGCGACTGCCCCAAGCGGCCACAACAACGAGCACGTACACAGCCGCGCGGACAGCCACGTAGTCACAAATCTCACACTAGGATACTCAATTTTACTGTGTTGAAATCAAGAGACAGAACATTTTCGGTTTAGATTCCATTGATTTGTTTGTCCTTAGCTTTCAAGACAATGGGCTTTCAGTGACTGCTGTAAATCCTAAAGACAGTGTAGCTAGCTTACTTAAAGAATTTCCTGAGCAATTTACAGAAGGAAATGGAAAAGCTAATAACTTTATAGCACATGTTACATGGGAAGACAATGCACAGCTTAAGTTTTTTCGGGACCACCCCGTTCCAATTGCTTTAAGAGACAAAGTAGCCAGTGAATCAAAGAATTGAGAGGTTGTGGTGTAATTGCTCCCATTCAAGCTAGTAAATTGGCAATTCCTCTCGTTTGTTGTCTAAGCCTTCTGGTCGCATTCCCATTTGTGTTGACTTCAAGTCTACAGTCAACCCACAGACAGTAGTTGACACTTAACCGTTACCTCGTCCTGAGGAACTCATGGAGAGGCTCGTTGCAGGACGTTACTTTTCTAAGACAGATTTGCAAATTTCATTGGATGAAGAATCACAGAAAGTGTTCGTTGTAAATACACAGTTAGGATCGTTCAAGTATTTGCATTTGCCCTTTGGTAGTGCCTCCGCACCCGCCATTTTCCAACGTTACTCGGAACAGCTGACTGCAAAAGTGCCCTTTTGTTCAAACTACCTTGACGATATTGCCGTCTCTGGTCGTACATCAGAGGAACACATTGCCAATTTGCGTACTCTTTTTAGAGTGTTGTCAGAAGCGGTACTCAAGTGTCGTCCGGAGAAGTGTGACCTTTTTCAAATTGAACTACAGTACTTAGGTCATGTGATAAACGGTAAGAACGTACACCCCCCTCCAATCTCATTTGCTTGCAATCCGTTACCTACCAGTTCCTCGACATGTGTCTGAACTGCAGTCAGTACTAGGCAAGATGACATACTACATTTGGCTCATTCTGAATGCCACACAGATCGCGACTCCATTGCATCGCAAAAATGTACCTTTTATGTGGACCAAATACTGTCAAGACGCGTTTCAGAAACTCAAAAATGCCTTGCTCAGTGACAGATGTTTAATGCATTTGGACCCTGCTACACCAGTAGTTTTGCAAGTCGACGTTTCTTCCTACGGAGTCGGCGCTGTGCTTTCGCATAGAATTGGTGAACAAGACAGACCTGATGCTTTTGCCTCAAAGTTGTTAACACAAACTCAGTGCAATTATCCTCAAATGGAAAAAGAGACTCTCGCTATTGTGTGTGGTGTGACAAAATTCCACCACTATTTGTATGGTCGCAAGTGCTTTTTAGTGACAGATCATAAGCCTTTACAGTCCTTGTTTCATCCGTCAAAGCCGGTTCCTACATGCACTGCTCAAAAAGTGCAACGCTGGGCTTTTTTGCTTCGCAGTATCAGCATGAAATTGCGCACAGACCTAAGGCCAAGCATGGCAATGCAGACGCCTCTATCTCGCCTTCCGATTGGCCCAGGCTCTTATTTTGATGCATGTGGCGCATTTTGTTGCCAGATCGATGAGCAGGACTCTGAATTTTTGGAATATTTTCCCCTGCACTACAGAAAAACTGCACAGGCCGTGAAGCAGATCCATATCTGAAGATTTTGTTGCGTTACGTTCGCATGTCTTGGCCTCGTTCATTGAACAGTATCCAGAATGCAGTTGTGCCCCGATATTTTGCAAGTCGTCATAACCTCTCAGTTCAACAGGGTGTGATTGTAGTTCAAAATGACAGTGGATAATCGCGTGTGCTTAACCCCTATGTGTTGTAAAAGGATGTGTTGCGATTGCTCCACCAAGGATATTGGGGAATTGTTTGCACTAAACAGTCAGCGCAACGGCATTGTACTAGGAAGGGCATGGACGCCCACATTGAATAGATGACGACACAGTGTCGCGCATGCACTGAAAACAATTCCGCTCCGCCACAGACTTTCTCAACTTGGTCTAAGGCTGAATCGCATAGACTTTGCAGGACAATTTTGGAACACCCATTGGCTCATAGTGGGAACTCTTTTAGCAAGTTTCTATTTGCGGTGCCTATGAACCCTAACACATTACATTGCACCATTCAAGCGTTGTTCTCCATATTTTTCATAGAAGGTTTGCCAGAAGTACTTGTGTTGGACAACGGACCACACTTAACGTGATTTTGAACAGTTATGTGGACGCAGTGGCATTCATCATCTAAGTGCTCCGCTTCACCCCCAATCCAACGGAGAAGCAGAACGCTTCGTACGCACTTTTAAGCAACAGATGGCCAAGCTTCGCACCACCCACACATTATAGAAGGCTCTGCAACTCCTTCTCGCCACCTATCGCTCCCGCCCACGAGCCGGCCATCAAGCGCGGAAATTCTGCATGGCCGCCGCCATCAGACGCTGCTACACTTGGTACACCCACCGCAGCGTCCGGCGCCGCCAATGATCCGCAAATATAGCTTTGCGCCGCGCGATATTGTTCTTTTCACGGTTTATGGCAACTGTGAGCGCGGGGAAGGACTTGATCGCAGGTCACGATGGTTTGCAGTGCCATCACCAGAGCCAAATTCGTGCTTGTCATTTGCCCCGTGATTCTGCTGCTTTTCTTCCCCCAAAATCACGGCCTAGCTGGATCATGCGGCCTCCGCAGCAGCCTACTGGTGCAACCAGGGTACCCCTGGAGGAGTAGATGGACGATGTGCCCTCACCCCTACCGTCCCCGCTCGCAGACCCGATGGCCCTGTACCCGCCGTCGCCATTCCCCTCGTCGCCTCAGCACACGTCCTCAGGCCTGGATGTGTGCCCTGGCATCAGTTTTCTGGAGGATGTTCCGGTTGCCTCGCAAGCCTGATAGTGGGATACGGTCGGGATTAAGTAAGATACGTAAGTAAGATAAGTAGCTTTCTGTTCAAGTAAATCAAGAACCCTGTTAATCCACGTGTGCAGTTGTGTTGTAGAAAGAGGATACTGGCCACCTACAGAAGAACATCCTCTCCCTTGATTCCTGTGGCACAAGACTCTACAGTGGCGACGAGGACACGACAAGATCACTGTAGGATTTGGGGTTCAGGGATTTTTCCTAGGAATGATTTCTTGAACCTGCAGGCTTGATGGGTAGTTTTTGATTTCGAGGGTGAGGGATTTGGGTTCTGTGGATCATAGGGGAAGATGTTAGAAGGGATGGAGTTGTGTCCATATTCTGGGTGTCGTCAGGATCAGTTTGTGGTTTATCTAGTGTGGGAAGGGGACTGATGTTGGTGTTTTGACGTTTTTTGGTGTTTTAAAGGCTGACAGAGGGAACCATGTTGTGTGACAGTGTGTTAAATTGAGAGCTGCCAGAGAGTTCTGCATTTCCTTCAGTATTACATGAATTGGTTGGTGCAATGAAACTTGAAGAAGTGATGTATGTGGTGTCATCCAAGGTACCTGTTGTTCAATGGGCTGTCAGGCTTATGGCAATGTGGATGTGGTGGCTGATGAGTTGTGGCTAAAAGTGAAAAGATAGTGGGAGCTGGTGATCGAGAGAGGTTTATATGTTACTGCTGTATTGGAGGAGTATGGTATTGGTAAGGGAGGATAGATGCAGGGGAGATGGGTGAGAGGATGTGCTTCGTGTGGTGACAGTAAGACAAGAGAATGAGAAGTGTAGATGGTAGTTGTTGTGGGGTGATCTATGATGGCAGACAGTGGTGAGCAGTGTTGATTGCAGTGAGCATCAGTGGAAGAAGTGCTGGGACGATGGTGACAAGCTGTGGTGGAGTTGTGGGTGATAAGAATGTCCGATGTGACAGAAATGGAAGCAGCTATGTAGGAGTTATACAGTGGCAGCAATAGACTCAATGGAGGTGGTGCCAGCGACAGCAGTGGTGACAGCAGCGCCAGGGGTGACACACACACACCGACAGCAAAAGTTTAGAAGATGCAAATAACATGGGGAAGAAAGACTTGATGATGCAGTAACACACAGAAGAAAGACTTGATGAGATAGTAACACGTGGAGGTAAGACTTAATGACGCAGATAACACATGGATGAAAGTCTTGCTGATGCAAATAGTGCAGAGAAGAAAATCTTGATGACACATGTAAGCTACACAGACACACAAGTACAGATACAAGGCATAAGGGAGTGGCCCTTGTAAGTCTATGCAATACAGCAACAGGTAAACAAGAACAAGCCACTACCCTAGCATGCTGGTGTTGGAGAAGGGCACCGGATTCAACCTACTTTTTTCCTTTATTGCGATTTCATTCCCCTGCCCCATATGGGGCAGGGGAGGGGTGGCAGTGGCACAGTCCGCTGCTCTTCAGCCAAGTGACAGGATAATTAATAAAAGGAGAAAACTATACACACAAAGGCGATAAAAGGGGGACATTAAAAACAGAATAAGTTGAGATAATGGGGGTTAAAATATACACCAAACCAAAGACATTCATTGTGGGACAGTTAAAAATGTAGACACAAAGTTAAAAGACACAGTTGGTGATTCGTGGAGCACATATAAAAAAAACACTGAAGTCACATGCTCAGGTTGAAATTTGGTCACAGTTCTAAAACACTTCAGAACAAGGACACTTCAAAACCAATGGAAGAGACCAAGCACACACAATGAAGAATAAAAACTGCCAGGAGGGACCTGCCAAGGGAGAGGCTGGAGAGGAGGGAAAAAGAGGGGAGAGCAAGGAGCAGTGGGGGAGGTGGGTAAGATGAAAAGAAATGGGGGGTATGGGGTGCACCAAGGGGCAGGAGATGGGTGGGGTGGGAGATGGAGGGGGAAAGCAAGTCAGGAGAGAATGCCGCGACACAGAAGTGGGGCACTGGAAAGGGAGGGGAGTGGAGGAGGGAGGAAAACCGCTCAGGGGAAGGTAAGAGGAGGGCAGAGGGAGCCCTGAGGATTGGGAAGGAGGAAGGTGGTGTTAGAGTTGGTAGGATTGGTAGATGTCAGGGCAAAGTTCATCATTTGAGAGAGGTAGGTGCTGGAAGTTGTGTTGGGAAAGGAGGTAGAGGGTGTGGACATGGAGACAGGGCGGGAGATAACTGCAAAGGCGCAGCAACAGGATTGGGGTGGAGAGGAAGGGGGACACCAGGGGGTAGGGGGGACCGCTCGAGTCGGCAGACGATGTACAGGGTGCAATGTACAGCGTGTGGATGTTTTTGAGGAAAAGAAGATAGTGTGGGAAGGGGAAGAGGAAAGGGGACACCAGTGGGTGAGGGGGATCGAGTCGGCAGACGATGTACAGGGTGCAGATTTGTTCGAGGAAAGGAAGGTGGGGGAAGGAGATGGGGTCGTAGAGGATATGTGTGGCGGATGGAAGGCGGATATGTAAGGCAAGGCAGAGTGCATGGAGTTCTAGGATATGGAGGGCTTTATAGAATCTGGGAGTGGTGGAAATCCAAGTGACATTGGCATAACAAAGGATGGGGTAGATCACGAATTTGTAGGTGTGAAGGATGGTGGAAGAACCATATTCAATGTATTTTTTTTTTACTTTATTGTTATTTTGACACCTGAACAAGCAGGTAGGCTGGCAGCAGCACAATACGCCGCTCTTCAGCCATAGAGAGTACAAGGAAATAAACAGAGAAGAGAAATCACTTAGAAAAACGACGGGAAAAAACAGTAGACACATGAACATAAAAACACAAGAAGCCGTTCACACTCGATGACAATCCACACTATGAACTGTTGACACGACGCACACTGATGGCGGTGATCTCCGGCGCGCGAATGTCCACTGAGCGTGTGCGAGTCCGGGGACCAGCCAAGAGGGGAACAGGGGTGAGGTGGGGGAGAGGGGAGGAAAAAAGGATGCCAATGGCTTAGGAGACGGGGGCAGGAGGAGAGGGACAGGGGAGGGGAGGCCCAGGGGAGGAGGGAGGAGAAAAGGAGGAGTGAGGGAAAAGGGAGAGGAGGGAGGGAGGGTGCCCAGAGGAGTAAGTACAGGAGGAGGGCGGGAGGATCAAAGTTGGTAGGAGGGGTAGATGGAGGGGAGGAGGGCATCATCAGGGAGAGGGAGCTGGCGGAAGCCACCTTGGGAGAGGGTAAGGAGGGTGGAGAGATGGAGACCGGGTGGGACGTGCGAATACAGGTGCGGCAGCGGGCGGGGGTGGGAGAGGATCGGGGAGACGAGCGGGTGAGGAGGATCGAGTTTGCGGGAGGTGTACAGGATCCATATCCGTTCAAGGAAAAGGAGGAGGTGGGGGAAGGGGATGAGATCGTAGAGGATCCGCGTGGGGGAGGGGAGACGGATGCGATAGGCGAGGCGGAGAGCATGGCGTTCAAGGATTTGGAGGGATTTATAAAAGGTAGGGGGAGCGGAGATCCATGCCGGATGGGCATAACAAAAGATGGGGCGGATGAGGGATTTATAGGTGTGGAGGATGGTGGAGGGGTCCAGACCCCACGTACGGCCGGAAAGGAGCTTGAGGAGATGGAGGCGGGAACGTGCCTTGGCTTGGATTGTCTGGAGATGGGGAGTCCAGGAGAGGCGACGGTCGAGGGTGACGCCAAGGTACTTAAGGGTGGGAGTGAGGGCAATGGGACGGCCATAGACGGTGAGATAGAAATCAAGGAGGCGGAAGGAAGGGGTGATTTTGCCTACAATGATCGCCTGGGTTTTGGAAGGATTGACCTTGAGCAACCACTGGTTGCACCAAGCGGTGAACCGGTCAAGATCGGATTGGAGAAGGCGTTGGGAGCATTGCAGGGTGGGGCAAGGGCAAGGAAGGCAGTGTCATCGGCAAACTGGAGAAGGTGGACGGGGGGTGACGGTGGTGGCATGTCTGCTGTGTACAACAGGTACAGAAGGGGGGAGAGGACGGAGCCTTGGGGCACACCGGCGGAGGGGAAAAAGTGTAGGAATCGGTGTTATGGATGGTGACATAGGAAGGACGGCGGGAGAGAAAGAAACCGATCAGACGGACGTAGTTAATGGGAAGGACGAAGGTTTGGAGCTCGAAGAGGAGGCCGGAATGCCATACGCGGTCATATGCACGTTCGAGGTCCAGGGAGAGGAAGATTGCGGAGCGACGGGAATTAAGCTGTTCGGAAAGGAGATGAGTGAGGTGAAGGAGAAGGTCGTCGGAAGAGAAGGACGGCCGAAAGCCACACTGGGTAACGGGAAGGAGGCGGTGCTGGTGGAGATGCTGGTGGATGCGGCGGGTGAGGATAGATTCCAGGACCTCACTGAAGACCGAAGTAAGGCTGATGGGATGGTAGGAGGAGACGGCGGACGGCGGTTTGCCAGGTTTAAGGAACATAAGGATACGGGAGGTTTTCCACAGGTCGGGGCAGTAACCGGTGGACAGGACTACATTGTAGAGCCCGGCCAGGGTGGAGAGGAAAGAGACAGGAGCTTCACAAAGGTGACGGTAGGTGACATGATCGTGACCAGGAGCGGTGTTGCGTTTGGTGCGGAGTGTAACAATGAGATCCTGTGTAGTGATAGGGGCATTGAGTTCTGTGTGTGCAATGTTGCCCAAGTACTGGAAACCAGGAGCGAGGGGAGGGTCGGAGGTGTCAGTTCGATCGCGGATATCCGGGAAGAGGGAGTAATCGAACTGGGGATCATCGGGGATGGAAAATACATCGGAGAGGTAGGAGGCAAAGTGATTGGCCTTACTAAGGGTGTCAGGGACAGGGTGATCATCATGGAGAAGAGGATAATAGGGGGAGGGTTTAGTTCCGGTAAGGCGATGGAAGGCTGACCAGAACTTGGACGAGTTGATTGGTAGGGTAGCATTTAAACGGGTGCATGTCTGTCGCCAGTCCCGGCGTTTCTTAGCCGCGAGCAAATTACGAATGTGTCGCTGGAGTTGCCGGTGGCGTCGTAATGTGTCCGGGTCACGCGTGCGGAGGAAGGCACGGTAGAGAGGATGGGATTCACGGAGGAGGAGAATGGCCTGTGGGGGTAAGGTAGGACGGTGGGGGTGGATGGCGACAGTAGGGACGTGGGCCTCCACGGCCTCAGACAAGGTCTGCTGGAGAAAGGAGGCGGCATGGGTGACATCTTCAGGGTGGCGGTAGGTGAAGGGGTGGCTATCGACCTGGGTGGAGAGGGTATCCTGGTAGGCATTCCAGTCGGCACGGGAATAGTCATGGACATACTTAGGGGGAGGGTCAGTACGAGGGTCGGGTTGGGGGCGACGTCCGTCTGAAACGGTGAGGAGGACAGGGAGATGGTCACTACCAATAGGCTCCAGGACATCCACCATTATGCGACCAAGGAGGTTGGGGGAGGAGAGAATAACATCGGGAGTGGAGTTGGATTCGGGACGGGTGTGCTGGGGGATGGGGAGGAGATCGCCTTGAAGGGTGGAGAGGAACCGATGCCACCGCCGTAACTGGGCAGCGGAATGACTATGGATGTTGAGGTCGGCGGCGATCACGTAGGAGGAGAAGGTATGGTCGATGTGGGAGAGGAAGTCGAAGGGAAGAGGAGCGTTGGGGCGGACATAGATGGTAGCACAGGTAACAGTAAGGCCGGGGAAGAAGAGACTAAGGATCAAGTGTTCGGTGGGGTCGGGAAGGAGAGGTTGGAGCCCAACGGGGATCTGGCGGCGGTGACCAATAGCAACTCCGCCACGCGCAATTGGGAGGGGATTATTGGAGCGGTGGAGGAGATAGGGCGAAGTGTGGATGGTGTGGTGGGGTTGGAGGAAGGTTTCATTAAGGAGGAAGGCATCCACGCGGTGGGTGGCAAGGGTGTGCAGGAAGAGGTTCTTGTTGGCGGTAAGGGAGCGGATGTTGTTGAAAAGGATACGTTGCTGTCGCGCCATGACAGGGATTTAGACGAGGGTGTCAAGGCGGGAGAAGGTGAAATGGGCCTGGTTGTTGGAGTAGGTGGCGTACATCTTGAGTTGGAATATGGAACGGGCGGCAAGGGAGATCTGCTGGAGGGTGTGGGGGCGCTGAAAGGGATGAACATTTTGAAGGACGATTGTGAGGAACCTGATGATGTCCTCAGCGGTGGGGGGGGGGGGACGAAGGGAATTGCCAGGAGGAGTGGGGGCGTCCAGAGGACGGACAGGTACGGTGAATTCAGGAGTGGTTGGAGGGGGTCAGGCTTTACACTTTTGGGAGTAGGTGGGATGGGGGAGATTGCAGGTATTACAGGAGGGAGGGGACTGGAGGTTAGGGCACTGCCGGAGGAAGTGCGCTTGCCGACAATGCGGGCAGGTGGGGGCCTCGCGGCACTCAGCTGTTGGGTGTGCATTATAGCGCAGACACTTCTGGCAGCGCAGGGATTGAGGAGGGGAACGGGAGGGGTCGACCTTGTACCGCTGGTTGAAGAGGAGGGCACCCTCCTTCAGGAGACGGTCAATGGAGGGGGCGTCCTCAGAGAAAACCCGCATAAGGCGGGTGGGGCCGGCCGAGTTGAAAATGCGACGGACCGCCCGCACCTCCAGCGTTGGATGGGCCTTGAGCTCCACCAACACCTCCTCCTCTGTGATCGACGGACTGAGCCGAGTGATCACGGCGGTAAGGGTCGGCGAGCGACGCGGGGGTTGGGGTTGGCGGGTAGGAGATGGAGAAGGAGCAGGGGTAAGGGAGGCGTTGGGGCCAAAACGGGCGATGGGGAGGCGGGAGCGGATGTCAGTATGGAGGGTTGGGCTGGGGGAGGAGTTGAGAACAGAATCCCGTCTGGGAGTAAGGAAAGAGATGGGGGCACCAGGGAAATGTTGGCGGAGGAGGAGGGAGGGATTCCGGGCCTCGAGAAAGGAAGGATCGGGATGGGACGGGAGATATTTGTATAAACAGGGGGGGGAGGAGGAGGAGGAGGAGGGAGCAGGGCCAGGCGGGGAGACATCCATGGCACCCTGGGGGGGGGGGGATGGAGGTCGGGGTGGGGCCTTTTTGGGAGTGGAGGAGGTGGGGGTGCCACTAGGGCGTTTGACGGCGGCAGAAGGGCGGGTGGTGACAGGAGGGACGGGAGCGATGGGGAGGTGGTGGGAAGGGACAGGTCCCGGTGTGGACGCAGCAGTCGGCGCCGGAGACGGTGACGGGGCGGCAAAGGCGAAGGCGACGATGATGACGGTGGTGGCGGTGGCGGTGGCGGCGATGGCGATGGCGATGGCGAGAGCTGGGCGTGGACAGTGGCCCGACGGGCCACCACCCGAGCCGGAGCTGCAGTGACAGGCTGGGGGAGTGGGGGGAAAGGATCAGAACGAGAGGAGCGAGAGGAAAGAGCGGGAGAGGGGGGGCGACAAAGAGCGAGGGCCAAGGGAGAGTGAGGAGAGGTGAGATGGAAGGAGGGGAGTGTGACTGGGCACACCAAGTGACAGTGGTGGAGGCGGCGGAAGGGGATGTATAGACGATGGCGGTGGTGGTGGGGGCGGACATGACGACAGGGAGAAAAAACGCACAGCACGAAAAGGAAAGGACACAAACTGGGAACAGACGAAGACGCAGACGAACGAAGACCAGGGTCGGACGACCGGGGTCGGACTGCGACGGCGGCGGCGGTGGCGGCGGCGAACAGACGGACAGACAGACAGACAGACAGCAGGTAGCAGCAGTAGCGGTAGCGGTAGCGGTAGCGGCGCAGACGGACAGCGAGCAGGCAGGCAGGCGGACGGACGGACGGACGAACGAACGAACGAACAGCTACAGCAGGAAGCGGCGGGCAGGCGGGCAGACAGACGGACGGACACAATCTCCGAAAGCGGAGATTCCAACCTGAGAGTAGCCCAGGCTTTGCAATCAGGCGCCTTCGAATGAGGGGATCCAACCCTCTGATGCCACATTCAATGTAGCGAATCCATCCCTATATATTAACGTTCTGACAGTATACCAAACGAGTACAAACAGAATAACCGAAAATCTAAAACATCTTTGTAGCATTTATAGACTGTATATTTTGCAATATAGTTCTTAGCATCAGTGTATGCCATTTTCATTGCTTGAAGTTGATTTATAAACATCTTATAAACATTTTACTGTATGACACACTTGCTGTGCTGCTAAGACTCCTGTTTCAAAACTTCATCACATAGTAACTTTATATATGTGCAACGACAATTGTAGTTTCCATATAGACTATACAGTTAAATAAATAATGGAAATTACAATTTTTGTACTAATTTGTTGATCTTGGTTCAATGTTTTATGGAAAAAATGCTTAATGTTACGATGTACTTGATGATAAGTGATTCAGCGTAATTTAATATTTGCCATAGAGATATTTTGAATTCATATGCCTGCAGACAAAATTGAATTTTATTGTAGCTATTATTTGAATTCACTGTATTTTTATATATGTAAAATTTTCTGTCTTAACCTATTCTTTTATATATGAGCAGTAAAGATAGAGAGTGTTGGCTATAGAATATGATGTAATGTGACACTTGTCATAACGGTTTTTTGAATTTACGAGTATATGCCTCCAGACAAAACTGTATTTTACTGTACTTACTATTTGTATTCGCAGTGTTTTCATGCACATTTTTTTTATCTTAACACATTATTTTACATACGGGCAATAAAAGTAGAGGACATTGGCTATTGAGTATGAAGTAAACTGAAGTTGGCTGCGATCTGTAAACGGCAGCCTGAGTTGGACTAATGCTTGAACATGCCTAAGCTATATTGGAATACGATTGTTTTAATTACGTGTAGTCTACATGACTACTTATGGTGGTATGTAATAGTGGAATTGTAACTATGTACAATTCTGACATGGGGTTTAATCAATGTTCGATTTCTATGCCTGATTATTATATTATTTGTATTTATAGCACTGATGACAGATACACTGTCAGTTAAAATCTAGATCTGAAATGTAACAAAAAAAAGATATATTACAGCCAATGCTGACATTCGTTCGGTCCTAAATTACATAATGGTCGTGGAGCACATTCATTCACATGGAATCGAACATGATAAAGATTTGACTATAACAGTTGAATTTAAATGATATTAACACACATAGCAACAACTGTAAGACCGATTGTTCACAAAATATGTGTTTTATAACAACTGTCAAATAAGAAAATTGATGCAGTTGTACACGATTTGCCGTCTTTTAAAAACACAAACTGAATTTAAGATAAATCATGAAGGTTCCGTCACATTCTCTCTATAACTTGTACAGTTCTAGTTAGTGGCTGGTTCTGAAAACTACGTTCGCATACCCTGAAGAGACACTACAACATCTGCATGCTCCATTTGTCCTGATATACCACTGACGTATTTGATTAGCCACAGGGGTTCCAGCTCCAATCTATGCTTCCTTATTTCGAGACCTATTTCACATCTAGCCACGAAACCCTCTTTCCGTTCGAGCCTGTGGTACTTTATTTCAGCTCGAGCACTTTTTTTTGTCCTCAACACCTTTTTTCCCCTGAAATCTACTAAGATTTTCCATTTCGATCATAATCCTTTACATGGTTCTGGCAGTTCCCAGCCAGTTTCTTTCTCAGCATGCCGCCTGATGTCCTAGGGATCAGGGGCGGCACAGTGATGACATCACTGACAATGATCCATCTCGCATGCGTGTTGTATCTCAGTACCACACTACGCAATTTTTAGTTTGACATTGCATGATGAAAAGACGACATATATAAACATAAGACTCTACAGCAACGGTGCGGTACCTTTTGAAACCGTGGCTATAATGTGTCATGCCTTTCAGCTACCCAGCTAGAGAAAGAATAACAGATAAAACCAGTAGTGTGGCGCAGAAACAGAAAGGAAGAGAAAAGTACTGCACGCGACGCAAGCACTCTGTGGATGTCAGCCCAAACGTACAGTTGCGTGCACCCCTGGAACGTTATTAAATATATAACTTAAATGACTACTATTTACATTCATCTATAGTTCCACGGTCTCCAAGGTCTGCCGCATCTTAGCCAAGCATTTCTCAACATTTTCGGGCATAATATCTTCTTTGCCGACGTCTCCAGCGTACCATCTCATGTGACTCGGTGCATGTGCATATTACAGGTATCATACGTTCGTCCCGAGGACCTGTTTCTAAAAGTAAAACTTCATCTACTCCCTTCATACATACAAGGAAAGAGAACGAACATAAAACCAGAAAAATTAGAAACGTGGTATCCAAGAGCAGTTTGTAATGGAGCAACTACACTTTACAATAAAATGTAATAATACTAAAATGTTTCCGATATGTTGTGAACGGTCGATAAATTTTGATACTTACATGCACATAAATGAAAAGCAGATATCTGTGTAGGTTAGGGAAATAAAGAGTTTGTGAATATCTATCAGTTAATATGGAGAAAGAGTTGTTATAACCATTTTTGTAAATGCCTTTTACGGCACAACTCTCAGGATTTATAGCAACACTACTTGAATTTAAAAGTACTAATAGAAAGAGTTTGGGACGTGCAGAGGTGTCGTGTGCAGGCAAGGAGGAGAGGGGAGATAGCAAGGTTCTAAAATGAGTTGTAGTGTTGATCATGGCTGATATGTAAAATTTTATTTTGTGGTAAACACTAGGTTTTAAAAACTATAAAGTGGTGTGGCGTTCATGAGCACGCAATTAAGGCATCTTTGGAATTTTTAGAGTGCAGATGCAAGGATTCCCACGCTAGCGATGCTGCAAAGTTTTGGAGATATGGCTGCAGAAGTAACAATGGCTCTAAATGGCGTCAGATTGGTGGACGTGAAAAAGCAGTGGAATCTTCGTTTGTCCACCGCTCATCTAAACGACGCACACAACAACGAACTCCAATTAATTATGTTAAAGATTAGAACTATACAGGAGCTTAGTGCAATTTTCTATTACGTGAAGTTCGGTGAATTTTATATGAATAATTCTTAAAGAAACTGTTAAAATCAATTTGAACTTTTAATACTCTCATTCCCAAAACTATTTCAGAAGTAACCCAATTTTTTCCTAAATCATAGCGCTCCATAATCTAAATACTGGAGAACAATTAAACTAACACAGCTGGATAATTTTGATCATTTTCACATACAGAAAGGAAGTTTTAATTGAGTGTATTGGTCGCTTTATGATCGAATTCTTTTTTAATTAAATATTTTGTTGAATTAACTTCAAAGTTTTACTGAAAGCTAGATTCTTACTAAGGAAAATGACACGTAAAATCAATTATAACTGCTTCACAGCATATGAATGAACCAGATTGCTAGATTCAATACTGAACAAAGTAATTGACATCAACTGGAATTAAAATCCAGCAACCATCCAGAATTTAATTCAAGAGAGGAATACACTAAGCAGATTCAGAAGGATGTAGGTTGCAGTAGGTACTGGGAGATGAAGAAGCTTGCACAGGATAGAGTAGCATGGAGAGCTGCATCAAACCAGTCTCAGGACTGAAGACCACAACAACAAAAACAAAGTTCTAGGGGACTGATGACCTGAGATGTTAGGTCCCATAGTGCTCAGAGCCATGTGAACCATTTTACTCGTGATGGCATTGAAGGCGTCAGTTGTACTTCAACCCATCGCTCTTGCAGTACCAAAGGTATCGATCCAGCGACAACTGTCCGACACTGTGAGGTGGGGAAGCGACAATAACGGGACTACAGTTCTGAACTTAACGTAGCCTCCTCTGTATCTATTCAATAACTCTTCAAAAATCCTGCCAGTGAGGAACATAACTTACTTGAAAGCTACCCTTGATTTCATCACACTTAGTTTACTCGACAAGCTGTTAGTAGCAAAAGATGGGCGGATTACAACAGAACAGTTGTTGCAGAATATTCATCATTAATGCAGAGGGCACCAGCACTGAGTCAGAGTGAAAGGGATCTCGTCAGATCCATTTCATATGTTGGCACCACTTAGTTATGTTGTTTCTGGATTCCTCATGCCTCTGTCTTCATGTACTAATGGAAGCGAACCTCAAGGAAAGAAAAACGCTGGTTTTTACCTTTTGTTTTTTCAATCATTTCATTCATGTTTTGATATCCTAATCCTCTTTCCGACGTCCTAAGTCTGTGTTTTGATTCTGTATGTCTGTTTTGAATGTGAAAGATGAGTGATTTTTCTCAAAGGTAAGGGAGTGTTGTAATCTCTGAGGGCAGTTTTGCCCTCTTAAGATGATTAGGCAGAAGAGAAGAGAGGTTTACCAACTCAACAGGTAGAGACAGGTGATTTTGCATGAGAGTTCACGGAAGGGTTAGTATCAGGTTGCAGCGGTCTTTGGCTTAGCGCTCTCCCCCTCTCTGGCTTCTGAAGCGAGTGGCTGCTAGTTAGTAGAATCGCTGGATTCTTTTCGTAGGTCAAACACGTCTCTCGTAGACTCCGAGATTTGGATGCAGGTACTGTAATAGTATTGGTATACTTTCATTTCTTCATAGTGACGTTTTAGGCTTAGAACATTATGAGAAGATTTTGAGTATAATTTCTCATGTGCACGAATGTTTCTAAATTTTACATGAGTGGTACTTTTTCTATAGATAACTTGGCTACGACGTGGGTTGGTAAGACAAAGGACCCATTCTAACTTAGATATTTTATTAAGATTTTCATCCTCAATGTTTTAGATAAATTGAAGGGGTCCATTTGTGCTTGATGTGGTCTTGGACTCTAATATTCCTGATTGTTTAACGGGCTTTGCAATTGGGTCTTTGTTCCAGCTAAGTTTTCATACGATTCTGGGATAGGAACACTTGTCTTTTGCTTTTGTAGACTTTTATAAGGATTCTTATTCTCAGTACTTGTCTACAATGCGGCTGATTTTTCATTAATATGTGGTTTTTGTGGCTAAATAGACAGGTTTCATACTGTACATGTTCGTCGGTATTCTTATGCTCGCTAGATTATGTGTTCGCTAGATTCATCACTGAATTGTGCCAAATTTGCTTCATAAAATGAATACCTATCCGAGTAGTTGAATTTTGTCTGTTTCCTTAATTCCGATTTAATGTCATTTCATGTTTCTCTTTTGTGATTGTTTCCGTCCATCCACATGCTCATCACATTGTTCTGAGACACGCCATAACTTCCTGTAATCGACTGCTTTCTTTCTTTAAGACAGAATGGGTACCTGTATGTGTAGTGGAATTTCATTAATTTTTATTTTTCTCGATTTCACGA
This sequence comes from Schistocerca piceifrons, assembly GCF_021461385.2. NCBI lineage: Eukaryota > Metazoa > Arthropoda > Insecta > Orthoptera > Acrididae > Schistocerca > Schistocerca piceifrons. The sequence continues at coordinate 421,420,904 of NC_060140.1, read as the reverse complement.
ATTTACACGGTTTTCGTTCCTGTTCATTGCGATGGCTTGCATCTCTGCCCACTCTGCAATAGTTTCAGTAGATATGAAGTTGCTAAATCTATTTTTGTATGAATGATCCGGTGTTTGATTCCATATTTAATCATTTTTCTTATTAATCCAGGCATATTTGTCTCCCCCTTGTCCTCACAGTATAATACAATGATCCCAGCTTCTGTTTGAAATGAATGGGAGTACATTCCCTGTACTTATTTATGGTTAGTCTTACTATGTGGGTAAGCTATTACCTTAGGTTGAGTATATCTTGCATTGAGTCAATTTTGGTTCCTGTCGGAACTGAAAATAAATTTTTATTTTTGATGTCTTAAACTAACCTTAAGTCTTCCTCTCTGCAAGTCATTTCTCATCCTGATCCATTCAGATGGTATTAATCTATAAAGAACTTGGCCTAAGTTTAAATAGCAGATGATGTGTTCCCTGTGCCTAAATTAAACTTGAATGTTAATAAAGCTTGATTTATTGATAAAAATAGTGACTTTGTCCCACAATAGTTACAAGCTATCTTGCAGCGTTCAGAAATATAGTTCAGTCAAATGAGAATCAGCAAATGATATATTTTACTAAGCACGACAGCTCAGGATAAGCTACATTCTGTAACTAGTAGCAGATAGCTATCTTTAAATGGTAACGGGAATTGCGCACATGGGAACATTACTGATCTTGGTCGTGATTTACGACGTTCATGTCCGTTATTGACAGAGTGCCAACCACCCACCCAATCTACCAGTGCATTTTCTGACAACTCAGAGTATGAAAGTGACAGAAAATTCTGGGTCTACCAGTCGCCATACACCATGCGATAGAGTGTGTAGGAAATAAGAATAGACAATGTGTTAATTGTAAATAATGATGTGGGAGAGAGAGGGAGAGAGAGAGAGAGAGAGAGAGAGAGAGAGAGAGAGAGAGAGAGCAGCGCTAAGGGAGGGGGAAAAATTTAGAGACAGCAGTACTATGTCGTCTTAGATGTTCACAAGTTCAGCAGCAACACTAGCGAATTCTCCAAGGGGGCTGGGGGGTGGGGGTGGCAATGGGCGCCAGCTGCAGGCTGGTCATCACAACCACCCACGGTGTAGTTGGTTGGGTTGGGTTATTTTTGGGAAAGGAGACCAGACAGCGAGGCCATCGGTCTCATCGGATTAGGGAAGGACGGGGAAGGAAATCGGCCGTGTCCTTTCAAAGGAACTATTCCGGCATTTGCCTGGAGCGATTTAGGGAAATCACGGAAAACCTAAATCAGGATGGCCGACGGTGTAGTTATTCAGACATTCCCGGACATATGTTGACAACCTGAGGCGTCGGGTGTTCTGCCTTATATTAGCGTCGTTCTTGCACAGTGTATTCGGCGCAGCCATAAGCGTAATTCTGCGGCTACGTACTACAAAAGTGTTATTTTAGCACCCACCCGACGGCGTGGTGTGCTACCATCAGTGATGGATTAGTATTCTACAAGGTGTAGCACAACACGTTTCCACTTGAAGGGAGCCTAACTCCTGTCATGACATACCTGACTGGAGCGAGTATAAATACTCTCAACTCAAATGGTGGCAGCGTTACTTCGGCACTGTCTCTCCATTTCTTGCTTCAAGCTTGTCTGCAACGAATTCATATCTCCTGGTTTCTTCATAAAACAGTGTCTTTGGCAGGATGAATCGTGGAATAAACCACTGCAATCTCATTTTTGAAATAATCGTTGTCGAAAACGGATTTTAGGACTATTCAAAAGATGTGCTATGCGCGCATAGTGCGGAATGGATAGCAGTGTCTTGTATATGTTAGCGCCTCAGTTGGTAACAAGTGAAATATTATTAAAGTAGTGGGGATTTACTCCTAAATTAAATAATGTTTCCTCAGTATGGTTCTCAATAAATTCCACAGATCTTTTCTTCTCAGAAAAGTAAGTTGTTGCCCGTACCATGTTTTTGATTGTGCACGAAGTGTGCAGTAACCGATAAGTACCACCTTCTCCATTATGGGTCGGCACACAAATCTGCTGCAAATGCACAAGCATCCACGGCTATGTCCTGGACAGTGGTTGGCATTACACTCGCCTCTATTTCATTGGCTTGTCTTTCAATATTTCGTGTCACCGTCTTAGGATGAGGTATAATGTTGGAGACATCCATCTGTCCAAATTCGGAACCGACATTTACAAGCACCTGACATAAAGAGCGAAATCGTCCACCATATGTTAATGTAATTGGACAAAGGTCCCAAGCATACATTTCGTCGGACTTTTTAGTTACAGGATCTTTCACTGAAGATCTTAATGATTCAGAACCTGCTTTCGCACTCAGGATGTCTCCTTTCGAATTAAGCTTCGCTATCACAGTCTCCTTCGTCCCACGTACATGAGACATGATCCTGCAGGGACTGACTGAGTCTCAATCATGTAAGAGTACACGGCCGGGATATTCCAGCTTGGCACGCTCGAACAAAAGTGGAGGAAGGCGAGTGCAGTTGTTACCGGACTTCCCTGTAACTACATGCACCAAACAATTTGAGCGCCCGAACGCCAGAAGCAGACCTCTGGAGTGCTGAGAGTGCGACATCGCCGAGCCATCGATCCACTGCCCTCTTTTCCGGCGATGCTGCATTCTTGTTGTGAGGAGGGACCGCTTGCTTGTCAGCACACTACGCCGACAGACTCCCACCTGAGCTTTGGGGGCCGTGGACCACTCTCTAGTACCACCACGGCTGTTGTTGTTCGTTACGGAATAAAACGAGTATTTAACTTACTGCTTTCACGCTGGAACGTCGGACAACCAACTGACAACCATTTGGTATCGACCTGCCACACTGAGGCAGTCAGGCTTGGATGGTGACCTGTAGGTATACCTAACCACTAGTAGCCCAGCTCCATCACTCACCAAGGAGGTTACCCAGTTTCGACCTCTACAGACATAATTCTAATGTCATCTGTAAATATTTGTTTTGTATATGTTCTCCATGAACTTTAATTTCTTTTCCATATTTATCTTTAGTTTCTTTTAATGATTGCTCTATGTACAGATTGAATAACATGGGGGATAGGTTACAACTTTTTCTTACTTCTATTTCAGCTATTACCTCCCTTCCGTGCCCTTTGACTTTGAAACTGCCATCCAGTTTACACAGAAATTATAGATAGCAGTTCACCCACAGTACTTTATTTCATAGGACCTCGGAATCCATGACTGCTGTCCGTTTGCTAGGTGCCCACATTGACGTTTCTCTAACGATCCTCTCTCTCTCTCTCTACGCCTCTTCTCTCTCTCTCTCTCTCTCTCTCTCTCTCTCTCTTTCTCTTTCTCCCTCTCTCTCTCTCCCCTCTCCCCCCTCTCCCATCTTCACTCTTTCTCATTATCCTTCTCTCTCTGTCTCTCTTGTCTTTCTCCCTCTTCTCTCTCTCTCTCTCTCTTGTCCTCCCTTTCCCTCCCCTAATCCTTAACTGCCCTTATACTCGACCACCGCTGTGTTTCACGGTTTATAAATAAGCATCTTGTATTCACCTATTCACCTATTCACCTATTCTGCCTGTCTGCAATTTGAAGTTTCTTCATTATGGTAAGTAACGATCTGTAGCCGAGCAGTTCTAGGTGCTTCAGTCTGGAACCGCGCTGCTGCTATGGTCGCAGGTTCGAATCCTGCCTTGGGCACGGATGTGTGTGATGTCCTTAGGTTAGTTAGGTTTAAGTAGTTCTAAGTTCTAGGGGACTGATGACCTCAGATGTTAAGTCTCATAGTGCTCAGAGCCATTTGAACCGTTTTTTGTTAGCGGCTCAACTACATATCGCATTATTTCTGTCTGTGGAGAAAAGTTTTATATCTTGGGGATCACTTGCCTGATCTCCTGTAACTTGGGGCAATAAACCTTTCAGCTAAGTATTGCGACCATATAGCAAATTATTCAGCTGATGTGCATCATTCTCAGGCTCTCACTGACGTATCAAACAATCTGATGCCCTAATCTGAGCAATTGAATTCTCATTGTCGTTCTGCCATCCTCTAGTTAATATCTCTGTAGAAAGTGAAAAGAGATCGTTTTGATCATTAGAGGAGGCAGTTGACCTTTATATTTAAATAAATCGTAAAATCCACGGTGTTGGTCACATTTTGTTTTATTTGAACAGATAAATGGTTTCGTCATCACGACCAACATTGGATTTTATAAGCCAGTAACACAGAGGACCATCATCATCATCAGTGTTCTGCCTAAAGGCAGGTTTTCACATGGTAGTTCTCCAGGCTGTCCGGTCTTCTGCCATCCTCTTCAGGTCTGCATAATTTCCTCTTCCCTTTATGTCGTCTATCACCTTGTATCTTCCACTCCCTTCTCAATGAATGTCCCAACCAGTTCTTTTCCCTTTCTCTTACAACCTTCAGCAGACATCTTCTGTCACCAACCCTTTTCAATACTCTTTCATTACTCACTCTTTCCATCCAGCTTATTCTCTCCATTCTCCTCCACATCCACATCTCAAATGCTTCCAACCTTTTTTCATCCTCTCGTCTCAGTGTCCATGTTTCTGCCCCATATAGTTCCACACTCCAGACAAAACATTTGCCAAGCCTTTTCCTTAGTCCTTTATCTAATTTGCCACATAAGAGTCTCCTCTTTCTGTTGAATGACTCCTTCGCTATGGCAATTCGAGTTTTCACGTGCTGGTGACATCTCAAGTCTTCAGTTATTGTGCTTCCGAGATATTTAAATTCAATTACTTGGCTAATGGTAGATTGTCCTATTTTAATATTGGACAGTCTGCGTCTTGAAACTTCCTGGCAGATTAAAACAGTTTTAATCTGCCAGGAAGTTTCATATCAGCGTACACTCCGCTGCAGAGTGAAAATCTCATTCTGGAAGTCTGCGTCTTGTACTGATGACGATACTCTTTGTTTTTGCTGTGTTTATTTGCATCCCATATTCCACACAAGCTTCATTCAGATCTTTGAGCATGTTATTCACTGTCCGTTCACTTTCTGCCACTAATACGATGTCATCAGCAAATCTTATACATTCTATTCTCTTTCCACCAATACATATTCCTCTTTCCCCATCTAAGCTTTTCGCAATAATCTCTTCAGGGTATACGCTAAACAACAGTGGGGAAAGGCAACAACCTTGTCTAACACCTCGTCCAATGCTGCTTCCTTCTGACATTTCATTTCCAATCCTTATCCTTACTTTCTGGTGTAAATATAGATAACCCGTAGTTGTTAATTGTGTACTACGTTAACGGCTAAGCACCCTCTGTTCAAACAAAACAAAATGTGACAAAGGTTATGAATTCGTCTAATTGTATTTGTAGATTGTTGTAACTTACCTAACTGTAACATCTGCAAAAGAAATCCATGTAAGATGAGAAAACACGTCTTTCTTTACTCGCCGGAGAAGCTCCTATACCACGCATAAGTGTTGATGCTGCAACATGCCTTCCAAGAAGCTAAGAATGAAGGTTAATGTACTACTTAGGTATGTTCTTACACATTAATTCAGTTCGTATTCTGCAGAGGCAGCACTATGTTTTATTTTACCCTCTTTGTCTGTATATGGTGTATGGAGATTAGTTTCTTATCGAGATGTAGGACGAGAACTGTTCATTATGCTTACTGGTTGAAGTCGCGTTCGATATTCGATTTATATGCTACTCCATTTTCCATTGAGATGTATTTCTATAAGTTCGTCACGAAGTACTAGCTTGTATGAAAGAAGCCATATACCGTTTACTCCAACCTAGAGTTTCCAAATCCGTTATTCATTAAGTTCTTCGAAATGGCCACTCCTTCCATCCCTTGTTCCCTGTTAACTGTTGTCAGATGAGTACAATTATAGAATCTGAAAACACAGTATTGCAGAGTCATCTTTGGTGCACACTTTGATAATTATATTAACTTCTGATTTCTATTCCGAATTTTAATAGCTTATCAATATTGTAACGTCGCACTTTTGTCGCTTCTTACCTCTATAGAAAGAAGTTGACTGACTGCATTGTATTTGTATACCGATCCATTTCTGTTGACTCTGCCTGCGCATACGAAACTGCTTGTGCGTCTGCAATCTGGCACTCTGGATACCTTTCTAGGAGTTTCTGGGTTTACTGGATCGAATACTATTACAATCCTGCTCACTTGTACTCAGGAGAGCAATAACCTAGTGCGTAATGTTTTACCCTAAGTAGTGGATTACCTCAAAGCCTGCTGCTTTATGATTTCTTGCATCTCGCTCGCGCAGTGCTCACATGTGGATTAGGTAGAGTAACGATATCACTAACATCTTGCTTCTCTACTTATAGTCTACGCCTTTTATGGTTTATCAATCAAGAGCCAACATGTACGGCAATATCAATGAGGAATTTTCGGAGTAAAAAGTCTCCATCGCTGAGTTTACCTTCTGACCTGTATCTGCAAGGTTTCACTAACGCAATACGTTTCAACTACTTTTTCAGATACTTCTGTTAAGGCTAATTATATTTCCCAGTTGTATCCTAGACAGTAGTTGTCTCGTTGTTTGTTACAACCCACTGGGATTAACTGGAAGCATTCGTAGTAGCTGAACTTAAATTTGTAATCCTAAGAGATTATACGTTAGGGCCTGCTACTATATCTTCGTTAACTGCTGTGGATATTGTACCAATCCACTGCGTGCACTTCGCAGTCATCAAATGCTGATGGCTGATGACAAGACAAAACAGTTAATATATAAATAAGTAAAACACTGTCAGAGTTGTCAGGAGAAGAGTATTGGCTGCTGGTGACAGACATCTGATGGCACTGTTGGACTCCTGTCCTGCTCCGTCCTTTACTTCATGCGATCCAGCCCTGTTGTATGAAAGATGATGCATAAGAAGGTAATCATTGTTTCGTGGGTGTGATAAACTGTACCTCAGGCGAATTGACTAGACTGCATGGATAGCGTTTATGGCACTTGATGCTGTGTACCATGTGATTCAAGAGATTTCACAGAGGTGCTAACACGGCAGATTTGCGGACCCGTCAAGATACGTAATTGCTCTAAAACACTCCATACCTCAAGTTATTACAGTTTTAGTTCAATTAACTTAAGAACTGTCGCCTCGGAGAACAAGGTACCTAATATTACGCTCCTAATTAAAATATTTCACATACAGTAAAACATAATTTTCTACTAACTCATTTCAATTAATTCCCACATTTCCATTCCCCCAGAACATCATAGAGCCTCTTTTAAATTGCAGCTTTCAAATGTAAGACGAACATGACGCTGCCCACCATTCGTGCAAATCATAACTGCGATTTGTTTAATCATTTAACGCGATTCCATTTCTCTGCGTTCCGACATGTTGTTGATGGCACTTCCCACTTTGTAAGCAAGACTAAGCAATGGTCACGTGTGTGCTTCGCTTCTGTAAAGATCCATGTGGTGCAAATCGATGTGTTAGGAAAATGGGCCACAAAATGACAACGTCGTCATTCTGTTAAGATTCCGGTCTAGAATTCTTCTTGTTTCTCTCTTCTTTTCAGCAAAGAGCTACGACAGATGTCGACGCCTCCAGCTTGTCAAGAACATTTTTTGGCCACAATCCCTGTAGAATAGTATGTCCCCCCTCGTTGTTAAAATTGTAAGGACGTACGCAGCGAATCACTTGGGAAATTAGCCTCTACCTCCACAGAATGACCTTTGGTACGTCCAGACATAGTCGTGCCGTCCTATCGATCTTGTGATCTATCTTAGCTAGAGAGCGACACGGGCTACGTACTACACTACCTTGCTGACACTCCAAATACTTCTTTACACTACCCAATTAATTCCCCCTCTCCCATTCAGTTCTATGCTATTTGCAAGCCAGATAACTCGTTTATGTCCGGGGACGGTGTCTACAACGCCCAACAAAAATGAAAAAAAGACTGATTTTACTAACGGATTGTGTGTTTAGTTGCACGTCCTCTACTGCTGTGTTGTAGTGCCTGTTTCGAGAAACTATTCAGGGTTTCACCATTGCCTGTGAGACACCCAATTGTGGTTTCCACAGTCTCTGGGTATGCTTCTTCGATGTCCCTCTAGTCATTGAGACTCCAGCTAAACTCAAGAATAGCATCGTTCCCTCTCCTTAATAAAAAGACACCCAAGTAGTCACATGTGCTATTTGATGGGGTTGAAGTTCCCTGTAACTAGTTTCCTAAATATATAGTTATCACTCTCGATCCGTCGAAAACTGTCATGAAACTGCCAAAGAAGTTTGGATCAAGCGTAAATATGTCTCAGAATATGCAAGGAAACAATTTGAATGAAAACGTAGATACTTTCTGCAACAATACAATTTTACATCTGTACTCAGCAACTGAATATTCTGTCCCTGCATGGGGAAACAGTGCAATTACAACTAAGACTGGTATTCGTCTGCTTGAAACCTCGAGAACCAACACTGGCATTCAGATGTACAAATCAGTCGTTGCCAGTTTTATCCGTTATTGATCCTCAGAATAAAACCTCCCAAGGTGCAAGTTCTTAAGAAAGAGACCGAGCGAGGTGGCGCAGTGGTTAGCACACTGGACTCGCATTCGGGAGGACGACGGTTCAATCCCGTCTCCGGCCATCCTGATTTAGGTTTTCCGTGATTTCCCTAAATCGTTTCAGGCAAATGCCGGGATGGTTCCTTTGAAAGGGCACGGCCGATTTCCTTCCCAATCCTTCCCTAACCCGAGCTTGCGCTCCGTCTCTAATGACCTCGTTGTCGACGGGACGTTCAACACTAACCACCACCACCACCTTAAGAAAGAGTCCCATAACAACTTTCCAGAATCTAGAATGCCTGATGGCACTCAAGTCACCTTCAATCGATTAACCTCTCTACTGTGTGTGTATGTTTGTACGATCTATACTGCCCTGTGACAATTATACAAGTGTGTGCGTGTGTGTGTGTGTTACACAGCTCATCCTAAACCACTAAATCTATTTCAAGTCAACTTGGTACACATAACACTTACTGAAAAAGAAGTGCTTCAGAGGTAAGAACTACACATTGCATCCTACCCTCTCTTTCCATCCCTATCCTCATTTCCTGTCTCACTATCCATTTGCTCCTACTCCTCCCACAGTCCATTGGTGTGAGGGTGATATAGAAGGTGGACACAGGGGAGAGGAGGAGATGGACAGAAGAAGGGGGGGGGGGGGGAAAGATGAACAAAATGGAGGGGAGGAGAATGTGGACTGGAGGCGGGGATAGAAGGAGGTGGACAGGAAGGTGGGGAGGAGGAGATTGATGGAGAGAGGGGGAGAAGGAGATGCACTGAGAATGGAAGCAGGAGGAGATGTACGGAGAGTGGGGCTGAGGATTTGGTCTGTGAGAGGAGCAGATGGGCGATGAGAGAGGTAGAGAGGACAGGGACGGAGAAAGGGGGTGGATGCGATGTGCAGTACATGTGACATACATATATGGGCTGAAGTCATAGGTAAAAATCTAATAATATTATTAATTGCAATAATAAACAATGGATTACATGTCGAGGCGTATTAAAGTACAACTGTTATTCAGTCTTAAGCTGTGTCCTTAAGACGTCTCACGTTTCATGAAAATTAAACAGCTTAGTGGCAGCGTATGAGCAGTTCATTACAGACCTGTTCTTGCCAGAGTAAGAAAACGGCGGATCTCCTCTGCAGTTTCACGGAAAATAATGAGCACGAAATTTTGAACAGTGAAGGAACGAATGCAGACGATGTATGGATTCACACTGATCCTACTTTGAGGGCGACCACAAGTAACTAAACATATTTGATACATACGTAAATTTTTATATGTCAAATGACGTCCCTAAGATTTTCTGTCAGAGTGTAAGAACTCACCTGTAGTAAACAGCCCCGATTTTGAGCAAATTTGAAGAAACTTGTCGCAGCACAAGGCCGAAGTGCGGGGTCGAAAATAAGTTGCACACTAAGGTCAAGATATTTTCTTAATAATACAAGCTGTACGGTTTGCTTTCAGGAGCTTGTAGATTATACGTAGTTTTGCTGTCGTTTTAGTCTGGTAGGTCAAGGGCTCGGCTTGATTCTTATTCTGTGACATTAAAACCCTCCTTCGCCTTTCGTGTGGCTGTGGCAGTGTTGCGTGCGTTAAGGACCAGTTTTTGTGTTAAATTGTACCCTAAATATGAAAGGAACAACAGTGTTCAGATTTTTCCGGCACTGGCTCATTTGAATAAGAACAGAGGTGTGTCAGTAAATGAAACTCTACTCTTGAAGTAGTGATTCAGTCGCAGTGAAAGGTCCTCGTGGACGCTACACCTAAAGGCTTTAGCTTTCTATTTAATTGAGCTTGCACAGCCAAGTGTGGTTTCAAATCGCCACCAGCCCATCCTGATTAACTTTTTTCGTTGTCTCTCCAAATTATTCCAGGCAAATTCCCGTGTGATCTCTGAATTAGCTACAGGAAATTTCCTGCTACTTGCTTATCCGACCCGAGCTTGCGCTCCATCTCAACGGGTCTCATTGTCTACAATTAATATTCTCTTCATTTCTTTCTGTTCTTGGGTCGAAGGATGAGTGTTCCCTCACTAAGGCGAGCGCATATTGTTACTGGATTGCACGCCCAAATAGCTGTTAAGAATCTCTAGAATACCTCTTCAGAACAGTTCTATTGCAGCAGCAAAGAGAAGCGCGTCGATAGTGACACTCCCAGCATCTCTAGACACAGCAATGACACTATGTCGCCTTTCGAGGCGAGTCCCTGTTTTGCGTACAGCAAACTACGTGCAGAGAAAACGTTGCGGCCTTGGATTCGTCTCCGACATAAGGGACCAGCAGCTGGCGTGATAGTACGGGATGTCTAGGATACACAGCACCGTCACCTCTGACTCATGTAGTCGGTAATTTGGACAGCAGCCACTACGTTTCCAATTTGCTAAGACCAATGGTTGTGACCTAACTTTAAGGTCTCCGTGACGCTATCTTTCAACAAGATAATACAAGATCGCATGCCTTGGTCCACCTCGATGTAATGGGTGTTTGTCTCTTAGCCTGGCTAGCACATTCTAATTTCTGACCCACTGGAAACATATGTCATGAGAAGCCGAGAGACAGGCACTCCACCTGTCTCCAAACATTACGATTGATAAATTCCGTATGCGTGCAATACGTAAAACTTCATTATTTGCATCCTCCCTGCTGTTTCAACTTTAATGACCAGCAACTGTATATTACTCTCACATTCCGAACTATGCCGTTTGATTTCTATAAGCTTTGAATGTATCATCTGGACGTTTTATTCCAGCGTTATGATTTGTTTTTAGACCATTCAAATGAACAGTCTAAATATTGTCTCCAATCTCCGGTAGAAACAAAAAATGATACAAATCACCCAAAAGTCTTAGTGTTCTGTTTAAGGGGGGGTAGGACGTCAAACGGGCCGACTTGGAGCAGGAGAGGCACCACAGGACATTTTATTTTCTACTGTCTATACTTTTACAAATAAATTCATAAAACTTTGTCAGCATGGCCAGGAAGGATTCAGGATTCACACTCATAGCAGTGGAAGTGCAAAAACATAACAAAATAAATTATTTTAGATATGAAATTTTACCATTTTTTCACTTACTGTTGGCTGCATTTGTTGCTATAGGTACATTTTCTTCACAAGTAAGACAGATTCTTTGATGAATTTTGCACAGCATACAAACCATGCTTACGGGTGTACGAAACTCTAGAATTTTCCAAATCTATTAAAAACTGTGGTAAAAATTGAGATAATTAACTACAAAATTAGATTTTTTTCTAAACATAAAGTTTAAAACGTAACAGCTTATTCATTTTTTCATAAATTAAATAGATTCTAAAGTTTCAGACACCTGTAAGTATAGTTTGTATGCTGTGCAAAATTCATAGAGCAGTCTCTCTTACTTACAAAGAAAAGTGTACCTATAGCAACAAATGCAGCCAATAGTAAGTGAAAAAATGATGAAATTTCACATGTAAAAAAAATTATTTGGTTATGTTTTTGAACTTCCGCTGCTACGAGTGTGAATCCTGAATCCTTCCTGGTCATGCTGACAAAGTTTTATGAATTTACTTGTAAAAGTATAGACAGTGGAAATTAAAATGTCCTGTGGTGCCTCTCCTGCTCCAAGTCGGCCTGTTTGACGTCCTACCCCCCTTAACTGCTTATAAATTACCAGTGAATTTCCTTATCGACGAGGTAAGTAATGCAAAACATTTTCTCTTGCAAGCGGGTTTGTTTTATTTAGGACACACTATATTATTCCCCCACTGTTTTGGCCACAAAACCCTATTTTTCAAAATAATTCCTTTTCAGTGCGACGGCCTTATGCCACCTTACTAGGAGGACCTGTATGTCCGCACGTTACCATTCTACTGATCGACGTCAGAGCCAATATCTTGCCTCAACAATAACCTCCCAATAATCATAAACGTATTGTTTTCTGTGGAGTGTATTCTTCTTCGGGTCAAACAGATGTAATGGGTAAGGTGCGAGATCCGGGTTGTAGGGTGGATGAGGAAGAACACTCAAATGAATTTCTGTGAGCTTCTCTCAGCTGCACTGACTAGTGCGAGGCCTTTCGTTGTCATGGAGAGGTTCGTTTGCATTTTTGTGGTGATGAACACGCTGAAGTCGTTTCTTCCATTTCTTGAGGGTAGCGCAATACACTACGGAGTCGATCGTTGCACCATGAGGGAGGACATTGAACAGAATAATCCCTTCAGAGTCTCAGTAGACAGTCACCATGAGTTGGCCTGCTGACGGTGCGGCTTTGTTTTCCTCGGAGGAGAGCTGGTGTGGCGCCGCTCCATGGACTGCCGTTTCGTTTCCGGTTCGAATGGATGAAACCCATGCTTCAAAGCCTGTGTTGATGATCGACAAAAATTGTCACTATAAGCTACTTAACGCGCAAGTAATTCCTCGCAGATGGTCCTTCGTTGCTCTTTATGGTCTTCCATTAGGCAGCGAGGAACCCAGTGGCCACACGCCTTTGAGTACCCGAACTGGTGGACGGGTGTGTCAGCATTACCAACAGAGACGTCCAGTTGTGCAGCCAGGTGTTTGATTGTGATCCGTCGATCAACTCGAATGAGAGTGTCCGCACGTTCCAATATTGCAGGAGTCACATCTGTTTACGGATGTCTGGCACGCGGAAGATTTGACAGGTTCGCGCGATCTTTTGCGATAATGACAGACGCCTCGGCCAACGATTCACCGAGCTTTTGTTCGCTGCTATGTCTCTGCAGAGATACTGCAAGGGCCCATGAATATCTGCGACAATCCGGTTTTCCGCCACAAGAAACTCCGTGACAGTTCTCTGCTTTGAAGCACCTCCATCACAGACGCAATTTTGAGAACTAAGTATAGTGTCGCCACCAATCGATACGTCATGAAATGATAGGGGCTGAAGAGGGTACATTATACGATGTCCACAACAAATTCCGCATTTTTCAACCGAAACTGACGGAGAATTCCCCATGTACTTCTTGGCCGGCCGGTGTGGCCGAGCGGTTCTAGGCGGTTCGGTCTGGAACCGCGCGACCGCTACGGTCGCAGGTTCGAATCCTGCCTCGGCATGGATGTGTGTTATGTCCTTAGGTTGGTTAGGTTTAAGTAGTTCTAAGTTCTAGGGGACTGATGACCTCAGATGTTAAGTCCCATAGTGCTCAGAGCCATTTGAACCATTTTGTACTTCTTGCCTTTTCCTAGTTAAGGGATAGTTCTTTATTTTACGGTGAAAGGATGATTGCCCTGTGGCGATTTTCTAGTTTCATATATACTAGTTGGTGCGTTTGTATAGATAATGACTGCTCGGATGCATGATCTGTTCCTAATTTCGATTAAATGCGGCTGTTAGTCGAGTTGTAGTTCAATAATCACTTACTGTAATTCTGAATCTGTCGTCTGATGTATGTTGAACAACATTTTTTTTATCTTCTTCGGTGGTGGAAGCAGTCGTTTTATCCTAAAGAATACATACTCTAACTTTTCATATTCTCTCACACCACTGAAAATCTAATAACTTTAAACTTCTTAGTATCTGCTGTAACCAGGCCATTTTTATGTAACACTTGTGTGGTTTTTGAGAGGCTTAAATTCCTGCTGAAACCGACTGTCGGTGATAGTTAACGCTTTTGTAAGAACTGTATGTGTTATTTCTCACACCGAGTTCGATCGTGTTGAAATATCACGTTACATATCTATCCTTCCGCCAGGTATATTGAATCTCATAGCACAGTTACACTACGAATAAAATTGAATTATATGTCGTGGCAAATAGCAAGTGGCGAATTGCGGGTATGAATGTGTCATTGTTTTGTAAAGCATAAGGCAGTCGTTCACATTTGTCTTTCTCACATTATTCCTTTCTGAGTGACCTATTCAATAATTTTCTGTGAAGGATACTATTTTGGAGTTAGTAGACTCTGAGGACAGAAATTTGATGCGCTGGACTCAGTTATAAAACTATTTAGTAATTTCACAGACATGTTTCCCTATACTCGTATTAGTAACGTAGTGTCTTTTCGCGCAGTGGGATCTCACTTTTGTTAATGGAACCAGCGCTGAGCATGATGGGTATCCATTCAGTTTATCCCAGCTCCGTCGTGCGTCGTTTCACGTTAAAGTGAATTGCTTGCCGACACGGTACCATCGCTTCACTCGGCAATCGGCCGCGCCGTTCGTTTAATCACCGCCTTCCACAGCTGTGCGCTCAAATTGAACGTCCAAACAGGCTGGGATAAACTGGCCTCTTCCCGTGCCGGACAATGGCTGCCCTGATCTGCTGCGGAACGAGCCATTAATCAATGTCGACGACGCGCGCTCAGCAGCCACTCCACGGTGGTGCACTGATTAAGACACTCTGAGAGAGGAGCATGATTCAAATCCCTATCCACTCACCTTCATTTAGGTTTCCTGTGGTCTGTGCATATCAGTCCAGACAAAAGGTTTCTTAAACTGCTGACATCTGTTTTTCCTCCCCAGCCTCCAACACATTCAATGTTCAGACGCTAATCATTATTATTTCTTCTTCTAATAATTTCCGGGTATGCAGCCGGATCCCGTCGACATTCTGCCACGATATTTCGGCCCAGAGACGTCCGGCCATCATCAGGTGAGTACACAACTACTGAAGAGCCCAGGTGCAGTCGCGGTATTTATGCCGAATCTCGCGCATGTGAAATGTACTGGCATCCTACAGCGCATGCGTCAGGTGTTGACATGCGCAGCATAGCCGAGTTGTACGTGCTGCCCTCGGTGGTGGAAATAAAGGTTCATCTAGTCATTGAGTATCGAATGACACTGTCGATTCCGCTGTGATTGTATAATTTTAATAACAGGATTCCAATTTTTATCCAGCTGAAAGCCGTTGTCACGATTTATAAGATTATTGGCAAGACGTATTTCCACTGATTCCTTGATTACGGAATCCCAAAAACCGGAAACCGGGGATAAAATTTCACATGCGCGAGATTCGGCATAAATACCGCGACTGCACCTGGGCTCTTCAAACTCCAGCGACACATTCGTAATTTGCTCGCGGCTAAGAAACGCCGGGACTGGCGACAGACATGCATCCGTTTAAATGCTACCCTCCCTATCAACTCGTCCAAGTTCTGGTCCGCCTTCCGTCGCCTTACCGGAACTAAGCCCTCCCCCTACTATCCTCCATGATGATCACCCCTTCCCTGACGCCCTTAGTAAGGCCAACCACTTTGCCTCCTACCTGTCCGATGTGTTTTCCATCCCCGATGATCCCCAGTTCGACTACTCCCTCTTCCCA
The DNA here is from genome assembly GCF_021461385.2 of Schistocerca piceifrons. NCBI lineage: Eukaryota > Metazoa > Arthropoda > Insecta > Orthoptera > Acrididae > Schistocerca > Schistocerca piceifrons. The sequence continues at coordinate 421,405,130 of NC_060140.1, read as the reverse complement.
GATATCCGCGATCGAACTGACACCTCTGTCCCTCCCCTCGCTCCTGGTTTCCGGTACTTGGACAACATTGCACACACGGAACTCAATACTCCTATCACTACACAGGATCTCATTGCTACACTCCGCACAAAACGCAACACCGCTCCTGGTCACGATCGTGTCACCTACTGTCACCTTCGTGAAGCTCCTGTCTCTTTTCTCTCCACCCTGGCCAGGCTCTACAATGTAGTCCTGTCCACCGGTTACTACCCCGACCTGTGGAAAACCTCCCGTATCCTCATGTTCCTTAAACCTGGCAAACCGCCGTCCGCCGTCTCCTCCTACCGTCCCATCAGCCTTACCTCGGTCTTCAGCAAGGTCCTGGAATATATCCTCACCCGACGCATCCACCAGCATCTCCGCCAGCACCGCCTCCTTCCCGTCACCCAGTGTGGCTTTCGGCCATCCTTCTCTTCCGACGATCTTCTCCTTCACCTCACTCATCTCCTTTCCGAACAGCTCAATTCCCGTCGCTCCGCAATCTTCCTCTCTCTTGACCTCGAACGCGCTTATGACCGTGTATGGCATTCCGGTCTCCTTTTCAAGCTCCAAACCTTCGCCCTTCCCATTAACTACGTCCGTCTGATCGGTTCCTTTCTCTCCCGCCGTCCTTCCTATGTCACCATCCGTCCTCTCCCCCCTTCTGTACCTGTTGTACACGGCGGACATGCCACTGCCATCACCCCCCATCCACCTTCTCCAGTTTGCCGATGACACCGCCTTCCTTGCCCTTGCCCCCACCCTGCAACGCTCCCAACGCCTTCTCCAATCCCATCTTGACCGGTTCACCGCTTGGTGCAACCAGTGGTTGCTCAAGGTCAATCCTTCCAAAACCCAGGCGATCATTGTAGGCAAACTCACCCCTTCCTTCCGCCTCCTTGATTTCTATCTCACCGTCTATGGCCGTCCCATTGCCCTCACTCCCACCCTTAAGTACCTTGGCGTCACCCTCGACCGTCGCCTCTCCTGGACTCCCCATCTCCAGACAATCCAAGCCAAGGCACGTTCCCGCCTCCGTCTCCTCAAGCTCCTTTCTGGCCGTACGTGGGGTCTGGACCCCTCCACCATCCTCCACACCTATAAATCCCTCATCCGCCCTATCCTTTGTTATGCCCATCCAGCATGGATCTCCGCTCCTCCTACCTTTTATAAATCCCTCCAAATCCTTGAACGCCATGCTCTCCGCCTCGCCTATTGCATCCGTCTCCCCTCCCCCATGCGGATCCTGTATGATCTCATCCCCTTCCCCCACCTCCTCCTTTTCCTTGAAAGGATACGGATCTTGTACACCTCCCGTAAACTTGATCCTCCTCACCCACTCGTATCCTCGATCCTCTCCCATCCCCGCCTGCTGCCGCGTCTGTATTCCCATGTCCCGCCCGGTCTCCATCTCTCCACCCTCCTTACCCTCTCCCAAGGTGGCTTCCGCCAGCTCCCCCTCCCTGATGATGCCCTCCTCCCCTCCATCTGCCCCTCCTACCAACTTTGATCCTCCCGCCCTCCTCCTGTGCTTGCTCCCCTGGGCACCCTACCTCCCTTCTCTCCATTTTTCCCTCCCTCCCCCTTTTCTCCCCCTCCTCCCCCGGGCCTCCCCTCCGCTGTCCCTCTCCTCCTGCCCCCGTCTCCTCCACCATTGGCATCCTTTTCTCCCCTCTCCCCCACCTCACCCCTGTTTCCCCCCTTGGCAGGTCCCCGGACTCGCATATGCTAAGTGGACTTTCGCGCGCCGGAGATCACCGCCATCAGTGTTTCGTGTGTGCCGTCGTGTTTAGTGTTCAATGTTCATCGTCACACTCCCTCGTTCACCAGTGCCATTGTCATCTTCAGTGTTTGTGCGTCGTCTCATCAGTTAGCAGTGTGGATAATCGACGAGTGTGAACGGCTCCGTGTTTGTATCTATGTGTCTCCTGTTTTATTGCCCACCGTTCTGTAACTTCTGTGACTTCTCCTGTTTTTGCTGCTTGTTTATTCTATGGCTGAAGAGCAGCGTAGTGTGCTGCTGACAGCCTGCCTATTGTACAGGCTTTAAAATAACAATAAACTAAAAAAAAAAACTGGGCTCTTCAGTAGTTGTGTACTCACCTGATGATGGCCGGACGTCTCTGGGCCGAAATATCGTGGCAGAATGTCGACGGGATCCGGCTGCATACCCGGAAATTATTAGAAGAAGAAATACGCCGGGAAAATTTCAGAAGTCACATTATTATTTCTTTTCGTTCTTCTGAATACTTTGATGTAACCAGTCACAAGTTCCTCTCCTGTGCAAAACTCTTCACTTCAGAGTAGCACTTGCAACCTACGTTCTCAATTAATACTTGGAAATATTCCAAACTCTCTCTTCCTCCATAGTGTTTAGCCTCTACAGCTTCCTCTAGGAGCATGGTAATTGTTTCCTGCTGTATAACAGATGTCCTAGCATCCTGTCCCTTCTTGTCAGCGTTTTCCAAATATGCCTTTCCTCTCCGATTCTGTGCAGAAGCCGGCAGGGTTGGCCGAGCGGTTCTAGGCGCTTCAGTCTGGAACCGCGCGACCGCTACGGTCGCAGGTTCGAATCCTGCCTCGGGCATGGATGTGTGTGATGTCCTTAGGTTAGTTAGGTTTAAGTAGTTCTCAGTTCTAGGGGACTGATGGCCTCAGCTGTTAAGTCCCATAGTGCTCAGAGCCATTCTGTGCAGAACCTCCTCATTCCTTACCTCGTCAGAACACCTAATTTTTAACATTCGTCTATAGCACCACATCTCAAATGCTTTATCTCCTTCCATTCCGTCTCTCCCACAGTCCATGTTTCACTGCCGTACAATGCTGTCCGTTCCAAACGAACATTCTCATAAATTTCGTCCTCAAATTAGGGTTATGTTTGATTCTAGTAGACTTCTCTTTTCCAGGAGTACCCTTATTGCCAGTGTTAGTCTCCCTTTGATATCCTCCTTGTTCCGTCTGTCACTTGCTAGTTTGCTCCCTAGAGAGCAGAATTCCTTAACTTCAACTGCCTCGCGACCATCAGTCCTTATACTAAGTTTCCCGCTGTTCTCATTTCTGCTACTTCTCATTACTTTTGTCTTTCTTCGATTTACAAAAAAATGGTTCAAATGGCTCTGAGCACTATGGGATTTAACTTCTGAGGTCATCAGTCCCCTAGAACTTAGAACTACTTAAACCTAACTAACCTAAGGACATCACACACATCCATGCCCGAGGCAGGATTCGAACCTGCGACCGTAGCGTTCGATTTAGATATTTGCTCATTAGACTGTTCATTCTATTCAGCAGATCATGTAATTCTCCTTCGCTTTCACTGAGGATAACAGTGTCATCTGCGAATCGTATCGCTGATATCCTTTTATCCTGAATTTTGATTCCACTTCTGAACCTTTCGTTTATTTCTGTCATTGTTTATTCGATGTACAGATTGAACAGTAAGGGCGAAAGACTACATCTCTGTCTTACACCCTTTTCAATCCGAGCAGTTCGCCCTTGTTCTTCCACTCTTATTAATCCCCCTTGGTTCTTGTACCTGTTGTATATTACCCATCTCTTCCTCTAACTTACCGCTATTTACCTCAGAATTTCGAACGTCTTGCACCATTTGACACTGTCGAATGCCATTTCCAGAGTGACATATTCTGTGAACTTGTCTTGATTCTTTTTAGTCTTGCTTCCATTATCAGCCGCAACATCAGAATTGCCTCTCTGGTGCCTTTACCTTTCCTCTCGCGGTAGCGTTCTCGCTTCCAGAGCACGGGGTCCCGGGTTCGATTCCCGGCGGGGTCAGGGATTTTTCCTGCCTCGAGATGACTGGGTGTTGTTGTGTCGTCTTCATCATCATCATTCATTCCCATTGCGGTCGGAGGAAGGCGATAGCAAACCACCTCCACTAGGACCTTGCCCAGTAAGGCGGCGCGGGTCTCCCGCGTCGCTCCCCTACGCTCTGTAAGGGAGTATGGGACTCATCATCAAAGCCAAAGTGATCGTCATCTAACGCACCCTCAATTCTGTTTTACACATTTCTGTATATTTTTCTTGTCAGAAACTCGGATGCATGAGATGTTAGCTAATTGTGCGATAATTCTCGCACTTGTCGGGTCTTGCAGTCTTCGGAACTGTGTGGATGCTATTTTACCGAAAGTCTGACGGTATATCTCCAATCTCACAGGTTCTACAGATCAACGTGAATAGTCCTTTTGTTGCCACTTCCCCCAATGGTTTTAGAAATTTTGATGGAATGTTATCTATTCCTTCTTCCAGAGCTCTCTTAAATTGTGATTCTAATACTGGATCCCCTACCTCTTCTAAATCTACTCCTATTTCTTCTTCTATCACACCAGACAAATCTTCCCGCTCATAGAGGCCTTCAGTCTACTCTTTCCATCTATCCGCACTCTGCTCTGCATTTAACAGTGGAATTCCCATTGCACTCTTTATGTTACAACCCTTGCTTTTAGTTTCACCAAAGGCTGTTTTGACTTTCTTATATCTTAGCCAGTACTTCCTACAGTCATTTCTTTTTCGATTTACTCACTTTTTTTCATGCAGCCATTTCGTCTTAGCTTCCATGCGCTTCCTATTTATTTCATTCCTCAGCGGCTTGTATTTCTGTATTCCTGAACTTCACTGAACATTTTTGTACTTCCTTCTTTCACTAATCAACTGAAGCATTTCTTCTGATACCCATTGTTTCTTCAGTAACCATCTTTGTACTTATGTTTTTCTTTACAACTTCTGTGATTGCCATTTTTAGACATGTCCGTTACTCTTCAACTGTCCTGCCTACTGAGCTATTCCTTATTGCAGTATCTTTAGGCTTCGAGAACTTCAAGCGCACCCCTTTTCTTTGCGTATTGATTCTTCCTGACTAATCTTAAAATTCTGCCTACTCCGTGTCACTTCTACGTTTGTGATCTAAATCTATATCTGCTTCTGGGTACGCCTTACAATCCAGTATCTGATTTCGGGATCTCTGGCTGACCATTATGTAATCTAACTGAAATCTTCCTATATCACCCGGTGTTTCCCAAATATACCTCCTCTTCTTGTGATTCTTGAACAGAATATTTACTATTACTAGCTGAAATTTATTACAGAACTCAATTAGTCTTTCTTCTCTCTCATTCCTAGTACCAAGCCCATATTCTCGCGTAACCCTTTCTTGTACTCCTTCCCCTACAACCCCATTCCAACCCCCATTACTTAGATTTTCATCTTCCTTGACTCACTGTTTCACCCATTCAGTATCCTCATATACTGTATCTTTTCATCTTCTGCTTGCGACGTCGGCATATATATCTGAACTATCGTTGTCGGTGTTGGTTGCTGTCGATTCTGATGAGAACAACGCTATCACTGAAGTGTCCACAGTAACACAGTCTCTGCCCCACTTTTCTATTCATAACGAATCCTACTCCCGTTATACAATTTAATACTGCTGTTGATATTACCCTCTACTCATCTGATCAGAAATCTTTGTCTTCTTTCCATGTCACTTCACTCACCTCCGCTATATCTAGACAGAGCCTTTGTATTTCCGTTTCACATTTTATAGCTCGCTACCATGTCCAAGCTTCTGACATTCCACGTCCCGATACGTAGAACGTTAGCCTTTCCATTGGTTATTCAATCTTATTCTGGTGGTCACCTCCCCCTTGGCAGTCCCCTCACGAAGTTCCGAATAGGGAAGTATTGCGGAATCTTTTGCCAATGGAGAGATCATCATGATACTTTTTCAATTACAGGCCACGAGCTCTGTGGATACACATTATGTGGTTTCCGTTGTCTTCTGCGCCCCCATGCCATGGGTCATTGCTGAGTCTTCTGCCTTTAGGGACAGTTTTCCGCCTTAAGGCAAGAGAGCGCCCTGAACCCTCTCCACTCCTCCGTCCTCTTTGGCATCGTCGTTGGCAGAATGAGGGTGACTCCTTATTCTGGAAGTCAATGCTGATTATCATTCAAAATTTAAGCGGTGGCGGGGTTGGAACCTGGGACCGAGGAAATTTTGATTACTTATCACCTTAACGTCTACAATAGGTCATATTCTAGTCTGTCTTCCTGTCCTTTCTTTTCGTTTCCTCCTACCCTAAGGGAAAAAGAGGTTACATTTTACACAACAATTAGACGGGTAAAAAATGTCTGTGCCAAAAAATCCACGAAGAGGACATATAATTGGTATTTAAGTATTAACATCAGAGCACTGTTATACAGCTGAGATCCATAGCTCCGTGTTTCAGATTAGTTTCCTCCTTTTTCTTTCATTTGACTAGCAAAGCTTAAAAATGCTGTAAGCTAATGGAACAGCAGAGAAGAACGCTTAAATTCACACGTCGGAGATGTAGCGAATAAAATGGAACCGTAAAAATACGAGGTCAGCACTCTACAACGTTACAAAGAGCCCTTTTCAGCCGACACTTCTTCATCAAATCATAACTCATCATGACGGATGGTATAATCTCCATAGCGACAGGGACAGCAGCGGTGATAAATTTTTAAATGATTTTGTGTTGTCTTCAGCTGACATTTTCTTTATTTGATGTGCTAATGTACAATATCATTCACGAATCCTCTATAAAGTACGTTATACACTGTGATGACAAAAGTCATGTGACAGCGCTGTGCACATATACAGATGGCGGTAGTATCGCGTGCACAAGGTAAAAGGTACAGTGCGTTGATGGAGCTATCATTTGTACTCAGGTGATTCATGTGTGTAGTGTCCAACGTGATTTTGGCTGCGCGACGGGGATTAACAGACTGTGAACGCCGAACGGTAGTTGGAACTAGACGCATGGGACATTCCATTTCGTTAATCTTCTGGAAATTCAGTATTACGCGATCCACAGTGTCAAGAGCGTGCCGAGAATACCAAACTTCGGGCGTTACCTCTCACTGCGGGCAATGGAGTGGCCGACAGTCTTCACTTAACGACCGAGAGCAGAGGCGTTTGGTAGAGTTGTCAGTGCTAACACTGCGAAAAATAGCAGCAAAGATCAATGTGGGACGTACGACGAACGTGTCCGTTAGTACAGCGCGGCGAAATTTGGCGTTAATGGGCTATGACTGCAGACAACTGACGCGAGTGCCTTTGCTAACGGCACGACATCGCCTACAGCGCCCCTCCTGCCTTCGCGGTCGTACCGGTTGGACCTTCGAGATCGGAAAACCGTGGCTGGTAAGATGAGTCCCGATTCCAGCTGGTAAGAACTGATGGTAGAGTTTGAGTGTAGTGCTGACCCCACGAAGCCATGAGCCCAAGTTGTCAACAAGGCACTGTGGAAGCTGTTGGTGGATCCATAATGGTATTGGCTGTGTTCACATGGAATGACCTGGGTCCTATGGTCTAACTGAGCCTATCATTGACTGGAAATGCTTCACGACAAAGGATGGCAGCCAAAACAGTTGCAGGATAAAAAATTTTTATTAAAATTCTTGACCAAGGTTTCGGTACATATAAATATACCTTCATCAGAAGTAAAAAATCCTAAACAGGAAGACACTTTCATTAGAAAAGCTTTAGCATCGGAAGTGAGAAACACAAAAGTTTAAGTAATAGTGAAATTACCAGAGTAATACAGGCACAAAATCTTTTAGTTACTTACTAAAATTACATCATGCAATGGAGATTAATAAATCAATTGTGCCAAAGGCGTCGTCAATAATTAAGACATCTTCTCCATTTGTACAACATGACTATGGGCACAGGGTCAATGCGAACAGTTTAGCACCAGTACTTCGCCTATGAACTATCGAGACAAGAGTGTGAAAGCACTAGGGCAGATGGTTTCGCCGAGAGAGGGCAGTTGTGGTATGTGCCAGACACTCGCGCATGTTAAAATCCATGAATACCTATATAAGCGCATCAAAAATTATTAAAAGTTGTGTTATTTCAAACTTTCTGTCATAATAAATAAAACATATCAGACCATTTAAAAACATTTATGTAAAATAGAAAATATGGAACCAATTTACCTGTGACCTAGTGTCAAACAGATGAAGCTTGCATCATGGAACATATCTAACGAGAGAGGGCACTAGTGTAACGCGCGAGAATCTCGCGTAACGTAGGCGGTGAAATACATACTAGCGAAAACAACCAAAATGTTAAAATAAACCGAAACCATATGTCGTTGTGAATTAAAACATGCTAGTCAATTAACCACACATACACATCGAAAATCACAAACAGCAAACATCAAAAATATGTAAAATTCCAACAAGACAGGAAAAGCGCACTTCACCGGCATCAACAAGCAAGAAAACTAACTTCTATTCAGTCAGACTATATTATATTAAGGCAAGGAGGGGTTTGAAACTGTCTAAAAAATTTTTGTTTCTAAGTTGCACCTGTTCATTAAGAACAAAATCATCTTTTAGAGACAGATGCTTGAAAATCTCTAATTCTTCGGGCAAGTCCAGTTTGTAACCCTTATTCGCTTCATGAAGCAACTCTACGTCGTCCAGTTCACGTGGCGTATGCTGTAAGAGCATAGATGTTCGGCAAACGTGGAATTATGTACGTTTCCCCCATTTTTACCTAACATGTGTTCTTTATACCTTAGTTTAATGGGTCTACCTGTCTGTCCAATGTAATAGTTTGGGCAGTCGTTACACGTAATTTTGTATACACCGGACTTAGTGCCGAGTTCTTCCCGTGCTTTTTATCCTGCGACTGTTTTGGCTGTCATCCTTTATCGTGAAGAATTTCAACAGTTGCTGTTGCAGCCATGTTTAAAATCTTGACTGGAAATGGTTATATTCGGTTACCTTAAGTACATCTGCAGCAATTCAAGGACTTCATGTTTCCAAACAACGATGGAACGTTTATGGATGACAATGCGCTATGTCACTGGGCCACAGTTGTTCGCGACTGGTTTCAAGAACATTCTGTATAATTCGAGCGAATGGTTTGGCTACCCATATCGCCCGACGTGAAACCTATCGAACGTTTTCTGGACATAATCGAGAGGTCAGTTCGCGCACAAAGCACTGTACCGGCAACGCTTTAGCAATTATCGACGGCTATAGAGGCAGCTTGGCTCAATATTTTTGCAGGGACTTTCAGCTGCTTGTTGAGTCTATGCCATGTCGAGTTGCTGGACTACCATCCGAAAAAAATATGTCCGACACGATTTTAGGAGGTATCCCGTGACTTTTGTCACCTCAGTGTACTTTCCCTAGCATACCTTGGCGTATGACTGGTTTCTATGTTAAATTCGTAAGTGATTCTAATGCATCCAAAGTATAATGCTTCCATGTCAGACACTTGAAAGTGGCTCAAGTTCTAAATTGTACAGTCGTAATTCAAATAAAGGAAATATCAGCTGAAGGCATTGTGAAATATTTTTAAAAAATGACAGATTTGTTGCTAGTGTAATAACCGAATTATGAAGGGTTGCCAGAAAGAGAAAGAAAAACCATCTACGAATGAACATCAGCTGTAAGCCTTTTATTTTAGGTAGATACGTATAGTGCAAGCCACTTTCGCCAATCCATTACGAGATCATACGCATTAAGAAACCGATGACCTCATGCACACTGACCCCGAATTGGAGATTAGAAACGATGCAGCCACATACTATTTGTAAGCAAACAGCGCCAAATGCCACATATAGAGGCCCTCAAACGTCAAGCAAGGCAGAGTTCCAGCGAGCAGAAGAGTTGAAGAGTTGAAGACAGAGGACAGTTTCAACCAGCTATGGATAACCCTGCAGCAGGTACTATGTGAGTGAGCATTATACCCAGTTAAGCTTGTACACTAATAAGGACTTTCTAAGCTTGCCAGTACGACTTATGGACTTGGGTTATTGGTATCTATTCTACATTTTTCTAAATGTACAAAGGTTTGTATGTCACTTTCATTGTGATGATTACTTGCACCTAAGGATTCGATTAGAACAATGTAATCTGGCACTTCCACGTTCGCGGTCTGTAGTACCATGTGTTACTGTGTATACCAGAATCTTAACAAAGTTATAGGCCTTGGTAACCATTTGTTCTGGTAACTGACTGGACAGTCTCGTAAGCCTCAGTTATGTTTTACACTTACTGAAGTCATAGTGTCAGTGCTCTTCTGCATGTTCATTGCAAGACATGTGAAGAAGCAATAAAAAGCAGACGAGTGAGTCTACCTACAGTCTCAACCTGGTTTCAATTGAAACAATTAGACAGGTTATTCGACCGTGAACATTACCGTTAGGATTAGCCACAAACATCACCACGTTTATCTCCTTATCCTAACATCCAAGTTATTCTGTATTGTCTCCAAGAAAAGAGACCTGAAACATCTCGACGTGAAAACGTCGCCGTTTCAGTCCTGTACACAGCCTCACGCGTAGCAAGAAACAAATGACCTACAATCCGGCGTCACCTCTTAACTGAGCGTGAGTAGAGTATGATGCGTCCCTTGTCGGGCTACGAAACTGGAATAGCTCGGTGATTTATTGCCTTTTTATCGGTTTTTATGGGGGTTTTGTTCAAATGGTTCAAATGGCTCTGAGCACTATGGGACCTAACTTCTGAAGTCATCAGTCCCCTAGAACTTAGAACGACTTAAACCTAACTAACCTAAGGACATCACACACATCCATGCCCGAGGCAGATTCGAACCTGCGACCGTAGGAGCAGCGCGGTTCCGGACTGAAGCGCCAAGAACCGCTCGGCCACCCCGGCCGGCGAGGTTTTTGTCATAGCATGTCGTGCATTTGTTTTGACTTGATTTTGAAATCAGAGGATTATTGTCGGCCATAAGGCAACCATAAACTTTAACATGTTCGAAGTACGTATTTTTTTCAACCAGCGATGAAAAGTGTAACTTGAAATATGACGCACAATAATCGGTGACGATCGAGAACAGTGAGACATACTTTCTATTAAGTAATAAATAATAACAATAATAATAAAAAATTATCCGAATGGGATGGAAATCGATAGATGTGATGAGCAAGTCAATAACTCTTTGGTACATCTCAATCCATGGAAGCAGTTACCTATTGATTGATGTTGGACGTCCTGCTGGGGGATATTGTGCCTAATGTTGACCAATTGGCGCGTTAGATCGTCAAAATCGCGAGCTGGTTTGAGGACCCTGAATGCAATGCTCCAAACGTGATGGTCTGGGGTGCCATTTCTTTTCATAGTAGCACCCCTTTAATTGTCATCAACAGCACCCTTACAACGTAGTGCTACATCGACGATATTCTACGCTCCGTTTTGTTGCCCTTCATGGCAAACCATCCTGGACTTACATTTCAGCAAGATAACGCGTGTCTGCACACGGCGAAAGTTTCTACTGCTTGTCTTCGTGCTTGCGAAACCCCACCGTGCCCAACAAGGTGGCCTGATCTCTCCCCAGCTGAGAACGTCTGGAGCTTTATGGTCAGGGTCCTCCAACCAGTTCAGGATTTTGACATTCTAAAGCGCCAATTGGAGAGAATTTGGCATGATATCCCTCACGAGGACATCCAACAACTCTGTCCATCAATGTCAAGTTGAATAACTGCTTACATTAGGGTCAGAGGTTACTTACTTGCTCAATTTGTGAAACACTGTCTCTTGAATAAATCATCCGGTTTTTCTAAATTTTAATCATTTGTTTGTCTGTACATGAATATCACAGCTACCGACTCTCGATCGTTTTTTTCTCTTGCAGTGTATATTAAAACTTTATTAGTGCTCATTTTTAAAATTTCAAAACTTCCTTAGGAAATTTACAGCCAATGAGTCATTAACATTTAATTGTAACAAATGGTATCTATAGTAGGACACTGGCACATCGAAAAAGCACGATTGCTTTGAAACGGCATACCGTCAGAACGCCCAAACTATAGGGGATACAACCTAGATACGATGAACCCAATATGGTATCTGGGAAGTAGCGAGCGAGAGCGTCATGTGGCCGCTTTCCGATTTCAGCCGAACGCCAGCCACCGACCCTCGATTTCAGCCGAATGCCAACCGGACGCAGTGGCACTCCCGAATCTTCGTCTCCCTTGTCTCTGACGCTGGTCCTTGGTGGACCAAGGGAAGTGGCATCACAGAGTTAAAGCTACTCACTAACTTTAGTGGCACGGCTACAGGTAGTGCCACTCAAGTGGGGTCACAGGAATTTTGGTGACTTTCTAAACGCAACTTCGGTGACGCCACTCGGGTGGCAGTCAAGTGGCATCACTTCTATTGCATGTCGAAACACGGCTTTAATCGACAGGTCTTAAATGGTTAACTTCCTCCCTCTTGATGCCTGGTTTCCGTACTCTGGTAGTAAAGCCTGGCGAGGGCAGTTGTCACTGTGCACCTGACCGCGCCGTCGGCCGCCGCTCCCGACAGGTGGTCGGGTCGCCCGGCTCGCAGGCAGCCCGCGACGACTATCGATCTGCGAGCTCGGCGTCTGCCATTAGCGGCCGCCTCGGCCCCTCCACCAGCCGCCACCGCCGCCGCTGCCGACTCTATTGATTCGCCGTACCGCGCCACGGAGCCACGCGACACACGACGTCGTCTGCGTCAACCTCTCGCCGGCGTGCGTCGCACTAACCTACTCTCTGCTCATACTCTGCCCGCAGACTGAAGAGCGAGCACGCGAGTTCTCAGCGTCTGTACCCAACTACGTCACAAAGAGCATCTACGGGCTGCTTCACAAGCTTTAACAATCCTTTCGCAGCATGAAGCGTCTTTTTTTTTCGCTAAATGTATTAAACCTATACGCAGTAATGTAAGTAGCAGTTAATGCAGCTTACGCAAGAAGCGCGCGTTAATAGTTTACAGAGGCTGTTATTAATACTCGATCAGGCACTATTTTTAATCATTTTCAATGTCAGCTGAATGACCAGAATTAAATATACCAAAAAAAAAACCTTCGAAAAAGTGCGGGGTGGCTTATAAATAACGATGCGTTATTAAAGGCTATAAAATGTAAGTTAACATCTCTCTCAAAATAATTAATTTGAAAAGTAAAAGCCGGCCGGTGTGGCCGAGCGGTTCTAGGCGCTTCAGTCTAGAACCGCGCGACCGCTATGGTCGCAGGTTCGAATCCTGCCTCGGGCATGGATGTGTGTGATGTCCTTAGGTTAGTTAGGTTTAAGTAGTTCTAAGTTCTAGGGGACTGATGACCTCAGATGTTAAGTCCCATAGTGCTCAGAGCCATTTGAAAAAAAAAAAAAAATGAGTATTTAATATTCGGTCACGCAAGATTATTACCTGAGAATGGTCAGAGACAGTCGCAGCAGCTTGTAAGTGGTAGGTTGTGCTGAGAAATAATTATTAAGAAAAAGTGAGATACTTTGCGCCGTTTCCGACTTAATTAGCATTGAAGTTAGTCAATTTGGCCATTGCGCGCAGAAATTCAAACATCCAGACACTGTGTCAATTGTTCTCATAACGTTGTTGATAGCGCACGAGACAACACAGCCCTTGGAACGAGTTCGATCTTTACTACTGTCCCATGTCCAATTTTCGTATTGCTCTCTAGTTCGGTCCGTCTTAGGAAACCAAGTGAAGAACAGATTTCTCGACACCGTCTCTGTGGTGGGTTGGCGGGGGGGGGGGGGGGGAGGGGAGGGGGAGCTTGAATTTGCGCGTGCAACGGCCTGACTGGCTAATAAATGCTAATTAACTCCGCCACGGTGCAACGTATCGAATTTTTTTTCTTGACAATTATGTCTCAACATAATCTACCCTGCAACACTCTTACAGACTTCTCGGATTCTTTTCGACCATCCTGTATATGTTCCTTATGTGCAATATAGTACAGCCTGTCTCTCCCTGTCCTCTCACTTATTATTCTTCCGTACTGCTTACAAGGTCGCCGTGGGACAGGACCACTATGTTCCTACGGTAATAATTCGTCATCTTACAGTGTGAGTTCCGATGTCACAGGAATATTACTAATTCATTGAATATACCCGAAAGTGGGGATATTGTCAGATGATTTGAGGGTCGCGTAGAATCTATCCGTCAAAAAGACCAGCCAAACAAGTTAAGTGAAAAAGAAAGACAGTTAATGATAAGAAAGATTAAGCGTAATCCTCTTTTAAGTGCACCTGAAATTGCCATCCACCTACTAGAAGGATACTGTCAGTTAGGACGTTAATCAACTGCCAGGACAGTTATCAGGGAAGTGAGGTAGAACGGACGAGTGACAAGGAAAAGGCGGTATGTGAACAAAGTGAATCGAAGCAAAATGCTTCAATTCGCAAGAGATAACGTTAACTAAGGGTCATAATGTCTTTTCAGCAGGCGGAAGAAATGCCAAATGACGATCTGCAGGCTAACATTTACAGTCTAACGTAAAACAGGGCAGTATGGGTGTCATCTTGTGCTTGAGAGACTGTTTACAATGAGACCACCTTAAACAAAGAGGGACACCTCAACGTCGTGAAGTAAAAGTAGCCGGAAGTATACTTCATATATTGTGAAAAAAAATAGCTCTTTACGTCTGTTGGAAAGCTGTTCAGACGCTACCAAAGTCAGCGGTTCTTAATACTGCAGAGAATTAAGGAACTCGACTGAAGTGTCACGGGAAATAAATCAGTCCTAAAGAAGATTTGAAACAGCAGCTGAAGGCAGAAGCGAAACCAACTGGGTATGAGTATTGAGCAGAAATCGCCTATAATATGCAAGGGGCGTTTGTAAACGGTGAACGAAGCACAAGGAATTTCTCACCAAGTACTGAGTTCCTATATTACTCCTATGTTCTAGAACAGTGATGTGACCGAATATTAAAGTAACTCTAATGTTAAGCTCTGAAATGTAATGAAAGTCAATATTGTTTTTACATGAAATGTATTCGAAGTTACGAATATGGACAATCATCAGCTGAATAATGTAATAACAACAATGAAAATTCGTGCCGGAATGGTACGCAAACCTGTATTTCCCGCTTATTACCAGCGATCGCCTTAATTTTTTTCTTTTTTATCTAACATGAAACAAAATGCATGTAACAGGATGCGAACCAAGAACTTTCGACTCCAGAAACCACGTCGTTATTTTTTTCCACTTTTAATTTATTTTTTTTTTCTGTGAAGCAACAACACAAAGAAATCCTTTGAGAACTCACCACGTGCGGAGTCGATACTCCACAAGCGCCACAGCCTACGAAGTTCTTTTTTTAATTAAAAAAAATTTAATTGACGAGCACAGTCAGCGGCAGGCTCAAGGAGGCAAGGCGGGCAGGGGTCAAATTCTGAGGCCTGGCCATGATGTCTCCCCCTTCTCACCATCGAAGTGCGCTGTCACAATTTTTTTAATCAACAAATACATACGCCAAAAATAATGACGATTATGTGAACGAAAATGAGCATTTTGCCCGTTGGGATTACCTTATCGAAGCGCGTGGCCAGTTAAGAGGCGGTCGTCATTTCAACAGGCATCACCAGTCGTCAACGGTCGGTGTGTCCGGGGCCGCTGTACATTGTCAGAGACTGTTTCTGTTAGCGTAGGGGATCGTGGAAACATCACGTCTGCAATTCGACTTCTTCCCGCACCCGGCACACCCCAGCTGGGCGATGGGTCCATGAACGACGACCCTAAAAAGTTAGCAAAAACGTTGCGGTATTGCGGTATTGCGGTATTGCGGTCTGTTCATTAAGACCATGAACTCGATCACCATGTATTGCCAGAAATCTAGGACTTCCTTTTCGACGTCGCGATACGTATTGTGTATCGCCATTACTTTTACCCAATTAACTGCGTTTATCCGGCTCATCAGGAAGTAGACGGTGTTCGAATCCTGCCTCGGGCATGGATGTGTGTGATGTCCTTAGGTTAGTTAGGTTTAAGTAGTTCTAAGTTCTAGGGGACTGATGATCTTAGATGTTAAGTCCCATAGTGCTCGGAGCCATTTGAACTATTTTAGACGGCGTTGGGATGAAAGACGTCCAGGGGAGCAATGGAAGCAAAGGGGCCGCGTAGTAGAAAAGGCGACATCTGGTGGATCAGTGTCCAGCACTCGCGTGCGGGGCCACGGTTCAATTTGTGTTTGTCCGTACCTACGAGCACCATCGCGCAACGGGGGCACGTGGGACCGTCAATTAGGTGAATGGTATGTAGTCTTCGTCGGGTTGGAAATTTCTCGTTAGTGACCACATACCACGTCGATCGCTCTGAAGTGGACAGGAAGGGCGCGCGGATGGCTCGCCAAAACCATTAGGCTCTCCGAGCACGATTCAAGGCCATACCCAACTTCCATACGTCATCAGCAATGTGTCGACAACCTGGACTCGTGCATTCATTAGGTATTTTCCTGTACATGGGAGACATTTTATTGAAAGTTGCGTGCCTGGTTTCGGCGGATAAATAACGGTATTGCAGTGCCTGTGTTGTTCAGAAGAATGATGCTGTATTCCTTCGGACACGTACACATGTTCAAAGGAATGTGCGTATGCAGGTTGGAGGCACATGGCTGACGTCATATGGAAGTTTGGGTCTAGCCGTGAGTCGTGCTCGACTAACCTAATGGTAAGGCGACCGCTGTCGGTAAGCGGGAAATCCGGATTCGGGTGCCAGTCCGGCACAGTTTCATTTTCGTCGTACCATTATACAGCTGACGGTTGTCCATATTCACAACTGCAAATATGTTTCACGTATTTCGTAACTGCTGCAATCGCTGCAGTACCTGTTCCTTCCTCCGATACCTGTTGTTTTATTATGCTGTTTAACAAATTATATGCCGTAACTTACATTCATAAAGAAAGGTTGTTTTTCATTTATTTAGGTTCAGTTTGTTTGTTCCTTTAGACATCAATGCATCTCCGAAGGAACATTGCATAGTACTTCTGAGCAACATAGGGACTGTGTTTATATTTTCTAACTGACCAACTAGGATCATGTAGCAATATCAACTCTCCTTTTTTGGTCATTGTTTCCTATTTTTCCAGTACTCCTCTGTCTTCTCTCCATGTTCCTTTATTCTATTCATGTTGTTTCAGATTTCGTACATTTTCTGTCTTGAAAGCCTTCAAAATTTAGTACTTTATTCTTAAAAAGGTTTGTTTGCTAACTCTGATTCTGTAATTCTTTAATTTTAATTTCTTTCGTTATCTCTGTAATCCATGATATTGTTGATTTCTTTTTACAGAAGTACAGGAATATTTTTTTAGTTAGCATGTTCTCACTCATTAGGTACAGGCTTTCAAACAAGATTAATCTTCCCTTTACCATTATTTGTGATATTTTATCTATATTGTAATAGATCTCCTCGTTGCTTTTTATTTTCCATCCACCTGTAGTTTGTATTGCATGTATTATTTTTCTAATAATCCTTCTCGTAAATACTTCTATTCCGCCCAGCTTATAATTCATCGTTAAGCATTCACATGCATATAAACATTTTAGTCTGACCATTGTGGTACAGTGTTACTCTCACTCTTCTCTCTTATTTGTCAGACCCTCATTCCATTTTATTGGTGAGGTGACCGAATATTAACGTCAGCGTATGTACGTGAGTCACAGAACGTTTCTCTTAAATGGTAGACCGGAAACTGCTTGTTGTAGGGCCGTTTCGGGAATACCCGCCTTCCCAACCAAAAGTGCTGCTCGCTTTTCAGGTGACAGTCAAACTAAAAACCTGTCGAGGCTGTCCTTAACTCCTATTCTTACTTTTTGCAAATAGTAATCAGCACTTACTGGACAGCAAGCGTCTTAGGGTTGTTTAATTAATTCATCACAATCGATGTTTTTGGGAAGTCTGCTACTGTGTCGTTATTTAAGTCATGTCTCGGGGTAAACTGTCACAAAAAAGAGCAGGTATTCTCGTCAGACGTATCCGATAGCATCACAGTAGCAGATATCTTGTGCTCACTGTTCTTGAAGTTATTTTTTGCAATGGACTTGATTTACAGTTAAGGGTGAAATAGATCTCTCTTAAGTGGTAACTAAATATAGATCACAACATATGTTCAGGGGTGTACGCAGCGAAAGGGAGGTAAGTTCAGGTGCCTCCCCTCCTCGCCCCTTCCTCTCCCACAAAGATAAAAATGACCTGCGCAGATTGAAATCTCCAGAGAGGATAAATGTTGGGAGGTTGAAGGGAAGGAAGAAAGGAGCATTAAGATTTAATGTCCCATAGACGGTAAGATCCGAAGAGACGGAACACATTGTCGGATTAGTGAAGAAGCAGGGAGGAAATCAGCTGCGTCCTTTGAAAAGAAACATTCCGGAGCTCGCCATAAGTGATTTAGGGAAATCATGGAAAACCGAAATCAATATGGCTGCAGCCGCGTTTTGAACAGACGCTCTCGGGAAGAAGAGTCAGTTTCTTACAACCTCGTTCAGCAGTATCAGTATCAGTTTGAAGAAAGGCAGAACATGTAACAGATACTAGTTAGTAGTAAGTCCTACTGAAAGTGTCATGGCTCTGGGGTCAAACAGCTCCCAGCAGCGTTTCTTTGCGTGTAAAAAGCTAATGTCGGAAAGTACAAAAAATGTGACAACAGAAAGTATCCTACCGTTACCGTCTAAAATCAAAATAAAGTTTACAGTTCGCATAGAAACTATACATGGTCCGGTCACATTAATGTGACTGCCACCTATTTTCGACCTCAACGTGCAATAAACACTCACAGCCGGAAGATGGCAGAACTAGCAGTGGAGGATGTATGAAGCGTATCGCGGGACGTGGCGAAACAGTGCAATCGTCGTTGTAATGCGGAAACGGAGAGATTTATCTGATGTCCAAAAGGACATGATATTGGCTTTCGGGCCAAGGGTGGAAGCGAAATAGTTAAGTTTGTAAACTGCTGACATTTTACCGTGGTTAAAGTAAACAATGAATGGAAAAAAGGTGCCATCCAAATTGGTACCGAGGCAGCCGTGGTGCACCACGGCCCATAGACGACAGGGGTGAACGACGGTTGCAGAGAGGTGTACGAATGAAAAGACGTGTAACTGTTTACCAACGGACTACCCAGATGAACCAAGGGGCTACCAACAGTCTCTCCTCAACGACTTTTCAGAGAACATTGCTGCGCTTGGGCCTGTGTTGCAGGCGCCTGTTTCGTGCACCCATGCTAACTGCTCTTCATCAGCTACCAAACATGGAATTTGCACGCAGTACTGCGCCTGGACGTCCACTGAGTGGCGACAGGCGATCTGTTCAGATCAGTCGCGTTTTATGCTCCGTCAGACAGATGGCCGTTGGTCTGAACGGCGTGAGAGTTCTGAAAACGAAAACCCTGCAACAATCGTCGGAAGGGTGCAGGCTGGAGGAGGGAGCGTTATGGTCTGGGGAATATTTTCGTGGCATTCCCTGGGCGATCTCGTCAATCTGGAAGGCACAATGGATCAACACAGATACGTATCTATCCTAGGGGACCATGCCCATCCCCACATGCAGTTCGTTTTTCCTAGGCACGATGGCATATATCAGCAGGATAGAGCAATGTGCCACACAGCTCTCGGTATACGAGCGGTAGGATGTGCTTTTACAGTACTCCACTGGCCACCAAACTCCCCATATTTAAATCTAATCGAGAGTCTGAGGTACTACCTCCATCGGGCTGTTCGTGCCATGGATTGTCAGCGGAGAAACCCAGTGCAGCCGGCTTCGGCACTGGAGTCGGCATACCTCCACACCTCCCACAGCCTCACTGACTCTCTTCTTGCACGTCTTGCAGCGGTCCGCGCTGTAAGAGGTGGCTACCTAGTCTTTTGACAGGTCTCTCCGTCAATGTGACTGGAAAGTGTAGATTTTGTTCATTATTATTCAGATTGTGCAATGAAACATAAGGAAAAACAAGAGTTTAATTTACCTATAATCCGTCTTGATTGCAATTTTTTTTTATTCATATGACCGGTTTCGGTTCATCCAGAACCATCTTCAGATCTGATATTTCAGTTACAGGAGTAACCCGTCCAAATCCAGCAACTTTCACATGCTGCGTCACATAAAATTTTATGTGGATGTGGACGTGTTACTTCTGTACCTGAAATATCAGATCTGAAGATGGTTCTGGATGAACCGAAACCGGTCATATGAATAAAAAAAAAAAATTTGTAATCAAGACGGATTATAAGTAACATTATACAATCACTGATTGTTGCTATCCCATCAGACATTACGTCTGTTTTTGAAAAACACGAGGTTAAAATACACTCCTGGAAATGGAAAAAAGAACACATTGACACCGGTGTGTCAGACCCACCATACTTGCTCCGGACACTGCGAGAGGGCTGTACAAGCAATGATCACACGCACGGCACAGCGGACACACCAGGAACTGCGGTGTTGGCCGTCGAATGGCGCTAGCTGCGCAGCATTTGTGCACCGCCGCCGTCAGTGTCAGCCAGTTTGCCGTGGCATACGGAGCTCCATCGCAGTCTTTAACACTGGTAGCATGCCGCGACAGCGTGGACGTGAACCGTATGTGCAGTTGACGGACTTTGAGCGAGGGCGTATAGTGGGCATGCGGGAGGCCGGGTGGATTACCGCCGAATTGCTCAACACGTGGGGCGTGAGGTCTCCACAGTACATCGATGTTGTCGCCAGCGGTCGGCGAAGGTACACGTGCCCGTCGACCTGGGACCGGACCGCAGCGACGCACGGATGCACGCCAAGACCGTAGGATCCTACGCAGTGCCGTAGGGGACCGCACTGCCACTTCCCAGCAAATTAGGGACACTGTTGCTCCTGGGGTATCGGCGAGGACCATTCGCAATCGTCTCCATGAAGCTGGGCTACGGTCCCGCACACCGTTAGGCCGTCTTCCGCTCACGCCCCAACATCGTGCAGCCCGCCTGCAGTGGTGTCGCGACAGGCGTGAATGGAGGGACGAATGCAGACGTGTCGTCTTCAGCGATGAGAGTCGCTTCTGCCTTGGTGCCAATGATGGTCGTATGCGTGTTTGGCGCCGTGCAGGTGAGCGCCACAATCAGGACTGCATACGACCGAGGCACACAGGGCCAACACCCGGCATCATGGTGTGGGGAGCGATCTCCTACACTGGCCGTACACCACTGGTGATCGTCGAGGGGACACTGAATAGTGCACGGTACATCCAAACCGTCATCGAACCCATCGTTCTACCATTCCTAGACCGGCAAGGGAACTTGCTGTTCCAACAGGACAATGCACGTCCGCATGTATCCCGTGCCACCCAACGTGTTCTAGAAGGTGTAAGTCAACTACCCTGGCCAGCAAGATCTCCGGATCTGTCCCCTATTGAGCATGTTTGGGACTGGATGAAGCGTCGTCTCACGCGGTCTGCACGTCCAGCACGAACGCTGGTCCAACTGAGGCGCCAGGTGGAAATGGCATGGCAAGCCGTTCCACAGGACTACATCCAGCATCTCTACGATCGTTTCCATGGGAGAATAGCAGCCTGCATTGCTGCGAAAGGTGGATATACACTGCACTAGTGCCGACATTGTGCATGCTCTGTTGCCTGTGTCTATGTGCCTGTGGTTCTGTCAGTGTGATCATGTGATGTATCTGACCCCAGGAATGTGTCAATAAAGTTTCCCCTTCCTGGGACAATGAATTCACGGTGTTCTTATTTCAATTTCCAGAAGTGTAAATATAGATATGTCGTCAGAACAGTTTCAGTAGCTTGTATAGCTTTTCTATCTGCAGTACAGCCCTGCACATGTGTCACATGATGTTTTGGAAACAGTTCCATTATTGTTACCACTTGGGTACAAGTCAGACCATCATGCTGATACGAATATGTTGGAAAGTGTATTGGATATTATCCTACTAAGTATATCAGACTGGCCTAATTCCAATAACAAGAACATGGATTCACTGATAGTCTGAATGTATCCCACAATGTTACTAGCCTGACCGGTTGAGACACGGTAGATTTGCAAACGAGTACAGGTCTGCCAATTCAACCACCTCTACGATGTCTCTGATTTTTTGCCGCGTCCACTTGCGATACGTAAAAGTGATGAGAAAAATCCACGATTGTAGAAATAACTTATTTGTTCTAAGTTACAATACAGAATGGCAAAAAAATCTCGATGATGATTCAAAAGACAGATACTTAAAATAATGAATCAGTCACATGAACTTAAATGTGTCAGCAGTGATGAAGAAGCTGGTGGGTAATCAGTATTTGAGTCCAGTTGTATGCAGTTGAAATGGTGACAGTGCTTTAGGCTTAAAATCAAACTTTAGTGTAAGTCTACCAAGTCGAGAGGCCTCGCTGCCCCCACCCCTAAGGAGAATCAATCTGTACTCATCACATTTCACCTTGTTCTACCTGACATTGTTCCCTTTGATATCCTGCTGGTCCCAGCATGCTCCTCTATGAGCATACATCTTACTTTAATTTCCCATCATTTCGACGTACAAAATGTTAAGGACTCAAAATACCTTCTATCGACAAATTTACTTTCGAATGAAGGATCTATACCTCAAACAGTAAAGTGATTAACAGGTCGCTTCAGTGTATAATGAAGATTTTCAGTCATTTTAAAAGCAGTATGTGGCATCTGTAGTACTACACCCACATTAATAATAACTATGTTTTTCTCCTCTATCACTGGTATTCTGATGTGACAACCTTGATATACACCGAAGAGCCAAAGAAAATGGTACACCTGCTTAATATCGGGTAGAGCACCCGCTAGCACGCAGAAGTGCCACAAAACGACCTATCATGGACTCGACTAATGTCTGAAGTAGTGCTGGGGGGAACTGGCACCATGAATCCTGCAGGGCTGTCCTTAAATCCGTGAGAGTACAAGGGGGTGGAGATCTCTTCTGAACAGCACGTTGCAAGGTATCGCAGATATGCTCAATAACGTTCATGTCTGGGGAGTTTGGTGGCCAGTGGAAGTGTTTAAACTCAGAGGAGTGTTCCTGGAGTTACTCTGTAGCCGTGTGGAGTCCTGCTGAAATTGACCAAGTCCGTCTAAATGCACAATGGACGTGAATGGATGCAGGTGATCAGACAAGATGCTTACGTACGTGTCACTTGTCAGAGTCGTATCAAGATGTATCAAGGGTCCCATATTACCCCAACTGCACACGCCCCACACCATTACAAAGCCTCCACCAGCTCGAACAGTCCACTGCTGACAAGAAGGGTCCATGGATTCATGAGATTGTCTCCATACCCGTACACGTCCATTCCCCTCGATACAACTTGAAAAAGAGACTCGTCCAACCAGCCAACACGTTTCCAGTCGTCAACAGTACAGTGACGGTGTTGACTGACCCAGGCGAGGAGTAAAGCTTTGTGTCGTGCAGTCATCAACTGTATACGACGCTGACACTTGTTGATGGCCCAGCACTGATATCTGCAACAATTTGCGGAAGGGTTGCACTTCTGTCACGTTTTACGATGCTCTTCAGTCGTTGTTGGTCCCATTCTTGCAGGATCTTGATGTTTTACCGGATTCCTGATATTCATGGTACACTCGTGAAATGGCCGTACGGGAAAATCCGCACTTCATCGCTACATCGGTGATGCTGTGTCCCATCGCTCTTGCACCGACTGTGACACCACGTTCAAACTCACTTAAATCTTGATAACCTGCCGTTGTAGAAACAGTAACCGATCTTACAACTTCGCCAGATAATTGTTATCCTATATAGGCGTTGCTGACTGCAGCGCCAATTCTGGCTGTTTACGTATCTCTGTATTTGAGTACGCAGGCATATATCAGTTTCTTTGACCCCTTTAGTGTATTTTTTTTTATGGTTGTAACAATTTTCAACAATAATAAACGTATTGAGTGGTGCTTGACTTACAGTTATGGGGTCAAATAACAAGACACGAACCATAGATCTTGCTGCAGTGAAGTGGCTTGCGTTCCTCAGCGATGCAGGTAAACGTGTTGTAGGTGCAACCACGTCACAGGGGTGTCTGTGGAGAAGCCAGAGGAACATGTTGTTCCTGAAGGGGGGGTAGCAGCCTTTTTACAAGTGCAGATACGATGGTCTGGATGGCTGTCTGGTCTTGCTTTGTAACATTAGCTGAAGTAGAGGGGACATGAAATGGAAACTGGCTGTAATAGTAAAACTAAATTTGATTATATCCAATAGAAATTCAAGTGTTAGAGTTTTCTTAAGGTATTTCTCTGGCTTGTGGAGCAATGTATGGAGGTGAAAAAAAGAACGGTAAACAGTTCACACAAGAGAAGATCAGAAGTTTTTGAAATGTGGCGTTAAAGGAGAATTCTGAACATTAGATAGGTAAGTCGAATAAATAATGCGAGGATGTAATGAATCGAATTGAGGAAAGAATAATATTAGGCCATAAGTTCATTAAAAGAATCGACCGTGGGTCGTCAAGGAATCGTCAGTTCGATAATTATAAACAGCAAAAATCATTTCGCACTTTTAGTGTCTAAGTTGTGTACCTAATCTGCTTACATTACCCTTGTTTACTTTTATTAATGTTCATCTCACAGCCTTTTTTCAAGACCCTTTCCATTTCGTACAACTGCGCCTCCAACCACTTTGAAATCTCGAACAGAATTACAGTGTCATCAGCAAATCTGAAAGTTTTAATTTATTCCCTTATTCTTGATTCGCTTCGCAGATTGGTGAATGTACATACTGAATAACATCTGGAATTGACTACAAGCGAGTCACATGCGACAGGTACAGCTGTATTATGATATCAATACAGTAAGATGCACCAGTTGTTCAAATGTACGATTTATTTAACACGACATGTTTCAAGAGGACGTTATCTCACTACCAAGTTTTTTAAAATTAATATGCCATTAGGCACAATCAAAATAGTAAGCTGCTTTCTTATTAGTTTTGGCCATGTCTAATGGCATATTAATTTTAAGAAACTAATAATGGGATAAAGTCATCCCGTAACGTGTTACGTAAATCACACATATAGACAACATGTGCGTCTTTCTCTGTGCTTACATAGGAACTTGAGGGAGACCAAGACTTGCCTAAAAGTAAGCAGGTTCAATTGGATGTAGGTTACAATAGTTATGCAGAGGTGAAGAGGCCTGCGCGGAGAGTTGCATCAAACCAGTCTTGAGACTCAAGACCGCGACTAAAAGAGTGAGAAATGAAGTATGCATGTCTTTTTATTCTTCTCAGAAACAAAACTTATAGACTACTCATTCACTCTAGAATTAGTATGCAGTGCTACGCATTACCAAAATACACACTCCCCGCCTCTGTCATCTGTCAGTCACAAATTGACCTTACTCAACCTTCAAACAAGGAACTATATGACGGGACAGTAGTTTAATTTAGCCGCTTAAATGGAGTACACATACACTAGTACACAGGGTGTTCGGAAAGTTCCATTACAAACTTCTAGGGCTGGTAGAGAGAAGTGAGTACGTAATATTTTGATTAGGAACCTATGTTCGGAAACTTACCATTTCCGTTCTACGACTGTTTCAGTTCAAATGTTTAACTCATCCACTTCTGCTTGAGGACGCAGTAAAATTGTTAGGTAACAACTGAAAAGGAAACATCCATTTATCACTTAAGCACATTTATTTATATTAACACTTAAACATTACGTATTTACATTATTCCAAAACAAAAAAGAACCCAGCATACTGTACGTAGAAAACAGTACTGATGCATTACAGGAGCGGCTCGATGTGGCTATCGTCAACATTGTTACTGATACTATACCTACGAAGCATATTCTGGTACACACTCTCCATCACACCTGCTATCTCTTCAATTTCTAGTATAGCTGCCAGAGCTTGTGCCAGCAATTCTTACTCTGTCTTTACAGGAGTCTCGTAAATTAAATTCGCATAAATTGTGATAAATGGATATTTCTTTATGTTTCCTTTCGAATTGTTACTTAGTAATCGTCCGGGTTATGCGTAATTCTGTTTCTGAAATAGAAGTGGATGAGTTAAATATCTGAATTAAAACTGCCGCAGAACGTCAACGGTACGTATCCGGACATGGGTTCCCATTCAGAATATGATGTACTCACTCGCCTCTACAAGTCGTAGAAGTTTTCAATGGGAATTTCGGAACACACTGTATAAAAAAACAACAAAAGAAGACTTACTTGACGCTTGGATTTCGTTATTGCGCAAAAATAAGAACAAATCTTTCTTAATTGCAGGCCGGGAACAATTCTTGTTGCTCACCTAGCGAGCCAGTGTACTCGTAATTGTACAGATACGAGTACTTATTAGGACTGGCACAGAGACAGGTGTTTACTGCTCGAGAGGGCGGTCGGTAGGCGTCCGTCCCGTGGAAGCCAGCAGCACTCTCGGAAGCCATCACAGCGATATTGGAAGGGAAATAAAAAGGTCGCGACAGCCCTCCGGCGGTGACGTCACGAGCGCGATCGTCGCTCGGGGCCCTAAGTCCATTACTGGGGCTGTGGGCGCTCGGACGACTCACTTCGCTTCACTCTCCACACGCGCCACACTCCGGCGCCCGCCACCTGCCGACTCCACCTCGTCACAGGCACTGGCTGGTCAGCTTTTCCTTTTCGAGGGTACGTGTCGAAGTACACAAGGTGTTCCAGACCTACGGGACCTGTTCTTTTCCTCGAAAAAATAATTCGTAGTTTTTCTCTGGAAAATGCATTTCAGGAAAAACATTAAAGACAAAATTGAAGCTTCTCATTGATGGCCAATGGAGTAAAGAAAGTAAAGATGAAAATCACTAAATGGAATGAACTTACTTCTTAGCACGGAGTTTGGCTAACTCCTGCATGACGGCAGCACAGTTTGGTGATTCACGTGCTATGACATTTATCAACGGTTAACTTGTCTCTGGAGAGAGACAGGGAGAGAGAGAGAGAGAGAGAGAGAGAGAGAGAGAGAGAGAGAGAGGAAAACAGTCACAGGGGATGGAAACGTGGATTATATCGCACTCTTCAAGTGTTACAAGTACTCAGCGCAGTAACAAATGAACACCCTCCGTCTAAATACTTATGAAAATAAAACAATGGTCGTGTCAAAAGATTGTGGTGTAAAGTAGCTCGTGTCCATAGTAGAATACTACACGTGCACCCTGGGTAACACTAAATGAGTTAGAATGAATCGGAAATCAGACCAAATATCGGATTTTCTGGCTACAAACATGCACAAAAATCAAAATCAAAAAGCCTTAAATTGGACCTTCTCAGGAACAGCTGAATAAAAGACTTTGCCCTTTAGTCCGGGTGTGCCACATAAAGACAGAAGGCATTAGCTGAGCTAAAGGCGAGTATCTAGCTAAACTCCTTGTGGATACTGGTAATGAAGTAGTTCTAATCCATGAAACACACGTTCCAACTGTGGAAGACTTGCGTAAAAGAGGTAGGACCCATGGCTACATCTACATCTACATTTATACTCCGCAAGCCACCCAACGGTGTGTGGCGGAGGGCACTTTCCTGTTCCAGTCGCGTATGGTTAGCGGGAAGAACGACTGTCTGAAAGCCTCCGTGCGCCCTCTAATCTCTCTAATTTTACATTCGTGATCTCATCGGGAGCAATAAGTAGGGGGAAGCAATATATTCGATACCTCATCCAGAAACGCACCCTCTCGAAACCAGGCGAGCAAGCTACACCGCGACGCAGAGCGCCTCTCTTGCAGAGTCTGCCACTTGAGTTTGTTAAGCATCTCCGTAACGCTATCATGGTTACCAAATAACCCTGTGACGAAACGCGCCGCTCTGCTTTGGATCTTCTCTATCTCCTCCGTCAACCCGTTCTGGTACGGATCCCACACTGATGAGCAATACTCAAGTATAGGTCGAACGCGTGTTTTGTAAGCCACCTCCTTTGTTGATGGACTACATTTTCTAAGGACTCTCCCAATGAATCTCAACCTGGTACCCGCCTTACCAACAATTAATTTTATATGATCATTCCACTTCAAATCGTTCCGCACGCATACTCCCAGATATTTTACAGAAGTAACTGCTACCAGTGTTTGTTCTGCTATCATATAATCATACAATAAGGGATCCTTCTTTCTATGTATCCGCAATACATTACATTTGTCTATGTTAAGGGTCAGTTGCCACTCCCTGCACCAAGTGCCTATCCGCTGCAGATCTTCCTGCATTTCGCTACAATTTTCTAATACTGCAACTTCTCTGTGTACTACAGCATCATCCGCGAAAAGCCGCATGGAACTTCCGACACTATCTACTAGGTCATTTATATATATTGTGAAAAGCAATGGTCACATAACACTCCCCTGTGGCATGCCAGAAGTTACTATAGCGTCTGTAGACGTCTCTCCATTGATAACAACATGCTGTGTTCTGTTTGCTAAAAACTCTTCAATCCAGCCACACAGCTGGTCTGATATTCCGTAGGCTCTTACTTTGTTTATCAGGCGACAGTGCGGAACTGTATCGAACGCCTTCCGGAAGTCAAGAAAAATAGCATCTACCTGGGAGCCTGTATCTAATATTTTATGGGTCTCATGAACAAATAAAGCGAGTTGGGTCTCACATGATCGCTGTTTCCGGAATCCATGTTGATTCCTACAGAGCAGATTCTGGGTTTCCAAAAACGACATGATACTCGAGCAAAAAACATGTTCTAAAATTCTATAACAGATCGACGTCAGAGATATAGGTCTATAGTTTTGCGCATCTGCTCGACGACCCTTCTTGAAGACTGGGACTACCTGTGCTCTTTTCCAATCATTTGGAACCTTCCGTTCCTCTAGAGACTTGCGGTACACGGCTGTTAGAAGGGGGGCAAGTTCTTTCGCGTACTCTGTGTAGAATCGAATTGGTATCCCGTCAGGTCCAGTGGACTTTCCTCTGTTGAGTGATTCCAATTGCTACGATCTTAAAGGTGCTACATATTACCGTGTGTACAGTGTTACCACCTATGCAAGGAACAATATCGAGCATTCTCGCCTCATTTCAACATATACAAAAGATGGAAGAGACCATTGTAAATAATATTTGCAAGCCAACAAACGTGCCGTGCCCACTGGATATTCTGCCGATTATTGCCAACCCATCGATTTATGCTGGAGATTTTAATGGTCACCATGGTCTCTGGAACTATGCAAATGAGAATGAATGTGGTATTGCGCTCAACGATGGGCTGAAAACGAAAATCTATACCTGGTTTATGATGTCAAAGATTTGGGAACTTTCAGATCTGCCGCTTGGTGAAGAGATTACAACCCGGATCTTTGCTTTGTGTCCGGGGACTGCAGATGGCACCCAGTGCCTGCATCCAGAGAAGTCATACCTATTTCCAACAGGTCAATAATCTTCTATATGGGGCTCTGTTACAATATCAAGATCTGTACCGCGACCCAGATGGAATTTCCTCAGGGCTGATTGGCGGAGTTTTGTCGACCACCTAGATAAATATATCTGTTTTATTCCACCAGAATATAAAAACTACCTTCGATTTGTTGGGGCTGTTTTTACTGTTGCTAATAAATTTATCCCTCGCGGATGCAGAAAGGAATATATATACCAGGGCCGGCCGGTGTGGCCGTGCGGTTCTAGGCGCTTCAGTCTGGAACCGCGTGACCGCTACGGTCGCAGGTTCGAATCCCGCCTCGGGCATGGGTGTGTGTGATGTCCTTAGGTTAGTTAGGTTTAATTAGTTCTATGTTCTAGGCGACTAATGACCTCAGAAGTTAAGTCGCATAGTGCTCAGAGCCATTTTATATACCAGGGAGGAATGAACATTGCGAACAATTTTACGAAGAATATGGCGAAACTGGCGACAGTGATATTGCAGACGACCTGCTCCAAAGTCTTGACGCTCCTAGAAGAGTGCGATGGTGCGAGATGGTAGAAAACATAAACTTTAGACATTCATGTACAAAGGCATGGAACCTTCAGCGGAAGCTTGGCGGAACCTCTAATAAATCCAGTCAGAAGCCACTTATTTCAGGTAACCAAATCGCTAACTATATAGTTGAAACATATAGATCAGCCGTTGACAAACAAAATATTTCTAAAATAAAACAAGAACTCACCTCTCTAAAAGCTGAGTGCGCAAATGAATCCAGTTTCTTTTCATCATTTACACTGACTGAACTGGATGAGACACTGAAACAAACAAAACATGTTAAAGCACCTGGTCTGGATAATATACACCCGGAATTTTTGATAAACATTTGTAACGGTGAAAAAAATGGTTGGTTTGCTTCTTCTCCAACATCCTAGATAATGGATCACTGCCCAACGAATTAAAGACAACAAAACCAGTGACACGTAAACCAGCTGATCATCCTCAAAATTTCAGACCAATTTTCCTTTTGAGCTGTACTTACAAACTCTTGGAGGGGCACATTTAGCGGCTTTGTTCTGGAATATGTCCCGGCTGAGCAAGCAGGTTACAGGCCACAGGGAAAATGCTGCAGTCAGTTACTGCCCCTAACAACTTTCATAGAGATTGGTTTCCAAGAAAACGTGAAGACATCTCTCGCGTTCGTAGATCTAACCACGACATATAATAGTGTGGAGAGAAGGGATGATATACGAATTACTAGAAACAATTCTATGCCGAAAAACTTAAACTCTCATCAACACCAAGACAAAGAACAGATATTTTCGCATTTGCTTGGGAGAAAATGTGAGCAAGGAGAAGAAATTAAGTAATGGTGTACCACAGGGTTTCATCTTAGTCCCTCCCCCTATTATTCAACCTATATATCTACAATCTCCTCAATACCAGGCCAACAAAATTTGATACACGAACAATATCGCTCTTGCTTATAGAACCAAAGATCTCGGACAAGAGGAGACAATTGTCACAGAAGATCTAGCCGTTATGAGCAGGAACTTGTACATTCCATCTGAACAACAAATAAGCTAATATGGAGCTCAAAGTGAAACTTAACTGAAACCCTCTTTGCCATTACAAATACCCTAAGTACCTTGGTGTCACCCTTGACCGCACCCTTTCATATAAGAAACATCTTGACAATACCGCTGCCAAGATAAAAAACTCCGAAAAATATTATTCAAAAATTGTGTGGAATGACATTGGAAGCTTCAGCAGATACCTTGCGCACATCATCCATTACGCTGGTCTTCTCAGCAGCCGAGTATTGTGCGCCGGTGTGGCTGAACAGCTGCCACACCAGATTGATCGACGTCCAGTTGAACCAAACTATGCGCTTAATAACTGGTAAAATCCGACCAACACCCATATATTGGCGTCCTCCCCTGAGCAACATCTATCTGTTGGCATTCTGTAGAAGCCAGGCTTTGAATGCCTCAAGCTACTGGAGAACTTGGAATTACCCTTACAGGAAGACATACCAAGTCTACGACGAAACAGACTCCATCCAAGAAACCCACCGTTACGGCAACAGAACACTAGATGCTAGTAATATCGAGGTGAGAAACCTATGGGATCAGAGCTGTCAGCTTATTGGAAACCTGAAGAGTGTGAGTAGTTCCAAAAGTGTAACTGAGATACTGCTGTCACAGAACTCGTCACGAAGCTATGGGTCAAATTAAACAGAGCTCACACTGGGCACGGTCAATGTGCAAACAAACTTTACAAATGGGGTGCTACAGAGTCTCAAGTTTGTGACTGAGGGGCTTTGAACCACAGAATCAAGCACATTAGACATGAATGGCTCTTGTGTACCTATCAGGGGAGTTTGAGCGACCTCAAGAAAGCTGAAGATACAGCTCTTGTATGGATTAGGATCTTAGGAAATGACATTTGGGCCTATTTAGTTTTGTATGTATTTTTGTTTCCTGTATTCTTGTTACATACGTGTACTAGTGGTATATATCTGTATTTTACACTGCTTGTGAGCCATACAAACAATTAAATAAAGAAATCTGCTTGAAACTCAAGTATGAGGGGCGTTCAATATATAATGCAAACATTATTTTCTCTTCCAGTTCCAGTTCAAAAATAAGGAATTTGATGTGGAAGATCATGCAATACTCCTGCTTCAGTCCCTACAGTTTCATGAAATTCCGATAGATGGCGATGTTTAATGTAGCCTTCAAAATGGTGTCTAACGGAGAGAGTTGTCACTGAGCTTAGTTTGGCGTAAAACCATAGCATTCAGACATTCATTGGAGTGTACAGATTATCTGCAGAGACCTGGCAGTGAACAAAAGCACGATGAGTCATTGGGCGAGGCGTCTGTCTTCATCAGAACAAGGTCGCCCAAAGCTGTCCAATCTCATGCGCACCGGCTCGCCGCACACAGTTGGGACTCCTATCATGTTGGAATGTGCGGACACTCATTTGACGTGACTGATGGATCACAATCAAACACTTCGCTGTAAAACTTGCTGTCTCTGTTGGTAGCGCTCATACACTTGCACATCAGTTGGTGTACTCAAAGATGTGTGCCCGCTGGGTTCCTTGCCGCTTAACAAGAGACCATAAAGACCAACGAAGGACCATCTCTGCGGCATGTCTTGCATGCTACGAGGCTGAGCGTAACATTTTTTGTCAAAAATCGTCACAGGCACTGATTGGTTCATCACATCAGAACGGAAACAAAACAGCAATCCATGGAGTGGCGCCACACCACCTCTCCTCTGAAGATAAAGTTCAAAGCCACACCCTCAGCTGATAAATTCATGGCGACAGTCTTCTGTTTCATGTCCCCCCTCATGGTGCAACGATCAACTCTGAAGTGTATTGCATACACATTTAGTCCACAGCAGTTTGGAGAAAACAAATGCATCCTGGAACAGACTAAAATTTATCTGAGCCACTTCATTAGAACAGATGCACTATATAATTTCTTAGACAGCGCAGGCCTTCAGCAATACCTTCTAAGAAAAAACAAAAAAAGTTATAAACAGGCCAATAGAACAGCCAATAGAACAGGCCAATAGAACATCCGTAATAATTGGAAATAATATTTTACTGCACCTCCAATTGAAAATTACATGACCAATGATTTACTTTAAAAATCATAAGAATTAAGGAGGGGCCGAGAAGAACAAAGAACGCATATACTAATGCACACCGCCAACATTCAAAATAAACATTATTCTGGAACTTGGCGCTTTAAACTGGCTAAAGTTTCCCAAGCGCCATGGATACGTAAGATTGATACATAAATCAAATAATGAGATATCAGCCAATGAAACAATTTAAAATGTCTACTAGATCTTGCAGTCACATTGCCTTTTGAATACCATGGTTACATGGGCATCCACCCCTAACAAAGAAAAGGAACACAGACCAAAATGACAGGGAACACTGCCCTGACAGCTCGACGCCATTCTCATAAATCGCAGCACAAGCCACATCTGTACTCTACAAATTTACACGTTGTAACACGACCGCAGTATCGGTCGCCCATCAACAGCTAACACCACGGCAAAGAGGCTCCACAGAAAACTCGTTACAGTTTCGTTCCTCAGCTCATACTCCACCAAGTCCGCCATCACATCCGGCGATGCAACAACAAAGACCGCTGAGTTCCAACGGAAACACGTTAGTCAAAGATCATGTAAACAGTAATATCGATACATTGCTAGAAAAAGCCATGGCTAAATCGGAATGCTCTTTCTCATGCACCCTGCAGCCTATTTCTCGCGCCTTCCGACTTACATCTGGTTGATGCATCCCATGGGAAGCAGTACGTGGATGATGGGGATGTCATTCACACAGAAAGACGTTAGCTCTTAAGTCGACTAGTAGAGTTCTATCGTGCGGGCTTACAGGCCTTCCCAATAAGGTGGCGTAAAGCAATCGCACTGAACGGAGATTATGTTGAGAAATAGAGTTTTGTAGCCAAAAGAATGGGGAATAATGTGGTGTACTGGAATCCTGAATAAAACCATCCTACTTCCATAAAGGAAAAGTGTTGCATTACATACTGAATGCCCCTCGTATCTTCTCAAAATATTTGTAACAATATGTCGATTACCTTTTAGTATTCTATTATTAGATTCGTAGATACCAGACCGTTGTTACATAACTAGGAACTGTATACTCAACTACTTATTGGAGTATGAATGTTGTTTGAATCACCACTTTGCATCCAAACCTTGCTACCACAAAAGTTTGAACTTCACTAGTCATCCCTTCCTCCGTTCAACTCAGATGAAGTTTATTCAGCTTGAGAAGCTTGTTAAGGATATCCTGATTGTTACCTGGTTATAGCACCGATTGATCACTAACTTTATTGTGTGTTTTCGATACGTGAGCTTCTAAACAAATCGAGAAAGAATTGTTACAGGTGGGCTGGACTGCTGACAGAAACACTGTCAAACCTGCAGCAGAGTGCGTGGCCAACTAAACTGTTATTCAGCAATTAAAAGTATGTTCCAGTACATAATCCATCTAGGACTTTAATTTTCTGCCACTGTCAGTTGGATTCGGTGCGAATAGCTCTTGGCAATGAAACGTTGCTTTGCTGTCAATGCTTTCAACGTTATGACCTTCAGATCTAGATGCCAGAAAATTTGTGTCGAGATGCTTGTTAGAACTGGTCGAACACATAGAACATCAAACTATACTATACATACACAGCCTACTATAGGCTGCTAAATACACTTGAATACTTCATCACTGACTGAAAATGATATATAATGTCCTGATTTCGGTAAACTTCATATAATAAGACTAGTGTTTAATTTAATGTTATTTATTTATCTTTTTTTGTTTTCGTCAGCAACGGATAATCACATACAAAAATATTTTTCATCATTCTAAACAACCACATTCACGTCTAAAATTTAAGGTAATTTATATAAAATTGTGTAACTCAGAGCAAAAGTTGTACCACAAACAGTTTTCCTCAGAGAAGCTATTCAGAACTCTAAATAAAATATGAAAAGTGTTTCTGTTTTTCAGCAGTCCGAACTTTGTATGTTCGAATCCTCAACTCTAGGTCAAACTGAAGTGTGGGAAGTAGATTGTCTCGGTTTTTGCACGGTATACAACAACCCACAGTGCAATGGCTGAGAAATAAAATGGGTAAGGTCGTCATTATAATACGATGGGATGACTAATAGTAATGCCACAAGCAACTCGTTTTCTTCGAGATGCAGAAGATGTCTGAGGAGCGCTATACGCCGTGACAACAGCAACTGTAATGTACTGTGGAACACTTTCCTCATTACCAGGTCTTTGTTTGGAAAGAAATGTCTACATAATAATAAAGTCCCAGGAATTATGCTGGACAATATCTGAAGAACCATTGTAGGTCATAGTTATGTCAAGGCTCGTGTATGGTTTCTGAATCATTGAAGGCATCAATCAGTGGTATGTTTCGCTTGTTTTCATATAACACAATGTTAATTTAAATTTTAAGATATTCAGTTACAAGCGCACCTACTACTATTGAATGAATTAAAATGTTATCAATGTTGCAGACAGTATTACATAAGATCAAACCTAGGAGTTAATGTATTATTATTTGACGATTTATTAATGAATTGTTTAAAAAAATAATTCGACAGAAGAGAATGAAACGTTTCCAGAAGTTTCTCAATTTCTGAAATCAACTTAGGCTGGGCAAAAGATACTGGGATCCGTAAAGACGACCTAGGTCAACATACATTGGCCAGATGTATAGAACTATTTAAGACAGATGCGATGAACACAGATGTCATAAAAGATAAGGTCATTGGGTTAGCCAAAAAAATCTGCTGTTGGTAAACCCTGTCGTGATATGGGCATAGAGATTCTCTTGTACGCCTTCACTTACTGGGGCTCCCCCATTATAGAAGCAGTTGGGATACGTATAGCTAAAACAGGCTGAACAGAGACAAAGTGTTTCAACTCAGCAAGATGTGAGAACCAACACTGGCGTCGCTAAGGAACCGTCAGCCGCAGACAGACGAACTCAGCGAGGTACCACCGCTAGGGAATCAAAGCCAGAACAGCTAAACCGGGCACCAGCACCTGGCTAGTGCGCATTCGCTGGGGTCAGCTGCTTGCGGCCGAACTTTATCGCGCCGCTCATACCGAGTCCCATGCGATGACGCCAAAGCCCCGCCTCTTAGCAACTGCTCTTTTCTAAACAACTATTGAACAAACTGGCGAGCCACAGTAACTAACCAGGACAACAGCCAACCAGAAACCTAATACATCACGCTCATGGACTTCATCATATCGACCCATCAGTCTCACACATGATTTTTAGCAAAATCTTTGACGCCATCCTTATCTGACGAATCAATCAGTACTTTCCAACCCACTGACCCATTCCCAAAACACACTGTAGCTTTCGTCCCAACCGTTCAATCGACATTCAACATTTTTACCCTACAGAACCTATCTCCTACCCACTAAATGAAAGAAAATCCCACGTATTTGTCTCCCTTGATATCTAAAATGCCTTTGTTTGGATATGGGATTCTGGGCTGCTCTTCAAACTGCAGAACTATCACTCCCAGTTACCTAGGTCCTGTCCGCCCCCGGTAGCTGAATGGTCAGTGTGACGGATTATCAATCCTCTGGGCCTGGATTCGATTACCAGCTGTGTCGAGGAATTTTCCCCGCCTAGGGACTGGATGTTGTGCTGTCCTCATCATCATCCTATCACCCTCATCTACTTCAGGTCACCGAAGCGGCGTTAAACTGAGAGACCAGCACCCAACAAACGGCCTGCCCGATGGGGGGCCCTAGCCATACGATTAAAATAACCTAGGTCCTCCTTATAACATTCTTCCTTCACCACCATTCTATGTATGTCACAATTAACCATGCCTGCACCAACGTATTTCACCCACTGCAGGTGTGTCTCGATGCTCTGTCCTGCCCCCAGCCCCTCCTCTACATCCTTTACACTGCAGGCATTTCCCGCCCTCCTCACCCCAACCCCCACCTTCTTCTGCAGTTCGCTAACGAAACCGTCCACCTGGCTACTCAGGACAGCCTCCCTCCAACACAACTTGAATCTTCTAGTCGAGTGATCTAATACCTGGAAACTTGAAGTAAATCCACAGGAAAGCAAAGCCACCATTTATGATCGCACCACTCAGCGTTTCCGTCGTCTAGGCTTTCACTTCTCCAATTGACAATCAGTCCATCCCACTGACTAAAACAGTAAAGTATTTAGGACTGACTCTTGATAGAAAATTAACATGGAATGCACAGCTGCTTACTAACCAACATAAGCCCAAAACTGACTAAAACTACTAATAGACTGCACCTTAAGTGAACACCTTTCTACCTTCATCTTCATCTATAAAACTCTCATCCATGCCTTCTAACTTACACCAATATTGCCTGGATCTCCACCTCTCCTAAATCCTGTAAGTCTCTTGAAACTCTGGAAAGACATGCACTCTAGTCCTGGAGAAACATGCACCCTATCTCGCCTTCCACGTCCTCTTACCTTCGCCAACCTACATGCTTTACCAACTCATCCACTTCCCACAGCTTCATCTCTTCCTAGAGCACCCTCAGATCGAATACATTAATCCCAACAACAGTCCCGACACCCAGCATCACACTGACTAATGACCAGTCCAGATACCTGCTGTGCCACTCGTCCATGTTCCACCCTTCATGAACCTTCATGCCTTATCCAACCTCTCCCATAGGAATTCAACCAACTCCCGCTACCCAATCATTAAATCCATCCCGACATATACCCTTCTTTCCAGCCCTCGTAACAGTTCTCCACCTCACACCATCCTTCCATTTTCCTCCCTCTCTCTTCCTCCACATCGCTGAGTTTTAGTCGCTATCTACAGTCTCAAAGAAAAATAACAAAGAAGATTAGAGTTTATTGAACTACTGACAATGAGGTCTAATGATAGAGCACAAGCTCGGATTAGGGAAGGAAATCAGCAGTGCCCTTTTCAAAGGAACCATCCTGGCATTTGCTTTAAGCAATGTAAGGAAATCGCGGAAAATCTGAATTTAGATGTCCAAATGAGGATTTGAAGCACTGTCGCTCCAAACTTGAGCCCACCATGCTAATCACTGTGCCACCCCGTTTTGCCTTTATATTCCAACAGGGCACCATAGTCATAGCGATCGTTCCTTTTCCCATATTTCTACAGAAATAAAATTTGTCAATACTTGTCGAACATTCCTTTGTCTCAAAATGCTTGTGTCCTCCATGAATATACACTCGTTGTCATAAAAAGAGCTCCACCCAGAAGAACAAAGCAGACTGTAATTGTTGGCAGGCAGGTAGATGCTACCAAACAAGCGAAATAACAATAAAGGATCATTGACTGCGATTACTGGCAGGGAGGTGAAATGGCTATAAAGGATCAATATATACTGCGCTACTCAGCCACAAAATGCATACGCTAGTATGGTGTTGGGCCTCCATGGTTGGGAAGACAAACGGCCATACATCATGGGAAACAGTTTTACAGGTCTCAAACGTAGTTCTGTGATACTCCATCCTGTGACACTTGAACTTGAGAGCGCAGATCCCACAGATTGATGGGTCGAGGTGTAATCTTGATGACATGCTCCATGATACCTCACGCATTCTCGACCTGGGGGAGAGATCATGCGATGCCGCTCGCCATGGCAGTGTATCTACAGCCGCAAGGCACCCTCGAGAGATGGCAACTGTATGGGGATGAGAGCTGTTTTGCTGAAAGAGGGTGTGGGCATCCATTAACAGCAGAGTTACTGGTAGCAGAACCTCATCGATGTATCATGCAGCTTTCACAGAGCTTGTTAGGAACACTAACGTTGAACAGGCACCATAGGATATTGTTCAGCAGACCATCAAACCAGGATCGCGGGACGTGTGATGGAAACCACAAACTGTTCTTCGTGGCGCTTTATGAAAGAAATTTCCGCCATTTGACTGTAAATTACTTTTCACTTATTTCACGCAATCATAACACTGCGTAACAAAATTAAAGGATCGCTTCTTCGAATCCCCATATTGTCTCCCAATGTGAAGTATGAGTTCTAAATTTGGCTCAAAGGTGCCTATAACCTTTCTTTGCAGTGGTGCAAAAGCATGGCGCCCTGCGATGTCACTCTCGGTCTCGATGATGCTTCAAACAGCAAGACGTCGACACATGAGAAGAAAACGTCACAGCTCAGAAGTTCATGTGGGGTACAAGGTGGGTTACTGATGTGGCATTGGCACCAAACTACAGCAAAATACTGCCCAACGCCACCGTGGACGTGTCACACTATGAAACCCCACCTAGCAGGTGTCTAAGGGGTTGGCTGGCTAACACTCAGGCGCCAGAGCAGTCATGGTGCTGAATTGGTGTCGAACTTTCTAACAGGAACATTTGTAACATACTCAACAAAGGTGTGTGCGTATGTGTGTGTGTGTGTGTGTGTGTGTGTGTGTGTGTGTGTGTGTGACACTGATGGTGTTGAACTCCGCTGTGACCATGCCACAGGAGGGCGCAAAGCAGGAGGGCTGGAACAGCCTTAGTAGTTCCAACGTGTATGCAAATGCAAAAATTGCGGTCGCGCTGCACTCCAGAGCGGAGTAATCACTTTCGACAGGGACGCAGTCCTTACAGAATGGTTGAAACACCCTTGGGTGTCAAAAGTCCTTCCGGGTATCAATTGAAGAGTTCCATGACTTGCAGCACTGGATATGGTGAAGCAAACCACGTTCACAGTGGAACAGCTTCATCGAGCCAGTTCGTCATGAGATAGAGAACGCAAGCTTTCCCTAGATGTAGCAGCCACGGTGTAGGTGCACTTTCACTGCTATCGCCTACTGACATCTGGATGGAGATGACGTGACATGTATTGACCTTATGAGATTTCAAACTTTCCCGGATTACATATTGTTCCACAAAATTTCGGGTGAACTGCCGGATGTTTGCAACTTCCTGCCACAATATTTCGGCGCAGAGTCTTCTGTCTATCTGCAGGTGATACTGGCGAAAACTCCCTGAGCTCTGGTGTTTAAGGCCCCTCCGGCACATGCGTGGTGGATGCACTCGGCGTTGCGCGTGCGCTACTTGAGCGCGTTCGTTTCTGCTGCGCCGCGCGTCCTCCGTGGTGAAAACTCGCCGCATCGATATCAACTCGATTGTTTTCCTGCGGTTCCATCACATACCTACACCCGCTACGGAGGACACAAAGTTTTTCGACGACTTGATTCCATGCCGAATTCAATTAGTAACCGCCGTCAAAATTAATAAGAGATTCATTGTCAGACAGCCGTATTCCACGGATTTATTAATAATGAATGATGTTCTATTATTAATGAATCCGTGGAATACGGCTGTCTGACGATGAGTCTCTTATTAACCGTGACGGCGGTTACCAATTGAATTCGTAGTGGAATCCAGTCGTCGAAAAACTTCGTGTCTTCCGTAGCGGGCATTGATCTGTGGTGGAACTGCAGGAAGACACTCGAATTGATAGCGATGCGGCGAGATTTCACCACGGAGGGCGCGCGGCGCAGCAGAATCGAATGCACTCAAGTAGCGCACGTGCAACGCCAAGTGAATCCACCACGCACGTGCCAGAGGGGCTGTGCGCGCGGGATGTTCCTCCCGTGATGGCACATTGGAGTGTGAGTGTATAGTGCGAGAGGACTCACTGTCTTCCCCTTGCTTCCACTCACAATAACTGCACGGAACAAGTTGTCTGGTATAAGTGTTTATTACAGTAACTTAACAACTTGCACAGGCAGAGCGCCAACTGCAGCTCCTGGCTTAGCTGGAAGACACACACGCCCGTCCACTACGGAGTCTCGCAGCTACCTGCTCGGCCGTTGCAGCGGCTTATCCTACCTGCGCGCACAAAGGACCTGGGAGATCCACTTCTGCACGTAGGTTGCAAATTCTTCCGACAGGAAGCAGACTATACTGGACAATCTGACCTGCCTAGTTTGAAGCTACCACTAGATGGCAATTGGAGTGAGTAGCAGAGTCCAAACATACTCCCACTCTAAAATGAGTTTTCTCATCTTACAAATAACCAAAATTTTAACTAACAACAAAACCAAAACAAGTAAACAATAAAAATATAACTAGGCACAATATCAATGCACATAAAACATGAATACACTAACATTTAGGATGCCCACATCACCAAAACATCACTGTCATGCTGCATGTGAAACACGATGGTTACTAACATGTAGGACACAAAACAATGAAGTATTAATATTATACTGCATAAATACATGAAATCAATACTAACAGCAGTTAGTCCACAAGAAACATCCACAGCATCCCAAGCTGATCTTATGAATTATGGGGTTATTCCAGTAAATGGCAATTTGGCAGTGGTTCATATGGTTCAAATGGCTCTGAGCACTATGGGACTTAACTGCTGTGGTCATCAGTCCCCTAGAACTTAGAACTACTTAAACCTAACCAACCTAAGGACATCACACACATCCATGCCCGAGGCAGGATTCGAACCTGCGACCGTAGCAGTCGTGCGGTTCCAGACTGCAGCGCCTAGAACCGCTCGGCCACTCCGGCCGGCTTTGGCAGTGGCCCCGTATCATATACCACTACACAGATCTGAGGGAACACTTAACTGATTCACTGCTTGGGTATGGGACACAATTTTGCTATAGGCCTCTTAATCTGCCTATTAGCAATTTTTACCATCACCATATGCACACATTTATTAGGACCAGGAAACAGCTGGTGAATGACACCCAGCCTCCACACCAAGGGAGGCAAATAATCCTCCTTGACCAGTACATGATCGCCGATCTAGGGTTGCCATGCTCCTTCCGATGTCCATTTTTTGCGTTGCTGCAGATCATGTATATATTCTGTGGACCACCTCTTCCAAAAGGACTGATGCAACTGCTGTATAAGTTGCCATCTGTGAAACCTGTTGGCGGGAACCTCAAGGACAGAGGGTTCAGGATGAGCACGAAGGGGATGTCCAATTAGGAAATGACCAGGAGTGACCAGGAGTGAGAGCAGCAGGAGAATCTAGGTCATCAGAGAGAAGACACAATGGCTTTGAATTCAAGCATGCTTCTATCTGAATTAACACAGTAGTCAGTTTTTCAAATGTCAGTACTGCATTGCTGATGACGTTTGAGATGCGACTTAATGCATTTTATTCCTGCCTCCCAGAGTCCACCAAAGTGAGGGGCACGAGGTGGAGTGAACCTCCAACTGATTCCCTCTGGGGTCGAAAAATTCACCACACCTTCAACAGTAGCATCATTAGAGAGAAACGTTTAAACTCATTGTCTGCACCTACAAACGTGGTGCCATTGTCACTGTACATGTGAGAAGGTTTCCCTCTTCTTGCAATGAATCTCCCGAAGGCGGCCAAAAATGAACTTATTACCAAGTCACTAACTAATTCTAAGTGGATGGCCTTCGGTACCATGCAAATGAATAAAGCAATATAAGCCTTGTTGGTAACTTTACTCCGTCTTCCACCATGATTTACAGCAATAGGGCCTGCATAATCTACTCCACAGTGCTGGAATGGATGAGACTGGTTTACTCTAGCTGCAGGTAGCTGACCCACGAGTTGAGCTGCTGTCTTGGACTTAAGCCTAAAGCATTTTAACCATTTCCTGATAACTCCTCTGACTGTGTTATGCCCATTGGGGATCCAAAACCTCCTACGCAACATAGCCAACAAAAGTTGTGACCCAGCGTGCAACAGATTTTCATGTTCATTAATTATGAGAATTTTTGTCAAATGATGCTTAGGCGGTAAGATAGTAGGATGACGCTCATCATATGGTACACCAGCATTCATTAATCTCCCTCCCACTCGTAAAATACCTTCGGCATCAACAAATGGGTGCAAATCCTTTAATTTGCTATTATGTGGAATAGGGGAACTGGCCTTCAACAAAGCGATCTCATTACCATATTCATTATGTTGAGCTGCGCCAAATGCCCTTTTAATAGCGTTGTGGCATTCCTGTGGAGTGAGTGGTCCAGTTATCCTGTCTGATTGCTGAAGCCTAGTGTTATTAGCAAACCTCAGTGCATAGGCCAAAACTCTGTAAGTTTTCTTGAATGATGAATATTTACACAGCAGTTCATCATCAAGATTAACGACCGACACCAAGGATACTTGTGCACACCTTCTGTCAGGCGCGTCTTCTACACTAAGTGGAGTGCAAGTGTCAGAGTCGAGGTCGCAAGTGGATAGCCATGATAGGCCAGACCACCAGTGCACAAGTGACCTCAAGGCAGCTGGATTAATACCAAGTGATAAGTGGTCAGCAGGATTATCCTCTGATTTAACATGTCTCCATTTGGCAACTGAACTCAGTTCCTGGATTTCAAAGACTCTGTTGGCAACAAAGGCTTTCCAGTGACAAGGACTACGCTGCAGCCAACAGAGAACTATTGTGGAGTCTGTCAACAAATGAATGTCGCCACTATCTATGATGCCTAAGGCATTGGACACCTTGTGAATGAGTTGGGCAAGAAGCAGCGCATCACATAATTCCAGTCGTGGAAGAGACTGTTGTTTTACAGGAGCAACCCGAGATTTGGCTGCAGCCAATGAGACCAACACACTGACATTGGGAAGAACACATCTGACATATACACACGCACCATATGCCAACTGTGAAGCATCACAAAAACCATGAATTTCTAATTTAACATGCTGGGGGCAAGGAATGATCTTCCTGTTAACCAAAATACCATTTAGGGAAGGCAGTTGCACACAAACAGCGTTCTATTCATCAGTGAGGTTGGATGGAAGAATTTCATCCCAATCAAGGCATAGTTGCCACAAGCGCTGCAAGAACAATTTACATCTTATAACTGCTGGACCTAGAAGCCCCAGTGGGTCATAGATTGATGCTATTGTAGACATGACATTGCGTTTAGTAACCCTTGAGAGTCGATGACTCCAGCTGCACATGGCACTGGAATGTGTCGGTGCCAGGGTGCCATAATATCCCTAACGTTTTTATGGTTGTTAACCAGTAACATGAAAAGGCAAAGACATTTCTCTGTCCTGCACAGGATTTTTTTCCATGACCTTGTGACTATTGGAACACCATTTCCTCAGTGGAAATCCCCCAGAAGCAAGTAGTTGAGTCAGCTGGATTTGAAGTTCCTGAGCTTCAGCTTCCGTAGCTGAGCCACCTAAGAAGTCATCCACATAAAAGCTAGACATCAAGGCTTCCGATGCCATTGGAAACCTGTTTTGATTTTTCAGAGCCAACTACTAATACATCTGGTAGCAAGAAAGGCAGCAGGAGAGGTTCCATAAATGAGCGTAAGCAGTCTATATTCTTGCATCGGTTCAGACAGTCATTCCCTCCACAGAATTCTCTGGAAGTTCCTATCATCAGGATGGAGAGATACTTGGCAATACATTTTTGCTGTCAGCTGACAGAGCCACATTAAAGGAGCGAAATTTTATAATAATGGAAAATAAATCTGGCTGGACAGTGGGACCAACCATCAAGATATCATTGAGAGATACCCCGTTAGAATTAGCAGCAGAGCCATCAAATACTACCCTCAACTTAATAGTGGAGCTGCATTCTTTGAAGACAGCATGATGTGGAAGGTAACACCTTGGACCAATAATACCTTGAGAATTAGAGATCTCCATATGTTCGACATATTCGTGCATGAATGCAGCATATTCCTTCTGCAAACTCGGTTGCCCTTTAAATCTCCTCTCAAGATGCGCCAGTCTCTGAGAGGCTTGTTGTCGTGATTCACCTAAGGATTTACAGTCAAGTTTCACTGGTAGTCGAACCACACATCTCCCTTCTTCATCTCATGCCGTGTGGCCCTGAAAGTGAGCCTCACATATTTT
This sequence comes from Schistocerca piceifrons, assembly GCF_021461385.2. Classification (NCBI taxonomy): domain Eukaryota; kingdom Metazoa; phylum Arthropoda; class Insecta; order Orthoptera; family Acrididae; genus Schistocerca; species Schistocerca piceifrons. The sequence continues at coordinate 421,360,592 of NC_060140.1, read as the reverse complement.
ATCCTGCGTACTCATCGTTTTCGTCGACAGTTCCTCTGATTCCAAAAACTTTTGCAGTTTGGCATCTAAATTGTCACCTCTAACAAAGCACGAGGTCACTGTAGAACGAGGCATGTTGCATGCAGCTGAAGGCATCCTACCAGACAAAATCCAGCCAAATCTTATTTCGACCAGTGAAGGATGACTTGGTGTCACCAGCCTTTCCTTACAAACAACGTCAAAGAAGACCTCAGCACCAAGAATTAAATCTACTGTGGCAGGCTTGTTGAATTCTGGATCAGTGAGCGGAAGATTACATGGGACACTCTAGGACCCTGTGTCTATTTTGTTCGCTGTTAGGTCACTGGTGACATGATCTACAATAGCACAAGCGGTTCTGGCATGAAAGTCGTTAACCCTAGACGACAGTTCAACATCACAAGTGTAAAACACTGAGGCTGCAAAGGCATTGTTTATGCATTTCACAGGAAACGAATGTTTACTTCGTTTCAGTTTTAATTACTCTGCCATGCCCTTAGATACAAAGGATAGCTGACTATCTAGCAGAACTCTGCAAACCTGATGTCTACCCATGCTGTCTTTAATGTTGACAACAGCTGTTGCCAACAAAACATTACTATGGATGTGTGCCTTCCCGTTCATAGCTTAATGGGCCTCCTGGTTCACTATTCTGCCCATTCCTTGGTTCAGCAGGCTTGTGGGGCAGTATGTTGTGCCTTCCTTTACAGGTCTTACAAGGAGAAATCCTGTATTTAGTCGAGAAATGACCAGAGTGGATGCACAAAGAACAAAGCTTATTTTTTGTCACATATGCCCGCCACTCATCGACATTTAGTGATTGAAACCCTTTGCATTTAGTGATAGTATGAGTTTCACTACAAAAATTACATGATTCCCCAGTATCAGCACTAGCGCGATGAGCCATCCTCGCATGTCTTGTTTGATTTGAATTATTGGCATATCCTTGCGAATCCCTTGAGGTGTTATCCCTGAACCTGATCAACTCAAGGGCCTGACATTTTGTTTCCAAAAAATATATTAGTTGATTTAATGTGGTGAATGTTGACCCAGACATCTTTACCTCTGTGAGACCCCGTAGCAGTGACTAATCCTAACTGCATGCACAAAGGACCTGGGAGATCCACTTCTGCATGTAGGTTGCAAGTTCTTCTGACAGGGAGCAGACTATACTGGACAGTATGACCTGCCCAGTTTGAAGCTGGCAATAGATGGCAGCTGGAGTGAGTAGCAGAGTCCAAACAGGGGCCTTAAATACCAAAATACCAGAGCTCAGTGAGTTTTTGCCGTTATCATCTGATGATGGCGAGAAGACTCTGCTCCGAAATATTGTGGCAGGAAGTTCCAAACATCTGGCAGTTCGCCCTATGCAATCGACGCTAATAGCTTCAAAGTCGAATGATTGCAAACAAATTGTAAGATATAAGTACCTCTAAATATGTATTTCTTCTCCTGTCGCTCCTGCACCAATCTCGGTGGAGAATGTAGGCCCACACCTAGCCACCTCTGAAACCCCATTGTAATTGCCATCTGAAGTGTGTCTCCTTCATTCCACACCCCATTATATGAGAGGCATTTAATATGTAATGCAACACATTTTTTTGCAGCCAATTTTGGTTGAGAAAATGTAGAATGTACTACACAATCCTGGAGAAATTATGATGTAGAATTAATGTAGAACGTCTGTGAAAACTGAGAAAATGTGTTGGGTTGCTGCTGCATCATGATAGCGCTCGTCCTCCTATGACAAATCTGATAACACCGAGTTAGGCCAACTGAAGTGGCAGGCATTTGAGCCCCCCCCCCCCCCCCCCCCCCCCCCCGATAGATCTGATCTCTCCCCATGTAGTTATCATGCCTTCAGTCCTTGAAAGAGGCATTGAAGGGTCCACAATTCCTGTCATACTAGGATGTGCAACAGTTAGTTATGGACTTCTTCATGCAGCAGGACACAGCATTTTGCCGAATGAGTATCTTCAACATGGTGCATTGGTGTGATGATTGCCTCAACGTGCATGATAGTTTTCCCTGATTGACTTACCAATTCAGAACTGTACAGCTTTTGAATGGAAACTTTTTCATCACACATTATGGACTTTGTACTGTGTATATTCTCTATCATTTAATGTGTGTGTTTTCATCTTTGCTTTTGATACATATGAAACTCTTGTTGCAGGAGTAGGGTTGTACCTTGGGACAGCTTTTACATTTTATTTTTTTATACTATATATTTTTTATGAGAAATGTGAAAATTTACCCCATCACAGGCAGTAGGGGAACATGGGGTACAGTGAAACATGGGGCACAGTGAAACAAAAGAGTTTTCCTATAAAATATTTGAATCTGACCAGTGGCACTCCTAGTGAATAAACTGTGATTTAACTGCTGCTGCTGATTCAGTTTCAATATGGCTGCCGGTTGCCATTGAACAAACCTCTTAGATCAAAGTTTGTGTTTCTCCTGGTACAAAGTAAATTTTTGATGCCTCCTAATAATCTGTATTGTGTAATTTTACTGCTGTTTACAGAGTATTGTGTTACATAATAGTCATCCACATTGTCTGCAGTGCAGATACAGGTAAGTAACATTAACATTCATCAATTAATTTTTATGTCAAAAAGCGTGGTTTTGGTTATTTATGTATGTGGGGCACATTGAATCATGAAGCACTGGGGCACAGTGAAATGTTTCAGTCTACCCCAATATGATTTAAAAGTACATTATTATAATAAAACTTCTATTTTTTGAAACACTTTTAACACTTTAAAGTATATTTAAGGTCTTTCTATGACTGTCAATGCTTAAAAATCTTTTTTATTATTTTAGATGTGAAAAATGGTTTGTAATTACAAAAAACTACAAACATTGGTTCATTTTCTGAAGATTAGATGAAAGAAACTGTCAAATTTGTCGAGAGTGGAATGAGTATTCATACCAATGCTGAAATGAAAGGTGTGAAGTATCCAACTCTTTTCAGATATGTACATAAGTCAAAAATGAATGATGATGATGAGGACAACTGTAGTTTAGAACTAATTCTGAATGCAGAAATGTGTTTTTTGTTGAACAGGAGAAGATGTTAGGAGATTACATTTTACAGTGTTCAAAAATTTTCTATGGTCTTTCAACTGAACAGTGTAGGAAGCTAGCCTATGGAATGGAGGTTGTTAACGAAATTCACCACCTTCCCAATTGGGATGAGCAGAAGACAGTGGGTGTTGAGTTGTTTAAAGGCTTTTTGGCAAGGAATCCAAAATAAGTATTCGCACAACAGAGGGGTGTAGTCTGTTGAGAGTCACTTCATTTAACAAATTACGTGTTGAGACATTTTTCAGTAATCTACAGTCACTTCATAAAGGCTGCCCTTAGTTTCCAACTAGACTGAAGGTACTTAATTTAGATGAAACTGGCACTGTCATGGTACAAAAACCTCCAAAATTAGTTACAGAAAAAGATGTAAGAACAAGTTAGCAATGGCACAACTGCAGAAAAAGAAACACCTGTGACAACACTTTCCATGGTTTCTGCTAATGGCAACACAATTTCACCCGTGATGATTTTTCCCTAGGGTCTACTTAAAACACTCCTCCTGGAACTCTAGGGCTAGCTAACCATTCTGACTGGATGACAGCTGAGCTCTTCATAGAAATGATGAAGAACTTTATTAAACATTCTAAAAGTTAAAAAGAAGAACCAACCTTATTTCTCCGTGATAACCATGAAAGTGATTCACCAATCAAAGTGTTAGAAATGGCAAAGAACAATGGTGTCACAGTTCTAATGTTTCCACGACATTCCAACAATAAGTTGTGGCCTTTAGATCTTAGTCTTTTTAAGCCATTTAAGACATTTTATAATGCTGCTGTAGACAACTGGCTTATGGAACACCAGAGGCTACGTATGCCTGCATCTGTCAACGTTTCTCCTACCAAGATAACTTGTTCCATCCTTCCTACTAAAAAAAATCCTCAATCCAGTCACAAATTTCACTTGATAACCAGTATGATCATACTTTTGATAATAATTATAACTGTGGTACTGAGTCAAATGTATTCCATAAATCAAGAAATACTACATCAAGTTGACTGCCTTCCTCCATGGCTTTCAGTAAGTCATGTGAGAACAGTGGGAACTGTGTTCCACATGATCAGTGTTTTGAAACTCCATGCTGATTGGCGTGGAGGAGGACATTCTATTCGAGATAACTTGAGCTCAGTATGTTTTCTAACATTTGACAGCAAGTGGATGTCAATGATGTTGGACAGTAGTTTTGTGGTCACTCTTGCTAATCGATTTATAAAGTGATGTGTCTCACAATTGTTTCTAACTGCTGGACAGAGTTTTTTGTTTGAGGGACCTATGGTAGCTTATGATTAAGAGAGAAGTTAACTCAGCTGCAGGTTGGATGTGAAATCTGATAGGGATTCCACCGAGCCTAAGGGCTTTGTTCAGCTTCAACAAATTCAGATGTTTCTCATCGCCACTGACACGAATATGCAGTTCACTCATTTTATCACCAATAAATAATTAAATTGGGACAATACTCTTTAGAAAACAGAATTACATATTTCTGTTTTTTCCTTGCATCTCTCAATTTAAATTCCTGTCTCATTCTTGTGTGACTGGACACTAATTTTGGTATCACTAGGAGCCTTTACACATGACCAGAACTTTTTTTTTTAAGATCTTTTAACAGTATTTTGCTGTGGTAGTCACTGAAGGCTTCATGTATTGCTCTCTTGACAACTAGACACGTTTCATTCAGCATCTCACCATCTGTAGCCCTATGATTTATTTTATAACAATTATAGAAATCTGTTTCTTTAGAACTCTCTCTATGGTGACTGTATACCATGGAAGGTCCATCCCATTATGAAATGTTCTACTGTATATATACATCTGTCCAGTGTATGATCAGCTATTCTTTTAAACTTGAGCCGTAGTTCCTCTACATGTTCGTGTCCTGTTTTAAGAGTCTCAAGTTCCTCGTTGAGATGAGATAGTACTGCTTCTCTGTTTCTTTTGCTGAACATATAAATCTTTCTACTTGTTTTTAGTTACCCTTTATACTTACATTATGTAGTCCAGTAAAATGCATGAATCCTATTTCAATGACATTTTCCAACAAAATGTTAAATAATTTTTCTACCAATATAATAAAACAGTGACAAAATCATTGACATGCAACAGTATCCTCAACGGATTATGAGTCCAGGTAACTGGTAATTAAAGAATTAAGAACAATAAGTCATTAGTTGAAGTTCAGAAGATGCTGTTGTTGAAAGTAGATTTGTTTTATTCATCAAATATGGTAAAAAGTTGTTTGCTTCATCCGCCAAAGCTGAAAGGACATGTGAACTATGGAGGTTGGGCAATTACCACTGAGAATTTGCATATTCTTGAGAGTCTGGGGAAATGTGTCTCAGAAGTACTTAAGACAGAAGATTCCAAGGTCAAAACAAAGATAATTCTTGGTAATGATCCATTTTTTATGAACACATAAAAGAAGAATGAAAGAAGAAACAATTGTGAACTTATGGCAGAAACTGAACTCATTGTTTAATGACAATGGTTTTGGAAAAAAAAAAGAAATTGAGGACATTAATGGCAGTGCACCTGGAACAATGTAAGTCAGTGACCAGCTACGTAAATCAAGCAGTAGACAATGGCAAAAAATTGTGTTGACTCATTTATAATTAACACTGAATGTATTGGTTCATTACTGTTAGTAGGATTATTGGAAAAATACTCTCTAATGATTATGGCCATTCAACATTGAGGAGCTCCTATTACAAAAGATGAAAGTAAAAGCAAGGTTATCACTAGAAGGCCCTAGGTCTTTTACAGTGAAATGTTGGGAAAGAAAACAAAAGTTTTTCCACCAAAACAGCATTTCTCTGTTATCATTGAAAAATAACACTGAGCCTATATTATCAAATCATATGAACATCAGCATCAAAACAAGAAAGTTATTTGCTATCCATCTCTCCTAAAGTGGTGTTCCATCACCCAACCAATCTCCACAACATCCCAGCCCATATCTATGCCTCTCCCAACCCTAACCTCTTGCCACAAGGATCATATCTCTGTGGAAGACCCAGGTACAAAACAGGCCCGATCCACCCACCCAGCATTTCCTATTCCAGTCCTATCCCATCAGGGCCTGAGGCATCTGTGAAAGCAGCCATTTCATTTACCAGCTCTTCTGAAATCATTGCACATCATTTTGTATTGGTATGAATACCAACCAGCTGTCTACTAGGATGAACAGCCACTTTCAAACTGTGGCCAAGAGCAAAGTAGACCACCCTGTGGCACAACATGCAACTGAACATAACACACTTGATTTCAATGGCTGCTTTGCTACCTGAGTCGTCTGGATCCTCCTCTCCATCACCAGCTTTTCTGAACTGTGTGGGGGAGAGTTATCCTTACAAAACATTCTCCACTCCTATAACTATCCTGGCCTTGACCTATGCTAACATACTGTCCCCGCATCCTCCACTCAACAGTTTCCACCCCTCTGTCCTATCACCCCTCACTATTCTCATCTCCCACCCTGTTTATTTGCAGCTCCCAGCCAATGTACCCACTTGTCTTTCCCCAATCCTCTCCTTTTTTCCTTACCTTCCTGTCCCACAACCTCCTGATACCATGCCTATAGGCAATCCAGCCCCAGTATACTCCACAAGACAGCATTTGTCTCTTTCCCCACCTGTACACTACCATCCCTTCCCCTTCTCTGCCCTCTCCAGATTGCTGCTTACATCCCACATGATGTTGCATTCCGGCTTGAAATGATGGAGTTGGTGGTCGCCTGTGTGCAGTCTGTGTGCTTGCTTATGTGTTTAAATGGTATGTGTGTCTCTCTTTCACTCATAAGGGCTATTGACTGCGCCTGTCTGCAACTTGAAGTATCTTCTTTATGGTAAGTAACAATCTGTCTTTTCCTACATTATTGATATTTCTACCTTGAGTTTCTGTTGTTTGGTTATTTGCTACAAGTGCATTTTAAAAGTAGTTGTCCTAACAGTGAGAATAATATCAGACAAAGAACTCAAAGGCAGTCAGTGCAATGTTTTTAATTGGTTTATATAAAAGTAACTGGTTTGTTGATTGGGGTGTTAATGTGCATCTCATAGTATATAAAAATTGGATGAAAAATATAATGTAGACTGTTAACACCCATAAAAATGTGGCAATGAATCAGACAGAAATGCCAGTGTTGTACTCTGGAGAAGTTGACAGCAGTTGGATAGACTTTCTATGATGTCAAAGTAAAGATTCTCTTGTGTTCTTCAGAACTGGTAACAAATTTTTCTATCTGTGAGTAGATTGACTGGACAAAGAAAGTCAGTTGAACCTGATAGTGATTGCTGTAATACTTAGCAAGAACTGTGGATTAATTGCCCATGCAGGTCTTGGGAACTGTGGATTAATTGCCACTGCAGGTCTTGTTATTAGTGTTTACAAGATGAACATTTGCAGAAAAAATGATTTTTTGGGAATGATTACTGCATCTAATTGTCATAGAAGGTTAGGTCACTTAAATACAGATCTATAAGAAGGAATTTATTGAAACTGATCTTTTAGATGATACAAATAGATTATTTGAATTTATTTTCATTTTTCACATGTCTTCATTTTGTAAACTTGTTGTTGTGACTGCAAATTTTAACCATTTTCCACTGTAAAATGCCAAAAATGAAGAATTTTAATTGCAGTCATAAATTTTATGGTAATCAACAGAAGCATATTGCTGGAAATCAAAAAAATGAAGAAATCTTTATGCTGCTGCAAAGTGAGGTTAGGTCTAGAAGTTCACCATACAGTTCATCAAAACCCAAGTTGAAACATCTTACCAAAAATAATGGTTTCATTTTAATTAGTATGTTCAAGCTTTGAGAATTGCTTTTGCCTGTTGCTAGCTGTAAAAACTGTAATAGTCAAAAGTCCCTTACTTTTAGTAATGGCGTAAGTAAGGGAAGTTGTCTAACCAGCAAAATTGTGGTGGAATGTCAAATGTGTGAAGTAACAAAAGTACAATGACATCTCCTGTAATATTCACAAAATAAAGTTAAGTGAATATTTGTCTTGCTTATGCCATGAGGTGTATTGGGAAGGGAAGAAAAGCAGTCCAGATATTTTGTACTATGATGGATCTGCCACCACCACCTGTCAAAACTGAGAGGTATTATAAATATTTGCATAATGCTCTAACAGAACTCAGTGAAACATGCATACAAAGGGCATCAAAATAAATTGTTTATATTTATGATCTACTGATACTGTTGATACACTGGAAGGTTCCTGGCAGGAGAGAGGCTGTATGGCCTACATCACTGAATTGAGTTGTTACAATTACCTCTGTCTATGCAGGCTAGTTGCTAGACTATGTATGTATAACAATTCACTACCAAGGTTGTGCCAGTAACATAAATGAACACAAATGTGACCAGAACTTTGAAGGTTTCAGCAGTGGCATGGAAAGCAAGGCAGCAGTCTCTATTTCTGATAGGTTAATTATTAGACAAGGTGTGCAATATGCTCACTGCCTTGGTGATGGTAACTCTAAAGTCTTCAGTAGTGTTGTGGCAGATAAACCATATGATGAAACTGAAATTAAAAAAATGGAATATATATAAAATTTGCAGAAGAGACCAGGTGGTGGTGGGAGGGTGGGGAAGGGGGAAGAGAGGGGGGAGACTTACAAAACTCTGCAGGAGTGTGACAGGAAAAAAAACTCTCTGATGGTAAAGCAATTGGTGGACAACAAATAATCATCAAATTGGTATAGGCGCACATATTGAAATACTGAGATATGTAACAGGCAGAATATGGTGCTGTGGTTGGCAATGCCTATATAGGACAACAAGTGTCTGATGCAGTTGTTAGATCAATTACTGCTGCTGCAGTGGCAGGTTATCAAGATTTAATTACATTATAAGATGGTACTGTAGTTGGCACATGAGTGACAGGACACAGCATCTCTGAGGCAGTGATGAGGTGGGGATTTTCCCATAAGATGATTACATGAATGTACCATGAATATAAGGAATCCAGTAAAACATCAAATCTCCGACATTGCTGTGGCCAGTAAAATATCCTGCAAGAACCGGACCAGCATCAACTGAAGAAAATTATTGAACATGACGCAAGTGCAACCCTTGCAAATTGCTGCAAATTTCAGTTCTGGGTCATCAACAAGTGTCAGCATGTGAACCATTCAATGAAACATCATTGATATGGGCTTTCAGAGCCAAAGCCTCACTTGTGTATCCTTGATGACTGCATGACACAGAGCTTTATGCCTCGTCTGGGCCTGTCAACACCAACATTGGACTGTTGATGACTAGAAACATGTTGCCTGGCCGCATGAGTCTCATTTGAAATTGTATTGAGCGGATGGATGTGCAGGGTTATGGAGACAACGTCATGAATCCATGAACCCTGCATGTCAGCAGGGGACTGTTCAAGCTGGTGGAGACTCTGTAATGGTGTGGGGCAGAGGAAGTTGGAATGATATGGGACCCCTGATAAGTCTAGATACGACTCTGACAGGTGACATGTATGCAAGTAAACATTCTGTATGATCACCTGCATCCATTCATGTCCATTGTGTGTTCCAATGGACTTGGGCAGTTCCAGTAGGACAATGCGACACCTTACACGTCCATAATTGCTACAGAGTGACTCCAGAAACACTCTTCTGAGTTTAAACACTTTCGCTGGCCACCAAGTTCCCCAGACATGAACATTATTCAGCATATCTGGGATGCCCTGCAATATGCTGCTCAGAAGAGATCTCCACCCCCTTGCACTCTTACCGATTTAAGGACAGCCCTGCAGCACTCATGGTATCAGTTCCCTCCAGCACTACTTCAGACCTCAATCAAGTCCATGCCACATCGTGTTGTGGCACTCTGCATGCTCGCAGGGGCCCTACATGATTTTAGCCACGTGTATCAGTTTCTTTGCCTCTTCAGTGTAGTATAGCCGCCAAGAGAAACAGCAAAAATATCAGTGAGATGAGAAAAGCAATTTGAGCGACTCTGTTTCACAAAATATCCACTAACAAGCATTTACAGCATAGCCTCAGCCCAAAAAGAAATGCTTCGCAGTACAAGTACAATAGATGTGAAGCAAATGAACTGGTGCAAACCCCCTTGGTGGATACTGTTTTCGTACCACTAAGGCCAATATAGAGAGATCTTTGAAATTCTGAACTCCTGGAAAAATGTTCACATGCAAAACATAGAATCCAAATGAAAGCTTCAGCTGTTGCATTTGGAAATGCTTGCCAAAAGCTCTTTTTTTGCATGTCAGAATGGTGTGATAGATGGCATAATATGTTTCAATGAAGGTGTAACAAGCAGATTAAAAACCATGAGGAGACTAGCCATCAAACCTGCCCTGGGGACAACATGGAAAGTAGGCTGCTACCAGTAGACAGGCAACATGTTGCTGAAGTTCAAAAAGCTGCTGAGAGCATGACAAAACAGACCAAATAACAAAGAAAAGAAAGAAAACTAAAAAAAGATGAAAAGGACACTCAGGATCAACAAGATTATAGAGCTGGAATGTTTTAACACGTTACCATTGAGAGGAAAATGATATGCAAATCTTTAGTTTAAGTTTCACGTAAACAACATTTTGGCATGCTCAGAGATTATTATCTTATCCAGTATTAAAGCTACAAAAACCAAATTTTGCATGAATAATAATATTATGCTTCCCTGCACAGTGAATCACATTGTTCAACAATATATTAAATATTTTAAGCTGAGGAAGTCATATGTTCTTAAATTATTATTAAATGGATTGGTTTTGAAGACAACCAGGTTTAAGAGAAGACCACATAAGTTAATGACATGGAAATGTCCTAACATCAAGCTAAGAGAGTTCCAGATAGATCATGTGGCCTTGGATCAGAAATTGCATAAGGAAATCTATAATGTTAAAGTGCTGTGTGGTGTTGATGTTGGTTCAGACCACTACATTTCAAAAATTAAAATCAAACCGACACCTAAAAGAAAAAAACAAACCTCAAAAGTTAGATACAAAGAGAACATATGACCCTAGTTATATTATTAATAATCAGATATATTACTAGAGATCAAGAATACCTTTAAGTGTCAATCTAGAAGCCACTGTCAATCAATTAAAAGACTTGGCTGAAGAAATAGCTCCTGTACGGAAACACAAGAAAAATGCTTGGTAGAATGAGGAATGTGATGTAGCGATTCAACATAGACATAAGGCCTGGGTAAATGACCAACAAAAGCGAACTGAAGGCACCAGGGAGGAATTAATAAATGCTAGACGATCAACCACGAAAGAAATCAGAAGGGTCAAAAGGCAATTTCCAAAGGACTCACTAAAATCTATCAAGGATACTTTCAATCACTTCAAACAGTACCAGTTGAAATACACAGCACCTACTTGTATGATGAAGGATACAAACAGAAAGGTAGCACATAACAATTATGACAATTCAATGATATTGGCTAAATATTTCAAACAGTTACTAAATAGCGTGGAACCTGAACATCATTTGGAATTTGACCCCTATCCAAGAAATAAAATGCATTTAGAAAAAGTTATACCACCACAGCCAGATGAAGTACAAGCAGCAATTAACTCACTTCAGAATTATAAAGCAGCAGGTGAGAACCAACTAGTGGCAGAGCTTTGGAAATATGTAAATGTACAAATTATTCTGAACTTGCACAAACGTCTTACTGACATTTGGAATACTGAGAAGTTACCAAAGAAATAGAATGTTGCAATAATCCATACACTACCCAAAAAAGGAGATAGATTGGATCTAAATAATTATAGGGGTATATCCCTGCTGGATTTACTTATAAAATTTTTTCCTAGGTTCTATATTTCAGGATTCATGAACAGCTTGATGGTGAACTAGGCGAATATCAAGGAGGCTTTCGTCCAGGGTGAAGCTGTCCTGATCAAATTGTTAGTCTCAAATGGATAATGAAACATCAAAGGGTCAGGGACAAGAAACTAGTGATCATGTTTGTTGATTTTAAAAAAAGCCTATGATAGTATCCACTGTGAATCTCTACTGTCAATTCTTACAGAATTTGGTTTATATCAGAAACTTGTCAAGCTAGTTGCAGTCACCCTTCGAAATACTGAAGCTAGAGTAAAGTTTAGAAACGAATACTCTGAACCTTTTGAGATTCATACTGGCCTTTGACAAGGCAATGGATTGTCTCCATTATTGTTCAATTGTGTGCTGGAGAAAGTCATGTGTGAATGGAACAAGATATGCCCACCATCTATTAAGATTGGAAGAAATATTCAACTTCACTGCCTTGCATTTGCAGATGATTTGGCACTGTTAGCAAACAATACTGATGGGACAAAGGTTTAGATAGAAAAACTAGAACAATTAGTGGCAAAGGTCAGATTGCAAATTTTGTTTGAGAAAACAGAAATGATGCCCAGCTTCCCAATTGACACATCCTATATCATACTTCACAATGATCAAAAAATTAAGGTAGTAAAAAAGTTTAAATATCTTGGTGAAATTATTACCTGGAATGTTAATGAAAGAGCATCAATAGATAGTAGAACATTAAAACTTGAGAGAGTGCAGAGAACCACAAGGCCAACCTGCAATAAATGCTAAATTTCAACATTATTCCTCCATCGTTAATCCAGAAGCAACATATGCAAGAGAAACATATTCAGACTAAATACTCAAGCAACAACTGACAATAGCAGAAAGTTGATAGAAGAATACTCCAAGCAATTATCAGTAAGAAACACCAAGATAATGGGCAGTGGAGACTTTTGCAAAATTCACTAGTGTATAAAGAAAGTGAAACCATTATTGATACAATGTGGAAAAGAAGGATTGCATTTTTCGGTCACATATCTTACCTACCAAATACTAGATTCCTGAAGCAACTTTTTGACTACTTCTGGAATAGTAAAACCAAAAACATCTGGTTTAAAGAAGTACAAAGTGATCTGGATGAACTGGACATCACCACACACCAAATTCAACAAAGAGAAGAGAAACTGCTTCTGAAGAACAAATACACACGGCTGACATTCAAACCATCAGAACGGAAGAAGTATGTCATATCTGCAGAAGAACGAGCAGCCAGATCACAGCGAATGAAGAAGTTTTGGGAAACAAAGAAATTGCTGACTGCTAAGACCTAAACTTAATTATTGTAGACTCTGTTGTATTGTGTTTGATTTTAGTGCTCTAATGTGGGTGTAAACTATATAAATAAATAAATAAATTAGGGGAAATGACTCTTCCCTTTCCAGAGAGTAAGCACATAATTACAGTTAGCAAAAGGCAAAATTAAATGAAAGTTTAAGTAGCCTAATGGCTGAGATGAGGCTCATGCAAATACAAAAATATGGTCTTTAAACAAGGTGATGATGGAAGGAAAGTCAGGGATGCATTTTCCAACATGGAATTACAAGAATTTCAGGTTGGATTCAACAAAATGCATCACCAATGTATTGAGCTCAACTAACTGCTGAACTAAAACTAAACCCTATCTGAACAGCTAAAGCAATAAAAGGACTAAAAAATTCCAAATCAGCAGGTATTGATGGTATACCTGCAACAATGTTAAATAAGAGCGCATCAAACCTAAGTGAAGTACTCACACACTTATGCAACTGCTCACTTCAGGCAAGCACTTTCCCTGATGTGTTGAAAACATCAAAAGTTATTCCTGTATATAAAAAAGGGGATCAAGACAATGTAAATAACTACAGACCCATCACATTTTCCTCCTGCATCTCTAAAGTACTGGAAAAAGTTATATATGAGAAACTTATGAAATTTATAAATAAAAGTAGCATCCTATGGAATGAACAATATGGATTCAGATATAAGAAGTCAATGACAACTGCTGTCTATGAGTGCATCAATTCCATCCTAAACCTGATGGACAAAAAACAGGAAACAATAGGAGTCTTTATTGACTTGTCAAAAGCTTTTGATGTGGTGGACCATAAAATTCTGCTATCAAAGCTAAAAAGATATGATATTCAAGGTCTGTCCAACAAGTGGATCAGCTCCTTCCTGACTAATCGTATGCAGGCAGTGTGCATCAAGCACACAAATATTGAACTAAAAACTGTATCTAATCACTTATCTGACTATAAGCAAATTAAATGTGGTGTACCCCAGTATTGGGACCCCTTCTGTTTCTTCTGTATGTAAATGATCTAAGCTTAAATGTTGATGCACACAAAACAATCATATTTGCAGATGACACCACGATTCTACTAAAAGGAGACGACGATGAACAGTTACAGCAGACAGTAAACACGGTCACGAAACAACTTAGCAGCTGGGCACAGAGTAATCAGCTTGTAATAAACAGTAATAAAAACATTGCTCTAAAATTTCACAATGTTCCTAACAAGGACATGTTTATCCCATCAGTCTCTATCAACAGTTGGTAACAATACTGAAACCAAATTCTTAGGACTTTGGCTGCAGAGTAACATCAGATGGAATAAGCATATTGAATATCTCAATGCAGAACTGAGCAAAACATGTTACCTTCTTTGTCCATTAAAATCATGCTGTAGTGAGAAACCAGTATTGAATGCATATCACGTGTACTTTCATTCTCGTCTTAGATATGGGGTCACCTTCTGGGGAAACTCTAAAACAGTTAATAGCACTTTTAAACTACAAAAAAGGGCCATTAGAATCTTGTTTGGGTGCAAGCCTAGAGACTCTTGTAAACCCCTGTTTAAGAAATCTGGTATTCCTCCATTACCATGTGTATACATTATGGAAACCCTTTCTTCTTTAAATTAAATGTAATAGGCAAGGACTGGAGACTGCAAAAAAACTTTGATATACATGATCACTTTACCAGACAAAACAGAAACTTACATATGACTCAAAACAGCACAGCACTGTGCCAAAAAGGTACTTTTCACATGGGAGTTAAGCTTTATAACAAACTTCCTGAAAACATAAAAGCTATCACAGAGGTCAATACATTTGGAAAATCTCTAAAATCATATCTACAGCATCACTGCTTTTACAACATTGAAGAATATTTAAATTTATAAAATGTGTTATATAAATACTTATGTATAAGTGTATTATTGTACCCTTAAATATGTATGCCTTGAAATGACTTTCAGCTTGTGTAATTATAACTTGACTTGTCCAACGTCTTATGCGTAAGCCGCTATGTAGACAACAGGACCAATAAAAAATACAATACAATACAACTTGTAAGGCCTATTGATACCAAATGATATCCGTGTCATCCTCAGCCAATAGGCATCACTGGATGCAGATGTGGGGGAACAAGTGGTCAGCGTACTGTTCTCCTGGCTGATGTCATTTGTCATGAGTGGAGCCACTACTTCCTAATCAAGTAGATCCTAAACTGGCCTAACAAGGGTTGAGTGCATTCCAGTTGCCAGCAGTGCTTGGCAGACATGGACAGTTGCCCATCTAAGTGCTAGGGAAGCCTGACAGTGCTTAACTTTGGCAATCTGATGGGAACCATTGTTATCACAGTGGCAAAGCTGTTGGCCAGCTAACTGCTGCAAGCAACCAAAGAACATCAAATAGAACAACTATGGTTTAAGCATAGCTTGAAAATCTGACATTTACTAGTTAACTCCTCATAATCCAAACAGTTGGGGAAACTTAAATAAAAAACATGAAATATCTGGGTTGCACATCCTTGAACATGAAAATCAAATCTTGCACAATGTGAAAATACAAAAACAATTTAAATGAAACTGGAAATACAATTATTTGGTCCTCATCAAGTCTCACTCAAATTAACATGAAAACAATATTGTGTTCCGTCTTGCCAATCCTTATCTGGTGCTAATAACGTTGAATATAGAAGTAATATTTGTAAACTTTGGCAAACAGACTTCATGAAGAAATGCAGATTCTAATTTGTGATGTGAAAAATAATGCCATTCAATGCATTTCCCCCAGATGTATGAAGAATCTGAATCTTCCTTCTTAGCTAAATACAGGTCAACGGGTGTTCAAGAAAAGTTGTGGAAGGAAGTATTTAACCCAGAATCTAACAATAAATGGGAAGGAAGTCTCCACCAGTATATCAAAAAGTATGTGAATAAAATAAACCGTTGAGACAAGATAATCACAACTTGTGATGTATTGTGAATTTTAAAATCCAGGTCGCCTATTGAGACACCCAAAAATCTGTCGAATGTGATGGAAGAAGATATGGATGCTTTATTATCTGTGGTGGATAATACTGAGTTGATACATGAGGATGAAAGGGCAGCACAGAGCATGTGGCCTCAGTGTTCAAATAACAATTGGTGATTGAGTTATGTTAATAATCAACATTCCGACTGCATGACAAACTACCACAGCAAGCATGAGTGGCATAGACCTAATAACAAGTCAAGGTCACACATTCATAATCTCCAGCATTGCACAAGGAATGAAAATCATTATGACTGTGACTGCAAGGAGTGAAATCAGAATTGATTGAATTCAGGATTTCAGATGGCAAAACCGATGGTGAAACGATCGCTGTTCAAAGCATGAAATCTGGTTGCTTAGCCATGAATGTGGACTGACCATCTCTGAAATTCACTCCACTCATGTTCACACAGAATCATGAAACCAGGTAAGACCAGCAGGAGCTCTGCTGGCTCAGTCTTGGCAAACTGTAGGGGAGTGGAACATAGTCCACAGCCTTCAAGGTTTAGTGACGGAATGTACATGACAGAAGTGTTATAGTCAAGAGTAAGGTAACAATATTTTTGAAACAAGAAAATGGGACTTTGAAACTTTTCTCAGCGAAACAAGGGACAAAAAAGAAATTTTGTAATTCTTTTGTCATAAATGAGACACTAATAGTAAATAAATTCATTCTGGCCAAACAGTCTTATAGAATTATTGGTTCAAGAGTCACTTCAAACTGACATTTAGCAGATGTGTGGATCTTCTTCAGTAGATTCAATTTACAACATAAAATTTTATAAAAATTTATACAAGTTCAATTAAAGTTTACCTTACATCATCATAGGCTTTTTAAATCTGTACTGAAAGAATATTATTGTTATTTGTTCACATATTCTAATATGAGACAATGCTTATACAGTGAGGGCTTTATTTCCAGGTAAATATAGAAGAAATCAGTTATATGTATGAATGTGTGGTGCCTGCTCTTTCCAACACATCTGAAAGAACAGTCACAATGCAGGATCTGTAGCTGTGATACATATTATGAAGGGGGAGGGAGGAGAAAAGAAAGCAAAAGGGAAGGCACTAATGATATCACCTGCAACATGACTATGACTGGACTCAGCAGAAATGAGTGAAAATGTGTGCCAGACTGGTTTTTGAACCAGGATCTCCCACTTACTAGGCTGTTGAATCAACCCAGATACTGTGTTTACCCTAAATATGTGAACTATCTCAGCATGCACCCCAGCTGACTCCCACTCCCACCTAGTGTCACCTACTTGCAGTCCCCCTCCATGACCTCCATGCTTGCTAATTTTCTATTACCACTGGAGGACAAGTGTAAATGTGCATCCACACTGAAGGTTGTGGATTCATGAGTTGGCAGGGAAGCTTGCCCAGATAGACTGTGCACTAGCAATGAACACTGTGTCCAAGTACTGCAGAGGTTAATACAATTGCCTAGTAAGTTGAAAACCCAAGTTTTGAGGCCTGGTCTGCCCCACTTTTTAACTCATCGCTGCTGTGTTTGCACTGAGACCCCAAATACAGCTGATATCATTAGTCCATTTCCTTTTTCTCCCCTTCCCCTTACATGAAGAAATCCTAGTATTTTAAGAAACTTCATATAAGGCACATTGTTCATATTACAATGTGAAATAATTTCAATCCAACAGTCACTAGGTGATGTTTCCCCAGTTCCAATTTTTCTAATATTTTTTTTTTTATATATATCATTTACTGTCTATTATAGTTGAAGAAACCATTGGGGTACTCCTGCCTTAGGTGTCACCCAACTGCTGTCCTGCAAACTCTCAACTGGTTTCAACCAATTATATAAATATTCAGCTGTAGTTTGATAAAAAGTATGGATGTATAGTTGAAATTTTGATAAAACCCCATTTTTGAATTTTCTGAGAACTGACCTGACAGCTGATGTTATGGAACAGTCTTCACCGTTGGAAACTAAATTTTCTTTTAAATAATTTAACACAAAAAATTTTCAGAAAGTTAATTTTTTTATCCTGTACACTTGGAACTGCAGTGCAAAAAGTTGATGCTTGGTTGTGGAGAAAGTACAACCAAGCTTCTCATAAACAATTTTCAAAGAATGGTTTGATGGCAAATGGACATTTATTTTGAAATCCAAAATATGATTTCAGTGGAACAAATACAATCAGAAGACATTAACTGCAGGGAATAAAGAAAGTCACCTTGTTTTGCTATAGCCTAAAACTTGTTTTTATTCCTGGTCTATAAATTTATAAAATTATTTAAGAGTTCCAATTATTACACTATACACATAGAAATAACAACATATTTCAGAAGCAATGCCTGTGGCCAAAAGAAGTATGGCAATGGATCCCAGATGGAAAATGGAGACAGCCATCCATCTGGCAGATGTGAAAGAAGCACGAGCTCCAGGAATCTCCAAGAAGGGTATTGAGAAGACCATATGCAATGGAGGCTGTAAAGTGAGAAATTACATTAGCTGTAGATGACTAAAAAAAGGCAAAAAAAAGGTTGTTGGTTATTTTTCTTTAAAGAAGTTGCCTGCAGTGGCTACAACTGCCTACAAATGTGTAGCTTAAGTTGTTCCATGTGACTGAAGCCTCTCCTTCATGACACAATTCATGGGTCGTGTTGTGAAAATGAATGAGTAAAAAATAATTATCACTACTGATACCATCTAAAACGATTTGTTGTTTATTAAAAATCTGATTATTCACAATATGTATTGCAGTTTTTAATTTTGATTGGCATACATAAAGCTAAAGAAATATGCATCAAAAGCTACAATACTTTACTATTTGTAAAAAACGTAATTCAACCATTATATTAAGCTACACAAATCGAACACTTCTCCCACACCACATATAGATTTGCTGGTAAAATATTTTATTAGTGGGACTAGATTGCCAACAACTAAAGATAATTTGATGTATCTAAAATGCATCAGTGTCTATTGTTCTATGACTTTTAACTTTAATTGAGCATTGTAATGTATAAAATTAATCTAAAGTTGGACACAAACAAGTCTAGGTTCTACTAATCAGTACTAACTGACAAAACTGTCATAAATATGTCCACAAAGAATGAGTCTTTAGTTCTCTTTTAGTTGTCTTAATAAGACTTGTCAGTGTATTTTAAATCTCTTGTAGATAATACAATGGAGCTTAAGAATGAAAGAAATTTCTGTTCGGCATTTCCTCCTTATCCACTGAAGAGTATTTTCAAAGGTACCACTGTATTAAAATTAATGTGGTAGTATCACAATGAAGTTAATGGTACCGCTACAACTTATTCCGTTGCAGTGAATTTACATAAAATCTTTATGTTTGACCTCTTCCCACACCTGAGAGGTTTCTTTCACTGATATGCAGGGTGAGTCTGAGTTCCTGTTACATAGTTATAGGTGTTGTAGAAGGGACTCAGGAGAGCAATATCTGGTAATAAACCCATGTCCACAAACATGGAAGATAAATAACTTCAAATGATGAAAGCCAATACACACTGACAGAAGTTAGTTTCTTGTGTCATGTGATGTCTTATGTGACATCATGGCGTGTGTCCACAGAAAAAAATCCAATTAATCGAAGCACATGTACCTGAGTTGCCACTGAGTGACTGAGGAAGATGATGCATTACAGAATGGCAGAGTACACGTTTTCTGAGTATACTGACATGTTGGTCATCCATGGTGAAAGTGAACAAAATGGTTAATTAGCACAAAAACTACATTGTGAATGATTTCCAGGTCATGCCTGTTGATCATATCTCATTCTTGCAAGACTGGAACAATGACTTTGGAAAACCAGCACCTTTAAGGCTAATAGGGCCAGTTGTGGTCATTTCCAGATGTACTACACTGTTAATTTTGTTATTAATGTGTGGGATGATGTTATTCATGGTTGTCTGACTGGCCCATGTATTCTAACGCCCCGTCTAACGTGCCACAGCTATTTGGCTTTCCTGCAAGATGCACTGGCGCATTTGGAGGATGTGACATTGCATATCCATCAGATGATGTGGTTCCATCACAATGGCATGGCAGCACAGGTTTCACGCATTGTCCATCAGTATCTTCACTGAACAATAAGGAACAGTTAGATAGCATGTGGTGGACTGATCTGTGGACCACAACAATTGCCTAATTTACAATTTTTCATCTGGAACTAAATGAAGAGTACTGTTTATAAGATCCTGTGAAGTCATAGAAGGATCTCCTTGCACGTGTAATGACTGCAGCAGAGGTCATTCATGGCACTCCAAGACTTTTGAAGTATCTGCATTTGAACATTGTTTGCTGGTACACTTTGTGCAACAAAACCTGTAGTTGCCATTTTGGGCAGGTATGAACTGGTTGATGCATGTACAGCACATCTTTTGACATTCTTTCAGAGTAGTTTATCATGCAAATAGTGGATTTTTGGAAATTGGTTTATTACCAAATATTGACTACTGTGTTCCCTCTACAATGCCCCTAATTCTGTAATAGCAATTCTGAATCACTTTGTGTATGGAATATCATATCTAAGGAACCTCTAGGAAGGAATTGCTAAAAGGTTTTTTTTCCCCTGACAACTAATTATGAAATACCATATACCATAGAACAGAAAGATATTAAGTGACAGAGACACTATAAAATTTGAGACAGTGAAGCTCTGGTGTTACATGAACACATTTAGTAGATAAACTCATTTTGCTGTCCCTAGATGGAGTTGTAGCCAAAAGAAAGCATTCATCAGTTTTTCAAGATGGCAAAAATCAAAGATTTTTCAGAATTCATGTTTCATATTTCACATATTTTTAATTTAATCACGTAGATCTAAAGACAAATGTGAAGCATGGTTCTCTCTTGATTTTAAATGCACTCCTGGAAATTGAAATAAGAACACCGTGAATTCATTGTCCCAGGAAGGGGAAACTTTATTGACACATTCCTGGTGTCAGATACATCACATGATCACACTGACAGAACCACAGGCACATAGACACAGGCAACAGAGCATGCACAATGTCGGCACTAGTGCAGTGTATATCCACCTTTCGCAGCAATGCAGGCTGCTATTCTCCCATGGAGACGATCGTAGAGATGCTGGATGTAGTCCTGTGGAACGGCTTGCCATGCCATTTCCACCTGGCGCCTCAGTTGGACCAGCGTTCCTGCTGGACGTGCAGACCACGTGAGACGACGCTTCATCCAGTCCCAAACATGCTCAATGGGGGACAGATCCGGAGATCTTGCTGGCCAGGGTAGTTGACTTACACCTTCTAGAGCACGTTGGGTGGCACGGGATACATGCGGACGTGCATTGTCCTGTTGGAACAGCAAGTTCCCTTGCCGGTCTAGGAATGGTAGAACGATGGGTTCGATGACGGTTTGGATGTACCATGCACTATTCAGTGTCCCCTCGACGATCACCAGTGGTGTACGGCCAGTGTAGGAGATCGCTCCCCACACCATGATGCCGGGTGTTGGCCCTGTGTGCCTCGGTCGTATGCAGTCCTGATTGTGGCGCTCACCTGCACGGCGCCAAACACGCATACGACCATCATTGGCACCAAGGCAGAAGCGACTCTCATCGCTGAAGACGACACGTCTCCATTCGTCCCTCCATTCACGCCTGTCGCGACACCACTGGAGGCGGGCTGCACGATGTTGGGGCGTGAGCGGAAGACGGCTTAAAGGTGTGCGGGACCGTAGCCAGCTTCATGGAGACAGTTGCGAATGGTCCTCGCCGATACCCCAGGAGCAACAGTGTCCCTAATTTGCTGGGAAGTGGCGGTGCGGTCCCCTACGGCACTGCGTAGGGTCCTACGGTCTTGGCGTGCATCCGTGCGTCGCTGCGGTCCGGTCCCAGGTCGACGGGCACGTGCACCTTCCGCCGACCACTGGCGACAACATCAATGTACTGTGGAGACCTCACGCCCCACATGTTGAGCAATTCGGCGGTACGTCCACCCGGCCTCCCGCATACCCACTATACGCCCTCGCTCAAAGTCCGTCAACTGCACATACGGTTCACGTCCATGCTGTCGTGGCATGCTACCAGTGTTAAAGACTGCGATGGAGCTCCGTATGCCACGGCAAACTGGCTGACACTGACGGCGGCGGTGCACAAATGCTGCGCAGCTAGCGCCATTCGACGGCCAACACCGCGGTTCCTGGTGTGTCCACTGTGCCGTGCGTGTGATCATTGCTTGTACAGCCCTCTCGCAGTGTCCGGAGCAAGTATGGTGGGTCTGACACACCGGTGTCAATGTGTTCTTTTTTCCATTTCCAGGAGTGTATGATCAATACTGTGTATTAGCTATGACAGAAAAATCTAACAATCTTGTCTAAATACTATGTAAATGCTATATTTTAAAAAATTACTGAGTATGTCATCACTTATTGCGACATATTGTATAAAACACCATTTTTTTAAATTACATTTTTGGAGAAATATATTTGCTGTAACATCCAATGTTCATTTTTGTTTGTTACATATTTGGGGATCACTGACAACAATATAATGCTTATTTCCAAACTCTTGTTACGGTAAAAGGCAAACAAAGATTATCTTAAATAATTACCTTAAGTATGAAAGTATACTGAAGTATGCATTACTGTATTGCAACTGCTTAACAAAACCAAACAACACTGTCTTTGCTGTTAATGTAGAGAACTAGAAAATTAGATTCCAATATATGTTGTTTTTTCGAACTATGGAAGTATTGGCTTTGTGGGGTTATGCATTTACATATTTTCAATGCATTTGGTACAGTGTATCACAACATTTTAGAGAGAAACATAGGGGAAAGTGTAGGCCTCCATGTCATTTATGTACAGCATGACGTCTTTTAATTTTGCTTCTGTTGATTAATTTTTATAATACGGTAACTGGAATAAAGTTGTGTCATTCATGACTATTATACCATACGTAACTTACAGTACGATAAGTTTTAAACGTGCTTAACATTTTAGCTCTTGCATTATCCAAGACCATGTTTGAAATTATTGAACAATTTACATTGTTACTACTTCTTTCTTCACTTATTAAATGTTTTTACATCTTGCTGACATTTTATTACTTTACATACTGCATAAAAATAAGAAAAATTCCACTTCAGTCTCTCTCCTCAAATACTGTATTGTAAATACTGTAGATGTATTTATGCTACTTTTTGAAGTGGCAAGTCTACGACAGACTAAAATTTGCACATTCAATTTTTTAGAAAAAAAAGAAGCAAAACACTTTTTTGTACAAATATCACCTATAACAATGATGAACTGTCAGTTCCTTCAATGCCATTATAACCAATTTTGTCTGTATAATGTGGCCAAGACTGAATGCTGTTATTTATGAAATCTTAAACTTGATAAGGAAAGTGCTAATCAATTCCTTAATAACAGCAGTAGCGAGCCTGATTATTGTAGATTCAAGTTATTAGCCACTGCATTCAACAAATTATTCTTAACAGAAACTGAAAGCACAGGAGAAACAATAGACTGAAAAAGGAGATCCATCAGTTTTACTTAGACTGGTGTTACATCCTCCACTGGCCAGTGGGCGTCAATTTTGACAAATTGTTAAAGGGGTCATAAAAAAGTATTAAGTCCTTGAAAAGAAGTAACTCTTCTGGTTTTGAAAGCATTTTAATCAAAGCACTGAAATCATGTGCTGTCATAACAGTGCCACCGTAATGTATCTTTCCTATCAATTGATGAGCCAAGATGTTTTCCTGAAAGACTGAAATATACAATAGTGACAGGCATATATATAGAGAGAGAGTGGAGGTAAACAAGTGACCTCTAATTACACACACATCTCCCTCCCCTTTTGTTTTTAAAATTTATGAAGAATGTAGCTAATAATAAAATACTGAATTATATTTCTGACAACATTATTTTAAAATTGGTTGAATATGACTTCTGTAGTGGCTTTTCTACAGAGAAAGCAACAAATGATCTCACAAACTTATTCTGGAAGAATGAAATTGATATAAATTAATAGTGTTGGCAATTTCAGTGTGCATCACAAGATCATTGGTTGTGTAGAATATAAACTTCTTTTAGGATAGTTTAAATGTTATGGGGTTACAGGCATTACATTGCTACTGCATTGTTATTGCATTATTACTGTCCTACTGCATTGTTATTGCAATATTATTGGACACTTTATTATGCAATAACAAGCACATTGTTACTGCACAATAAAGGGTGGCATGTCAATGACTACAGGGAGTAGTCTTCGTGCAAAGTTGTTGGAGTTAGTCTGTAGGCAGCATGGGAACATAAAGTTACAGTCACTCAATTTTATTGAATTTTTTAAAAAATTATTTATTTAATTTACTTTATCTAGGAATAATGAACATAAAATCATGTGTACATCACTCCAGTAATTTGAGTTACTGCATGCATGAAGGATGCGATTAGAAAACTGCATCACAGCAAACCAAGATCATCAATAATCACCACTAGAACAAGAATGAGAATCTAAGGGAAGCAGCATTCTACTAGCAACAGTTCCAATGTTCTGCAAATATTTTTCAATGGTCAGTTAAAATCATGACAGAAAGAATTTGCTATTTTCTCTTAATTTAAAACTGTAGTGGAATGTTACAACAAGAAGATACTAAATTGAGAATGGGGAAACATTAAATATGGTGTCCCACAAGCTTTGGACTTGGCCTGCTCCTGTTCTTAACGTACAAAAATGATTTACCATGGACACTGTAGGACTCTTCAAAATCTAAATGATTCATCAGGGACACTGAAGGACCCTTCAAAATCTGTTATTTTTGCAGGTGGTAAAAGTATAGTGATAAAGGGATTGAATACATGTGTACAAAATGTAATCATCAGAATGAAAGAATAAGCTTACAAATGCTTCATAAAAAAACAGTTTTACTCTTGAAATATGTGCTGGATGGGTACTTCAACCTGGAAATTTGTGTGTCATGGCCACTGCTCTTATTGACTGAGCTATCCTGTCATGACTCATGAGCCACTCACTATCCTTCGAACTTGCCAGCACCTTTCTCCTGCTTTTCAGACTTCACAGAGATTTTCCTGCAATATTGAAAGACTAGCACTCATAAAAGGAAGAATATTGCAGAAAAACCACTTAGCAAAAACTGAAGGGGTGTTTCCAGAATGAATCTTTCACTCTGCAATGGAGAAAGTATTGTTCTGAAACATCCAGATAGATTAAAGCTATATGATACACTGGAAAATAAGAGAAGGGTATTGTATTAACTGATGGATCAACCCACACTCATGCATGGTATGGTCTGCATCTGCGTACTTATAACAAAAGCTTTTTTATGGGGTATCAAGTGAAGTATATGGCTATTTTGAGGATTTTTTGGCAGGAAGGTGCAGAAAGTTATCTTGGAAGGATAGTCACTTAAAAATTTGAAAGTAAACTGGCTGTTCATGTTGTATTTCATTACCTCTCAGGACATGTTAATAGTAGCCTCAGACTATTTAGAGTTGATGCAGTTATCTATATTGAAGTACTGTCTGAAAGAAGCTGCACACAAATCATCAGTCAGACCTTGATAAGATTTAAAAGTGGTGCACAGATTAGCAATTAGCTTTAATTGTTCAGAAATGTAAAATTGTGCACTTCACACAATAAAGCAACTAAAATATCAATGAGTCATCATTGGAATCAGTCAGTTATGCAAATACCTGGGTTTAACAGCTTGTAAGGATATAAAATAGAGCAATCACATAGCCTCAGTCATACATAAAGAAGGTGGCACTCTTCAGTTCATTGGTAGAATATTAGGGAAATGCAACCTGTCTACAAAGGAGACTGTGTACAAAACACTCACACAACCTAGAATATTGCTCAGGTGTGTGGGACCCATGCCAAATAGGACTGACAGGGGATATTGACAGATACAAAGCAGGGCAGCAGAAATGGACACATGTTTGTTTGATTCAAAGGAGAGTGTCAAGATACTGAAAGAACTGAACTGGCAGACACATGTACATAAATGCACACTATCCTGTGAGAGCCTTCTCAGAAAGTTCCTACAGTTAACTTTAAGTAACGAATCTAGGAATATATTACAGCCCCCTACATACCACTCCCATAGGGATCAGCAAGACAGGATTAGCCTAATTACAGCATGCACAAAGGCATTTAGGCAATTGTTCTTGTGATCTGTACATGATTGGAATTGGAGATAGCCCAATTAATTGGTAGAATGAGACATACCGTTTGCCATACATTTCACAGTGGTTTTGCAGAATGTAGATGTAGATATCTGACCATAAACATCAGGCTGACTATAGCAGTATCCATCCTACATTGTAATTTCCTGTTTTCACTGGGTCTGTCCAGATAAATTCTTTCAAGGCCCATCTGTAGATTAAGAATACTTATAGTTTAAACACCTAGTAGCTAGTGGCTCAGAGGGAGGGGGGAGGGGGGGGGGGAATTCTGCAAGTTAGAATGTGTAAGGAAGGAGTGGTAGGTCGATGGATTGGCAGGACCGAAGAGGCCGGCGGAAAGTGTGCCATGCTGAAGGTGATGTGAGAATGTGGATTATGACAGATGATGGGTGGAGGAAGGGGAAACTGTTGGGTGGAGGATGCAGTGACAATGAATTACCTGAGATTGCAGCCAGGCTGTTTCTGGGAGCAGACAATATGTTGCTAGGATAACTCCTATCTGCATAGTTAAGAGAAGATGGTAGTGGAAGGGAAGATCCAAATGGCTTGGGTTGTGAAACTGCCATTGAAACTGAGCATATTGTGCTCAGCTGCTTATTGTGCAAATGGTTGGTCAAATTTGTTCTTGATAACAATGTCAAGGTGGACATTCATATCAGTGGGGCAAATGGTTAAGAGTCTTACCAACATAAAAAGCTGTGCAGTGTTTGCAGCACAGTTGGTGTATGACATGGCTACTTTCATGAGTGGCCCAGCTTCAGATAGGGTGGGGTAAGCCTGTGACAAGACAGGAGAAAGAGGCACTGGGTGGGTGGATTGGGTGGGTTTCCATTGGTGGCCCATCCTCTGATGGGGTAGGATAAGCCTATAACAGGACTGGATTAAGAGATGCAGAAGGGATGGATTGGGCAGCCCTTGAACCTTGGACTCAGGGATTGACTATGATGTTTATTAGACTGTTTGGGCAATGGAACACCACTGTTCTACTTTGGGCAGTGAAAAGGATCTAGGGTAAGATGTGCTCCATTTCTGGGCATGGTGAGCAATATACAAAGCCTTGGCAAAGGATATTGTTCAGTTGTTCCAGTCAAGGATGATACTAGGTGACAAGCGGAGCACTTCTTTGTAGCTTATTCTTGGAGATGGTAGCAGGATTGGGGCCATGTGAGGATATGGCTTGGCAAATCCAGTTTTGGAATAAGTTTAGGGTGTAATGTCTGTCTGTGAAGGCCTTGGTCAAACCTTGAGCCTGCTTGGAAATGGAGTTTCTTTCATGGGTGGCTAGGCTGTATAGGAGGGATTTTTTGATGTGGAAGGGATGCCAGCTGTCAATATGCAGGTAATATCCAGGAAGGTGGTGTGTCAGATAAAGGAGGACCAGATAAAGTGGATGAGAGTAAAGATTTTGTGGTTGTGAAGGCATGTGGGTAGGATGTCTTAGCCCTGAGTCCAGATTGTGAAGATCATAAAGAAGAACTCCAAATACCTGCCATCCTGCCCTGAAATGAGTGAAAATGAGTGACTTTCTACCCAAGATCTTCCCACCCCTTCTACAAGTAGTGGTCTGTCACCCACCCAACCTACATATCATCTGGGTCCATCCCTATGCCACTCTAACCTCTTGCCACAGGATGATATCCCTGTGGCAGACCAAGGCACAAAAGCTACCTAATCCTCCAACCCAGCACCTCTTACCTCAGCCTTGTCACAGGCCTATCCTACCCCATCTGATGCTGGAGCAACTGTGAAAGCAGTGATGTCATATCATCTTTGATGCAAATATTGCACAGCTTTTTATGTTGATATGATTACCAACCATCTATCCACCAGATTGACTGGGCACTGCAAAACCGTTTTCAAGATCAAAATTGTCCACCAAGTGGTACAACATGTGGCTGAGCACAGCACACTCAGTTTCAATAGCTACTTCACAACTGAGCCATCTGGAGTCTCCCCTCTATTGTCAGCTTCTGTGAACTACAAGCTCCTCATATACATCTACATCTACATGATTACTCTGCAATTCACATTTAAGTGCTTGGCAGAGGGTTCATCGAACCACAATGATACTATCTCTCTACCATTCCACTCCCGAACAGTGTGCGGGAAAAACGAACACCTAAACCTTTCTGTTCGAGCTCTGATTTCTCTTATTTTATTTTGATGATCATCCCTACCTATGTACGTTGGGCTCAACAAAATATTTTCGCATTCGGAAGAGAAAGTTGGTGACTGAAATTTTGTAAATAGATCTCACCAAGACGAAAAACATCTTTGCTTTAATAACTTCCATCCTAACTCGCGTATCATATCTGCCACACCCTCTCCCCTATTATAAGATAATACAAAATGAGCTGCCCTTTTTTTCACCCTTTCGATGTCCTCCATGAATCCCACCTGGTAAGGATCCCACACTGCGCAGCAATATTCTAACAGAGGTCGAACGAGTGTAGTGTAAGCTGTCTCTTTAGTGGACTTGTTTTATCTTCTAAGTGTCCTGCCAATGAAACGCAACCTTTGGCTCACCTTCCCCACAATATTATCTATGTGGTCTTTCCAACTGAAGTTGTTTGTAATTTTAAGAGCCCGGTACTTAGTTGAATTGGCAGCCTTGAGAATTGTACTATTTATCGAGTAATCGAATTCCAATGGATTTCTTTAGGAACTCATGTGGATCACCTCACATGTTTCAATATTCTCTGAGCTAGACAAATGTTAGTTATCCTTACATTATGTTGTCTGCCCCCATAATCATTCTGACCTCTCCACCCAACAGTTTCCCCTTCCGCAGTCCATCACCTCCTCCAAATACATGTCAGTACATCACGTTCGGCATGTGCTGCTTCCCACCAGCTGCTGCAGTCATGCCAGCCTGTGTACCTACCACCCTTGCTCCCACATTCCTAGCCAGCAAACTGGCTGTGTCTGCCTGAGCAACTAGCCACCCACCCGCTGTCCCTCTCCCTGCCTCCCACCTCCCTCTCCCTCTACCCATGCCACCTGGCACTACCCCCACCAAAACCAGTTCACCTGCCAAAAAGTGTATATCTGTGTGTGTGTGTGTGTGTGTGTGTGTGTGTGTGTGTGTGTGTTGTTTCAGTCCAACTCATCAAAGGATAACTCCAAAACCTAGAAAGCCTCCTTTCTTTCATGTGTGCATATCGACATCTCATTGCTTCTGCATTTTGATGACTGGTCTCCTTTGACTGAAAATCAGTATAATATGTTTCATACATGGAAAAAATGAAAAAAAATGCCTTTCATTGCACAAATAAACAAAAGTTGAAAGCAATCTTCTGGCTTTTCACAGTATAGTTTAATGTGTCTATTTCAAATAAGGAATTGTTTGTGTACTAACAAAAGCTATTTGCAGTCCTTAAAATTTGAGATGTGGCACAATTTCTTGTAGTTATGTGCACAAAATATATTAATATGATCACAACAGCTGATCTGATGTACAGCTGATCTGAAGACTTTACTAGCAGATAAAAAGCAAAGATGGCTCATTTTGAATTCTGCATGATATATTTTCACACTTATGTAAATGTATAAGAAATTAAAAATCACAATCAATACTTCATTATAATTGGAATAGCAGTCTGCTACAGTCAACAGTAAAAAACTGAAGCAAAAGAGTTATTATTATGGATCACAACGAATTCCTACATGAAAGAGTGACATCTCAAACAGTGTAAATCTTGTTGCCTGTGTCACTTAAAATGATGCACTGCAGTGTAAAATCACTTTGAAATCAGCTATAAAAAGGACAGTCTATGTCACTGCAGGCAACTTAGCAGACAGTACTGTTTGGTTTTGGTGAAACATTACCATACAAGAAGTGATTACTTTCTTTGTAATAGCTGTTACACTCACTCTTTTTTTAACAATAGAACCAGTTTGAAAATGTTAAATTTTGGTTTCAAGTGCAATAGTGCAAATCATCAACATCTTTTACAACATGCCATTGAGACTCAGCTGTATCTTCATAATGTTCAGATTGCCAAAGCATAGGCTACAACACACTTCCAAAAATAATGTCGTATGTGAGTGCATATGTGATACTTGTCACTAATAACAAAAAAGCAGTTCTAATATAACTTTATGTAACTAATATATCTTCACGGAAGAAAATCACCATGTAGACTTAACCTCATATACAGTTCAGAGCAAGCTCTTATATTCAGGAGCATAGGTCTTCAATACATCTCCATCAAACATAAAGCAAGAAAGCAAAAACCTCTATATGTTCAAAAAGAATTAAAAAACTTGCCTGGTTGGCCACTTCTTTAAATTATGATTATCTAAATTCGGGAACTGAACCTTGTTATTAGCTGCATGACAAGTAGCAATGTTTATGGTAAAAATGGTCTCTGTTATAGAAATATATGTGACTTTTATTCTGTATTCTATGTGGTACTTAATTCTGAAGCAGTAAAGTCAGGTGCTAACTTCTGTACAAGCATAAGAGGAGATTAGACCATTTTTTCATTACTATGAGTTTCTAAGCAGAGGTAAGTTACTTATGTAATTTTGTCCATATGTTTTTGTAGTTTAATCATAAATTCTTCATGTTTTTGTTTATTTCTGAGTTACACCCTCTTTAGTATGAATAGAGATAATGAATTCTGTGTTCAGATGCAAACTGAAATGGTGACCCTTCACTCAAAAATCTAGGTGGTGCTAGTTTTGGTCATCCAACTTGAGGCTGTTGCCAAAGTACATGGCTGAGAGTAGTCAGACATGATGATCTGCCTAACAAACTTCTGTGGCTCCTGAGCCAACTGCACTCATTTGCTCTGTTGTAGTGGAAGAGGGTGGGATTATTGATAATTTGGAATTCTAATGTTAGATGCATGATGGAACCCTTTAGGGATATGGCTACCAAGGAAGGGAATTATTCCAATGTGCACTAAGTGTGCATACTGTGTGAAATCATTCCTGATGTTGAACAGACGCTTCCAGATCCCATGAAGAGCACAAGGTGCAGTCAACTGCAGAGGGTGACTCATATGGGCACTAATTATGTGTGTCGCTTTGGATCAGAAAAGTTTCCCTATGTTTTTGGGCAGCTATCTGAAGTTGTAAAAATTGCCTGTCTTCCTTGCAAGATGAAGGCGGAGCCCCTTATCTGTAGCATTGTCAATATGATTGTGGTTAGCATACTGGACTCGCATTCGGGAGGATGATGGTTCAATCCCGGGCTGGTCATCCTGATTTAGGTTTCCTGTGATTTCCCTAAATTACTCCAGGCAAATGCCGGGATGGTTTCTTTGAAGGGGCACAGTCGATTTCCTTCCCCATCCTTCCCTAATGAATGAGCGATGACCTTGCTGTTTGGACTCTTCCCCTGACACAACCCCCAATATGATTAGTTGTGGACTTTTGGTTCAGGGCTAGGTGGAGGGTCTGAATCAGGGACTCAGATGGCTGTGTAACCATGCAGCTTGCAGATTCTTTGAGTAGTTTCTGAGGGCAGAAAGGTGTCAGGATCCACTTAATGCATCAAGGATCCATTACACACAGGACATGGCTACCCAGGTAGTAGGTGCTGTGAGGAGTTGATGGGAAGTTTACAGGTAAGAGGGTCTCAGAAAAGTTCTACCTGGGGTTTGGCCCCAAAGGGTGGGAGCAGAGTTAGGAAACATTGGGAGTAGCATCATCAATTGTCCTATCTGCATAGGGAAAGAACTGGAGCACAAGGCACTAATACAAAGCACTGAATCTGAAATCTTTACAGGTACTGAATGCTGACTAAACCTGGAGATAAGTTCCATTGTGATTTTTACCAGGGACCTAATGGAGTTCAAAGAGAATAGATTAAATTTAGTTGGTATCACAGGTATATTTGTAGTTGTTAGAGATAGTGTATCTTGTAGTAAATTGAAGTAGACAGTTGCTGTTGATTAGCAGGGGTAGAGTCATACTCAAGAACTGGAACAAATTAATAATTAGTGCATTTTATATACAGTGTAGTAGGTGGTGAAGACTTCAATCTACCCTCAATATGCTGGTAAAAATACATGTTTAAAGTTGGTGGTCTGCATGAAACATAATTCAGAACTGAACTAAATGCTTTCTCTGAAAATTATTTTGAGTCAATTGTTCATGAGCTCACTCAGATTGTAAATGGTTGTGATAACATATTAGCCTTCTTAGCTACAAATAAAAAAAAAAAAAAACCTGAGCAAATAGGGAGCATCATGACAGATAAAATGGTTATTGACCACAAAGTAGTTGCAGCGAGACTGAATACTGTAACATCCAAATCCACCAATAATAAAAGCAAAATATATCTATTTAAAAAAGCAGACAAAAATTAGCTTTAGGCCTTCCTATGAGACAGTCTCCATTCCTTCCAAAATGTGTAAACATAGGGTATATGTGGCTTGAATTCAAACAAGTAGTATTGACTGGAGGTGAGAGATTCATAACAAGTAAATTACTGAGAGTTGGGACGGATCCCTTACGGCACACACAAAAGGTCATGACATTGTTTCAGAAGCAGTGAAGGAAGCATGCCAGATTTAAAATAATGCAAAACATCCTAGATTGATGTTTCACAGAAGCTCAAAATATAGCACAGATGTTTGTAATAGTTTCCAGAATGAAACCCAATCTCAGAATCTGGCAGAAAACCCAAAGAGACCCTGGTTGTATGTAAAGCATGGTAGCAGCAAGACACAATCAGTACCTTCACTGTGCAACAGCAATGGTAATGTTACCATAACTAAAGCAGAGTTACTGAGCAAGATTTTCTCAATTTTCTTCATTGAAAAAGATGCAGTATTCTGTTATATTGCCAGTGGAAGTAATTGTGTCACTGACAGATTCTATGTTTCTTGTACTTTGTGCACCACTGATTCCTGTACCCATTCCTCCAAACTAGGCACTGTATTCTGTGCATTGTGAGTTTCACTGAATCCTGTTCCCTGTTCTATCTCTTTTACCCATTCTCACATATCTATAATTCAATAATTTAGTATCTTAACCCCACTGTGTACCTCTTTAAACTGCTCATTTGATTTATTTCTTACTAGATCACACTTTTTATTTAGTTCAGTCTGGGACTCCTTAGGCAAATTTGGTATTATTGTTTCTAAAATAGAAGCCTTAATATGTATGTACAGTATTAATAGAAGTATTTTATTCTGTTAATTCTGTTTTAATACTTTTACCATCATTCATCAAATAACATTAAAATTGTAACAATATTTCTAATTTAGAAAATACATCTGTTCCATTCCATTCCATACTCCACACAACTGCAGGTCTTCAATATTAACCAAAAATAAATATTTAGTTTTAAATAAGACACAGAAAGCACCTAGCTTCCCAAAACCCCAACCCCTGGCCTAGTTCACATTTATTGATGACATCTTTATACTGTGGACCCAAGACTAGGACATCTTATCCTCATTTCTCCAAAATATTAACACCTTCTCTCCCATCCAGGTCAACTAGTTCTCCTCCACCCATCATGCCACCTTCCTAGATGTCTATCTCCTCCTCTCAGATAGCTCCATCCACACTTCAGTCCACATCAGACCCACCAATCACCAACAGTACCTGCACCTTGGCAGCTGCCACCCCTCCCACATCAAAAAATCTCCCCCCCCCTCTCCCCAATACAGCCTGGTCGCCCATGGCAGACACATCTGCAGTGATGAGAACTCTCTCCCAGTATGCTGCAGGCCTCAGAAAGGCCTTTGCAGACAGGCAATTGCCCCCACCCCCCGACCTAATGCAAAACAGATTTCCCGTGCCATAGCAAAATAACATCATACCAGGCAGTAGACATTTATTTCATGCTAGACATGAATGAGGTGCAACAACAAAAACATTAACCAAGCTTATAACCACAGAAAACATATTAAATAGAATACTATGATAAGCAGCACATCCTTTGCTCCCGTAATTTCCATGGGCTTAATTGCCAAAGCATTTGCAACAAAGTGTCAGAACTTGAAGTGCTCTTGAAAATCAGTGAAGCTCACATAATACTATATTCAGAAACCTGGCTAAAACCTGGGGTCAATAGAAACAAGATTTTTGCTGAAAATTTAAGTGTGTATCCAAAGGTTAGGTTAAAGGGAAATGGAGTGTCATGTATTTGTTGCAGTAGACAAGAAACTCAATTCCACCCAGATAAAAATAAAAGCAGAATGAGAAATAGTTTGAGGAAGTCTCAGTACCATGGGTGGCATAAAATTTTAACTGAATTCTTCTACTGATCACCAGACTTCCTCATTATGTAACCAAAAACTTCAGGAAAAACATCAAGTTAATCTGAATATAAGTTCCATAATCACACTCTAATCATTGGTGGAGACTTTAACCACTCAACAATCAACTGTAAAATTACAATTTTGTTAGTGGGGGGTGTGACAAGTCATCCTGTGAAACATTGCTAAGTGCCTCCTCTGAAAACTACCTAGAACAGATATTTCAGAAACCACTCATACAGGAAATATTTTAGAGCTAATGACAATAAATAGACCTGACCTGTTTGAGAATGTCCACATCAAACTTGGCATCAGTGGCCATGACATGGCTGTGGCAACAATGACTATCAAAATACAAAGGGTAAGTGAAATAAATAGAATCATGTATCAGTTCAGTAAACTAGGATACAAAAGCAGTAGTGTCACATATCAATGAGCAACTTGAAGCTTTTAGCTCAGGTCAGGAGCATGTAGAGGAGCTATGGTCAAGTTTAAAAGAATAGTTGGCCATGCACTGGAAAGATACATACCCAGTATAACAGTTTACAATGGGAGGGAACCTCCATGGTTTAAAGTCACTGCAAAGAAATTTCTACAGAAACAGTGACAACTGCATAATAGATGCAAAACAGAGAATAGATCTCCAAATTCAGACATCCCAAACGAAATGTGTGTAGCTGTCAAGTGAACAATGCATGAAGGCTTCAGTGACTACCATAGCAAAGTTCAGCCTAATGAACTTCCACAAAACCCAACAAAATTCAGATCATCTGTAAAGACTGTTAGTGGCACCAAAGTTAGTTTCCAGACATTGATGGATGACAGGGAATGAGATTGAGGATATCAAAGCAAAAGCAGAATGCTTAATTCCATTTTCAAATACTACTTCACAAAGAAAAACCCAGCAAACTGCCCTATTTTAATTTCTGTATCTCTGAACGTATGGCTAAAATATATGGTAGTCTCAGTGGCATTGAGAAAAAGCTGAAATCTTAAAAGTGAATAAAACTCTAGGGCATGATGGAATCCCTGTCACATTCTATACTGAATTTGCAGCTAAATTAGCCATTCTTTTAACTATGATCTATCATAGATCCATCACACAAGAAACCACACCCAGCAGTTGGAAGAAAACAGAGGTCATGCCCATTTACAAGGAGGGTGGGAGAAGTGATCCACAAAATTACCATCCAGTATCCTTGACAATGATTTGTTGTAGAATCTTAAAACATATTCTGGGCTCAAACTTAATCATATATTTCAAACAGAATTACCTCCTCCATGCCCTCGAGCACAAGAGTCCAAAAAAATCAATCATGTGAAACTCAACTCACCCTTTTCTCACATGGCAGTAGCAAATGCTTTGCATCAAGACATTCTAGTAGATGGAATGTTACTGAAAAGCATTTTATGCAGTACCACATCTATACTTATTATCAAAAGTGTGATCATTTGGGGTATCAAGCTAAATTAGTTACTTGATTATGGATTTCTTGGTAGGGGCGATGCAGCAAGTGGATTGAGAGTCATCAACAGATGTACAAGTAACTCTGGGTGTGTCCCTGGGAAATGTTTTAGGACCCTTGATGTCCATGTTGTATATTAATGACCTTGGTGACAATATTAGAAGTAACCTCAACTTTTCTGCAGATGATGCCATTATCTATACTGAAGTACAGTCTGCAAGAAGCTGCATAAATATTCGTCAGATCTTTATAAGATTTTGAAATGGTGCAAAGATTGGCAGAAATACTGCATCCTGTTTTAAGACATTTACTTAAAAGAAGGATCCAGAAGTATTACTCCAGTTCAGTTCTTATAGCAATCCAAATATTTGTGGAAATGGCATTGAAAAGGTGGTAGAGTAATTATAATTATAAAACTTATTATAATTTAATTATATTTATAGTTCTTCAAAGCTTTACAGACAGATTAAGTCCATGCAAAATACTATAAGAATTTTCAGCTGAGTTAGTTCCTCTTAGCCATAACATATTACAGAGAGTTTTTTTTTTTTTTTTTTTTTTTTTTTTTTAAGTGTCAGGAGTGATTCATAAAGCTACCATCAACTATCATTTATATCCATCTATTGCAGGAACTTAGAATGTATTCTGAAGTCTGACATAATGAGTTATGTGCATACCAACCAAAAATGGCTCCAAAAACATCAGCCATGTGAAACCCATCTCGTGGTTTTCTCACAAAATGCTCTGAACTCAGGAGTAGGGCTCTCTCGAGCTGCACTGTTTATTGGCTTCCAGAATGAATTTGACTCAGTTCCCCACCAAATCACATTACTGAAAGGGCTGTCAATAGGTTATCACATGAAATTTGTTCCTGGATTGAGAATTTTGTAGAAGAGAGTGCAAAATATGTTATCTTGGGTAGATAGTCACTTATAAATGCCAGAGTAATTTCAGGAGTACCTCAGAAAAAGATTGTTGGGACAATTGCTTGCTATGTTGTATATTAATGATATGTCAAACAATATTAAGAGCAACCTCAGACTTGATGCAGATGACATGGTTATCTGTGTAGAAGTACTATCTGAAATAGCTGTACAAATAGCCAAGCTGATCTTGGTAAGATTTGTAAATGCCGCACATACTGGTAATGTGATTCAAATGTACATAAATGTAAACTTGTACACTTCACAAAGCACAACAGCATAGAATCCAATGAACGCAAATTTATGAGTCACATTTGGAATAAGTCAAATTATATAAATGTCTGTGTGTAACAGTTTGTGATGGTATTAAGTTGAATGATCGTATAAGACCACTTGTAGATAGTGCACCTGCCCGGCTTAACTTCATTGTTATGATATTAGGAAATAGCAATCAGTTAGTCAGTCAACAGAGGATGTTTCAAAGAAAGACATGAGAAATAGTTAAAGGTATGTTTGATGCATCAGAGATGGTCCACATAAATGTTGAAAAACCTGAACTGGCAGACACTTCAAGATAGACACCAACTATCTTCTGACAGCCTGCATTCAAAGTTTCAAGAAAGTTATTAAGAGAGGAATTTATAAATTGTAATGAGTCAAAACTGAGTGTGTAGTGTCATGAGATTAATCACCCATAATAGATACAGATAAAAAAACAATTAATTTTGTTGCTCTCAATGAGTCACATCATCATTTTTCTCTGTAATTCTGATATAATCTGCAAAATGATGTAGTCATGTTGTAGATAAAGGCAGAGAAGGAAAAAGCTGTGATATTGCAGAAGTTGATAACAGCAAGTTGCTCCATGGGTGTAAATGCTCATCTGCACCAGAGAAGACACCCACAACACTACCAAATGACAGCCAAGATCTACAATACGACAATGCTATTAGTTGACACCTAACATATACAATACCAGTATTGTTGCTTTTAGTGGTTCTAAAGATGATTTAAAGTGGGTTTAACCACTAAATTTGCTGATTAATTGATTTAAACCAACAGTAGCATATATCAAACAATGGAAAAAATGCATCATGTACTTATAAATGGAATATAGTTGAGAAAACTTTAATAGGTTTTTGACTTATCCTTTAGCCTGTAAGGGCTCAAATTGTTTAAATAGTTGTTTGTAAGAAAGGAAGTTTTAGTAGAAGAATCTCTGCTCTCTTTCCAGTTCAAAGTGTTGCAGAATAATTGGCTTCCAGTCGCGGCAGTCGGGACTGATAAGGCACGCTGGCGCTCTGCGAGCATGTGTCAACCGGAAGTTGTGGTTGCGATAAGCACTACCGGGATCCAACTGCGCCGCAGCATGGAGCGTCATTCGCTCTGCAAACGTCGAGGAGTGTGGATGCATAGCTCTGGGTGTCTCGCTGGGCATTGGCTTACTACGTTCACTTGTGTTATTTGATGCTGGAAGGATGAAAATGTGTTTGCATGTATTGTGTTCACATGGGGCTCCAAAAACTGATTTCATAATATTGTTTCTAATTGACCATGTAAAGACTCCAAAATCAGTTCTGAAAATCTGTTTTTAGCTACCAGTTCTCCACTTCCACAACTGATTTTTGATCCCATGTAAATGGGCAACCATTTTTGAAACATGTTTGTGTTGTCAGTTTGCATCTTGTTTTCAAAATATTCAGCTAATATGGATGGAGTGACTTATTGTGGAGTGAAGGAGAAGCAGAAGTATTAGACTAAGCATGAAGCTGTCTACCTCTAATATTTAAGTGAAGAGAAATAGCAACTGTACTGACTAAATCGAACTGAAAAAGCTGTTTTCCAGAGCCCTTATTTAACTAAGCTGGCAAATCCGCTTCAGACTTTAACGCAAAACCATGACAGCAAAAGATAGTTTCCTAAATTTTGTTTTTGTCTTTTGGAGGATGTGGCATATGTTAACATAGAGACTAAGTGCTTAGAATGGACTCAAGTGCAGGACTGGTTATGGCTTGGGAGATACTATCACGTTACTGGAAGGTTTGAGTTGCTTAGTGACTACTATCATACTAAACCAAACTTTTTATAGTCAGACTGTCCATCAGTGTACTGGGAGCTGTTAAAGTGAAAGGAACAGCATTATTATGCACTTAATTCATTGGCTGGACAGAGTTTCCACTTACTGATACAACTAATATGTGGGGAAAGTAATATAGTAAGTTGCCAATGACTGAAGTGGTTGAGCTTTGCTTGGAAATGTATTTATTTATTTATTTCCCCCAGGAAGTCCAAGTTCAGTATTCGGGGTTAGCTCTGTGGAACCTGATTGCAGTAGGTGAACTCAAACAAAGGAAATAACTTGTGTCCTACCTTATAGCAGTTAACCCAGATTTTTCACTTTAGTCAGTTTTCTACAATTTTATTTCCTGAAACAAAGAGGAAAAATATGTACCAGTAGCTATGAAATGATAAAATATATATTCATGGGTTTGTTGCTATAATGTTGACAAAGATAAGATTTGTTACCGAAGTATTAGCTTGCTTAATGGTGATATGTTGAGATTGAAAGAAAATGTAATAACAGAGGAATAATAGAGCAATAAATAAAGAGGTACAGTAAAATGAGGTTAATCCGATCAGGTGGTGTCAATGCAGTCATTTATTGGTTTTTCCACATTTGGATAACTGAGCATAGCATTTTAACAATTACGTTGCAGCTGACCATTGTCATGAATACTTGACTAATCTATCAACTACAATGGTGTGTTGGAGTGCGCACAACCACCAAATTGCATTGTCAGTAGGTGTGATTCTTGTGCTACACTCATGTTGCCAACACAACAGTGCGCAAACTTGTGCTGGTGCCTATTACTTCTGAAGTGTAGCTGGTAAGTTGCAATATTATTGCTTGCATATGAACATCTTGTGATACAGTTTCGTATTTTTGTTCATCGCTAATAGTGCTTAGTCACTATGCAGGACTAATTACAAAATTGCATTTTTGTAGGGTGAGTCTGATCATGCGAGTATACCAGAAGGTTCTGTGACCAACACGGAAATCTAACTACAAACCGGAATGTCTTCTAAATGTGGTGCAAGCTGTCAGATCAGGAAAATTAAGCATCCAGAAAGATTCAGAGCATTACGCAGCTCCATTACAACATTAAATGACAAACTCAAAGAAAGGTACAAATACAAAATAGGCAGCCAACCAGCATCAACCAATAGTGAGGAAAAAAGCCTGGTCGAAGGATTATTGTGTTGTGCGAAATGAGGGTTCACTTTGAGGACTAATGATGTTAGGGGCATTGTACAGGCATATCTCAATCGAGCAGGGAGGACTGAAAATAGATTTTGTGACAATCGACCTGGGCAGGTGTGGGTAAAATCTTTTCTGAAAATAAGTAAAGAAGTAATGGTTAGGGTAAGTGAAAATGTGAAGAGGGTGAAGGCAGCAGTTAGCCAAGAAACTGTGATTCACTGCTTTAAAAACTTTGAAGTGGTCTTGAGTGGTGTCTCTCCCTCTAACTATGACAAGACAAACTTTTATGATGATCCTGGACAAGTGAAAGTAATAGTGAAGTGAGGTGCACAACATCCTGAAAGGATAGTGGATAGTTTTAAGTGAAGTATCAGTGTGATGGAAGCAGCTGCTGATGGTTCAGTCCTCCCACCATACACAGTTTATAGAGCAAAACACCTCTACAATACCTGGTCTGCAGGAAGCATAACTGATGCAGGTTACAATAGGAATCAAAGTGATTGGTTTGACCTAACAATGTTTGAATCATAATTTGTTGAAACTGTCTTCCCTTATGCCCAGCAATTAGAAGGACCTAAAGTGATTATAGGTGACAATCTCTTGAGTCATCTGTAACATAACATGATTAAACTGTGCCAGGAACAGAACATTAAATTTATGCTTCTACCACCTAATCCTACTCATTTGTGTCAGCCACTTGATGTGGCCTTTTTAGACCTTTAAAACTTTCTTAGAGAAATGTGCTAGATGATTGGAAAAGGAAGAATAGAGGAATGGTGCCAAAATCTGAGTTTCCTAGGTTGTTGAAAAAAACCTTTGAAAATATATTTATCACATCCAAATCAAATATAATATCTGGGTTCAGAATGCAGGAATTTTTCTTTTCCATCCCGATAAAGTCATTTTACAGATTCCAGAAGCAACCGATAACAATGCACATGGCACTAACTCATCAAAAGGTTCTTGGGCAGCAGCCATTGAAATGCATTTGAAACATGTTCGTTCTAATGAAACAAAAGGAAAGCTGCGCAAGCAAAGCATTTAGCATTAACTCTAGGAAAAGGAATTGTTAACAGTAACTTCAATGAAAATGATAGTGATGGGGCTGCAAGCAGGGAGATCCTATCTGGAACATCTAACAGTGATTTAGGACAGCACGAGTCAAATGAAAATGAAGAAATGTACAAGGAGAAGGATAAAGATTGGCATGAATTTAAAGAAACTGTTTTCACCATAGTCAAATTTCTTACAGAAGAAGAGGTTCAGGTTTTTTATTGGTAATATTGAAAGCATTTCTAATGACACCTATGAGATGACATTTGTGAGGAAGAAAGTTCTTGACAGTAATGTCTATTTTGTCTTTCAAGAATCTGACAATGCAACTGAGGTAGAAAGGGCCCAAATTATTAAAAATGTTGTCCAGAACATAGAAGGTGAGGTAAATTTATTTTTTAAGGGATAGATGATTATGACATTGAGTAAATACTCTTCACATTGATTATGACATACATTAACTAAAAATTAATATTTGTTTGTCAAATTTCAATTTTATTGCAAAAATCTCAAATTTAATGTGCTTGTAAAATTTTGTGTGGTCTAGAAATTGTAAAATTTAGTTGCAAATACAGCATTATATTTAAAAATATCAAAACAGTGGTCAGATTCGCTCCACTAGAAGTCTGATTCCGTTTCTGCATACAAAGTACAATGGTGATCAGATTCACCCCAACTGAGGAGTTTTTTTATTTAATCATATGGCTAGGGCCCCCCATAAGGCAGGCCGGTCTTTCAATTTGACACCACTTCGGCGACCTGCAGTTGATGAGGATGATAGGATGATGATGAGGGCAACACCACCCAGTCCCTGGGCGGAGAAAATTCCGCGACCCAGCTGGGAATTGAACCCAGGCCCAGAGGATTGACAATCCGTCACGCTGACCATTCAGCTACCAGGGGCAGACAACTGAGGAGGTGAAACCACTCAACAATTAACTTAAAATAATAACTGCAATTATAAACTAAAAATAACATAATACATGAATATGTCATTTTATCAAGGTTGTGAA
Organism: Schistocerca piceifrons; assembly: GCF_021461385.2. Taxonomy (NCBI): domain Eukaryota; kingdom Metazoa; phylum Arthropoda; class Insecta; order Orthoptera; family Acrididae; genus Schistocerca; species Schistocerca piceifrons. The sequence goes on along the minus strand of NC_060140.1, from coordinate 421,318,248 downwards.
ATTAACATTCAGAATTTTTATTTCTATATCACAACAGTAAATAGACAAATTTTTTTTAAAAAGCTGTCATTTTTGATAGAATTCATTTCATTTGATGAGTAGGATAAAATCTGTATTTTTTTGTCTCAGTCTCAGTAAATCAAGTCAAGGATTACTACTACTTTACACTAATTGCTACTGAAAGTATTTCATTCTTACTGTATGTTATAGACTCTTGTGCATATTATATTAAATTTTTGTCAAAAATATTTTATAAAAATAAAAGATATTGTGATACCTCTGCTGGGGGCTACTTTTGCCATCTCACAATACCAGCAGTCCAGAATGAGGAGCAAACAAGATCCCTCACTGGGAATGCCTGAGATGTGGATACTGGAGGCATTTTGCAACCACACCAATGAAAGAGGATGCTCTCACCTTGCTTAGGCATAAACACCTTGCGATAGCCTGGTGGACAATAAGAAGCATGGCAAAAACTGATGAATGCTTGCAGCCACTGGGATGAGCCATAGACATATGTATCAAGAATGCACAAGTGATCATGTGTAAATTCTTACGGCTGAGAGCAGCCATTTTTATCTGCCTTAAAAGCGAGAATGTTTTGAGAATTCAAGCACCCCACAGGCTTTGGGAGGAAGTGTAGACACAAAGTGCTAAGAATTCGCACAAGGGAGTGAGACTAAAGAATTATGTATTAAATCAGCCTGCTTAAAAGGAATTTTTCTGGATGGGAAGGTTGTTGCTAACAAATCACGAACACCTGCAGATTCTTGGATGAAGCACAAACATGAGACTGTCCAGGCCACATCTGGTGAGAGCCATTAAAAAGAAGTGTTGTGTGGTTACTTTCACCCCAATTTAAGAATGCGGAAAAATATTGAAACAATATGTGACCAATGCTGGGAACAGCACTGACAGTGAAATTGTGAGAAAGATGCCAATTCCAGAGTCATGCATCAGCCCTTGCAAGACAGAATTTTCATCCTGTAATGAGAGGTGTGGTCATGAAACAGAGATCAGTCATTGGGCACCATAGCAAATTTAGTCAATCAATGACAATGTTGAAAGGAGGAAGATTTGTAGAAGTTGTTGTCCTTAGAGATGGATGAGGGGTAAAGAAGAGTGTCAGTGAGACAGCATGGAAGCAAGAGATAGGAGCTCTTCCATCCATTTCCAAAATCTACCTTCCTACATCACATTAACACTGCTTTGGCTATGACAACACATGGCAACCTGTCAACACAGACACCTTCCAGGTCCTTGCTGCACAGGAAGAACAGCTGCAAGGTGACATGGCATATAAAGCCAGCACAAACCGCTGACATCACCACATGATGAATGACCATGAAGAATGGTGAGATGAGTCACACCTCCCCTCCTTCCCCTTAGTAACCAAGTCATGTCCATACCCAGTCAAATCAGCCCTGAGATTTGTAATTTTATTTACAGAAAGTACTGTCATAAAAGCTAATATTTCATGTTTTAATCATCTAAACAGTATGTTCCATTCACTTATCAATCCCCTAATCTCATAGCCTTTCCTATCTGGGTTCAGTAAATTGTTGATGCCACTTCATAACAGGTTCCCAGAGTGGTGAAATCTCACTGGTAATTTGCATGATATGTGATATCACATAGCATCTTGAAGGCTTCATTTTGATACCCAGCCTAAGACTTTCTCATTATTCATATACATGTCATTTCATGGCAGAAAGCAGAATTTTTCTCAATTCAGTACATTTTTGGCACCCAACATGCAGCAATATAATTAGTACTCTGCATGTCAGTTTATGATTGAGGTCAAAGAATTCTCAGTTCATAACATTTTTGTACCCCCAACATGGACTGACCTCATAGGTAATTTGAATGCTGTGTGATATTACAAAGAATTCTTGATTCACCATATCTTTGGTGCCCAGCAAGGGGTGATCTCATTATTCATTTACATGTTACAAGGCATGTCCAGAAAGTAAGCTTCCTTATTTTTTTAAAATATAGATAATATAGTTACATGAAAAACTTTATTGGCAATGAGTACAGCAATGTTTGAGCTATTTTTTGAGATATTTACGAAAAGAACTGAGACACTTGTCGTATCGTAGGATCAACTTTTGTATTCCTTGTCATAGAAGTTTGCTGCATGCGAGTGGAACCAGCATGTGACAATCATCTTCTGCTCTTCGTCATTGTCAAGACACTGGCTGGAGGACAAGAATTTCTTGAGGTGCAAGAAAAAATGGAAATCACAGGGAGCAAGGTCAAAACTGTATGCTGGATGTTCAAACAGCTCCCAGCCAAAATTCTGCAAAGCAGTTGCTGTGCCACAAGCCTTATGGGGATAAGCATTGTCATACATCAATAAGCACTCCATACCTCTTATCCTGAATATCATGTTGCAGTTTCCACACTGTTTCACACTAATGGTCAGTGTTCATTGTTTTACCTCCTGGCAGGAAGTCAATGAGCAGAATGCCCTTCCTGTCCCAGAACACTGTGCACATCACTCTCTGAACCAATACAGTCTGCCTGAATTTCATCTTGACTGGAAATCCACTGTGATGCCATTGTATTGGCTGCTGCTTGGTTTCTGGGGTCAAGTGAGAAATTCACATCTCATCACCCATGATGATCCTGTCAAAGAACTTGTTGTTGTCATCATGATACTACTGCAGAAATGTCAATGCTACTACAAAACATTTTGTTTTGTGCTTAGGTGTCAGGTTTTTCAGCACACACCTGGCACACGATTTCTTGAAGACCAGGTGCTTAGCGACAATTTCATACAAGGATCATGATATCTGCAGAAAATGCCTGCTGAGCTCTGCATTCATGAAGTGACAGTTCTCCAGAATGTGCTGCCACACCAGCTTGACCAGTTGATTACTGATGAGGGACACTCACCCACTGTGCTCTTCATCATGGAAACTTCGATGACCATCAGAAAAAAGCCTACAACAGCAATGCAACATCTGTATGCTCATGATGTTCTACCCCTAGACCTGACAGAGCTAATGATGAATATTAGTGGGCACTATGTTTTGTGCATTAAGACATTAAAAAATCTTATCACTGAGTAAACCTTGCAGGCATCAGGGAAAAGAATAAGAGATGCCATTTTGTGGCACTGCTATATGGTACTGTCACTAGAAGGGACCTGTCTGGCTGATATTTGATTGGCACAGCATAGGTCTGTTATGCACACACAATTTTCCTGACTAAATATGTCTGCTTTAAAGGAAACAACATCTGGAAAACTACTTTCTGGCTGCACCTCGTATTTCACGTCAGAGAGGAGAATTTTTGAGTTCATGAAAATATTGAGGTAGTAATTGTTTTATATGGTAATGTCTCACAATTTTAAGAGAAAAGGTAGACATGGTCCCTCATAAAATTAAAATTATATAATCGAATGTTTTGATTTGTCATTGATTAAATTTTATGTAATGGTTCCAAAGGCAAAAGAAAACAGGGAAGTGCTAGGGAATACTTTGTGGCATTATATAAATTTGGCATACTTTTCTACCAGGGTGAACTGTATAAAGATTAATAGCCTCTATTAAGCACATTTTACTGAAAATGGATGCGGGACATTACTAAAGATTCTAAGCTTATGTCCAAGGAAGAATAAAATGGAGTTTGTGGGTATGGGGAAAGCTGTTAATCTCATCATATGACAGGAAATGCCATGCACTCTTGAGCTAGGAGACATCACAACAGTGTATCTGCTGTGAAACTATTACTACATTACATACGACGCAACTTCTGAAAGATGAAAACCGAATTTTGGAAACTTTTTTGCTGCCGTATTTACATGTTAAGGTCTGTAGCAGATTTTCTCACTCAGTTAAATAAGTTAAATATGGCACTTGGAAAACTTATGATTTAGTCAGCACAATCACTATTTTTCTTCAGTCAGATGAGGGGTAAACAGCTTCCATCTAATACTTCTACTTATAATTTACTGTACAAAAACCCACTCCATCCATACTAGCTGAAAATTTTTAACAACAAGATGAAACCTGAAAGCCCAAGCATGTTTCAAAACTGCTGTCAAAATTGATTGCAGAATTGGAAAACTGGCAACTTTAAGCAGGTTTCAAGAATCGGTTTTGAAGTGTTTACATGACCACCCAGAAGCAGCATTGGGAAACTGGTTTACAAAATCCAGTTTTGAGAACTTCATGTATACGGGGTGTATGTTTTGTGAGTGCAGTCATTACAGCAAGTGGCAAAAACAGACAAGTGAAATCAGAAAAAAATTATTTTATCTTATTGTAAGAGTGGAGGAAGTTGTCTGGTGAGACTGTGTTGCATTTTGTTTGCTGTAGGGTGCAAATTAAAGAAAGAAACATAACTAATACCAGAGGTAATTATAAGCTTTTACCAACCTCTAACAAAAACTGGAAAAATTACAACTTAATACACTATTATAAGAATTAAATTTTCATAGATTCCATTAAAACACTTTGCTGATGTCAGTGAGACCTAGCAGTCACGAAAAATTTCAAATGCTCAAACATATCTGCCTAGGTGAAAGCAAGAAAACTCGTTTTATGAAAAACCGTATCTGTTGCATTTATTGAGTTTTCTAAAAAAAGTTCCTCGATTTTGAGGTGGTTAATTGTGATGTGTCGGCAGCTGGGCCAACACCTTGTAGATCGAGATGGCTGAAAATGCACGCTAGACTAACGCAGACGGGCGTGAAGTACTGGAACAGGCTACGTAATTAATGCTATGAAGAAAAGTACGTAGCTGGATTAATACTTATCTTTAATCAATCATTGTGGTACATCGCTCTTGACTATACACAGGAGACTTTAATTACAATCACTGTAAGGCTAATGGCGCCTTGCTAGTTTGTAGCCATTAACTTAGCTGAAGGCTATTCTGTCTCTCGGCTAATGAGAGAGAAAGGCTTCGTACATCTAGTCGCTAGCTAGGTCGTCCGTACAACTGGGGCGAGTGCTCGTCCGTATCACGAGACCTGCCTTGTGGTGGCGCTAGGTCTGCGATCACACAGTGGCGACACGCGGGTCCGACATGTACTAAATGGACCGCGGCCGATTTAATCTACCACCTAGCAAGTGTGGTGTCTGGCGGTGACACCACATTCCTCCCCCGCAAATCGGCGAACGGTCGTGAGATAAGGCTTCCGCCCGCCGTGGGGAGGACCCCATGTTGACGTATGCGATGAGGTGGGGAGCCTAACAACAGGCGAGGCTGTGCCACCCGCACCCGGCCATTCGGTCCGAGGGGAGCTAGGAAACGCCTGAAAACCTAGTCCAGGGTGCACGTCAACATGCGGTGTATGCGCCCGTAAAGAAACAGGAGGGGCCGAAGGGTCTACCTCCATTGCGTCGGGGTAGCCGACGCGCGATGACGTCATGTGGTCCGGAGCGGGCGGGAGTTCCATGGCGGAGGACAGCTGGTCACGGGAAGCGATCGGCGGCGCGTGACCCTGGGAGGCGCTTGGCGGCTGCAGCGAAGCGTCGAATGCGGGCGGCACCGGCCGGAGGACCGGCGGCTGCGGCGGCAGCGACGGCGGCGGCGGCTGCTGCGGCGGCGCGTCGCCATGGGGCAAAATGGAAGGCATCGTCGGTAACACCTGGGGATGAGGCGAGCCAGTAGATGGGTCCCCAGGGCGCTGACCGGACGGCACCGTCGCTGAAAGCAGACGGGGAGCGGCAGAACCCGTGCGACGACAGAGGCGCAGCTGATTGAGATGCCGACGCACCTCACCAGAGGCCCCCAAAACCAAATACATCGCGCGGCCGAGGCAGCGAAGAATGCGCCCTGCGAGCCAACGCCGTGAACCTCGATAGGTGCGATAAAATACAACGTCGCCTGGAGCAAAAGCAGGAGTCTGCCGCTGCACAGGAACCTGATGCGGCGGATGCAGCAAAGACATCAAGGTGCGATGAGGACGACCGTGGAGCAACTCAGCCGGCGAGCGACCATCTCGGGGCTGAGAGCGATACGAAGACAAAAAGAGCAACAATGCGTCCTCCCGAGAATGCGACTCTTTCAATTTCAACATCCGTGACTTGAAAGTCCGGACCAATCGTTCAGCGGCACCGTTAGACTGAGGCGTAAACGGCGCGGATGTCAGATGTTGAATACCATTTGCCTGGCAGAATGACGGAAATTCTGCGGACATGAATTGTGGGCCATTGTCGGAAACAATAGTCTGCGGAAGACCTTCAATGCAAAAGATAGCAGACAACGCTTGGATGGTGGCGGAGGACGTCGTGGAAGACATCCGGACAACAAAAGGAAAATTACTGAATGAATCTACCACAACCAACCATCGAGCATTCCAGAATGGACCAGCAAAATCAATGTGCAAGCGTTGCCAAGGGGAAGTGGCTTTCGGCCATGCAAAGACTTTCCGCGGCGGTGCGGATTGGTGTTCGGCACACGCCATGCAAGAAGAACACATATTCGTAATCGCAGCATCTATTCCGAACCAAGTACAGTGCTGACGAGCAAGTTGTTTCGTTCGCACTATACCCCAATGTCCTTGGTGAAGAAGCCATAAAACAGAGGACTGTAACGAACGTGGGACCACGACTCTGGACTGATCATTATCAGAACGCAACAACAAAACACCACGTCGAACAAAAAGTCTCTCCTTGTGAGCAGAAAATCTGCGAACCAACGGATCCTCGATCCGAGACTTTGACAAAGGCCATTGCGTAGCAACAAAACGTAAAACAGTAGCAAGGACAGGGTCAGCAGCTGTGGCGGTAGCTACACGACGAAAATCAATCGGAAACGATTCGACCACGTCATCAGTTTCCGCACCAATGAACATGCAAGCAAGTTCGGAAGAATCGAATGCTTTATCCTCAGCAACAGGCAAACGGGACAACGCATCAGCGTTTCCGTGCTTAGCAGTGGACCGATACAAGATATCGTAGCGGTACTGCGAGAGGAAAATAGACCAGCGCATGAATTTCTGCGCTGTACGCGGAGGTACAGGCTTGTTCGGATGAAAAAGCGATGTCAAAGGTTTGTGGTCTGTGATGATGGTAAAGTGACGACCATACAAGAAATCATGGAACTTAGTAACACCAAACACGAGAGCCAAAGCTTCTTTCTCTATCTGGGAATAATTTCTTTGCGCAGACGAGAGCAATTTGGACGCAAAGGCAATAGGGCGATCATGCGAGCCAACTTTGTGCGCAAGGACAGCACCGATCCCGAAATCCGATGCATCTACCATCGACAAAAGGGGTTTTTGGGGATCGAAAGGCGTGAGGCACGTATTAGAAAGCAACGCCGATTTCAACTGGCGAAAGGCGCGTTCGCATTCCGTCGTCCAGACGAACGGAACACCTTTACGGCGTAAGCGATGAAGCGGAGCTGAAATGGAAGAGGCATTGCGCATATATTTGTGATAATAGTTAATTTTACCCAACACACTCTGTAGCTGTTTCACATTGCGAGGGGAAAGTAAATCTTGTATGGCACGGAGGTGCTCTGGACTCGGATGTATGCCTTGGGCATTGATGACATGGCCCAGGTATGGTAAGTCACGAGCAAAAAACACACATTTGTCCTTCCTCAAGCGAAGACCATTTTGTCGCAAGACCTGAAATAACGTTCGTAGGTTCGCAAGATGATCTTCTTCTGTCTGTCCGGAGATCACTATATCGTCCAGATAGTTTGCTGCAGTAGGGACCGACGCACAAATAGTTTGTAAATATTGCTGAAACAATGCAGGGGCGGATGCACACCCGAACGGCAGTCTTTTGAACCTGTACAATCCAAGATGCGTGTTAACCACCAATGCACGCTGGGATTCGTCGTCCACAGGTATTTGCAAGTACGCATCGGCTAGATCCAACTTCGAAAAATATTTTCCCGGGCACAGTTTAGCAAAAAGATCTTCCGGGCGGGGCAAAGGAAAAGTAGCAGTCACTAGTTGTGGATTCACTGTGGCCTTGAAGTCCACGCAAAGTCTCAATTTTCCGGAAGGTTTTGGCAAAATTACTAAGGGTGAGGCCCAGAGAGAAGCTTGCACACGTTCAATTACACCCTGTGATTCTAGATCGTTTAATGTTCTTGCGACCTCATCACGCAATGCGTGGGGAACATTGCGCGCTCTGAAAAATTTCGGTTGCGCGTTTACTTTCAGTTCCAAATGTGCTGCATAGTTTTTAGCGCAACCTAAGCCCGGTGCAAAAATGTCTGCAAATTCGTCACATAAGCGAGAAACACTGTCTGAAGGCACAGTCTGATTCACTGATAGCACTTGATTTACAATAGACATGTTAAACAACTGAAATAAATCTAAGCCGAACAAGTTCACTGCAGTAGAAGAACGAAGAACGTAAAACGACACAAGTTTTGTTTGTCCCTTATATGTTGCAAAAAGAGTGCACTGTTCGAACACAGAAATTGTCTGTCCGGAATAACTTTTTAGTGTAACATTTGTGGCACGCAATGGAGGTGTGCCCAGTCGTTTGTACGTGTCGTGATTGAGCAATGAAACTGCAGCTCCGGTATCGAGCTGGAAGGGTATCACTTTGCCTTCAAAGTCTAAGTCCACAAAAAGTTTATTGTCCTGCGGACGACAAGAGCGACTAGTTTGTGCAATTGGAATAGACACTGGGACAGAATCACTTGCTAATTGACGTGATTTCCGGCGACGTCGACGCACAGTTTTTGTGGGACGAACACAGTCACTGTTAGAGAAAGTGTCACTGGACGAAGTGGAATTATCTACATGAATGTCCATGGGCGAAGGTCCACGAGCCTGAGTGTCCTTGGTTCGATTCCGGCGCGAAGCAAAGGGGCTGGAATGATTGTGATTGTCTGATCGGAGCTTTTTCTGGCAAACACTTTGAACATGTCCTTTCCTATTGCAGAAAAAGCAAAGAGCTTGGCGTGATGGGCAATGTTCACGTGAATGTCTAGTAGCACACCGCGGGCATGATTTCACTGCATTTGTGGGCTGGCGCGGCACACGTGGCTTAGAGCGCGGCGTCAGCTGCGTTTGTTTGCGCGAGGGCAGTTGACTGGGCCGCGCAGCTCGCCCGGCGGGCCGGTTAATGTTACACACTGCTGGCGAAGTTTCAAAAGATTCCTGAGCACAGTCAAGTGTGTCTTGTCTATCCAATATGTCTATCACTTGTTGAAGGGAGGGATTAACTAGTTTCAATATTTGCTCCCGTATGCGAACATCAGAAACGTCCTGTGCAATAGCATCACGCACCATTGTATCTGAATAAGAAAGACCACAGTCACAGTCAAAGGCACAGTCCCTAGTAAGTCCTTGCAATGTTGCTACCCACTCCCTATTAGTTTGACCGGCCGTACGTCTTGTACGAAAAAACGTATACCGTTTTGCAACCACATTAACTGTTTCTTAGAAATAGGCATCTAAAGCAGACAAAATTTCCTCGTAGGACAGAGTTGCTACGTCGCGTCGGGGAAACAATTTCACTATCACACGGTATGTGGACACACCGACACAAGAAAGCAAAAACAGCTGCCGCTCATTACCTTGAATTCTGTAGGCGGCGAGGTGGAAGGCAAACTGGCGGGACCATTCCCGCCAAGTCTCGTGGGTTTCATCAAAACTTCGAAATGGTGGTGCAACGGCAGGTTGTGGCTGCGGTACCGGTGAAGCGGCGGCGGCCGCATCAGTTTGAATGGCATGTTGACCCTGGACGAGCTGTCCAAGGGCATCCAATAACGCCTGCGTCTGCTGATTCTGCAAGCGATAAAATTCGGACAGTACATCTGGCGAATGTGGCGAAGCCATGACACAAATAAATTAGGGCAAAGTAAAACACAAGATCCTTTGTAGACTCGTCGCCATGTGATGTGTCGGCAGCTGGGCCAACACCTTGTAGATCGAGATGGCTGAAAATGCACGCTAGACTAACGCAGACGGGCGTGAAGTACTGGAACAGGCTACGTAATTAATGCTATGAAGAAAAGTACGTAGCTGGATTAATACTTGTCTTTAATCAATCATTGTGGTACATCGCTCTTGACTATACACAGGAGACTTTAATTACAATCACTGTAAGGCTAATGGCGCCTTGCTAGTTTGTAGCCATTAACTTAGCTGAAGGCTATTCTGTCTCTCGGCTAATGAGAGAGAAAGGCTTCGTACATCTAGTCGCTAGCTAGGTCGTCCGTACAACTGGGGCGAGTGCTCGTCCGTATCACGAGACCTGCCTTGTGGTGGTGCTAGGTCTGCGATCACACAGTGGCGACACGCGGGTCCGACATGTACTAAATGGACCGCGGCCGATTTAATCTACCACCTAGCAAGTGTGGTGTCTGGCGGTGACACCACAAATTGTAATATAGTAGCACAGTAAAAGAAAGTATGTGAACTGAGTACACTTCCTGTAGAAATTACTGAAGTAAAAGAATCTGTGCTTGTGTCCATAGAATTATTACAAAAATGTTACAAAGCAGATAGATAACAAGCATAATATATAAGATAAACTGTTAAGAAATATAGAGATGAGACTATAGAAAAGTTTCCTCACATAAATGAAAGTCACAAACAAATACAGAGTCAGATTAAGAGTTTAGGATGCACTGTAAATTCCAGAATGGAGAAAACAAAAGAAGAGGTGGTAGAGAAGATTAAGAAAGCTAGCACACTTTTCATAATAAAGTTGAAAGATCATTTAATAAATCATCTTGAGTGGGGAAGAATGTACAGCTTTCATTCCAGGTAACAAAGAGGAAACTACAGTGGTACTAATTCAGCTGAAGATGGTATGCCACAAAGATTATGAGTTAGAAGTATGATAGATTGTGTCTGGTGAGAATAGACAGGACTGAATGGAAAATGAAAATTAGGGTAAAAGAAGAGTGGAAATCACTTTCCTTGTTTCAAACGGAAAGGGGTGACCTATCAAGTCACATTTTTGAAATCTTTTCAAGGGTATTTACCCACACTGTGGAACAGTAGTAGAAGTATTAGATTTATAGTTAGTCATTTAGATGGAGGTATTTCACAGTGAGCTACATTCAGTATGAACTGTTTTCTCACAGTAGGATAATTTATGTGTGCATTCAAATCAAGTTATAGGTGAGGGAATATTCAAAGAAAAGTAAGACTTGCATTGTTTGGCCCTCAGAGATGTAATGGTAGCTGGAGCTGGTATAGAAACTTCAAGGAAAACTATCTTAATCATGAAAGAACTGACATGCAAACTTTATCTTATCAAAGTTTTAATCACATGATTACCAGATAGAGCAAGCAAACATTTAGTAAGCGAAAAGTGGACTCCGGCCTCACCTTTATTAGCATTGCTAGACTAGTTCAACTACCCCAACAAATCAAGAGATAAAACTGAAACAAAAGTAGATAACTGACTAGATGTGATTGGAGATAAAAACAAAATGAGCAATGGAAAAGGGAGATTTCAAAAAGAAAACAGGAACTTTTACAGTGGTTATCAATATCACAATTACTGGAGACAAAGAGAAAGAGTCAATAGCTGAGGCTGGAATAATAATAAGAGTAGTAATAGTAATGAGAGCTATAATAATTGTGATAATCATGAAAATGTACAAATGGTGATACAGGAAGTTTCAAGGAACACCAATCCTGTTTCAGTGCTTTCTACATCTCAGGACAAAATGGGTTCAAAAGTGCATTTTTAAAGTGTCAAGAACAAAAGCCCCCAAGGTGAGAAATTGCTTATGGAAAAACAAGTATCAGAAGAACAGGTTTCAACCCTCATAATCCCAGAATACATAGAAGAGCATCTAATAGAATTTTTGCTAGACATGGGTAGCCAAGTGAGCCAATATTTTTAAGAACACCAAATAATTGGGGGGTGATGTTCAGTCCATGTCACTAATGTGCAAGTTATGGATTTGAATGATTTGAAAGGAAGTAGAGGTAGAAGTTTTGGTAACATTCCAAATTTCAGGAATAGCTATGGAACAATCCATGTACCAGATTCACTCATCAGTGTTATTAGGTATGGACTGGATGATGAGTCGTGGTGTCCCGAACTTACCAAGAGAAATGCTGTGAATACCTGTCAAAGGAAGAAAAACTTGACTCAAGTTAAGTAACAGACAGTTACAAGCAGATCCAACAGAGTGGGACAGTAGTTGGAAAATGAAAGTGGAAAGAGGAGCAAAAGTTATTAATAATAATAAAAATGGAAGTGGTAAGGAGGATGTACAAAAGGAAACACATCAGATGATTGGCTGGGGTGCAACTGAACAGTACTTATTATAACCTGGTAATGGTGGTAAAGAAAGCAAATAGTGACATTAGATTGTTGTTGGGTGCTAGCACACTCAGCAAAATAAATGAAATAAAAAGAAATAGACGCCTTTCTATGTTGGTACTAATCCACAACGTTAAGTTCTTAAGTAGACTTGATCTGACTGCTGGTTATTGGCAGATGCCATTAATGGTGGAATCTAGGAAATACATGGCTTTTCTTTTCAAAGGTAGATGTTTATCACTTCAGAGGTCTACCTTTTGGCCTAAATGTATCAGGTGCTGGATTTATATGAGCTGTAGAACTTGCCTTGGGAGAGAAGTTGTCAGAGAAGGTTTTTGTCTATGTAAATGATGTACTGGTTCATTACTAAATCTAAAGAAGCATTGAGTATAACGTGAAAAATGTCAAGAAGACTGGGAATTAACTAACTAAGAACTTAGCAATCCATGGATATTAGGTTGGGTGGTTGGTTTTGGGGAAGGAGACCAGACAGCGTGGTCATCGGTCTCATCGGATTAGGGAAGGATGGGGAAGGAAGTCGGCCGTGCCCTTTTAGAGGAACCATCCCGGCATTTGCCTTGAGTGATTTAGGGAAATCACGGAAAACCTAAATCAGGATGGCCGGACGCGGGATTGAACCGTTGTCCTCCCGAATGCGAGTCCAGTGTCTAACCACTGCGCCACCTCGCTCGGTGGATATTAGGACATCCTGATTTAAGTAAAGAATTTTGCAATAGATGCTTTGAGATAAGGTCCTGGATGTGAGGTGTTTCAAGAGTTCTATGAAGAAAGCAGAAAACAACACTACCCTTGCTTTTACAGTAGACATTTGAGACAATGTGAACAAAACTAGTTATACTTTCAAAAGAGAACTCTAGCTGTAGTTTGGACGTTAAAGAAATTTAAATATATTTTCTTTGGATGAAAGAATTGTAAATGTGTGTTCAGGCCACCAAGCTTTAAAGTTTTTCGTTACTACCAAACTGTTGCATAGTAGATTAGTTAGGTGGGCTCTTCTTCAGAAAGTGTTCAACATCAAGATATGATACACACAGGGTGAAGAAAATAATGTGATGGATGCTGTGTCTCATTAAATCTTTGGGTACAGAGACAAGTAAACTGCATAGAAATGGGAAAGAAATTTACTGTGCCTAGAGTGAACAGCCCCTTCCATGAACCATGGACCTTGCCACTGGTAGAGAGGCTTGTGTGCCTCAGCTATACAGATAGCCGTACTGTAGGTGCAACCACAATGGATGGGTATCTGTTGAGAGGCCAGACAAACCTGTGGTTCCAGAAGAGGGGCAGCACCCCTTTCAGTAGTTGCAGGGGCTGCAGTCTGGATGATTGACTCATCCGGCCTTATAACATTAACCAAAACAGCCTTGCTGTGCTGGTACTGTGAATACTTCAAAGCAAGGGGAAACTACAGCCATAATTTTTCCCAAGGGCATGCAGCTTCACTGTATGGTTAAATGATGATGGCGTCCTCTTGGGTAAAACATTCCAGAGGTAAAAGCTCTTCTGCAAACTTCTGTGAGGTTTGGAAGGTATGAGATGAGGTACTGGCAGAATTGCAGCTGTGAGGGCGGGTCGTGAGTCATACTTGGGTAGTTCAGTTGGTAGAGCACTTGTCCGTGAAGGGCAGAGGTCCTGATTTCGATTCTCGGTCCGGCACACAGATTCGATCCGCCAGGAAGTTTCATATCAGCGCACACTACGCTGCAGAGTGAAAATCTCATTCAGTCTGGTCGTTGACCTCGCAGATTCTAGCGTCCCACCAGATACAACTAATGCCAGTTGTTCTCATAGCTTACACAATAGTGCACGAGACTGCTCAGCCTTTGGTTTGGGTTCAATCCTTTCTACTACCCCAAGTCCAATTTTTGGATTGTACCATTATTCTGTTTTAGGAAACCAAATGATCACATTTAGCGGCACTGTAAGTTGTAGGACGCTTGAATCTGAGTGTGCAATGGCCAGATAGGCTTACTTCAATGCTAATTAACTCGGAAACTGCACAACGTATCGAATTTTTTCTTAACAATTATTTCTCAGCACAACCTATCCTGCAAAAACCTAACAAGCTTTTCAGGTTCTTTCTGCTTCTGGCCTCTCTCTCTCTCTCTCTCTCTCTCTCTCTCTCTATATATATATATATATATATATATATATATATATATATCTGTGTGTGTGTATGTGTGGTGTCACCGCCAGACACCACACTTGCTAAGTGGTAGCCTTTAAATCGGCCGCGATCCGTTAGTATACGTCGGACCCGCGTGTCGCCACTGTCAGTGACTGCAAACCGAGCGTCGCCACATGGCAGGTCTAGTCTAGAGAGACTCCCTAGCACTCGCCCCAGTCGTACAGCCGACTTTGTTAGCGATGGTTCACTGTCTACATACGCTATCATTTGCAGAGACGACAGTTTAGCCATACCCTTCAGCTACGTCATTTGCTACGACCTAGCAAGGCGCCATATTCAGTTACTATAATTACTTCGAGAATGTATTCTGAACACATAATATCGTGAATCATGTACCGTCAAGAGCGACGTTCATCATTAATGGATTAAAGTTAAGTATCAAACTAATTACGCCCGCTTTCTGAATTCTCATTCCTTGTCATGTTCCAGACCTCACGTCAGTATAGTTCTTCCCTTCTCACGCCAGCCTGCGTGAGCTAAAACGCGTGCATTTCTGCCTTCACTCGCAACACGATATTGGTTCTTCTGATAACACAAAAATGGCGACGAGGAGTACAAACGGTGTTCTTAACTATACTGACATATGTTGTGGAGACTGCCCTGATTTAACTGTGTAATGGCTTCGCCACGATCTCCAGGTGTACTGATCGAATATTATCGCTTACAGAATCAGCAGACGCAGGCATTACTGGATGCTCTTGGACAGCTCGTCCAGGGTCAATGTGCAATGCAAAACGATGCGGCAGCCGCCGCACCGCTAATGCAGCCACAAAATGCAGTTGCACCGACCTTCAGACCTTTTGATGCTACACTGGAAAGTGCGACGGAGTGGTCACGCCAATTTGGATTCCATCTCGCCGCCTACAGAATTCAAGGTAATGAGCGGCAGCCTTTTCTTTTGTCGTCCGTCGGTGTGCGAACCTACCGTGTAATAGTCAAATTATTTCCCCGACGCGAAGTAGCAACTCTGTCCTACGAAGTAATTTTGTCTGCATTAGATGCATATTTCAAACAATTAGTCAATGTAGTTGCGAAACGGTATACCTTCTTTCGTACAAAATGTATGGCAGGTCAGACTAATCAGGAGTGGGTTGCAACCTTGCAAGGCCTTACTAGGGATTGTGCTTTTGAGTGTCAATGTGGACTCCCATATTCAGATACTATGGTACGTGATGCAACTGCACAGAACGTTTCTGATGTTCGTATAAGGGAACAGATTTTGAAACTAGTCAATCCCTCCCTTCAACAAGTGATGGACATATTGGATCGGCAGGACACACTTTGCTCAGGAATCATTTGAAACTTCGCCAGCCGTGTGTCAGGTTAACCAGCCCCTCCGGGTGAGCTACACAGAGCAGTAAACAGCTCTCGCGCCTGACCACACTGCTGCCGCCAGGCTCTCAGCCACGTGTGCCACGTCGACAAGCAAATGTAGGGCTCAAATCATGCCCGCGGTGCGCTACTAAACATTCGCGTGAGAATTGGCCGTCACGCCAAGCTATTTGGTTTTACTGTAATAACAAAGGACATGTCAGAGTGTTTGCCAGAAAAAGCTCAGTTCGGAAACTCCAAACCACTCCAGGCCCTTTGCTTCGCGCCGGAATTGGAATCGAACCAAGAACACTCAGGCTCGCGAAACTTCGCCCATGGACATTCATGTCGTTCATTCTACTCCGCCCAGTGCCACTCTCTCTAACAGTGACTGTGTTTGTCCCACAAATAGTGTGCGTCGACATCGATGGAACTCCCGTCAAGTCGCAAGTGATTTTGTACCGGTGTCAGTTGATGCTGCACAAGACAGTCGCTCTTGTCGTCAGCAGGACAATAAACTTTTTGTAGACTTGGATATTAACGGCAAAGTGTACCATTCCAGCTCGATACCGGTGCTGCAGTTTTACTGAACAATCAAGACACTTACAAACAGCTGGGCACACCTCCGTTGCGTGCCACAAGTGTTACGTTAACTAGCTATTCAGGTCAAGAGATCCCTGAGTTAGGACAGAGCAGCCTTCTTGCAACATACAAAGGAGAAACAAAACTTATGTCATTTTACGTCCTTCGTTCTTCTTCTACAGTGAACTTGTTTGGTTTAGATTTATTTCAGTTGTTTAACGTGTCTATAGTAAATCAGGTTCTATCAGTGAACCAGACTGTGCCGTTAGACAGTGTTTCTCGTCTATGTGACGAATTTGCAGACATTTTTTCACCGGGCCTCGGTTGTGCTAAGAACTATAAAGCACTTTGGAACTGAAAGTAAACACGCAACCGAAATTTTTCAGAGTTGGCAATGTTCCCCACGCATTGTGTGAAGAGGTCGCAAAAACATTACACGATTTGGAATCACAAGGTGTAATTGAACATGTGCAGGCTTCTCTCTGGGCATCACCCTTAGTAATTTTGCCAAAACCTTCGGGAAAATTGAGACTCTGTGTGGACTTCAAGGCAACAGTGAATCCACAACTAGTGGTTGCAACTTTTCCTTTATCCCGCCCGGAAGATCTTTTTGACAAACTGTGCCCAGGCACATATTTTTCGAAGTTGGACCTAGCAGATGCATACTTGCAAATACCAGTGGACGAAGAATCCCAGCGCGTTTTGGTGGTTAACACGCATCTTGGTTTGTATCAATTCAAACGACTGCCATTCAGGTGTGCATCCGTCCCTGCATTGTTTCAGCAATACCTACAAACTGTTTGTGCGTCGGTCCCTACTGCAGCAAACTATCTGGACGATATTGTGACCTCCGGAAAGACGGAAGAAGAACATTTAGCCAATCTCAGAACATTGTTTCAGGTCTTGCGACATAATGGTCTCGTTTAGGGAAGGACAAATGTGTGTTTTTTGCTCGTGACTTGCCATACCTGGGCCATGTACTCAATGCCCAAGGCATACATCCCAGTCCAATGCACCTCCGTGCCATACAAGACTTGCAGCAGCTACAGAGTGTGCTGGGAATAATCAACTATTATCACAGATATGTGCCGCATGCCTCTTCCATTTCAGCTCCGCTTCATCGCTTACGCCATAAAAGGTGTGCCGTTCGTCTGGACGACGGAATGCGAACGCGCCTTTCGCTGGTATTTGCCTTACGCCATTCGACCCCCGGCAGCCCCTTTTGTTGATGGTGGATGCATCGGATTTCGGGATCGGTGCTGTGCTAGCGCACAAAGATGTCTCGCATGATCGTCCTATTGCCTTTGCGCCCAAATTGCTCTCGTCTGTGCAAAGAAATTATTCACAGATCGAGAAAGAAGCATTGGCTCTCGTATTTGGTGTTACAAAGTTTCATGACTTCTTGTATGGTTGTCACTTTACCATAATCATAGACCAAAAACATTTGACATCGCTTTTTCATCCGAGCAAGCATGTACCTCCACGTACAGCGCAGAAATTCATTCGCTGGTCTATTTTCCTCTAACAGTACCGCTACGATATCTTGTATCAGTCCACTACTAAGCACGGAAACGCCAATACATTGTCCCGTTTGCCTGTTGCTGAGGATAGGGCATTAGATTCCTCCAAACTTGCTTGCATGTTCATTGATTCGGAAACCGATGACGTGGTTGAATCGTTTCCGATTGATTTTCGTCGTGTAGCTGCAGCCACAACTGCCGACCCTGTCCTTGCTACCATTCTGCGTTTTGTTGCTACGCAATGGCCCTTGTCACAGTTACGGATCGAGGACCCATTGGTTCACCGATTTTTTGCTCACAAGGCGAGACTTTTTGTTCTACGTAGTGTTTTTCTGTTGCGTTCTGATAATGATCAGTCCAGGGTCGTGGTACCACGTTCGTTACAGTCCTCTGTCTTAAAGCTTCTCCACCAAGGACATTGGGATATAGTGAGAACGAAACAACTTGCTCGTCGGCACTGTGCTTGGTTCGGAATCGATGCCGCGATTACGAATGTGAGCTCTTCTTGCATGGTGTGTGCCGAACAACAATCAGCACATCTGCGGAAATTCTTTGCGTGGCCAAAAGCCACTTTCCCTTGGCAACGCTTACACATCGATTTTGCTGGTCCATTCTGGAATGCTCGATGGTTGGTTGTGATAGATTCATTCAGTAATTTTCCTTTTGCTGTCCAGATGTCTTCCATGACATCATCTGCCACCATCGAAGTGTTATCTGCTATCTTTTGCATTGAAGGTCTTCCACAGACAATTGTTTCCGACAATGGCCCACAATTCATGTCCGCAGAATTTCAGTCATTCTGCAAGGCCAATGGTATTCAACATCTGACGTCCGTACCGTTTTCACCACAGTCAAATGGTGCCGCTGAACGATTGATCAGGACTTTCAAGTCACAGATGTTGAAGTTGAAAGAGTTGCATTCTCGGGAGGACACGCTATTGCTCTATTTGTCCTCGTATCGCTCTCAGCTCCGAGATGGTCGCTCACCGGCTGAGTTGCTCCACGGTCGCCATCATTGAACCTTGATGTCTTTGCTACATCCGCCACCTCAGGTCCCTCTGCAGCGGCAAACACTCGCATTTGCCCCAGGCGACATTGTCTACTACCGCCACTATTGAGGTTCACGGCGTTGGCTCAAAGGGCGCATTCTTCGCTGCCTCGGACGCGCTATGTATCAGCTTTTGGGGACCTCTGGTGAGGTGCGCTGGCATCTCAGTCAGCTGCACCTCTGTCGTCACACGGGATCTGCCACTCGCTGTCTGCTGTCAGCGACGGTGCTGTCTGGTCAGCACCCCGGGGACCCGTCTACTGGCTCGCCTCAGCCCCAAGTGTTACCAACGCTGCGTTCCATTTTGCCCCATGATGATGCGCTGCCGCCGCCGCTGCCTGTTCTCCTGCCGGCGACGCCCGGAGTGGACACATCGCTGCAGCTGCCGGGCGCCCCCCCCCCCCCACCCCCTGGGGTCACGCGCCACCGATCGCTCCCCGGGACCAGTTGTCCTCCGACATGGAACTCTTGCCTGCTCCGGACCACATGTCGTCTTCGCCCGTCAGGTGCCCCGGCCCGATGGAGGTCGACCATTCGGCCCTTCCTGTCTCTTTACGGGCGCATACACCGCATGTTGGCGTGCACCCTGGAGTAGGTTTTCAGGCGTTTCCTAGCTCCCCGCGATCCGAATGGCAAGGTGAGGGTGGCACAGCCTCGCCTGTTGTTAGGCTCCCCACCTCGTTGCATACGTCAACGTGGGGTCCTCCCCACGGCGGGCGGAGGCCTTATACCACAACCATCCGCCGATTTGTGGGGGAGGAATGTGGTGTCACCGCCAGACACCACACTTGCTAGGTGGTAGCCTTTAAATCGGACCCACGTGTCGCAACTGTCAGTGATTGCAGACCGAGCGCCGCCACATGGCAGGTCTAGTCTAGAGAGACTCCCTAGCACTCGCCCCAGTTGTACAGCCGACTTTGCTAGCGATGGTTAACTGTCTACATACACTATCATTTGCAGAGACGACAGTTTAGCATAGCCTTCAGCTACGTCATTTGCTACGACCTAGCAAGGAACCATATTCAGTTACTATAATTACTTCAAGAATGTATTCTGAACAGATAATATTGTGAATCATGTACCGTCAAGAGCGACGTTCATCATTAATGGATTAAAGTTAAGTATCATACTAATTACGTCCACTTTCTGAATTCTAATTCCTTGTCATGTTCCAGACCTAACGTCAGTATAGTTCTTCCCTTCTCACGCCAGCCTGCGTGAGCTAAGATGCGTGCATTTCTGCCTCCACTCGTAACACAGTGTTGGCTTTTCTGCTAACACAAAACTATTATCACTATATATATATATATATATATATATATATATATATATATATATATATATATATATATATATATATATATTCTCTGCCTCGTGATGACTGGGTGTTGTGTGATGTCCTTAGGTTAGTTAGGTTTAAGTAGTTGTAAGTTCTAGGAGACTGATGACCATAGATGTTAAGTCTCATAGTGCTCAGAGCCATTTGAACCATTTGGTGAGCTGGCAGTGCTGAAACAACGTTTATTACAAGAACCAAACTAGGTACGATCTCTGCGAACGAATGTCAGCACAACTTGAGGACAGCAATATCTTGAGGAGCAGGAAGAATCATAACAGCTAAGTTCTATGAGCCTGGGAGCAAGCCCTCTGATGTGGTTCCCTCAAAAGCCAGAGGAGGAAATGCAGTAGTGGGCCTGGCTCACAATGAGGGTGGCACAACACCTTGGTGGAAATGAGAGTGGCAGGCATGGTGGGATCCATTGCATAACTCGTAGTGGAAACTTCGAGGGTCTTTGGAACTGTAGGAACCCAGAATGTAACCATCTTTCAAAGTGTGGAGCACCAACCAAAGTAGATACCTGGAGAGGAATACACCCACAGCGTTTCCTGGACGCATGATGGCATGGACATACGTTGGACCTGCAACCACAGCGCTGTGGTCTATGACTCACATAGGATGTAGTGGCTAGGCTGGTGCCTCCGACATTGTGGTAGCTGCAAGTGGCTTGACTGTACCATGACTATTTACAAATGGCCTCGATGGTGAAGCAGAGGAGGTCCCTGCCGTTCAAAACGTATACTGAAGTGTCGTAGTCCAATATGCAGGACCCAGTCCTACATATACCGCAGAAAATATATGTAAAATGAAACTTATATATGATACATGCGTCGTCTAAGGTGTTAGTTATCTACACAAAGCTACTGCAAAAGTTCATTACAACACTCACTGTAACAATGATCACTCCTACCCTGTACCAAAAGTGTATTTATTGATTAAAAAAAAAAAAAAACATTGGCCACCTACAAGTGTTTGATGCCTACTAGATATAGATAGTGTGGCGGCCTTTGAGGCTTTTGAGAGCCAGCTGAGACAGTCATGACTGATCGCCCTCACAGTCGAAGTAGATGGGCACAGTTACGAACGTCATGATGCGCATGAATTCATGGAGGAGGAGACAACTACACATCACTGGCCACCGGCCACTGTGGCCGAGCGGTTCTAGGCGCTTCAGTCCGGATCCGCGCTGCTGCTACGGTCGCAGGTTCGAATCCTGCCTCGGACATGGATATGTGTGAAGTCGTTAGGTTAGTTAGATTTAAGTAGCTCTAAGTCTAGGGGACTGGTGACCTTTTGTTAAGTTCCATAGCGCTTAGAGCCATTTGAACCAACAATTCACTGGCCATTTACAAATGACTTGCTTTGGAATCCATCAATGTATATATGTCTGAATACAGAAATATTGTTAAACAAATGTTACATATCAGACTTGACTTTAGCATTATAGATATTGACAATAAGAAAAAAAAATTGGTAGTCAATCCCCAACAATGCAGCTACTACAACGATGAGACCAATGATATAATTGAACGATTATGACTAATTAGATCTTCAAACACAGTCAGGAACGGATCCCAGTGGTATGTAATCATTTCCGTAAGTTCAGAGCTCCGCAAAAGATGTACTGTCGAATAATTACGGAGGTACTGATTCCACTTCCACTCCCCACCTTATATCAACTAATATACTTAAAGGAGTAATTTATTTAATAGGTATTAATATTAGTCTATTCAGATTCATGATTGATCTGTTGCATTACATTATGCTAAACCTTTATTAGCAACAAACGCTAAATCATGATATTAGAGTATTTAAATACTGCTCGCATTCTCGTCTGCTGCTGCTGGATGCTTTGCCATCTTTACCTTTTCGCAAGAATCATAAATAAACACCTGCAAAAGCACACAGAATGTTCGAATGTGGATTGCACATCTGTTCCCAACCCTTCAAGGATCCACCACAATGGATGGACACAGTTGGGCCTCCATCACATGTACAAAAACGTACAGCTTCACTTAGCTTGTTAGGATGTTGCTTAACAGCAATGGTAAACCATGGATGGACACTACCCTCGCTTCATATGTGCTTTATTTAGGGTGGGATAACCCAATGTATTGCACATCATCCTTTGACCTGCACAACAACACTGATTCAGGAGATGTGTTGTAGATATATTTCCATTCTAGCCAGGCTACAAGCTTCGTACAGAAAAACAATTTGAGGCATAACATGTTATTCACCACGGACCCACTTCCACAGGTTCACTTTCACAGACATCCATTATGTTAGAGATACTCACTTTCAGAATTTAACGCACAGGCTTAAATCCACTATGTTAGAGATATTCGTTTTCAAAGCCTATATATATATGTGCTGTACATTTTTGTTACATTACATCGTTTTAAAGTGTGTGATGAGTATGATATTACGCCTCAAAATGTTTTTTCCCTCTATGATACTTGAGGCCTGGCTACAATGGAAATATACCGAGACTGATATATGTCATCTCATCACCTTAATTAGTGGTTTAAATGGCTCTGAGCACTATGGGACTTAACATCTGAGGTCATCAGTCCCCTAGAAATTAGAACTACTTAAATCTAACCAACCTAATGACATCACACACATCCATGCCCGAGGCAGGATTCGAACCTGCGACCGCAGCGGTCACGCGGTTCCAGACTAAAGTGCCTAGAACCGCACGGCCACACCGGCCGGCCTTAATTAGTGTCATCGTGCAGATGTATGTACAGGGTGTAACAAAATGTATGGTAGAAGTTTCAGGACTTGTTCTTCACACCTAGATGAAGAAATTATGTTATATGAAAATGGGTCTGGAAACGCCTGTTTCCAATTTACATCGCATTTTCTTCGACTCATTAATCATGGAAAACACACAAGAAAAGAAAGTTAGAATGATGGGGAACATGCAGCGCCAGTATTGTGTTTTACATGTCTCTGTTTTCATGCAACATACTTCATTGCTTGTTTGCGGGTAACATCAACTGTTCCAGCGATCAGTACGACCATTGCAAGCACACGGGTTACAATGCACAAGCCCATTTAATGTATAAATTAACTGATGGCAGGACGAAGGTGCCCCGACAGGAAAACGTCTGAAGCCATTGATCGTCGACTTACGGAACGTGAAGCATTTAAGCCTGATACTCGCGACCGATGGAGGCCCGTAAGAACGAGGACACCGCAGCGGAAGGGGACAGTTCCTCAAGCAGCGGACGACGACCCTAGCGTCAGTACAAAGCATCTACCTGCAACACTGAATGTCGACCACATGACTATCTGGCGAGTGTTACACGAGGACCAGCTGTATCCATCCCATTTACAGCGTGGTGTGCAGGCACTACCAGCAGCTGATCTTCCTGAATGGGTACTCTTCTACGAATGGTTTATTCAACAAAATGTTGACCCTAATTTTAGTGCAACAATGCTGTTCACAGATGTGGCGTCGTTTCAATGAGATCAGATTTTAAAATTTCACAGTCACCATTTTTGGGCAGACGTCAATCCTCACATAGCTGTTGAAGCAAGTCATCAACGAAGATTTTTTGTCAATGTTTGGGCTGGCGCTATTGGTGACTGTTTGGCAGGACCCCATTTTCTTCCACACTGGCTCAGCGGACAGAGTTGTCATAATTTCGTAGAGAATGTTCTACCTTATCTGTTAGCAAATATGCCTTTAGCTGTGTGACAAAACATGTACCTCATGCATGATGGAGTACCTCCTTATTTTAATGTTAATGTCTGTCGGCTTCTAAATAACAGGCTCAGTGGCAGATGGATGGGTAGACAGGGACCGATTGCTTGGCCTCCAGCTCTCCTGACCTAAACCCTCCGGACTTTTATTTATGGGCGGCATTAAAAGCTCTTGTGTGTGGAACTCCAGTACAAGATGTTCAGACTCTCCTTCCCCATTTTATAGAAGGATAGCTCGGATGGCCAATGGTTAGGCGACCACTAGCGATAAGCGGGAAATCCGGGTTAGAGTCCCGGTCTGGCACAAATTTTCATTGTCTTCATTCCATTGTATAGCTGATGGTTGCCAATATTCGCAACGGCGAATATATTTCATGTGTATTAAAGTTTGGGTCTGGTCATGATTCATGCTCCGGTAGTCAAATGGTAAAGCGAGCACTAGCGATAAGCGGGAAATCCGGGGTCGAATCACAGACGGGTACAAGTTTTCACTTTCGTCACTCCATTGCGCAGTTGATGATTGACAATATTCACAACTACGAACACATTTCATATATTTCATAAAGGCTGTAGTCGCTGCAGCGCTGTCCCTTCGAAAATGCATGCGTATCTGAAAGAACATTGCACGTCATATGGAATAACACAGGAACTGCAATATCGTATTCAAAATTTAAGGTCTACTACGTGTTTTTCGTGGCTACATAATGATATTCATACATTGTAACTTGACGCACTGCTTTGATGATGCGTAGGAAGGACTAGAATCCCCTACATTACCTCCCAGCAAATCCTGTACAAATTAGAGCACATGTTTAATAGATACAACTAATTTACCACTTAGGATAATAAGATAATTATTCAACCAGCATACACTGAGGTGACAAAAGTCATCGGATACCTCCTAATATCTTTTCGGACCTCCTTTTGCCCGGCGTAGTGCAACAACTCGACATGGCATGGACGCAACAGGTCATTAAAAGCCCCTGAAGAAATATTGAGTAATGCTGCCTCTATAACCGTCCATAATTGCGTAAGGGTTGCTGGTGCAGGATTTTGTGGCCGAACTGACCTCTCGATTATGTCCCATAAATGTTCGATGGGATTCAAGTCGATAGATCTGAGTGTCCAAATCATTCACTCGAACTGCCGAGAATGTTCTTCAAACCATTGGCGAACAATTGTGTCGGTGACATGGTGCATTGTAATCCATAAAAATTCCATCACAAGTGGCTGAAAATGGTTTCTAAGTAGCCGAACATAGCCATTTCCAGTCAGTGATCATTTCAGTTGGACCAGAAGACTCAGTCCAATCCAAGTAAGCACAGCCCACTCCATTATGGAGCCACCAACAGGTTGCACAGCGTATTGTTGACAATTTGGATCCATGGTTTCGTGGGTCCCTGCCACATCACACGAGACTGCAGTTTTCCAGTCTTCAAGAGTCCAACCGGCTACGAGCCTAGCAGAGGCGCTGCAGGCGATGTCGTGCTGTTAGCAAAGGCACTCGCGTCGTTCGTCTGCTGCCATAGCCCATTAACACCAAATTTCGCCTCACTATCCTAAAGGATACATTAGTCCTAAGTCCCGTATTGATTTCGGCGGGTATTTCAGGCAACGCTGCTTGTCTGTTAGCACCGACAACTTACTCAGTCGCGGCTACTCTCGGTCGTTAAGTGAAGGTCGTCGGCCACTGGTTGTCCGTGGTGAGAGGTAATGCCTGAAATTTGGTATTCGCGGGACACTCTTGATACTCTGGATCGCAGAATATTGAATTCACTAACGATTTCAGAAATGGAATGCTCATGCGTCTAACGCCAACTACCATTCAGCGTTCAAATCCGTTAATTCCCGTCGTGAGGGAATCATCACGTCGGGAACCTATTCACTTTAATAACCTGAGTTCAAATGACAGTTCCGCCAGTGTAATGCCCTTTTATACCTTGTGTACGCGATACTACAGCCATCTGTATGAGTTTACATCGCTATCCCATGACTTTTGTCACCTCAACGTATTTTTAAAAAAATGTATACTTATACAAAACTGTGTGTTTCTTTCGCATCTACTCCGAAAGCGCACGATCGATTTCAACTGAACTTGGTACAAATATCATTCACTGTCTTGAAAGAACTACTGTGAGGTTACAGTCTGTCGGAAAACTCACGAGCAAGCAGCGCTATTGGTTGTGGAAGTGGCCTTTCCAGAGAAGACCCTGAAACTGCTCTATAGACACAACCAGACTCAGCTGCCCGTTTCCTGCCCGAAAATGTTGTGTAGCGTGCGGTGATTTACGTTGATTCTGCTCGTGCGATATAGTTAATAGTGTCAGACAACTGAGTTTGTGTATCTTATGGTATACTCAGTTATTTAGAAGTAATTGTTAACCATATTACGTCACAATACATATAAGAGGTTTTTTTTGGACCAAAGAACGTTCAGTCGTCTCTAACATAATTTCTGATTGCATTAAAAAGTTGAAAAAAAAAGGACTCTTGGCTAATGTTGAAAGTCCAGTTTATACAATAGACAGCCTGGGAACAATAGAACACATCGGAAAGAAAGCCGAAAATATACCACATGATACTTTTCAGAAGGCTATGAAAAATTGGTAGATCGACAAACATCAAACGAAAAAATAATGCCGATATTACGCAAATTATTTATTCCAATAATAAGAACAAATCCAAGTTCCTTGGTCGAAAGTTATTTTGCACAGGACGCTGCATGACATCGGATTTCTCTGGAGGAGAAAGATTCTTGTAGAGAGAACTGCGGTAATTGACTGGCAGTGAAAATACCTTAGATAAGTAAGCAAATGAGTTCCTCAGCCTCGGGCAAATATCTGATACAAGTTAGCAGATGAATTAATTCCTCCGCCACAAATACAGATTTTTTTTTTATTACTTCATGCAAACGACATTGAACTCGTAAGTAGTACTTCTTATGGATCTTTTCATCTTGTGTCAAAAACTCATGGTACACTATAAGGTTAAAATCGAAGAGCACTGCAAGCACAACCGCACAGCCTTCACATCTGACAACAGTTGTTGAGCCTTTTCGGTCTTGACGATCCAGGATTCTACAATTGAGACAACTGAGCATTGATTTCAAAGTCGTATCCGTGAACTCCTGCATCGTCCCCTATTATGACTCGTTTCAATAGTTCGATATCGCTGTTGACTTCTTCTGGTGACTCCTGAACGATTTCGATTCGCAGCTGTCTTTGTTCAAAATTCAACAGTTTCGGAACAAATTTACTCGAACCGTCCGAAACAATTTCGTGGCATGAGCCGATTGATACGCTAACATCATCAGCGACCTTTCTGATTGCGATCTGGTGAAGTTTCATAGTCATTTCTTTCACTTTCCCACGATTTCATCGGTTGATGTGCTGGGGCGTCCATGGCACTCACCACCTTCAGTGTCTTCACGGCCTTCTTCGAAACGCCTACCACTTGTAAATCCTTGTTTTACTCATGGCAGTCCCACCAAAAGTAATAGATAACATTTCTAATACTTTGAAGGACATTACTCCCTTCTTATAATAAAATTTAATACACATTCTCTATCCATTTTCATACAAAATAAATAACCAGTGAGATTATCAAAGCACCTAATAACAGACTAAATATCCAGTACGCCTAACACTGTACATATACATTTCAGACATGTCCATAAACAGAACGAGACACTTTCTTTCTTACCCCCCTCCCAACCCAAGCCACACACACACACACACACACGCACACACACACACACACACACACACATACACACAGACGTACACACACAAATAATGAAAGGAACAAAGTTTATTGGTTATTATATTTTCGCTGTTCGTACAGTAAAACTGACGCATTTGGCATGACAATTTAATTTATAACTTCTTTACTACCAACTATATTTAGAAAATATTTCGGAGACAGTATCCATATAAACTACTCACGTAACTGCAAAATTATATCACTGTAGGACAAGTAGTTCAGAAGATAAGACTTCATAAATATTGATCAGCATGAAAACGAATCTCCAGGTCGAAGTTCGTTAGACATACAAGTGAGAGATACGTATAAATATGTGTGAAATACATTAAAAGTATGCGAAAAGTATGTGACATGTGGGTACATGGATAAAGCAACATGTGAAATACCTTAAACGCGAAACCTTTGGGTCGATTTCAACCGAGCTTCTTACTCTATCTTACTGTATGGAAAGAAATACTGCGAGGGTAACAACCAGCATCCTCCTACTGGAGTGGGATGACAAAGTGAAGAGTGAAGGGGGGCAGGAGATGGACACAGCCAGGAGAAAGGAAGAGACAGACAGAGAGACGGGGATGGGGAAATGGACAGAAATTGAGGAAGAGGAGGTGGACAGGGGGAGAGTGATGTGGACAGAGAGAGGAGGAAGGAAGAGCAAGTCGAGGAGAGGGGAGGAGGAAATGGACAGAGAAAGGGAACAGGAGGAAATGGAAAGAGGGAGATGAGGAGATGGGCAGAGAAAGGAAGGGGTAGGAGATGGGCAGAGAGTGGGGCGAGGAGGAGATGGACAGAGGGACAGAGATAGAGGATGGAGAAGATAGAGAGGAGATGGCCAGAGGAGGAAGATGGAAAGCAGGGAAGGGGGGAGGAGGAGCAGAGGGGCAGAGAGAGGGGAGAAGAGCAGATGTACAGGGAGTGGGGAAGGAGGAGATGGACGGAGAGTCAGGGCTAGGGATGTGGATAGAGAGAGGGGAGGAGGAAAACGACAGAAAGGGGAGAAACGGTGATGGAAAGAGAGGGGAGAGGAGGAAATGGACAGAGAGAGGTGGCACATGGAGATGGA
The DNA here is from genome assembly GCF_021461385.2 of Schistocerca piceifrons. Classification (NCBI taxonomy): domain Eukaryota; kingdom Metazoa; phylum Arthropoda; class Insecta; order Orthoptera; family Acrididae; genus Schistocerca; species Schistocerca piceifrons. Next base: position 421,289,479 of record NC_060140.1, on the reverse strand, counting down.
TTAAATGAAGATTGGGATAAATAGATATCCGAGCAGTGACAGGTACTCAGCTTGTTAAATATAATAATGAAACGGAAAACTTTTATGTATCTTAAGATTCCAGACAGTTCATCAAACCTTTGCATACATGTGACATGCCTATCTTGAAATAAGTTTCATTCTGCTTATCCAGCCTCCTTTGCAAGTTGAGAAATTGTGAATGTTGAGGCATTACTTGCAATTTTCCATGTTAAAATACCTTAAAGTGGGAAGTTAATCCTGCTAGCTCTTAATAAATATTTTACCGTAAATGGATAAGCTCTTGTTTTTCATAAAGTTGTGTAGGAGCAGTGCTATTTTTTGCCTTCTAACAAGAATGCTGGGAAGTTTACATCCTCAGTGTGGCTTAAAGCACCTAATAAATGAAAGTATTTCGTTCCAGATTACGTATCAGTTAGGTTCCTTCCAGAGTATGCTGATAAAATTGCCCCATACTTAGCAATCATATACAACCGCTTGAGCCGATCGGGGTAGCCGTGCAGTCAAGGGCGTCTTGTCACGGTTCGTGCAACTCCCCCCGTCGGAGGTTCGAGTCCTCTCTGGGCATGGATGTGTGTGTTGTCCTTAGCGTAAGTTAATTTAAGTTAGTTTAATTAGCGGGTAAGCCTAGGGACCGAGGACCTCGGCAGTTTGGTGTCATAGTCCTTACCACTAATTTCCAATTTTCCAATCGCTCGCTCGACGAAACATCCATATAAAAAGACTGGAAGCTGCACAGGTCACACCAATGTTCATGAATGGAAACAGGAGTTATCCAGTGAGGTACAGAGCCGTATCAGTGACGTCGATTTGCACTAGGACTTTGAAACATATATTGTGTTCGTATATTATGAATTACCTTGGATGTAACAGTCTATTGAGACATACCACGGATTCAGGAAATATCGTTGCTGTGAAACACAACTAGATCTTTACTTACCTGAAGTAATGAGTAATGTCGACAAGGGATTCCAGATTGATTCTATATTTCTGAATTCAGAGAAAGCTTTTGACACCATTCCTCAATAGAGACTTCTAATCAAATTGCGTGCTGATGGAGTATTACTTCAATTGAATTCATGATTTCCTGTCAGAAAAGTCACAGTACGTAGTAGTCGTCAGAAAATCATCTAGTAAAGCAAAGTGATATTCGGCGTTCCCAAGGAAGTGTTAACTTATAGAACCTCTGCTGTTCCTAATTTATATAAACGGTTTAGGTGACAATCTGTGCAGCCTTGTTAGATTGTTTGCAGATGATGATCTTATTTACCGTTTAATTAAAGGTTCGTATGAGCAGTTGCCAGCGGGCTCGTGCGCATGCGCAGAGCTGAATTCGCGTATGAGCAGTGCCCTTCTCCCGCTTCTGGCTACTTGGAGCGTGGCTGTTTGGTGTATGAGCAGTAGCAGCAAGCAGCCAGAAGCTACCCGGAGAAATTTTCCTGTCGCGCCCAAGCTGCCAGATCCGCGCATGCGCAGAGCAAGCTGAGTTATAGTGGGGGGGGGGTCCTTCCCCACGTGACCCGTGGCCGTGTCTTCGTATACAGCTCCGACGTCAAATGAAAACAAAACAGATTTCTGTGGCTGGGAGCCATCAAATGAATTAATATACATTCTCATAACCATGAAAGACCAAAATAAGTTGGTAGTTTCAATTTTCTGATTTTATATTATTTCCACATTATTAGCAATCAACCATTAATGTCTTAATGAAGCTATTTCTGTCCGATTTATAGAGAAATTTGCTTCAGTTAATTTTTTTTCCGCTGAGGCAGTTAGTTTAGTTGAAACGAAGTGTTTCATTCCGCGCTGTTGGCTACTTTCAGCCTCGTTCAGTTTAAAGTGCAAATTTTCATCTTCTGGGACGAATGACGTTATACCATAATAAAGAACCAAACATGAGAATACAGTACTGGACCTCCAAGAAAATTAGTATCACGAGAACCACATGAAACGCTGAATATCAGGTACTTCAGAGTCCATCTGGACATAGAAATGTGCAATTAGAGCGGAATGAAGCATTTTAGTATGGTTTATGAAATTCCGATGCTGCTGGAGTAGTCTCTGATGTCCTGTTCCTTTTATGACACTGTAAGATCTCTTAATTCTATATACGTACGAACATACGTAAACATTGACTTGAAGCTAAGTAGGCAAATTTGCTCAATAGCTTTGAACTAAATATTTTGTTTCAAATATAATGACAGCTGTAGCAGAATTTTATAGATCTGCCTTCTGTGAAAGTGTTTTTAGATCACAAGGCACTTGTCTAGTACTACTTCTGGGCCTGAAGTTATTTCTTAATTTGTGTTTAAGTCTTAAATTTATAGAATGCCATTCCATGCTAAATTTTAGACTGGCAGCATACCATGTTTTATCGTTTTAACTCCCCACATGGCTTCATATTTATTGCTAGAATAGAATATAAACTGTCAGTTGTACAGTTTCTTTGCCTCACCATGTTAATTTTTTCACATTTTGAAATAGTCATGAAATTTATTGTCCTTTATTCCGGTGTAAGCTACACAAGAAACTGTCTCTTTTTTTGTTGCAAGTAATTTGTATTCCATCCTAGTAGCTTTTTGCGGTGCTGTGTAGATGTAAACCAGTTGGAAATGCTACATAACAATATTGGAGAGTACGAATTAAAAAAAAATCTGTCAAAAGTCACCCCTTAGCAAAATTTTATGGTACTTCGAGCTGTGGAGTCTAATTTTGAAATGATATTTTGCCAAGAACTGCTTCCTTATTTGCATCCTTTATCTGTGTGGGATATGATAAAACAATTGCTCTAAGTACAATTCAGTATGTCCTCTCAACAACATGCCGCACGGGCCGCACGGCTACACATGGTCACGTGATGCCCCACCAGAAATACGACGAAAAGCGTATGAGCAGAGGAAACACCAAGCACGGGCTGCCTACGTCATCGTAGCTGCGCATGCGCACTACAGCCTGTTGTCTGGCGCTTTCTGGTAACTGCTCAAACAAGCCTTAAGTCACCAGAAGTTTGAAACCAATAGCGAATAACTTCGTCACGATATCTGTATGGTGCGAGAATTGGCAGTCGTCTCTGAATAAGGAAAAGTTTGAGATCATCCAGATGAGTATGAAAATAAATCGGTTAAATTACTGTCACACGACAAATTACACAAATTTAAATGTTGTAAAATCGACTAGAAGTCTAGGAATTACAAACAACTTCATTTGGAACGATCGGATAGATAATGTTGTGGGGAAGACAAACAAACTTCTGCGTTTTATTGGCAGAACACCTTAGGAGATGCAATAGTTCTACCAAAGAGACTGCCTACACTACGCTTGTTCGTCCTCTGTCGTCCTCTGCTAGAGTACTCCTGTGGTGTATGGGATCCTTACTAGATAGGATTGACGGAGAACGTCGAAAAAGTCAAAAGAAGAGCAGGTCGTATTGTATTATCGCGAAATAGGTGAGAGAGTGTCACGGATATGATAAGCCATTTGGGCTGGCAATCATTAAAACAAAGGGTTTCTCGTTTCTGCGAGATCTATTCACGAAATGTCAATCTCCTACTTTCTTCTCTGACTGTGAAAATATTTTACTGTCGCCAACCTACATAGGAGAAATGATTATAAAAATAAAGTAAGGAAAAAGTAAGCTCTTACAGAAAGATTTAAAATGTTCATTTTCCGTGCGCTGTTTATAGTGGAGGGTAGAGAAATAGGAACCGTTAACTTTCTATGGTAACTATGTTCAATATTGCTCTGCAAGGAGTTTTTCGTCTTCTGATATATGAGGTTTTGTGTAAAAAAATGTGAGTGATTAAGATGTTAAGTGCTGTGCAAAGGGCGGGATGCGAAACAAAACACGCTCCGACGATCACTGTGGGTGAGTGTCTTTAGCTGACATCCGCTGGGCAGACCGACGCAGCAGGGTGCCACTTCACAATGAAGGCCAGACTATACACACACATACACACACGCACACACATATATAGAGGGAGAAAGAGTGGCCGTGTGAGGGGCTCGACAGCCTGAGCCTTACATCGCACCAAGGTGTGCGCAGAACTCCGTTTGCCGTAGTCAAAACTGTGCTTTACGTGTCGGCGGTCAAACAGTCTTTGGTGTTTCAAGTCAAGGAGTGCCTAGACCAGGTGCACATACCGTGCCGGAAAGTAGTCGGAAAAATTACAGCACTTACGAAGACACTGAGCACGGGGAGCGAGGTGGAGTCGATGAATTCGACATAACCATACAGTGACTGTGCACCAAGCCTCAGTTCTGACCAGATACATGCACGATCAGATAATAATTACCCAAAAATCCTTGAAACCAATGGTATTCACGGTGCTGAAATTTTTCTCCCCCATTTCGACGAGTCGAGCTGAGGACACGCATTATCTCTGCAGCCTATTAATGATGCTGGTGTACACCAGTCATTGTAGTCCGTGAGGTGGCAAATTTCGGGGTAAATGAAGTATTATCTTTTCATGGCGAAAGAACTCTCTGGCGCTAATGAATATTTTTTAACATTATCGATAGCTGAAAATAAGTTGACAGTTGTTGAAATATTATGCAGAAGACTGGAATCGCCAAACCAGACACACAATGGCATCATGTATTCTAAAGTGTGCAATAGTTTTCAAGGCTACGAAGACGTATAAATGAGAACCACTTTGTGACCTCCAAGTGGCGCGTGGAACACCCATCACTGCAGTAGACCGGGTCCGTCTTGATCGTCGCACTGGGAGACGTGCTACAAAGTCCCAGGGAATTACTCAGTGGAACCTGTTCGCTTTAAGTAAAAAAGTACGACACAAATTACCAGTTCCTGATGCACTGCTACGAAAAAATCTGCAAAGTCGTCGTAATAATAATCTCCGGTGATGCTTTTTGTTTTCTCCTACTTTTTGCTGTTCGGTAACACTCGTTTGAACTGAAAGCGCACCACGCGAGTTAATTTTCATACGTCAGGTGACCTTCATAAGTGTAAAAGTCGCTTGGGAAAGTACGTTGCGTGTGAGCAGCACGTGCAGTCTGCAGTCCACATTCGCCCCTGACCTTGCTAAACCGGTTGCTAAACGTTACTTCACATTCAGTAGCTGAAGTTTTGCAACGTCAATCGCTCTCGTCAAGGGATTCGTTAATGAAGCTGCATGTAAACCCATTGCCTCAGTGTTGTGTATTACCATTACAATTTGAAGGTCCTTTCTACCAATTTGGCTATGTTCATCACATCGTAATATTGGTAACAATTTCGATTTCCTCTGCAGAAGTACCATTTTTAGTAGTGTGTCCTCTACGTGCGTTGAATCCCATGTTGTTGTCTGGAAGAGCCTATGAGAAAGGTACTCACAGAAAATACTAGTCCTTCTCTCAGTACATTAGAAACCGGGTATCTTCACCTGCACATAGTGGCAAGGAAGGTAATAGGCCTGAACAATAAGCGCAAAAAAGGAGTTGCGATCATTATTATTCTGGTAGTCCCAATTTTTAAAATGTGTTGTATAAACTGGTCTCCTGCTGTAAAATCCAATTTCTGGATCTTGGAGCGGCTGTACGTGAGTCACCACGTCGAAAAAGGAAAAAAAATGCAAAATCGTTTTTCCGGCATGTGTCTCCTTTCCAGTAGGTTGCACAAATTTTGTCGAGCATAAATTTTTCCTGAAAACTTGAACTTTTAATATTTCGTCTATCTCTTATAGGTTCTGGGATACAAGTCCACTGTTGGCACCGTTGACGCATTACGTGACCGATCCGTGTGAAACAACTGTCTATATTTTTAACGATCGATGTGTGTTAAGTTGATTGGAGATACCGGTTTCGGAAGGAGCAGAATTGTTTCATTTGTGACGGAAGGTTTAGTGGTGGTGAAGTGGTGTTAGTGAACGAAAAGGAATTGTTTCATTTCGAAATGCAAATCTGAAACGAGGAATCACCTCACATAAATCGATACTGGGAAGCTTGACTAAGTCACCGCGCACATTGCCTTTCAAAACGACTACACGAATGAAACACACATCTAAGCATTTCTTCGTAGAGGTTAAGCACCTGTGCAAACTCGTTCTTTCAGGTCGACTGGTTCTGTGGTGTCACCGCCAGACACCACACTTGCTAGGTGGTAGCTTTAAATCGGCCGCGGTCCATTAGTACATGTCGGACCCGCGTGTCGCCACTGTGTGATCGCAGGCCGAGCGCCACCACAAGGCAGATCTCGAGATACGGGATAGCACTCGCCCCAGTTGTACGGACGACGTAGCTAGCGACTATACTGACGAAGCCTCGCTCCTCTGCCGAGCCGATAGTTAGAATAGCCTTCAGCTAAGTCAATGGCTACGACCTAGCAAGGCGCCATTAGTAACATTGCATGTATCTAAAGAGTCTCACTTGTATCGCCACAATCTCCAGATGTACCAAAAGGATGGATTAAAGTTAAGTATTCCAGAAGCTACGTACTTTTCTTTATAGCATTCATTACGTATCCTGTTTCAGACCTCACGCCATCCTACTTTAGCTTAGCGCGTGCCTTTCTGCTTCCTCTCATTGTGTCTAGGCTGTCTTGTCTAGACACAACAGGTTCCAAATCTGAATTTAAGAAAAAGTGTTTTCTTTGTGGTAAAGGAATAATACAAGAAGTCTTCAAATACACAAGAAGTTTCCTATGACACAACGTAGACCTGTGTATGAAATGGAGCAGCTCTCTGTGGATCAGACGAGCATCAAAGCACCAGGAGATTTGGGTGATTAATGGTCTCAGCAAATGATTGAGCATATTACTCAGATGCCTTAGGGTTCTGACTCAGTTCAAGATGCGATATACCATGCGTCTTGTACAAAAAGTTGTTTCCTCTCTCCCTTCTTTACTGGAACCTAATCATCGTCCTGGTGAAGATGGTGATAAAGATATGAGAGACATTTATAATTATCTGTTCAAAAATTCAGATGAATTTCAGAGTTTACTGCAAGAGTTAATGGGTAAAATAGGAGATTTTCAGTCTAACATAAAAACTATTGGGTTGGGCTTGTTTGTTTGGGGGAGGAGACCAGACAGCGAGGTCATCGGTATCATCGGATTAGGGAAGGACGGGGAAGGAAGCGGGCCGTGCCCTTTCAAAGGGACCATCCCGGCATTTGCCTGGAGCTATTTAGGGAAATCACGGAAAACCTAAATCAGGATGGCCGGACGTGGGACTGAACCGTCGTCCTTCCAAAAGCGATTCCAGTGTGCTAGCCACTGCGCCACCTCGCTCGGTATAAAAACTGTCAGAGCAGGTCTTGAAAACTGCTATGGTGACGACATCCTCTCTGTTGAAACGATGAAAAATACTCCAGTAGTTTGTTTCAGAAACATTAGGTACAAAATAATAGCTAACTAGTGGTACCAAAACAAGAGCTCCAACCTCAATGAGGACCTTGGGCGGATTGTAATAACTATTGCTGATATTAGAAAAGATATTCTATCCTTAGTATACACACTGTAAAATTGTAGCCCATCAGATGACTTTCTTCAGGATATGAACTCGGTGATCCCACGTACACAATCAGAGTTTTAACACGGAGTGATAGGCAAAGGCAAACATAGCAAAGCAGAAGGATGAAAAATGGTCCTTTCTCTAGAGGCAACTCCGTTTGAACAATCTGCCGATATGCAATTCATATTTGACAATACTCATTTTAGTAGAGACACTTTTGACGGAAGTGGAACGCTTCATGCAGAGGGAGGGCTACAACTGTGATCTCTGACACGTCCGTTGGCCCGATCGAAACATTCAGTGTGTCCAGTCTGTATCTTCAAGCGAACTAATGGGGAAATTTGGCTCTGTTTCTTTGTAATGCTTTCATGGAATGCATAATATCGGTTTGTACAAAATTCTAGTTTTAGACGTTGCACAGTTCTATATTTGTGAGATGTTAATTTACTGTCGGCAAATATTATTGTTTGGAAAGTAGTCTAAATTTTCTCGACATTCTGGGTGGAATGGATTTATGGAGAAGATAACATTAGGTGAGCAACGGCCTTGCCGCAGTGGATACACCGGTTCCCGTGAGATCACCGAAGTTAAGCGCTGTCGGGCGTGGCCGGTACTTGGATGGGCCGCCATGTGCTGTTGCCATTTTTCGGGGTGCACTCAGCCTCGTGATGCCAATTGAAGAGCTACTCGACCGAATAGTAGCGGCTCCGGTCAAAGAAAACCATCATAACGACCGGGAGAGCGGTGTGCTGACCACACGCCCCTCCTATCCGCATCCTCAATGAGGATGGCACGGCGGTCGGATGGTCCCGATGGGCCACTTGTGGCCTGAAGACGGAGTGCTAGCATTAGGTGAAACTTACGAAAGAAAGGCGTTATGATCACCATCATCAAAGCATCACCTGATAACTAAGGCACTGTGCTGATCTCACTGGAAGTAGACAGTGAGAAGAGCCACGAACTACCTTTGTATTGAAACTTCCTGGCAAATAAAACCTGTGTGCCGGACCGAGACTCGAACTCAGGACCTTTGCTTTTCGCGGGAAAGTGCTCTACCATCTCTCTCTCGCTTTTTTTTTTTTTATTTCCCGTTTATCGCGAGCGGTTGCCTTACCATTTATTTCGTTTCATTTTTTTTATTTTAATTTTTTATTTTTTGTTTTTGTTTGTTTGCAGGCAACTGCTCTATAACCTTTTTCGACATTTGAACAGCACCAATAGAAACAAAAAAAATACATTTTTGTTGGTATTACAAATGAGATTAACAATTACGTGGTAACTATAAACGAGACTGACGAAAAATTAACATTGCAGTAGGTAGTAAAATTTGGAAAGGGAGACACACGTCAGAAATGAAAAACACAATAAAATTATGTTAAAATGAAGTACTTCTCCAACTATGCTTCAAATTTCAAAGAATGTCTTTCGCAAATTAAAGCAAATCCTGGTTCACATATAACGTTTAAGTGAAGTTAAATTTCGGTAACAACCACTGCTTTGTCATATCAAAAATAGTATGTGTGTATTGCTTGAAAGCTAATAAACTGAACATTATTCTCGTATTACATAAAGAAAGAAACACACATCACAATGGAGAATCGTATTTACATTCCCCCCTCCCCCGCGATGTTCTGTCATCCTGGTATGTCTTCTCGTAAGTATATGACTTTTATCTTCCGTTCATTCTTTCTTCGCATCGATAATTTAACTTCTCATACCTTGGTCGTTCCAGCTATGTGGGGGCTCTTGAAACGCACTCCATAAGAAGTTATAGAAATACTGTCAGTATTTTGGATTGTTCACGTTCTTTAGATGTCGTTCCTGTAAAAAGGTCCATAAGTTCATTACATTGTTTGGGCCATCTTTGAACAAACAGAGCACAGTCTGGCCTCGAAGCCACGTCCGGGAAGAATATAATCCCTGGTTCCATGCTGTATTGTCCCATTCGAAGAAAGAAATCGATCATTTGTGTCACCAAACGCCACATTTCTGCCGAGGGACCGCATATGAGGCGATGTTCACCGTTGTCCAGAGTTTGGCACTGAGGGCACAATGGTGAATCCATCATATGAATCGTATGGAGTCTGGATCGGGTGACAGTTTTACCATTAACTGTTAGGTATCACATTGCACGTGTCTCTGTGTCTAAGGAAACATGGTGTATCGATCGCTATGCTACTTGCCAATTGGTACATGGATGCTTCCTCTCAACAGGACTGTTGTGACGTCCGGTCGTTAGTATCCGATAGATGTCACGCGCCGTTGCAGGTCTGGTTTCCTTCAGAGCTGTCTGAATGTGGCTGTACTCTATAAAAAAAAATTAAAAAAATAGTTGCGTACATGCTAGAGTGACTGGGAAATGTGCGAAGTTTGTTTGATCGAGTGAGAGTACTTGCCGCAATATTCTTCGGACGCGTGCTGCTAATAATCTGGTGAATATTTTAACGTCGCAGTTAAGAAGCGTCAGTGGTCAGTAGTCCCGTATCCGTGTGCTAGCCGAAGGTTTGTGTATGGGGATAATCAGCCTCTCCACAAAAGCTGGGGGTAAGGGCACGTCAGGAGATATCGTAGTGTTATCACAGATCTAAAGGTCCTGTAGAATTGCAGAGGGAGGCCCTCGTCCTGTCCACCGTCGTTGTTATTAGTTTAGAGGGGCGCAGCCATGTTTCCTATTGCGACTGTCGGTGAGTCCCCTTCACAATCATCAGCCCAGTCTCCGAGGGACAAGTTTTCTGTCGGCCTGGGCTCGCCAGCCCCGTCTCTCTGCGGCTCCTCTTCTACTACCTGGGAGTGGCAGTGGACTGCTGGCTGTCGTGCGTTGTCTAGTTTTTCAGGTTGCTCTTGATGTATGCTGCTGTCGAGACGGCGGTGTTCTGGATGAGGAGTTTCGGGACCCTCTGTAAGGTGGCCGTCTTCGTCGATCGTTTCTTGATCGTATTAAGGAGTCGTCTGACGGGGTTAGACGTCGTTTCTTGCGCCGTTTCGGAGACCGTTGTTTACGTGTGTGCATTTCCGTTTCCGAATGTGGGCGAGAATCTCTGTCGCCACTGCAATCTGACACGAAGGCATCCGTCGGCACTATTCGACTGTCTGCAACCATTTGCTAATCCGATCTCTGTACTGGTGGTATCGGTCGGTGGAGCTCGGTGGGGCGCGTCGGCGCCGTCACCATGCTCGTGTCGTCATCCGCCGTCGCCGGTTTTTCGACTGGCCTGTCCAGCTGTTGGGCGCTGGGACTGTTCCGTGGGGCGTCCTCCCGGAACACATTAGCATCTGTGGGAGAGAGAGAGGTCGCCGTACGTGTTTCTATAGCTTCACCTGTCGGTATTTGTGCAATTCTTCGTTGGAGACACGCTGGGCGAACGTGAGCTTTCTGACCACAACCTGAGCAAGTTTTTCGGCTGACCGTCGTAAACGACTATTGCTCTACAGCATCCAATTGTGAGACAAGACGGCACACGTTTTGATAGCTCGATCCGTGTTAGTCTCACACCGTTAAGTACTGGGTATGTGATAAAGGTTGTCCGTTTTTCTGTAATGTGACTAAGTACCTGACCATAGAGTTGTAGAGCGTTAACCAGCATCTCAGCCGGAACCTCAAATGGTAGCTCAAATACTCTGACAGTTCTCAATCCAAGCCCCACATGATCAACAGCTACCGTTCCGATATGGCCGTCAGAATTTTTAAATTTGAGTCCATCTTTATGGTCGTGTACGATCTTCTCACACACCGTGTCATTGTTCAGTTTGATGTAGACCACACTGCTTGTGATAGAGAAGTGGATGCCAATCATATCTTGTGGTTCAATTTTAATTTCTTCACGTATAGCCGGCCGGAGTGGCCGAGTGGTTCTAGGTGCTACAGTCTGGAACCGCGCGACCGCTACAGTCGCAGGTTCGAATCCTGCCCCAGGCATGGATGTTTGTGATGTCCTTAGGTTAGTTAGGTTTAAGTAGTTCTAAGTTCTCGGGGACTGATGACCACACATGTTAAGTCCCATAGTGATCAGAGCCATTTGAACCATTTTTTTCACTTATAAATCTTTCTACTTCAAATGCCTTTGGTCGTGCAAATTCATTATTAAAGCTGATCTTAACTGTACATTGTTGGTCGAATGAGCCATTCTAGTTCGAAAGTGCAAGCACTAGCAAAGGCTAACACGAAGTAAACAACCGCGTGAACGCGAAGCTCCGCGGCAGGGACGTAAACAGACGTCCGAGCCGCACGACTGCGGAAAGCAGACTGCCATCTGAGCTAACCAAGTACGACTCACGACCCGTCCTCACAGCTTTACTTCCGCTAGTACCTCGTCTCCTACCTTCCAAACTTCACAGAAGCTGTCCTGCGAACCTTGCAAAACTAGCACTGCAGGAAGAAAGGGTACTGCAGAGGCATGGCTTAGCACAGCGGGGGAGGGGGGGGGGGATATTTCCAGAATGAAATTTTCGCTCCGCAGCGGAGTGTGCGCTGATATGTAGCTTCCTGGAAGGTTAAAACTGTGGCAGAGCACTTGCCCGTGAAAGGCAAAGGTCCTGAGTTCGAGTCCTGGTCCGGAAAACAGTTTTAATCTGCCAGGAAGTTTCATATCAGCGCACACTCCGCTGCAGAGTGAATATTTCTTTCTGGTTACCTTTGTACTTTTTGACCAGCAGCTCCATGCGAAAGAATGAGATACCTTTGCAACAATGATGTTCCCCAACTTGAGAAAAGTCGTTGTTAAGCCCGGAGGGTTTCATCTACAGATGTCGTTTAATTGGTGCATTGGGTTTATCACGACTGGAAGCTGTTTGAAGGAGCTGTTAGGAACCATTTATGCAGAAAATAGCATTGAAAAGAAGTCCTTTCTGGGTATGTGTACTCAAGGGCTGTTTAGGTAATAATTATGTTGGTATGTGGAGTTTCAAGTGACTGATGTTCAGCACCTTCAAGTTTAGTGATGAAGAACACGAAGAAATGAAGGAAATGATTTTAAACGAAGATAAGAAGTGGTACTCACTTCTCAGAACAATAAGGCTTTTCAGGCAATTCAATTTAAATTGACTGAGGTGCTGAATACTCGTGTTTGTTAAATAATCATTCTTTCACTCAGGCGCTCACTTCAGCTACACCAATTGTGATCGCCCTTGTGTTTTTGGTACCTGCATTGTTT